>NC_134358.1:355212687-355844687 GCF_048569485.1 Anomaloglossus baeobatrachus | reverse complement strand
TTTTACCACAAAACGGTTGCTTCAACTAGGTATCTTTTTTTTTCACAAGGGTATCAGGAAAAAATTCACCATGAAATTTATAGTGCATTTTTTCCTGAGTACAGCAATACCTCATATGTGGTGGAAAGTAATTGTTTGGGTGCATGGCGGGGCTCAGAAGAGAAGGAACGCCATTTGACAGCAAAATTGGTTGGACTCATTAGCGAACGCCATGTCACGTTTGGAGACCCCCTATGGTGCATAAACAGTGGAGCTCCCCCACAAGTGACCCCATTTTGGAAACTAGACCCCTCGAGGGGTTTATCTAGATGTTTAACGAGCCCCAAGGGGCTCCACAGAAGTTGATAATGTTGAGCCAGGAATACAATTTTTTTTTTTCACCACAAAACTGTCACTCGAACCAGGTAGCTTTTTTTTCCACAAGGGTATCAGGAAAAAATGCACCATAAAACGTATTGTGCAATTTCTCCTGAGTACGCAGATACCTCATATGTGATGGAAAGTAATTGTTTGGGCGCATGGCGGGGCTCAGAAGAGAAGGAACGCCATTTGACAGCAAAATTGGTTGGAATCATTAGTGGACGCCATGTCACGTTTGGAGACCCCCTATGGTGCCTAAACAGTGGAGCTCCCCCACAAATTACCCCAATTTTGGAACTAGACCCCCTCAAGGAATTTATCTCGATATTTGGTGAGCCCCTTGTACCCCCAGGGGCTCCACAGAAGTTGATAACGTTGAACCTTGAAAATTATTTTTTTTTTTTTAACCACAAATTTTTTGCATCAATCAGGTAGCTTTTTTTTTTTACAACGGTATCAGGAAAAACTGCGCCATAGAACGTATTGTGCAATTTTTCCTGAGTATGTAGATACCTCATATGTGGTGGAAAGTAATTGTTTGGGCGCATGGCGGGGCTCAGAAGAGAAGGAACGCCATTTGACTTTTCAAACGCACAGACGCGGTGCACTAATCGGCCGCTGCAGGACGCACGGTCGGATGCGATACAAAAAGCGTCAGGGATACGGAAAAAAAAGTCACGCCAAAAATTGACCATGGATGCAGATACGTTATGTGCATACCTGATCAGCGCTCGGCGGGACGCACGGACGGATGCGATACAAAAAGCGTCAGGAATACGGGAAAAAAAAGTCACTCCAAAAATTGACCATTGATGCAGATACGTTATGTGCATCCCTGATCAGCACTTGGCGGGACGCACGGACGGATGCGATACAAAAAGCGTCGCAGATACGGAAAAAAGTCATGCCAAAAATTGAGCAGGGATGCCGTCCCGTTATGTGCATCTCTGATCAGCGCTCGGCGGGACGCACGGACGGATGCGATACAAAAAGCGTCGGGGATACGGGAGAAAAAAAGTCACGCCAAAAATTGAGCAGGGATGCCTATCCGTTATCTGCATCCCTGATCAGTGCTCGGCGGGACGCACTGACGGATGAGGTGTGAAAATGGACAGGATACAGGAAAAAAAAAAAAAGTTATACTCACAGTACCCAGAGGATTAGCAGGAGGATCACTGACCAGAAGAGCTGCAGAGAAACAGCTTTACAGGAGCAGCAGGCAGGACGTTGGTCAGATCAGCAGAATGCCCAGGAAGGACCCAGCGATGGAGGCAGAGGTGATCGGGCCACTTAAGACCTCGGACGAGCCGGTGAAGACAGGTAAGAGGACGTCGGGGGAGAGCAGAGGGGGAGAGGGGGGGAGAGCAGAGGGGGAGACCGGAGAGGGAGCTGCATAAGCAGAATAGAGATAATGGGGGAGGCAGTCAGATCGCTGGGGGAGCAGATCGGGGCGTGGGGGGGGCAGATCGCAGGGGGGCACGGGCAGGGGCCATCACGGGAGCGTGCACGGGCTGCAAGGTGAGCACAGTACTCACGTGCAGCAGGAGCGGTGACCTCAGCTACGGTGGCGGCGGCGGCAGCAGCGGTGGCGTGGTACCACAAGTACCAGCCACTGCACGCTGCAGATATGTTGGGGGAGGGCTCGCAGGGCAGCACAGGCCTGGGGAGGGCGGCCACCGGCAGATCAGACCGCCCCACTGCACACTGATTGGAGCGATTGCGCGTCATAGCACGATCGCTCCAATCAGTGCTGCAGGGGCTGGGGGCGACATTTTAGAGCTCCAGCTATGATTTGTTGAAGCTGCTAGAGCAGATCATAGCCGGATCTCACAGTATCGCAGTAATTCTGATATTATTTTTGCCGAAATTAGTGCGAACGATGTGGTTGGCGGTTCAGATTTGAACAGCCAATCACATCGATCGTCGATAGGGGGTGGCGATGCCACCCCCCCTGGGGTCAAGCAAAGGTCCCCTGCTGTAAGAAACAGCAGGGGACATCATTTGAAAGCCGTTGCTATGGCTACGGCAATCAAATGAAGTTTAGGCCGTAAAATTACGTCCCTGGTCGTTGTCACCTTAAAATAGAACGTAATTTTACTGCCCGCGGTCGTTAAGGGGTTAATGTAAAGAATAAATGCATTTTATCGTAAATTTATTACATACATTTTGAAACTGATGGGCGGGGTGATACTTGCATAATGAGACACACAGAAGGAGAATGCATGGGTCATCCTTTATCGCAAAATTAGCAGCGTAGTCACGTGGGCAATCAGACAAAAACAATCAAAAACCGAGGCAACAAACGGAAACCGATGTCAATAAAAACCGAGGTACCACTGTAATTTGACTGGAGCTATGATGACTGAGTGATTTGTCATCAACGTGAAGCAGTATCTTAACATCACAACGACTTGTTTCGTCCGACTTTTGTACTTTTTCAACATTTCTACATGGTTGTTATTCATTCAAGTTTATATATCACCATCTAGTTAGAGGCAGGAAAACCAAAAAATAACTATTTAACTTAATCATAAAAAAAATGCAAGAAAAAAATGACTACAACAAAACACACAATCACAAAGTTTTTTTAAAATTATATTTCTTAATCCATGTGGTAAGAGTATTGATTTTTTAATATCCACATTGCTTCTTTTTGCAACAGGATTTTATTTCTATCCCCATCTCTACGATTTTCATACAGTTAATAAATGGCCATTAAATGAAAACTGGATAATTGTTTTCCTATTGCCACGACAGCACCCACTGAGAGAGGGATCTGCTCCATCAGGACAGGAAACCTATAAAAAAAAAAAGGGCGGTCCCTCACCCTCATCAGTTTTGGTTTCCTGTCCTGATGGATTGGAACCTATGGAGTACCTGGGCTTCAGTAGCGTCCGTGCGGTGTCTGTCAGAACGGCGGAGCTCTGGGTCTGGAAGCACGGTCAGTGGAGCTCCCTTTGTGGACTCCATCCTCCAGTGTCCTGCGCGGTTTGCTTCGGTCTAGGTGAGGCCGCTGGGGAAACCGCGTCTGCGTGAGGGTAAGTAATACTCCCCCCATGGCTGCCCTGGCGTGCACACTGTGCCCCGGGGTCGGTGTTCGGTCAGGCGGATGCTCTTCCTGCTGTGGTGCACAATGTGTGTGTCACTTCTAAGCCGCGGTCGTGCACGCGCAGAGAAAGCATTTACATATGCTGGGCCACGCATGCGCATTACCCAGCCACCGCAGTGATGCCTCCTCCGGATCAGTCACCCCGAAAGTGCTTCCATGCATTTCTGGGCCGACACTGGAGAGGGCTGTGGCAGTCCTCCAACCTTTAAAAAGTATATTTGACTCAGAGAGTGATGCTTGCTCTGGCCCTCTCCAGCAGTCACCCCAATACTGGGAATCTTCCCAAAAGCCATCCCAGGACCTATCCCAGGGTAAAACCAGGAAGAGCAGAAGTGCAGATATTCGCTCCAGGAGTGACTCTGCCGCAGGGAAGAGGAAGGAGGATCATGCTAGATCCAAACCCTCTAAAGCTTGCCAGACGACCCACCTCGTCTCCGTCTCCAGCTCCGGTATGAGTCTTTCTCCGGCTATGGGTGAGTGATCTTCGTGAATGTGCCCCAATATCTAATTTCCCCCTTCTTTTTGCATAACGGTGTTTAGGTCCATAAGAAATGTCCAGCAAAACAGAAACATAAGAAATGTCCGTTGTGCACTCAAGAATTACCGCACTCGTACCAAAAAAGGCTGTGTGAATCCTGTATCCAACAGACTGTACGGTATGACGCCCCTACATCCTATATTCCCTCAGCAGATCTTAGGGAATTAATCCGTTCTGAAGTCCAATCTTCTTTAAAAACCTTGAAGTTGTCAAAAAACGTATGAAAGAAGTTGCCCGTCACGATTCCTCATCCCTTAGTACTGATGCCGGGTCGGATGTCTCTTCTACTAACTGTTCTTCCTCTTCATTAGATCAGGCAGATAAATCATGTTTTCCTCTGGAGGATATGGATGGTCTCGTTAGGGCTGTTCGCTCCTCCATGGGGATTCATGATGCAAAACCTACAAAATCTGCTGAAGAGGCGATGTTCGCAGGCCTCGCCCAGAAGAAACGGGAGGCCTTTTCCTGTTAATGATACCATTTTAAGGCCCTGATGAGAAAGGAATGGTAGAGACAGGATCCTCCTCTAAGAGGAGATATCCCTCTTAAGACTGTGATCTCTCTCAGTGGTGTAAAGTGCCTAAGGTGGATGTAGCGGTGGCAAAATCTTCAAAAAAAAAAAAATCTGCCTTTTGAAGACATGGGTTTCCTGAAGGACCCCATGGATAGAAAGACAGATGCTTACCTGAAAAGGACTTCGGAGCCATCTGCATGTGCTCTAAAACTGGCTATATCGGCAACCTGTACTGCCAGATCACTCTCTGTTTGGGTTGACCAATTAGAAAAACAGATAAAATCTGGTTCTTCAAGAGACAAATTACTTACTTACATCTCTCCCACTTATTAAGGACACATCTGCCTACCTGGCTGACACCCCTGCAGACTCTGTGTGCTTGGCGGCCAGATCAGCGGGCCTATCTAATGCTGCTCGACGGACACTGTGGCTGAAGTCATGGAAGGGGTACACATCCTCAAAAGTCAAATTGTGCACACTACCTTATCAAGGTGAGTTTTTCTTTGGGCCTGAGTTGGATTATATTCTAACTAAAACCGGGGATACTAAGAAAGGTTTCCCTAATACCTACATTCCTACCTTTAGGAAACCCTACAAAAAAAGACACTTCCAGTCCAACAGGTCAGAACGCCGGGAAAAATATGACCCTCTCGCCTTAAGTTCCAAGGGCTCCATGTTTGGTGGTATATCTTTCAGGGGACGACCTCATAAGCAGTGACATTATCCCACCTGTGGGGGGTAGACTCCGTTTTTACAGTAACATCTGGAGTTCTATTGCCTCCAGTTCCTTCATCTTGAAAATCATCTCTGAAGGTCGTCAGCTAGAACGGACTTCCCTGCCTCCGTAATCCTTTATTCTAACCCCTACTAGGAAAGACTTAAATCAACACAATGCTTTAGTGGCCAAAGTTCTCACGCTAGTAAAAAAAAAAAAAGAGGGTCCTAGGAGCGGTCCCTACTCACCAAAGAAGCCAAGGGTTCTACTCTCCTCTCTTTCTGGTTCCTAAACCAGATGGCTCTTACAGAACAATAATTAATCTGAGAAAGCTAAATCTTTTTCTCAAATATCGTCCATTCAAGATGGAGTCAATCCAGTCAGCTATTAAACTTCTCTTTCCCATCTGTTACATGACAGTTTTAGATTTAAAGGATGCATATTATCACATCGCTATCCACTCACATCTTCAAAAATATTTATGGGTAGTAGTTCTAATTAATGGCTATAGTCAACATTTTCAGTTTGTCGCCATGCCCATCGGAGTTTCTCTTGCCCCTCATACTTTTACAAAGTTTATGTCTGTACTTGGATGATCTACTAATTTTAGCAAGAACGGAAGACTAATGTGGAGGCCGCCTTACTCACATTATGTTTACCCTTCAGTGCCTGGGATGGATTTTAAATTTACAAAAATCTCGACTAACCCCGACCACTCTTCAGTCTTTTCTAGGTATTCTCCTGGACTCTTGTCAACAATGATGTTTTCTCCCAGACACAAAGATCGCAAGACTTCCAAGAAAAATCCGACATGTGCAGGGTCACCCGTCACTATCCTTAAGAAATACCATGTCTTTGTTAGGATCCCTAACCTCCTGTATTCCAGTGGTTCTGTGGGTACAACTACACACCAGGACTCTCCAATGGGAGGTCTTGTCAGCAGCAGAAACTCTCTGGGGCTGCCTCCTCCCTCCAATATGACTCTTACCAGATCAGCTCAGGAGTCCCTCACCTGGTGGATGGTGGAGGCCAAACTAAATTCAGGCAAACTGTGGCATGTTCATCCTACCAACATAGTGACAACAGATGCCAGCCCTTGGGGGTGGGGAGCTCAATTGAGGGACACTATGGCACAGGGTCTCTGGTCCAGCCAGGAACTAGACACTTTCTCCAACCTCAATGAACTTTGAGCGGTCGAATAGGCTCTAGTGACCTTCCTTTCTCTCCTTCAGCAGACCCATGTTCAAGTCCTTTCTGACAATCAGACAGTGGTTTCGTATATAAATCACCAGGGGGGGACAAGGCCTCATTCACTCCTGATAATGACTGCCCGGATGTTGAATCTCGCCGAGCAACACCTTCTTTCTCTATCAGCTCTTCATATCTGAGGAGTAGACGACGACAGAGAAGATTTCCTCAGCTGACATACTTTACATCAAGAGGAATGGAAACTGAACCCAGAGGTGTTTCTTCAGATTGTTGGTGGGGCCGGCCGGTAATCTATTTGTTCGCCACCAGGGAGAGTAAACAAGTGGAACAGTTCGGTTCTCTTAACAAAGCAGACAACCCGACCGTTCTTGATGCCCTTCAAATTCCTTTAGAGTTTCTACCTGGCCTATGCCTTTCCCCCGATGATCGTACTTCCAACAGTTCTCAGGAAAATCAGGGACGAACGGGCGAGAGTCATCTTGATGGCGCCCTTTTGGCCCAGACTCCCCTGGTTCTCCCATCTCACGGGAATGTCCATTACAGACCCCTGGGTTCTCCCGTCCAGACCGGATCTACTGTCCCAAGGACCGTTTCATCATCCACATGTCAAAGGCTTGACATGGATAAAGGGAGTTATTAGCTTCTTATGGGTTTTCACAACAATTAATAAATGCCCTTGTTCACAGTAGGAAGCCAGTAACCACTAAGCAGTATGGTAGAGTCTTGATGAAATTTCTGGAATTTTCTCCTTTCTCGTCTCCAGGGGTGGTACCCATATAATCTATTCTGGAGTTTCTCCAGAATGGTCTGGATATGGGTCTTTCTCTAAACACACTCTAGGACCATATATCAGCCTTAGGGGCCCTTTATAATTCTAATATAGCTGGTAATCGCTGGATCATGCGTTTTGTTAATGCGTGTAAACACAGTCAACCAGTTCATATTCCCAACCTACCCCTTTTAGGATCTCAATCTTGTGTTAGACGCCCTGACTGACTTTCCCTTCGAACCCTTGCAGTCTGCTTCGGATAAGCTAGTATCATTTAAAACCTGCCTCCTGGTAGCCTTAACCTCTGCCCGTCTAATTAGTGATATCTAGGCCCTATCTATTGATCCTCCATATATGCAGGTCTTCTCGGAAAAAATTGTTCTGAAAACAGACCCTGCTTACTTGCCCAAAGTAGCTTCCCATTTTCACAGGAGTCAGGAAATTATTTTACCTTCCTTTTTTCCCAATCCAGTCACACCTGAAGAATGTAGATACCATACTTTATATGTACGAGATGTCTTGCTCCAATACATTGCTAGGACAGCCTCCTGGAGACAGAATACGTCCTTACTTTGTAGCCTTCCAAGGACCTAGAAAAGAACACCAGGTGTCAAAGCACACTAGCTAGATGGGTGAGGGAGGCAATCTCTCTGGCATGCTCGGAAAAAAGAGCCATTGCTACAAAGCATAAGAGCTCATTCTATTCGAGCAATGGCATCATCCTGGGCAGAGTAGGCGGATGTCTCCATCGCTCATATATGTAAGGCTGCTACGTGGTCTTCACATTCCATCTTCTATAATCACTGCAGATTGGATCTTTCCTCTGCTATAGACCTTACCTTCGGGAGATCGGTGCTGCAGGCGGTGGTCCCTCCCTAGGTGGCGTTGTCTCTGAAAGTCTCTCAGTGGGTGCTGTCGTGGCGATAAGAAAAGGCTAAATTACTTACCGGTAATGGGATTTTCCTAAGTCCACAGCAGTACCCGCACACCCCCTCCCTTATTTGACTCTTTCACTCCTTTGGTTGATGTGGTATTCTTTCTGGTGTTCTTTTTTTAATATCATACTAATACGTTGTGGTTCCTCTCCAATGCTCTGAAATCCAAACTGATGAGGGAGAGGGACCGCCCTTTTTTGCATAGGTTTCCTGTCCTGATGGGGCGGATCCCTTTTCTGTGGGTGCTATTCAAAGCAAGAAGGCCTGCGGAGACACCATCACATGTTTCTCAACGCTGGCAGGAAACTAGCCAGGTCTTTCACCAGGAAGGAACAACCACGGGAAGGGCAGTCTCCAGTCAAGGAGACCACCTATGCCAAACATGGTATCCATCCACAGACCAGGGGGCATTGCTCTAGAATCACTGCGTTGAGAAACACGTGATGGTGTCTCCGCAGTGGTGGATGTTGATCTCCCTAAGGTCAACCATCCTTGTTCACATTCTCTGTGGGTGCTGTCATGGACTCTGGAAAATCCCATTACCGGTAAGTAATTTAGTCTTTTGTCATGATGGCGCATTTAATGTGAAGCAAGGGCCTTGTCACAAACTTTTCTAATGCCTGTTATATTTTTGTCTATCTTTACCATCAGTGAGTCACTTCAAAAGTAAAGTGGACCCTAAAAAGATAGATTTTTGTTAATTTCTTTAAAAAAATTAAAAATTGTTGCTAAACTTGTAACCCTTTAGACACCCTAAGAAAAAAACTTAAAATATGTTAAATGTTGTTTAACTATTTTGTGTGGTATGACTCTGTTGAGGTGATAAAAAGTCAAAGTTAAAAAAGAGGGAATTTTTCTTTCTTGTTTGTCTTATTGGGCGATACAGAAGCATGGTGCCACCTGGAGGCTGACAATACTATGGTATCCAAGTCAAATTGGCTTCTCCCGGCAGACCATACGTTGCCTGCCAGTCAGGTTTTTTCAGTTTCCAGTAGTGTCAGTTGCAGGCAAGGTCTGTCCCAGACCTGTCTTAAGTTAGGCGCTAACCTTTTGTTTCCTTTTGTGTCTTTCAGATAGATATTTTATGGTTAACAGAGTGTAGTTGTGCACCCTGTTTCAGCAACATAGCGATTGAGTGTACAGGCTGTTATTGTAACAGCCATGTCCTCTCCCGTTAGTGTTGCTGGACCATTTGTACCTTTTACATAGGTGGTAGTAGGGTACTGGGGCAGAAGTACGTAAGCTTAGCTCTTGTACACAACCGCACATGGCATGTGTGCATGGAGCAGAAGATGGAGACGTCTGAATCTTTAAGACCTATAATGATGACAATGTCAGGAGTCTTCCCTTTTCTTCTTGTCCCCACCCACTTTCCTTTTTTAGTTTTAACTTTTTTTTGGAGTTGTAGTTATCGGTAATTGGTGGATCATCTATGTGCTGATGACTGGTGTGGCGGTCGGCTGTCCTGCTTGCCCAGTGTTGTCTGCTCGGTGGTCTGGAGCGGGACCTTGTTACATGGCTATCTGTTAATCTGTGACCCTCTCCTCCTTTGTGTCCTGGTGTAGCGAGCTGAACGCTGTTAGTGTTTTATAGACAGTCTGCAAGCATGTGTGACCATGTGGAGCTCTTGGACAATTGACTGGATAACCCAGCCAGTTTCACACTGCTAATCAGTACGGCTGGTTCTTTTTAGCTCGGCACGCTTGGTTCCTGTCCCTCTGGCTCTGCCTCTTCCTCCTTACGGCATGGCACCTTTTTAAGTGGTGTGAAGCAGAGAAGCACCTTGGCGACCGCCGCCTTGTGGCTCACAAGGTGAACAGATTCCGGCAGCATGGATGGGGTAGGCTGTTAACGTCTAAAGGCTATTAAGCACTCTAAACGTTTTTATCACTGTTTTAGTGAGCTCTTGTGGTTTCTTTCTGCTTTATTTTTTATCTGTTGTAATGTTGAGTCTAGAAAAGACCATGGTAGCCCTTTTGCCGAGCCTGCACTTGTTTCTTTGTATGCATATATGACTTGTAATACTAAGTTTTCCACCTGTCAATCTGTACCCTAATTTGCCACCTGTACCCCTCCTGCTTCGTTGCTGGCAGCCGCCCATGGGACCCTATGACATCGGAGAATATGACCCCTCCTTCCTGGGCTCAAGATTTAATCAGGGTGTTCCAGACACTGGTTAAGGTTGTGCAGCTACTGCCATTGACCACTATCGCCCCAGGAGCTCTGAGCGCTACTGCAATTGATCTAGCAACCCCACACCAGTATGGCCAGTCGCAAAATGGGTCTATCCGACCACTGGGTTTCTCACCGTCCTAGTCTCCTGCACAGGGGAGGCTGCTTGGTTCCCTTTCTCTGCCTCATGGGGCTCTCTCTAATCGGTACTTTTATCAAGTAGAAAAATTGAGGGAGGTGTTGGACAGTTTGGTGTCTGCTGTTGACTCATTCCTAGGAGTTAAAGCTTCGCTACCCCCTCCTGTTACCAAAAGAGTTTTTTAGTAGAGGTAACCGGTTGTCTAGATCTTCACAAAACCTCTGAAAATTGTTCATGGTTAGAATAAGAGCTTGGGAGCACCCAGACAAGCCTTCAGAAGCATAGTCACATGGAGGTGTTATAATCCTTTCCCAGACAAACTGGTGGCCTCTTGATCTACTCTACCGGTGATTGATACCCAGTATCCAGCTTATCCAAAATGACCCCTCTGTCACTGGCAGAAATTGCAGCTCTTAGGAGCGCTTCAGGAGGCTTTATTAAAACGTATTCATTATACCCAAAAGGGATGGCTTGGTGTGGCCAATTTTAGACTTAAAGCAGCTGAATAAATGTTTGATTTTGTCGCTTCAAGATGATATTGCTTTGGTCTCTGATCAGCAGGGAATTATTTTCATCGATAAATGTTGAGGACTCTATCTGCACATGCAAATTTTTGCAGCCCATTAACATTTTCTCTGCTTTTCAGTCAAATGGGAACACGATCAGTTCAAGGTTCTCATGTTTGGGCTGGCCACTGTGCTCAGGGTGTTCACGAAAATACTGGCTCCGGTAATAGCGCTACTATGATCCTTGGAGTTAATTGTCTTTCCCCCTCTGGATGATATCCTTTATCAAGGAGTCCTCCTTTGCTCAGAATCTGGAGAGTCTGCAGATCGTTCTTCAGACCCTGAAGCAATTTGGTTGGATTGTCAGGGCAAAGTCCGTTTTAGCAATACAACAGTTAAAATTTCTGGGTATGGTGTTCACATTGTTTAGGCATTCGTATTTCTTACAGAGGAGAAGAGATGATCTCCTCAGTCTTCCATCAGGGCTTTGAAACGTTTGGGAAAGCATTCCATTCGGTTTTACATTAAAGTTCATGGCAGCGTTAGAGACTGTTTCGTTTGCTCAATATTGATCAATAATTCTGCAAGAAACTCTGTAGCCTCTTGGGATCGATCAATACAAGCCTTGGATCGGCCTATCCATCTCCCCTTTTGTTGTAGTCTTCCCTGTTACTTCCGGTTCACTCCTTTTGCCCCATTCAGTGGCAGGTGTTCACCACAGATCCCCATCTTTCCAGGTGGTGAGCGGTTTTCCATCATTTGACAGTTCAGTGAGTTTGGAGCAGCCAAGAGAGACATCTCCCGATCAATGTGTCTAGAACTCAGAGCAGTTCATCTAGCCCTTTTACATTGGCAGGACTTAGTCTGAGGATTGCCGGACAGAAATGGCCTATATCAATAGCCAAGGAGGCACACAAAGCTCATCTGCTATTATAAAGGTCTTAAAAATCTTAGAATGGGCAGAAAACAAAATTCTATTAATTTCAATAACTCATATACCAGGGGTGGACAAAAGGGATTAAGTCACCAGCAGCTCTAAGGGGACAATGGTCTATTCTGAAGTGTTCAAGCAAGTTTGTCGACAATGGGGTTCTCCAGATATCAATCTCTTGGCATCCAGACTGAACCACAAGGTGCTAGAATTTGTGTTCACAATCGATGCCTTAGTAGTTTCTTTATCTTCATTCCATCTGCCTTACCAATTTCCAACTATACCGCTTCTACCCAGACTTCTCAAGAATTTCTACCCAGACTTCTCATTGCTTTAGACAGGCCCCGGAGAGCCTGGTATTCAATGATTCAGTCTCCTGGCGGATATCAAATGTGCTCTTCTGTTCTGCCTGTACTTTTTTGTTCCAGGGTCCGTTCTTCCATTCTTATTTACTCAATTTATTGGTGTGGCTGTTGAAACTGTAATTTTATGTGCCACAGGTCTGTCTCAACCTGTTATTTAGACTTTATTTCGGGCCTGGAAGCTATCCTTTTAATTTTTTTTATTTTTTTTTTATTTTTCCGTCAATCTTGCCATATAAGAGCTTGTTTTTTTGCGGGACGAGCTGTACTTTTAAATGGAACTGAGTTTTACCATATAGTGTACTGAAAAGCGGCAAAAAAAATTTCAAGTGTGGAAAAAAGCTACAAAAAAAGTGATCGCACAATAGTTTTTGGGATATTTTATTCACCATGTTCACTATATGATAAAAGTGATGTGTTGGTGTGATGTCTCTGGTCAGTACGAGTTTGTAGACACCAAACATGTACAGTGCCCAAATAAACAACACTAAATATGTTTAATATAATATTTTATTCAAATACCGTGTTACAGGATACATAGAATTAAATCAATACACAACCAATGCTGGGGTACAGTGCAAGAAGGGGAAAGAACCCCATGTGTCCTTGGTATAATACAGGTAAATTTAAATACAGTAAAAAGGGTGAGAAGCAGTATACAAAAATTGATGGTGCCCGACAGTATAGAACTATTTGTCTACTTTACAACGATTCTTACCTGTATACATCAGTAGATGTCCCCACGTGCTGCCCTCGTAATGGGTGCGTGGATTTGGTTGCCTATTAAGATATGTACGTGATCCTCTACTGATGTGTACGGGTTAGAAACGAGCTGACGTTTTTTAATGGTACAATTTTTTGCGCAAATGCTATGTTTTGATCGCTAGTTATTGCATTTTGTGCAAAATATGCGGCGAACAAAAAGCATAATTTTGGCATTTGGAACTTTTTTGCTGCTAAGCTGTTTACGGCTCAGGTTAATTGATTTTATAGTTCGATAATTGGGCGTGTCTGAAATCAGCGATACCAAATGTGTGTATTTTTTATTTTTTTTTAAGCCTTTGATTTTCAATGGGCCGAATAAGAGGGTGATTAGAACTTTTTAGGTTTTTTGTTTTGCTTTTTTTTTTTCATTTTTTAAAACTAACTTTTTATTTTACCAGGTCCCCTAGTGGATTATAAGAATTAGCAGTCTGATCGCTCTAACATTTCTCCAGATCACAGCTACACAACTGAGATCTGGAGAAAAATGGCTTTTACTCTCACACACTGCCCTCTGCCGGCAGTGAGAGAAAGTGACTCATGATAGCTACAGGAGTCATCACATGACCCTATGCTACCATGGAAACCACTGGAAGTCACGTGATCATGTCATTTGACTTCCGATGGAAGTGGGTAAGTTATCCTTATAGAGGAACGCATTTACATCTCGCTGTCAGATTTTGGCAGTGAGATGTAAGGGTTTAATAGGCGTGGCTGGAACACTATTCCATTCGCACCTGGCAGGCACACATCTCAGCTGTTAAAATCAGCTGAGATGTGCGCGGATCCCGCGAGGATTAACATCACACGATCCATGATGTACCCAGTACGTCATGTGTCGTGAAGAGGTTAAGAGTCTAACATTGCACATGGAGGGCTTATTTTCGTTTTGTATGAGTCTAACTTGATGAGGTGCAGGTAAGATAGGTTTAAGATTTAAAAATAAGTAGATATAGTTTAGATAGAATAAAAATGTTTGACAAAAATAAGAGTTCATTGTATGTTGATCGGTTACAGGAAAGGAAAAAACATGTTCTTTAGCTTACATGTTCCTTTCTTCTGTCTGGTTCTTAAATGGGTTAGGCCATGCTGTAGGCATGATACACGTGCTTCCATCGATGTGTCTTGCTTCTGCACTGCAATGTGTTCCACCAGTGACGAGGTCCCGAGTGAAATAAACTTCCCCTGTGTGTCCCACAGTGAGGTATTTATAGGTTGAAGGGACAACTGGTTCTGTCCTTCTGAAGAAGGTAAGCCTTATATGATGCAATCCTCTACCAAAATCATACACGGATTTACTTATCAGCAAATTATATATATATATACATATGATATACACCACAGTTCAAAAGTTTAGGTTTTTTCCAATGAAGCTAACCTTAAATTAAACTGAAATTCACTCTATAGACAGTGTTAATGTGGTAAATGACTATTCTAGCTTCAAACATCTGTTTTTTAATGCAATATCTACATAGTTGTATAGAGGCCCATTTCCAACAACCACCACTCCAGTGTTCTAATGGTACATTGTGTTTGCTAATTGTGTTAGAAGGCTAATGGATGTTTATAAATCCCTTGAAAACCCTTGTGCAAGTATGTTAGTGTGACGCCCTGGCAAAACCAGTTAGTCACAGATGACTGTACCCCCTCACCAAGGGTACAGGAATCGCCTCCTCCTTGGGAATTAACACACATCCCACACATAGGAACATCAGCCACAAATCCTAGTGGCCCCCCCATGACAACCAGGACACACCAGTGGGCGGGACCAGACGGATGGGAACGCCCACCTAGGGGTCTTGAGGTGACACTGGGAGGGAACTAGCCAGTTTTTCAGTTTGGAGTTCAGTGAAGTGTCAGTTAGAGTTGAGTGGAGTTAGTCGGTGAGAGGAGCTGAAGTGCAGTGTGGTCAGAATTGGAGCCCTTGGACCACGGGAGGACCGACTAGGTGGCAGACTGCATTGTAGGGCCACAGGTGATGGAGATCCGGTCGCGGGAGACCTGAAGTGGACCGGGGCAGGGTTGTAGCCCGTCGGTACCGACAACGGGAATCCGGTCCGGAGGCCATACACAGGCGGGGTACCTGGCCCCTTGGACGAGGCAAGCTTCAAGCCCCATTTAAATTAAACAGCGGGACAAGGTACCAGGTCTTGTTCCCGAAGAGAGAAGCCCAGATAGAGCAGACCGGTAGCCCAACGCGGGGAACGGGGTGTCCGCCAAGAATCCATTAAAGTTCCACGGGTCAGCATCAACAGGCAACGGTTCCTTCTGCGAACAAAGCTGCAAGGGAACGGATTTCTCCCATCTCAGGAGGGTTTAGTCCACACACAGCACAGCAAGACACAAATGCAGGAGGAAGGCTCCCTACTTTGTCAGCCCTTGTGCGGGACCAGCACACCCCTCCAGAGGCAACCGGCATCTGGGCTTGGTTTACAATACAGACTCTGTGTGAATTCTTCCTAATTGTGAGTACACCGGTGTTTTCCAGTCCAACCTGCCGACGGCGCCCCAGCACTGCTCCCTTCCTACACCTGGGCCCCGGGACTACACCTTCCCCCTATCCGTGGAGGGGATACCACCTTGCTTCCCCCGCACCATTGGTCCCAGACTCCGGCCCCGAAAGGCAGCGGCGGTGCCACCATCCCATCACCGCAACCCACGGGTGGCGTCACAGACAATCTCCCCTGTAAATACCTCCCTTTTTTACTAGCCCCGTTGCCGCAGCGGAGGCGGCACCCGTCCGCGTCATTAGCACAGCTGAAAACAGTTTTTCTGATTCGAGAAGCTATAAAACTGACCTTCCTTTGAGCTAGTTGAGAATCTGGAGCATTACATTTGTTGGTTCCAGTAAACTCTCAAAATGGCCAGAAAAAGAGAACTTTCATGTAAAACTCGACAGTCTATTTTTTATTTTTATTTTTGAGAAATTAAGGATATTCCATGTGAGAAATTGACAAGAAACTGAAGATTTCCTTAATCAATGTGTACTACTCCCTTCAGAGGAGCGCACAAACTGGCTCTAACCAGAGTAGAAATAGAAGTGTGAGGCCCTGCTGCACAACTGAGAAACAAGACAAGTGCATTAGAGTCTCTAGTTTGAGAAATCGACGCCTCATAGGTCCTCAACTGGCAGCTTCATTGAATAGTACCCGCAAAACACCAGTGTCAACATCTACAGTGAAGATATGTCTCCGGGATTCTGGCCTTCAGGGCAGAGTGGCAAAGAAAAAGCCATATCTGAGACTGGCTAATAAAAGGAAAAGATTAATAGGGGCAAAAGCGCACAGAGATTGGACAGAGGAAGATTGGAAAAAAGCGTTATGGACAGACGAATCAAAGTTTGAGGTGTTTGGATCACACAGAAAAACATTCGTGAAACGCAGAACAACTGAAAAGATGCTGGAAGAGTGCCTGACTCAATCTGTCAAGCATGGTGGAGGTAATGTGATGGTCTGGGGTTGCTTTGGTGCTGGTAAAGTGGGAAATTTGTACAAGGTAAAAGCAATTTTGAATAAGGAAGGCTCAGTCCATTTTGCAATGCCATACCCTGTGGACAGCGCTTAATTGCAGCCAATTTCAGACTACAACAGGACAATGAACCAAAGCACACCTCCAAATTATGCATGAACTATTTATGGAAGAAGCAGGCAGCTGGTATTCTATCTGTAATGGAGTGGCCAGTCCAGTCACCAGATCTCAACCCTATGGAACTTTTGTGGGAGTAGCTTGACCGTATGGCTTGCAAAAAGTGCCCATCAAGCCAATCCAACTTGGGGGAGGGGCTTCTGGAAGCATGGGGTGAAATATCTCCAGACTACCTCAGCAAATTGACAGCAAGAATGCCAGAGGTCTGCAAAGCTGGCATTTCTGCAAAGGGAGCATTCTTTGATTAAATCAAAGTTTGGAGGAGAAAATTATTATTTCAAGTAAAAATCCTTATTTCTAACCTATAGTCAATGTCTGGACTATATTTTCTATTCATTATGCAACTCATTTGATAAATGTATGATTTTTCAAGGAAAAGAAAAAATTGTCGGGCGACCCCAAACTTTTGAACTGGCGTGTGTATGTATGTGTGTATGTATGTATATGTATGTGTGTGTATGTATATGTGTGTAATAAATAAATAAAAATATATATATATATATATATATATATATATATATATATATATATATATATATATATATATATGATATATCACACACACACAGTCATATGAAAAAGTTTTTTTTAATTAACAATTTGGATTTTTGCAACAGCTATTTCAGCTATTACTCAGTCCATCATTTATTAGATATATGAAACTGAAATAGCTGTTGCAAAAACTCAAATTGTTATAAAGAAAAAAGGTTAACATTAATAGGGGTGCCCAAACTTTTTCATATGACTGTGTATGTATGTATGTATGTATGTATGTATGCATGTATGTATGTGTATATATGTGTGTGTGTGTGTGTGTGTGTGTCCGTCCTTACATATATATATGTATGTATGTATGTGTATATGTAATATATATAGTAATATATATATTAGTAATATATATATATATATATATATATATATATATATATATATATATATATATATATATATATATATATATATATATATATATATATATATATATATATATATATATATATAATATATAATTTTATATATATATACTAGAAGGTGGCCCGATTCTAACGCATCGGGTATTCTAGATTTTACGTATTGTGTAGTTAATGTATGATTTTTTTGTTATATAATATATAGATGTTGTTGTGTGTATGTGTAGGGCGCTGTAAATGTTCTGGGTGTTGTCTGGGTGTGGGGGTGTGTGAGAGTGGTGGTGTTTGTGTGTTGCGTTGTTTGTGGAGCGCTGTGTGTCTGTAGCATTGTGTGTGTGTGGTGCTGTGTGTGTTGCGCGGTTTGTGTGGGTGCGTGTGTGTGTTTTGGGGGGGTATGTTTTGTGCAATGTGTGTGTTGCGCGGTATGTGCATATATTTGTGTGTGCCGCGGTGTTTGTGTGTTTTGTGTGCGGCGTTGTCTGTGTGTGGGTGTCTGTGTAGGGCGGTGTTTGTGGTTCCCAGTGTGTGTGGTGTGTTCTGCGGTGCGTGTGTGTGTTTTGGGGGGAGGTGTGCACCCCCCATCGTGGTCCATCCCCCATGCTGCGCACCCCCATCGTGCTCCATCTCCCATGCTGCGCACCCCCCATCGTGTTTCATCCCCCCCATTCTGGGCACCCACCATCGAGGCCCACCCCCCATCGTGGTCCACCCCCCCATGCTGCACCCCCCATCGTGCTCCATCCCCCATGCTGCACCCCCCATCGTGCTCCATCCCCCATGCTGCACCCTCATCGTGCTCCATCCCCCATGCTGCACACCCCATTGTGCTCCATCCCCCATGCTGCGCACCCCCTATCGTGCTCCATAGTCCATGCTGCACATCCCCCATCGTGTTTCATCCCCCCATTCTGGGCACCCTCCATCAAGCTCCACCCACCATGCTGCACCCCTCATTGTTCTCCATCCCCCATGCTGCGCACCCCCCTTCGTGCTTCATCCCCCCCATTCTGGGCACCCCCCATCGTGCTCCATTCCACATGCTGCGAACCCCCCATCGTGCTCCATCCCCCATGCTGCGCACCACCCATCGTGCTCCATCCCCCATGCTGCGCACCCCCAATCGTGTTTCATCCCACCATTCTGGGCACCCCCCATCGTGCTCCATCCACCATGCTGCGCAGCCCCCATCGTGTTTCATCCCCCCATTCTGGGCACCCCCCATCGTGGTTTACCCCCCATGCTGCACCCCCCATCGTGCTCCATCCCCCATGCTGCACTCCCCATCGTGCTCCATCCCCCATGCTGCAAACCCCTCAGAGAGGAGTATAATAGGAGGATTATAATAGGAGTATAATGGGAGGAGTAGTCCTGGGGAAAGAGGAGTATAATGGGAGTTGTTGTCCTGGGGGGGAGGTGTACAGGTGCCCAACGTGTGCGGGGGGCGTGGCCTAGCGTGCATAGTGTGAGGGGGCATGGCCTAGCGGGCATAGTGTGAGGGGGCGTGGCCTAGTGGGCATAGTGTGAGGGGGCGTGGTCTAGCGGGCATCGCGTGTGGGGGTGTGGCCTAGCGGGCAGCACGTGTGGGGGGCGTGGCCTTGAAAGCATCACGTGGGGGGCGTGGCCTAGCGGGCATCGTGTGCTAGGGGCGGGCCTTGCCAAACAGTTAATCCATGCGGGGGTCGGGGCCATGCCGAGCGGCCAATCTATGTGGAGGGACGGGGCCAGGCCGAGCCCAGCAGCCAATCCGACGGTTGTCACTGTAAGGACACTTTTACGGTGACACAATGTCACAGTGACACAATTTTGGAGCAAGACAGACAGAATAAGGCAAATATATATATAATATAATTGCCTTATTCTGTCTGTCTGTCTTGCTCCAAAATTGTGTCTTGGGACATGTCCTTACGGTGACAAACAGCGGATTGGCTGCTGGCCTCGCCATGGCCCCGCCCCCCCGCACGGATTGGCCGCTCAGCTTCACGGATTCGCCATGGCTCCGCCCCCCGCACGGATTGGCTGCTCGCCTTGGCTCTTCCCCCCGCACGGATTGGCTGATCGCCCAGGCTCCGCGCCCCACACGAGGTGAAGCGCATCAAGGTCCTGCAGGGGCGGAGCACACACACACACACACACACACACACACACACACACACACGATCGCATCCACATACTCGCAACATCCCGTGATATATCGCTTGCTTCTCGGCGGCGATACTGTGCTGTGATCTTCCAGGACCTGCCGGAGGATCACATGGCCGGAAGCATGTGGTATCTCCAGATGTTGTGATTGTGTCAGCGCGTGTATGCGATCGGATGTGTGTGAGTGTATGTGATCGGATCTGTGTGTGTGTGAGTGTATGCGATCGGATGTGTGTGAGTGTATGCGATCGGATGTGTGTGTGAGTGTATGCGATCGGATGTGTGTGTGTGAGTGTATGCGATCCGATCTGTGAGTGTCGGCAGAGGAGCACGGCGTGCAGCACAGCTGCTGGGACCGGCCACCGGTGGGCACAGGGAGAAGTGGGGTGTGTGTGTGAGTGTATGCGATCAGATGTGTGCGTGTTTAATGTCTGATGTGTGACTGTGGAGCACGATGGGGGGTGCGCAGCATGGGGGATGGAGCACGTTTGGGAGTGCGCAGCATGGGGGATGGAGCACGATGGGGGGTGCGCAGCATGGGGGATGGAGCACGATGGGGAGTGCGCAGCATGGGGGATGGAGCACGATGGGGGGTGCGCAGCATGGGGGATGGAGCACGATGGGGAGTGCGCAGCATGGGAGATGGAGCACGTTTGGGAGTGCGCAGCATAGGGGATGGAGCACGATGGGGAGTGCGCAGCATGGGGGATGGAGCACGATGGGGAGTGCGCAGCATGGGGGATGGAGCACGATGGGGAGTGCGCAGCATGGGGGATGGAGCACGATGGGGAGTGCGCAGCATGGGGGATGGAGCAGGATGGGGGTGTGCAGCATGGGGGATGGAGCACGATGGGGAGTGCGCAGCATGGGGGATGGAGCATGATGGGGTGTGCGCAGCATGGGGGATGGAGCAGCATGGGGAGTGCGCAGCATGGGGATGGAGCACGATGGGGAGTGCGCAGCATGGGGGATGGAGCACGATGGGGAATGCGCAGCATGGGGGATGGAGCACAATGGGGAGTGGGGATGGAGCACGATGGGGGGTGCGCAGCATGGGGGATGGAGCATGATGGGGGGTGCACATCTCCCCCCAAAACACACACACACACTGCCACACACGCACTGCACAACACACCACACACACACTGGGAACCACAAACACTGCCCTACACAGACACCCACACACACAACGCTGCACACACACAACACCCAACACACAAACACCGCGGCACACACAAATATACGCACATACCGCGCAACACACACATTGCACAAAACATACCTCCCCCTAAAACACACACACACACACACCCACACAAACCGCGCAACACACATACACAATGATACAGACACACAGCGCTCTACAAACAACGCAACACACAAACAACACCGCTCTCGCCCCCCGCCACACCCAGACAACACACAGAACATGTACAGCCCCTACACAAACACTTGCTAACTACAGACAACAACATCTATATATATAATAAACAAAATCATACATGAACTACACAATACGTAAATTCTAGAATACCCGATGCGTAGAATCTGGCCACCTTCTAGTATATATGTGTATGTGTATATATATATATATATATATATATATATATATATATATATATATATATATATATATATATATATATATATTTCATCATTTGGATAATAGATCTTTGTTGGTGATAGTGGTTAATTATTGAGTTCTTTTTATATGTTCATATGTTCACTAATATAATATGGATTCATGTTATGGCAAGCCGTGACTGATAATCATATAAAGTACATAGTTATACTTTCCTAAAGCTAAACGGATTCAGTCTTCATCTGATGTCATCTGGTCATCATTGCATGGTATCTTCTTATCGTCAGCTAATCTCTGTAGATTATTTTCAATTTATATTAAGTGAAAGCTGCACACCAAATTCAGAGAAATATGAATAAGCATAACTGCTCTATAATACATAATGAAAAATACACTTAGCCATATGAAAAATAGAAAAATTTTAAAATGGGACATTGCATGACTGCTAGGAATTATTTGAAAAAAAGATATTTTGCTAATGTATTGATCAATTCATTACTGCCTGATAACCACTTCACGGTAATCTTGTTTATCGGGTCCCTAACCAAATGTACCTCTGTGCAATTAAAACCGGCTAGTGTTTGGGGAAACCAGAAATCTGGCTAAGTGTATTTTTCATTCTTTATATATTAAAGAGCAGTTATACTTATTCATATTTCTCTGAATTTGGTGTGCAGCTTTCACTTTATATAGATTGCGTATTTTTTTTTAGCTAGCACCCTGTTCACATTTGCAATGGTGTTCCAGCAGTCTTTTTGATTATTATGTAGATTATTTTCAGCATAAACAGTCTTTCAATAATTAAGCCTTTGGAATAGATGACTGTACATCGATTTGATAAGTCCATTATTGCTTTGATTATTATTCAGTCCACAAAATTTATTATTTATTGGAAAGTCCATATTTTTAATCAAAGTCTATGAATCAAATGTTGATTAAAAAAGAAAAAAAGCAAAATCCATTACTGGAAAATATTATATAGCCTTTAGTATTTGTGCAATGTCAGCTGGACTTACACTGTTCACTTTGGATATTTTTGGAATCCTTGTGCTGTCTGCTGTCAATTCCTAAACAGGTGTTATGACGTCTTTGGTCAGCATGGCAGGGGTTAACACACTTCCCTGCTCTCGATAGCAACTGTAGCGTAGTCTTTATGGACAGAACATATGTCAGGGTTGCAGCTTCCTGACAATACCATATTACAGAGAGGAGTAGAGAGGGGTGTTTAATGCCGCGCCAAATGATCACTGTTCAAATGTCAGATTAACGTGTCTTTATTGTTGGCATAGGTCTACGCATTTCAGGAGCTCTGCTCCCTTCCTCAGGACCGTCAAGCACCAAAAAAAATCCATGTCAGGGAGCAGAGCTCCTCAAACGCGTAGACCTATGAAAACAATAAAGACATGTTAATCTGACGTTTGAACAGTGATCATTTGGCGCGGCATTAATCACCCCTCTCTACTCCTCTCTGTTATCTGCCATTTGGGTGGCTGCAGCCTTGATCAAAGTTATACACGCGAGTAAAGTAGTTGTGACTGTCACAACTGCATCTGGTGACTATATTACTCCCCTCTCCTCACCCCGCATATATTGGGGTAATACCCTATCTGCGTTTTTATTTCCACAGTTTTTTTCTGTTTGACAATACCATATTGTGAGTAAAGAAAATGGTTCTGCACACGGAAGGAGTCGAGATGCACAAGAAATGGGATACCCAAAGAATTTCAACTTAATACACTGCACTCCTTAAAAGTTCATGCAATAGTGGAATTTATTGTGGTATATACAAAAAAATGTGATGGTGATAGGCGACTTGTCACTAGGGACGTTAGGAGGAAAAAAATTTCTGTGGGGACCAATTTAATATAATTAGAAAAAGGCAGAGAGTTTTTAAAGTGCAAAAATTGTACAACAGTTTATTAAAGACACAGGGTGGACATCCATATTCAATAAAACCCATTTAAAATGCCAGGATCAGGCCCCCCATATATAGCAATGGTGATCCAAAATGTGACATATTTCATAAATATTATCAAAAATAATTGACATCACATATTGTAAAAAGCCCCATATTGAAGTATATACGTGCTCGACATAGCGTCACAGGAACCCATTAGGAAAACTCACTGGCAAATGCAGGGTTAAGCAGCATATCTATGATCAATATTGATGAATTGAATGGGAAGGCCATTTCACTGGTAAAACCTCAAGAAGATCGCCTAACATACTTTTCAATTTCTTTAGTAAAATTTTTCATCGGGGGAGAGGCATCTCTTCATCAGGGGACCAATTTAAGTAGATCCATACAAAGTTGGGTGGCTTTATCGGTAAGGTGAGATTGTGACAAGTAGCCTATCACTATCAAAAGTTTTTTTATAGACCACAATAAATTCCACAATACCATATTGTGAAGCATTGTAGGTGATAAAATCACTGGAATTTTAAAATGCCATTGTCCATCTTGACATCACAAGATCATTACTCACGGAAATTCTGAAATGGTGAGTGTGTATTGTAATTGACAGTCATATTTAGGACTTTTACCTCTAGGACTTCTAGATATCAGCTTTTTTGTCTGGCAACTTTTGTAGAATCATTTGGATTTAGGAATAGTTTAAGTTTTTATTAAACATTTAAGTCGTCTTATTCTGGAATCTTGATTGTATATGTCATTCCCTAACTCTATACCAAATCTGGCAATGTTTCTAACCCATAATATCAAAGCGTACCATAGCAATTAGCAATACCATGTAGGTATTGCTATCATCAAAATATTAATATTTAGAATAATAAAATACTGAATAATACATAATCTGTTTCATGTAATTACATTTTTGTCATTGGTGTAATTACCTTTCCAACCCATAGGTGTCAGTAGGTTTAGATGTAACTAAATGTTATGCTAAATATGAAAGGATGCTTTACAGTTAGAACAATTGTGAAATGCCAAATACACAAAAAAATAACTGACACTTTAGCAACTTTTATAGAAGGCTAGATGATTTCCTCAGTACGCACAATATTGTTGATTTATAAATTATTTAATGACAAAATATGTATTTGATGTAGGAAGGTGGAACTAGTTGAACTTTAATCTTTTCCAACCTTTGTAACTATGTAACTAATGTTTTTATCTTTATTACTCTAATTTTACTGATCTATTTATTAATAACCTACTAATATAAGGAAAATGTATAACTATAAACGAGAATATATGAAAACATCAGTGAATGAAATGGTTTCAAAGAATTTAACCTTTTCTGTTAATGAGTTAATTTAATCATCAATCATATGTAAGTAATAGTCTTATACTAGACATTACTCTATTAAATATTGAAGTGTTTTCTCAATTGAAATACTGTAAATTATATGGAAAAGTACAAATGTAGAATAAAAATTTCGATTAAAAATTCAAATTTTTGCTGCGCGCCAGAAAGGCACAATTGAATATATGGACTCACACATACTACTACTGCCAGACTTGGCCAGGCGTATGCTTCAATTAAGAAAAGCCTTAAAAGCTGTCCTAACACAACAGAAGGAGAAGGCTATACAATACAGGTGGGGCTTCCTCTTTCAGCTGGTGGCACGCAAGGATGGGAAATCCGCAACGTTTCACAAAATTAAGGACTTGGCAACTCTCCTGGGCATCTTTTTGACCTACCTATGACAGATCTTCCTGATTGGCCGAAAACCCCTCATCTGCCGGTGTCTCCACCTGTGCCTCAGCAAAGGGCTCAAAAGGTGAAGAAATTTAAGCAGTTTGGAACCCAGCAGCGTGAGGCCTCATGATTCGCGATAGCCCAAAGGGACACACTTGAGCTGTATTGTGCCTTCTGCCGTGATGGCATGGTTCAGATCTAATACTAAGCATAGTATTACTTGCATGGTCCATGCTTGCTTGTCTGTTTGTGTTTTGCTATTACAATGTTAGAAACTTTCTGTTTCTGTCCAGGGCATTCTACCCCCAAGGACTTTATTAGGGTCAATGTTCCACTTGTAAATCTATTGGGGTGGGGGGGCTCCTCTCATGTCCGCTGCCTGGGATTGAGAGGCGGGGGGAGGAGTCCTTTAAGTGGTTATAACATAGTTCTAAAGTTCTTATTACTCAGATTTTATGTTAGTACTTACATAGTGTTGGGGAGGTGGCAAGAAGTGCAGTATGTTATCCCCCAGTGCAGTTGATGGTGGATGGTTAACTATCTTATCTCAAATTAAGCACAATGGTGTGTGGGGTGTCTGTCCTTAACTCCTTAACATGTAGCTCTTTCTTTTTTCTGTCACACTTTCATTCTTCTTGTCTCTTGTCCGTGGTGGCTGCGCCTTCTAGTTCTATAATTAATTCCAAAATACCAGAATATGCATAGGCTAAAATTCTGCTCCTTCAATGTGATGGGGTTTAACCAACCGGAAAAGAGGAGACTAATCACATATTCAAGCCATAAAAAGAGGGTTTCGGTGTTGATGCTACAGGAAACACACTTCAGAGCCGGCACTACTCCGGGGTGTGTAATGGGGTATTATCCAACATGGTTTCATAGTACAAACCCCGAGGCTAAATCTAAGGGGCCTCAGTGGCTTTCCATAAGAACTTCACACCTACAGTTCTCAATTCCTTGATAGTCCCCTTGGGCAGATCTGTTCTTACAGATATTGTGGAAGGCACGTACCTTTGTGATCACTAATGTCTATTTTCCCAACAAAAGCCAGAGGATATTTGGGTCCATGTATAAGAAGCCTAAGCAAGCATTGTTGACCTTAGGGAGATCAACATATCCACTGCGGAGACACCATCACGTGTTTCTCAACGCAGTGATTCTACAGCATTGCCCCCTGATATGTTGATCTCCCTAAGGTCAACAATGCTTGCTTAAGTAGTCTTATACTAGGCATTGCCCCCACTAGCCAGATTCCTATTCCACACTGATGAGGGGCAAATACCCCGAAACGGCTGTCTGTGGATGGATACCATGTTTGGTATAGGTGGTCTCCTTGACTGGAGACTGCCCTTCCCGTGGTTGTTCCTTCCCGGTGAAAGACCTGGCTAGTTTCCTGCCAGCGTTGAGAAACACGTGATGGTGTCTCCGCGGCTTTCTTATTTGCATGTATAAGAAGCTTCTGAAGGAGTTTTCCGGTCCCTTCCCGGTGGTCTTTGGGGGCACTCTTTAATTTTGCCGTGAGTCAGGGGGTTGACGTCTCCATAGGTAAGTCATCTTTCCCGCTTTCATCTTTGCAGTATTTCAAAGAACAGTTATATGATCTGAGATTGGTGTATGTCTGGAGGGTCCTGCACCCAGAGACTAGGGACTGCACATTTTACTCCCATGTTCACTCACTATACAGCAGAATTGATTATTTCCTCATCTGCCATAATCTGCTGGATCTTCAGGTAGAAGCAGACATTGACACGATTTTATGGTCAGATCATGCCCCCATATACAGTACTTCTCTATGCAATTAGATCTCCAGTCGAGACCAGGTTATTATTGGCGCTTAAATGAAAACTTACTACAGGATCCCGCATGCGTGGTGGCTATAAAACAAACAAACCAAGATTTTGCCTTGGATCATGCTCGAGACCCTGTGGGTCCTCAATTTAAATGGGAGGCTTTAAAGGGCGTACTAAGGGGATTATTGATAGCTTATGGCGCGCGTCTCAAAAAGGAAAGAGCAGCAGAGATAAACTATCACTTTCTAACGAGATCACCTAATTACATTCTCAACATAAAATGAATTCCCTCCCAGACCCACTCGCACAGCTCTCGTCGCTCCGTCACAAATTACGATCGATTTTGGACCAGAAACTGAGCTGTTTCAGTGAAAAGAATGGAAGTAGTTTTTATCTATTTGGTAAGGAGTGGTAAACTACTCTCTAGAGCTCTTCATCCGTGAGCCTCAAACACGTACATTCCCTTCATAACTACTTCGGACGGTAAGAAGGTTCATAGCATACAAGACATACTTGAGGGTTTTAATTATTATTACACCTCTCTATACAGTATTAAAGGACACTAGAACGCCCTACCCTTGCCCCAACTACAGGACAAAATGAAAACGTATATGCAATCATATAGGTTGCATAGCCTCTTGGAGGATATCCTAATTAATCTGGAGGAAGACTTTACACTGGAGGGGGTGGTAAAACATATGAAAACGGGGAAGAACCCAAGCCCTGATGGCTTCACAGCGAGGTTTTTAAAAGGTTCTCTGACCTGTTGTGCCCAATCTTTCTACCAGTCTGTAATTACATCTCATCGGGTGGAGCGCCCCCCCACTCCGCAGGCTCTTATGATGCGTATTGTATTCATTCCTAAACCCCGGAAGAACACGTCCCCCTGTAGCAGCTATCGCCTGATTTCTCTAATCTGGATATTAAAGTATATGGTAAATTAATTGCGAACCATCTACACCCTTGTATCTTAAAAAGTCATACATATGGATCTGGTGGGGTTTGTCCCTGGATAGGTAGTCAAGGGAAAATACTATTAGAGCTGTTTCCCTACAGGATGGGGCCTGGAGGAGAGGGATTCCCATGTGCATCCTGTCAATAGATGCTGAAAAAGTATTAGAGTGCACTTGGGAGTTCATGCAACAGGCGCTCAGGGGGTTGGGGTTGTTCCGAAGGATATTGGCATTATATGCGTGTCCATCGGCGCAGGTAAGAGTCAACGGCTCTTTGTCTGACCCGATACGCAACGGTACATGGCAGGGGTACCCATTATCCCCATTACTATACATTCTGACAATGGAATACATGGCTACTGCCATAAGAATGAACCCATCTATTAGTGGCATTAGACTGGAAGACAGGGAGCACAAACTGGCGTTGTTCACTGACTATATTCTTTTATTTCTAACAAACCCTGTTATTAGTCTCCCAAATATAATTTCAGAATTGTGTAACTTTGGCCACCTGAACAATTTCAAAATTTTATTCCCACAAGTCAAAGATGCTGAATGTGTCCCTCTCGATGGACGAAGTGGCACGGCTTCGGACTTCCTTTCCATTCAGATGGCGGTCGGTATGTCTAAACTATTTGGGCATTATACTGACAGCGAACTCGTGCCAACTATATGATAGGAATTTCACAAGTATCCTGAAGACAGTTGAAGCGGACTTGGTGCGGTGGAATAGAGAAAAGCTGTCGTAGTTTGGCAGGGTTAATACTATTAAAATGCATATCCTGTCATGACTATTATACTTTTTTCAGGCGTTACCTCTGCTGCTGCCAGCTTCCTTCTCCTGTCTTAAGTCCTGTCTTAAGTTTGCTGTAACAAAATTTGTATGGGCACATGAGCATCCCCGCTTGTCATATTCTCTACTTAGCAGATCTAGGGAAATTGGCGACACAGGTCTTCCGAACTTTCGCCTTTATCTATATGCCTCAATGGGAACATGCATATTAGACCTGTTCCATGGTCTGTTGACGAAAAACTGGGTGGTAGCAGAGTGCACATCCAGCCCCCTGGCACTTCGCTGGTGACTTAACAAACAGGGATGTATCCGTCCATCCCAAAAATCGAGGGGGCACTTGGGGTTGTGCATGTGCGATAGCTGGCAGTGACTCGGCTTATCCGACAACCGAGTAACTGCCCCCGCAGCCAGGGACGGTGCCTGCTTGTTAACCCCGCCCCCCTAATTGCTGTGATCAATACCGATTGCGACACTTAGGGGATTAGAAGAGGGATCGCGCTCCTTCTTACCTCTGATCTGGTCCCCTGTGATGTAATCGCAAGGACCTGATCGTTGTCATGGTGACCCAAGGTCACCTGACTGCTGGGGGCCTACAGAGAGCATCTGTGATCATGCCTGCAGCATGATTAGACATGCACTCTCACTGCAGAGCTGACAGCTGCGATCAAAACATTGCAGCTGCGATCAGAGCACTGTGGGATGCTGTCCCATAAAGAGACTTAGTGAAAAATTAAATAAAAAGTTTTTAAAGACAGCAAAAATATTAACAACAAAAATCAGAAATGGGCAAAAAAAAATCCCAATAAATAGTTATTTGTTAATTTATTATTTTTTTTTTAAAAAAAAGGTACACATTTGGTATTGCCGCGTTCGTAACAGCCCGAGCAATAAAACTCTGACACTAGTTAACCCCTTCAATGAACACAGTAAAAACAAGAAAATAAAACAAAGTAGAAAAATTGTCTCTTCAACATACAGCTGGCTAAAAAGTAGAATATAACGCGATCAAAAAGTCATAATAAAATAAAAATGATACTGCTGAAAACATCTTGTCCTGCAAGAAATAAGCTGCCATACAGTTGTATATATCATATAGAGGGCACCACCTACAGGATCAAATAATCCACCATTTTGAGATAACAATAGGGGATCACCCCAACACACCAAATTGTATAGCATAAGAAAAAAGAGGGGAAAAAGTGGTGTGCATAAATTGTGGGATACACCCATTTACAGAAAATACAAAAGTTGGTGTTATATTGACAATCGGGTAGAAAAACAATACACAAAATTAAAAAGATTTAAAACGGCATAAAGTCTTTTTTTCTGATTTGGTCCCTATAGGGAGCAAAACACCCCCCTTACCTTAACAACATCCAAAATAAATGGGTAAATATTAATTCATTTAATTTAATTGTTTAATGGCTTAAATTGTTGTCAATACATGACAAAGATCACCTCTAACGTAGCAAATATATGTTTATATTTTACAACAGTCAAAGTTCAAAAATATAAACCACAATATTTCTATTATAACATAGAAAAAAAAAATTGTTTAAAAGAACTCAAGTCCTCAGTGGTTGATACCTTTTAATGGCTAACTGAAAAGATGGTAATAATTGCAAGCTTTCGAGACTACTTGGTATGGTATGGTACCATGCCTGATGAAGAGACCTGAGTAGTCTCGAAAGCTTGCAATTATTACCATCTTTTCAGTTAGCCATTAAAAGGTATCAACCACTGAGGACTTGAGTTCTTTTAAACAATTTTTTTTTTATCTCTACTGGCTAACACAGTACAAAGATATATTTTACTTGTATTATAACATAGATCACATATACGTGTGTGTGTGTGTGTGTGTGTGTGTGTGTGTGTGTGTGTGTATATATATGTATATATGTGTGTGTATATATATATGTATGTATGTATATATGTATATATATGTGTATATATATATATATATATATATATATATATATATATATATAATATATAATATATATATATATATATACAGTGCCTACAAGTAGTATTCAACCCCCTGCAGATTTAGCAGGTTTCCACATTCGGAATTAACTTGGCATTGTGACATTTGGACTGTAGATCAGTCTGGAAGTGTGAAATGCACTGCAGCAAAAAAGAATGTTTTCTTTTTTTTTTTTTAAATTGTGAAAAGTTTATTCAGAGGGTCATTTATTATTCAACCCCTCAATCCACCAGAATTCTGTTTGGTTCCCCTAAAGTATTAAGAAGTATTTCAGGCACAAAGAACGATGAGCTTCACATGTTTGGATTAATTATCTCTTTTTCCAGCCTTTTCTGACTAATTAAGACCCTCCCCAAACTTGTGAACAGCACTCATACATGGTCAACTTGGGAAAGACAAAGGAGCATTCCAAGGCCATCAGAGACAAGATCGTGGAGGGTCACAAGGCTGGAAAGGGGTACCAAACCCTTTCCAAGGAGTTGGGCCTACCTGTCTCCACTGTTGGGAGCATCATCCGGAAGTAGAAGGCTTATGGAACTACTGTTAGCCTTCCGCAGCCTGGACAGCCTTTGAAAGTTTCCACCCGTGCCGAGGCCAGGCTTGTCCGAAGAGTCAAGGCTAACCCAAGGACAACAAGGAAGGAGCTCCGGGAAGATATCATGGCAGTGGCGACATTGATTTCAGTCAATACCATAAGTAACGTACTCCACCGCAATGGTCTCCGTTCCAGACGAGCCCGTAAGGTACCTTTTACTTTCAAAGCATCATGTCAAGGCTTGTCTACAGTTTGCTCATGATCACTTGGAGGACTCTGAGACAGACTGGTTCAAAGTTCTCTGGTCTGATGAGACCAAGATCGAGATCTTTGGTGCCAACCACACACGTGACGTTTGGAGACTGGATGGCACTGCATACGACCCCAAGAATACCATCCCTACAGTCAAGCATGGTGGTGGCAGCATCATGCTGTGGGGCTGTTTCTCAGCCAAGGGGCCTGGCCATCTGGTCCGCATCCATGGGAATATGGATAGCACGGCCTACCTGGAGATTTTGGCCAAGAACCTCCGCTCCTCCATCAAGGATCTTAAGATGGGTCGTCATTTCATCTTCCAACAAGACAACGACCCAAAGCACACAGCCAAGAAAACCAAGGCCTGGTTCAAGAGGGAAAAAATCAAGGTGTTGCAGTGGCCTAGTCAGTCTCCTGACCTTAACCCAATTGAAAACTTGTGGAAGGAGATCAAGATTAAAGTCCACATGAGACACCCAAAGAACCTAGATAACTTGGAGAAGATCTGCATGGAGGAGTGGGCCAAGATAACTCCAGAGACCTGTGCCATCCTGATCAGGTCTTATAAAAGACGATTATTAGCCGTAATTGCAAACAAGGGTTATTCCACAAAATATTAAACCTAGGGGTTGAATAATAATTGACCCACACTTTTATGTTGAAACTGTATTAAAATTTAACTGAGCAACATAACTTGTTGGTTTGTAAGATTTATGCATCTGTTAATAAATCCTGCTCCTGTTTGAAGTTTGCAGGCTCTAACTTATTTGCATCTTATCAAACCTGCTAAATCTGCAGGGGGTTGAATACTACTTGTAGGCACTGTGTATGTATATATGTATGTATGTATATGTATATATATATATATATATATATATATATATATATATATATATATATATATATATATATATATATATATATATATATATATATATATATATATATATATATATATATATATATGTGTGTATATGTATATATGTGTATATATATATATATGTGTATATATATATATATATGTATGTTTGTAATAATATACCGTAAAAAAAAATATTTTTTTTGAGACCCATAAAGGCACAATTAAACTAGCGCTTCCTGGGTTAGCTAAACATTAAACACTGTTAGCGAAAATTTAAACACTGAGGACGATTGGACGTGTTACGAGACCAAACCTGAAGTATGATTACCAATGCAGACACATGGAGTATATACATTCAAAAATTTCTAATGTGTGTCAATAAGTATATGTATATAACACACTGCAATGATAATACGCAGATATACAGTCATATGAAAAAGTTTGGGCACCCCTATTAATGTTAACCTTTTTTCTTTATAACAATTTGGGTTTTTGCAACAGCTATTTCAGTTTCATATATCTAATAAATGATGGACTGAGTAATATTTTTGGATTGAAATGAGGTTTATTGTACTAACAGAAAATGTTCAATCTGCATTTAAACAAAATTTGACAGGTGCAAAAGTATGGGCACCTCAATATAAAAGTGACATTCATATTTTGTAAATCCTCCTTTTGCAAAAATCACAGCCTCTAGTCGCTTCCTGTAGCTTTTAATGAGTTCCTGGATCCTGGATGAAGGTATATTTGACCATTCCTGTTTACAAAACAATTCTAGTTCAGTTAAGTTTGATGGTCGCCGAGCATGGACAGCACGCTTCCAATCATCCCACAGATGTTCAATGATATTCAGGTCTGGGGACTGGGATGGCCATTCCAGAACATTGTAATTGTTCCTCTGCATGAATGCCTGAGTAGATTTGGAGCGGTGTTTTGGATCATTGTCTTGCTGAAATATCCATCCCCTGCGTAACTTCAACTTCGTCACTGATTCTTACACATTATTGTCAAGAATCTGCTGATACGGAGTTGAATCCATGCGACCCTCAACTTTAACAAGATTCCCGCTGCTGGCATTGGCCACACAGCCCCAAAGCATGATGGAACCTCCACCAAATTTTACTGTGGGTAGCAAGTGCTTTTCTTGGAATGCCGTGTTTTTTTGCCTCCATGCAGAACGCCTTTTTGTATGACCATACAACTCAATCTTTGTTTCATCAGTCCACAGGACCTTCTTCCAAAATGTAACTGGCTTGTCCAAATGTGCTTTTGTATACCTCAGGCGACTTTGTGGCGTGCTTGCAGAAACGGTTTCTTTCGCATCACTCTCCCATACAGCTTCTCCTTGTGCAACGTGCGCTGTATTGTTGACCGATGCACATTGACACCATCTGCAGCAAGATGATGCTGCAGGTCTTTGGAGGTGGTCTGTGGATTGTCCTTGACTGTTCTCACCATTCTTCTTCTCTGCCTTTTTGATATTTTTCTTGGCCTGCCACTTCTGGGCTTAACAAGAACTGTACCTGTGTTCTTCCATTTCCTTACTATGTTCCTCACAGTGGAAACTGACAGTTTAAATCTCTGAGACAACTTTTTGTATCCTTCCCCTGAACAACTATGTTGAATAATCTTTGCTTTCAGATCATTTGAGAGTTGTTTTGAGGAGCCCATGATGCCACTCTTCATAGGAGATTCAAATAGGAGAACTACTTGCAAGTGGCCACCTTAAATACCTTTTCTCATGATTGGATACACCTGCCTATGAAGTTCAAAGCTCAATGCGGTTACAAAACCAAATTTAGTGCTTCAGTAAGTAAAAAGTAGTTAGGAGTAGTCAAATCAAGAAATTGATAAGGGTGCCCATACTTTTGTACTTGTCAAATTTTGTTTAAATGCAGATTGCACATTTTCTGTTAGTACAATAAACCTCATTTCAATCCAGAAATATTACGGAGTCCATCAGTTATTAGATATATGAAACTGAAATAGCTGTTTCAAAAACCCAAATTGTTATAAAGAAAAAAAGGTTAACATTAATAGGGGTGCCCAAACTTTTTCATATGACTGTATGTGCCAAAAATATCAACCACGTGATACAATAATAATTTATCAGCGGCACAAAATACAGCCAAGTAAATATTTTTTGCCACAATAAATGACAAGATATCATAACATAAATAACAGTGTACATATACACATCATGTAAAGCACATAATTATGCGGAATGCATGACGTATGTAACAAAAGGCAATTAGAAAAAAGGCTGTTATAATATGTTTAACTGAAAATAACCATTGACTTAAGTGCACATCATACCTGCCGGAGTATATGGTCCTGGTGCCACGTACACGTCCCGACCCCGACACGTGTTTCACCCTAGCGTCCTCAGGGGGCGTGTCTGGGGTCAGGGACACCTCCGTTTAAATAGCACTGAGTAACCAATAAGAAATTAAACTGCCGTTATGCGGCACATGCTGTCATACAGCGCCACTGAATTGTAATTACTTCCTGGTTGTGCGATCCAGCGTCACATGACCCGCCGCACCACGTGACCGGTAATGCAGAGGGTCACATGAAGCTTCAATGGACGCACACCAGGAAGCGCAATGGCGCCGGCCGGCGCATGCGCACTAGCGGTAAAGCGAAGCAGAGGCCATCTTGGTACAGGGCACAATATATTTTAAACACACATATATATAGATTAATTTTACATAAAAGCTGCTTATTGATCCGAAACCGACATTAAATTGTAAATAATTAAATAAATGTGAAAAATGGGTAGCTTTACCGCTAGTAAAAGTCACTACCTCAGGTTTTCACTGTTATGGATGATTTTACTGAATATTCCGGATTACGCATGAATTGGGATAAATCTAATCTGATGTCCCTCTCCCATGGTCCCACACCCCATTTAGAAGCTTTATCCCCACTGCACTTTAGTCTCAAGCTTCAAATATCTAGGAATCAATATACAAAAAGAAACTGAACACTACCCATCAAATATATACCCTCTTCTAGAAGAGGCTAAATGTAAATTCCTGTTATGGGGTAAATTCCCTTTATCAGTCCCAGGACATATTAATTTAATATAGATAATATTGCTACCCAAATTTAATTATTTCCTCCAACATAGCGTGCTGTTAGTCCCCAACTCATTCTTTTCATCCCTGAATACGCAAATAACTGGATTTGTATGGGGTAATGCAAGGCCGAACTTGAAGCTAACTACCCTCCATAGGTCCAAACAAATAGGAGGGGCAGCGTTGCCAGATTTCTTTTATAATTATTTAGTGGGCTAGTTAAAGGCGATATCCTTGTGAATGCCCTGCTCTTACTTGCCCAACTCTGAGAGTCATTTATCTCATGTAGCAGGGATGAATTGCTTACTCTGTTTTCTTGAAATGGAGGGACACCCTGAGAAATAAGGTTTGGGAAATGTGGAATTCCTCTCCTTCGACTTTACCCATTTAAAGGTGATTATCTTCTGAGCTGCTCATTCGCTTTTATATTATAGTTAATGTATTATGGTCTGGTATTAGTGTTGAATGTTCCTTGGTTGGTGCCTATGGCAGAAACTGTCACTGCGATACCTTTTATTTTTTTTTGTTCTCTGTGTCTTCTTAAGGTTTATAAGCACCCCAGGTACCTGGAATATGTAATGTTGTAGTGGATTTTCTTAGTTTTGTATGTATGCACTTTACATGTTCTTATCTTGTACCTGGTTATTTCTGTTCCTTAATAAATGAAAGTGAATTTAAAAAATAAAATTAGCAGTCAGGCGACAAACTAAGGATTGCTGCCTGTGCAAGTAACATTACTTCAGGACTGGTGTGGTCTGTGGAACCGTTGGCCAATTTTGCTCAATTCAGCGAAGGGCATCTTTAGGACTTTCAAAACAGGAAGTTGAGCCTAGAGCAGCCACCCGTAGTCGAGCTGGATAAAGCATGGCATATGGCACCTGCAAATTGCTCAGTTAACGTTTCACATCCATGAATTGTGCTCTGTGCTTGGAGACTTCAGTGGAGTAGTCCGGAAAAAGGACACTCTGTGCCGTTGATGGATATTTTTTTTTAGCCAGGGCAGCTCTCAGGATTGTGTCTCTATCTCTATAATAAAGCAGCTTGATCAATACAGGCTTTTGGGGGCACCAGGTGGAAGTTGTCTATTGGGTCGCGATGCGCCATCTCCACCGCATATAAACGAGACAGGGTGTCAGTGCCAAACAAATTGTGGAGCCAGTCCTCAAAATATTCTGTGGGAGTGATTCCCTACGTTTTTTTCAGGGACCCCTATCACCCATACATTGTTCCTCCGAAGCCAGTTCTCTCAGGTCGTCAGCCTTTAGTTGTAAAGACAAAATTTGCTGCTCATGCCTGCAAGAATCATGGGACATCTGTGGGAAGGAGTCGCCAGGCCATTGACCCTATGGGTTCCAAAGCCCTAGTAATGAGGCAGCGGCTCAAGCTGCACCTCCACTGCATGATGTCTTGGCTGTGAGGAGCTGAGGCTCTGCAGCGGTGTTATACATGGCCTGCTGCTCGAAGCTGTATGTCTCAGAGGGAGCTGTGTCATACAGAAGTCCCTCCACAGATCCCGCAGGTGGACTGGGCCTGATAAAGGGCCTGGGGGACTCATCCTCTGGGGCTAGAGGGTTCCTGCAGGTACTTCTGACGTAGCATGACAAGTTTTTGGTGTTAACAGCTGCCAGGCACATGGCGTCACTGTAGGGAGACCAGTGCCATCTTTGGTTTCTCCTTCAGCGCTGGCCGTCTCCCATCTTTTCCTGTCTGCTCCTCCAGCCATCGGAACGCTAGTACACAACCTCCGCCATGTTCTCCAGGTATCATGGTGCTGGTCCCGCTGTGCAGCGAGTGCGGATGGGCCCAGTGATCGCAGATTCAGGTGGTCAGATTCGGAGCACCACTGACTTGCAGCTGCTCACATGCCCATCCAGGCCACACCCCTTAAATTCTATTTTTACTCAAACACTGGGGGCTGCCATCTTGGATTAGCAGTGTGTAACGACAGTTACACACCACAAATACGGCAGTTCCTGTGCAATGGGGCTAATAGTAGTCATCTGACCCCATCTCCTGCACTGTGGCTGCTTCCTACTGTGATCTGGACATGCCCCTTGGGCTGGCCAGATCACCGCTCGGGGAGGATATCAGCGCCATGTCTGTGGAGCCTACAGCATATACTGTGCACTCTGTTTTCCCCAGGGCAGCTTGTCTGCGAGTGGTGATCTGCAACCTGAGCCTGGTATTGTACTATAGATGTCAGGCTGCGATCACTGCTCCTCGCTGCATGTACTCACCTCAGACCTTCGCTCCTTGTTCTGTGCTCTGAGCGCTGACAGGAGGAACTGCCGAGAGATACCAGGCTGACGGGAGGAGCTGCCGGGAGCGGAGGTTCGAGGTGAGTACATGCTTAGGGAGCGGTGATAGCAGCCCAATACCACCGCCCTCCATTCCAGGCAGTTCCTCTTGTCAGTGCTCTGTGCTCAGCGCGAGCGCATAGCGTTGACAGGAGGAGCGGCTGAGATAAGAGGTGACTAAGTATTATGGAGTCTCTCATTGAAGCACATGCAAAACACATGTCGGGACCAGGTCCACATGTGAGGCTGACAGACTCCCTTTTTGGGTGCTATACATGCCACAGGTAGGTCCTTCAGGTGCCAATTTCCCCACCACTGTATAATTTTTTCTCTATCTGAGATACTGCTATGTATTTTCTGGTGGTGTTACATACTGGTGTTCTCAGGCCCTGATTTGGACCTTATCCTGTTGGTTACTGTTTAATGTATGGACATTCCATCACTCCACTTGCTCGGGGGATATACTATTGATATCTTTTGGTTACTTATATGCCCCCCCCTGGGATATAATACCACTTTCTTCCCAGTTTTAGCTAAGGGGTAGTGTGTCTCCTTCCCTGGGACCTTTTTTTCTCTCTCTGTCTCATCTAATTGGATTTTAACTATGTATGTCTAACTACTAACTGTTATCACATGTGATTTTGATATTTGCACATTTTGTAATAATAAAAACTGTATACTTTTTCACAACTGTGGTACAGTAGTTTTACTTCAAAAACATGATAAATACCCCTTCTTGTCCACATGTTTCTGTATCTATTCTATGGGGTCTATGTACATTACAACAAATCTGAGGTCCGCTCTACTTGGTCTTTGTTTTTCGAAGTATTATGGGGGCAGAATATGTGGGGCACTATGCCAGCGTCCTTATTGACTCTTTCCACAGTTCAGGATCACTTTGCAGTCACTAAGAAAATGGCTCTGCTCGTTTATCCTAAACTTCATCCTCCCTTATCCTTTTGCAAACGCCCAGAAGGTGAGGGGAGGTGTGACATCAGACACATGAGAGCAGATTCTGTCCACTTTTACTTTTTTATTGTGAGCTAGTTGTAAACTAGGTTTTCAGCAACTGCTCCCCCTAGTGTTTAAGATTGGAAAATATCAAACTTTTTTAAACATTTTATATTTTGCTCAATTGAAAACAAATGATATATAAACAAAACATTAATACTTTATAATTTTTCAGTTATTGAATTTTTTTTTTTTATGGCACCATCCCTTTAACCCCTTCATGACCTAGGACGTATCGGTACATCCTAAGTCATGTCAGGTTTATCACCGCCGGCTGCTGCGGTGAGCCAAGGGTGATCCCTGCACAGGGCCGGCCTTAGGCTAAATTGCGCCCTGTGCTAAAATACCCTTTGCTGCCCCCAGACCATGTCACAGGCGACCTGCAGCCAATCAGCAGCTGGTTTACTCTCTCATCCTTTAAATTAAACTGACATCCAGAGGAAGTTATAAAACAGCAGCAGCTCTCATTTCTTTTGGATTACAGTTTTGAAAGAGGGATAGTCAAGCAGCGCTGATTGGCTGCAGATCACAAGACCCCAGTGCCCGGCTGTATTGCTTTTCTGCTGCGTTTTTTTTTCTTTCATGTACTGTAAAATGATAAAAAAAAAGCCTCACCCTAAGCATACTGCAATTTAGTTATTTAAAAAAATGAAAAATCATTTGCAAAAAACATCCTGAAAGTCTATATGTATGCGCCGTTGTTACTGGCTTCGTTTCTCGTGTCTATGCAATGACTGTAATCGATGTCCTTTAAGTATATAGAGCGAGTGGCTTCTTCTAATTATAGTCGCCCCAAGAATGAGAAAGTTACTTCTTTTAGCCGTTTCATGGCTTTTGAAGCCTACAGCAGCTAAAATAATTAACCAAAGACGGAACATGTGCACAGCAAAATCATTTTGAAATTGCTGTGCAACATGTCCCTTTGCTATGGTGTATTTGCAGCGCTTTTTTAGGCAGGTACTCCCTGTTGCTCACACGCTCTGTTGCGCACAGAAACGTGTCCGTTTTTTTCTGGCATCACTGATGTCCCACAGGCCACACTATGGTGTGATCCGTGAAATATGTACCAGAAAACACGGACATTGAAAATAGTGATTTTTATATTCAACCTCTCCAGCGACGCTGTCTCCAGTCTCTGCTGGCTGCTGCTTCCTGCCCGGCTAATTACTGTCATGCATATTCATTTATGTATGGTGTCATGATGTATTTTACCTTCTCACTGTATTTGCTGTAATACTATGTCTTGGGATATAAGTAACCATACCTTCCCCCCATCTCCTGTGTCTCTGGGCCCATAATGCAATTATCTCTTGTCCACACAGCCAGGGGAACTTCTCATTGTTTCGTAAGTAGTGGATAACGCCAACTACACAAACCTGTAGACATCTCGGAGCCAACCTTCTAGAATCTTCTAGTGGGCCCAACCATTGCATAGACCCCTACCCTTGAGGGGCGGGCCCACGAGCTCAGACAATTCACTCCTGTTTCTAAATGCAGTTGGGAGCTGAGTTTTGAAGAGGAAGGGAGTGAGATCTGATTCTGCGGACAGATCTCGCCGTCCAGTGGATTGTGTGGGATTTCTGGGACTCTGAAGAGGACTATTTCGTCGTGATCTGGCACTTTGGATTATCGGGAGGTGCCCCCGAATCTGTTTTATTTGGACTTGTCGTGTGCTGTTCCTGTATTCCTGTTAGTATACCTGTTGGATCATCCTCGGCCTGTTGTCTCTCTTTGCTCTGATGTACACCCCGTCACAAACTGGTGGCAGCAGCGGGATCAGAGCAGAAGAAATGGAGGACAACGGCCAATCAACGTCTGAAACCAGAATCTCAGGATACAGGAACTGGACTGTGGTGAGCCTACAAACAAAGGCCCGTGAATTAGGTGTCGGCTACAAAGGACTCTCTAAGGAGCAACTAATTGAGGCATTGGAAAACGCTTGCCTGCAAGATGGCACCGAGGAACAATTTCCACAGCAAGGGGAGCAAAGACGGGAGCCGGAGGTAAATACCCAAAAAAGTCAATGGGTTGTGTGGTACGAGGAGGAGATGGCCTTGCTGGGAGAGGAGACCACCATAGAATATAAGATGGAGGTCATGCGTGGAGCTAAAGAGAAGGAGCGCAGGATGGAGGAGATGGCACTGCTGGATAAGCAGCTCGCTGTGGAAGCCGCGAGAGGTTCCAGACAGACTGTAACCCCAGCACCCATCATGAGGGAACTTCCCAGGGTGTCCCACAAAGACTTCAAGCAGTTTAATGAGGCTGCTGGTGACATTGAGGGCTTCTTCCAGGACTTTGAGCATCAGTGTCGATTAATGGAAGTCCCAGAAAGGGAGCGCGTCCGGCATCTGGTTGGGCTCTTAGAGGGTGGAGCTGCTGCAGCCTATAGAGCTATGGACCCTCGGTGGAACTGTGAGTATGCGGATATTAAACAGACTATTCTAGAACATTATGCTGTAACGCCAGACACTTACAGGACTCAGTTCCGTACTTTAGCATGTGATGAGGAAGTGTCCTTCAAGATGTATGCCCACAAACTGAAACATCTGTGGCATCGTTGGCTGGAGGCAGAGGAGGCCTTAACCTTGGAGACCGTCCTCTAGGTCCTCCTAAAAGAGCAGTTTTACTTCAAGTGCCCCGCTGAGATCCGGGAATGGGTGCGTGAAAGGAGACCAGCCACTGTGGAGGAAGCTGAAGCTCTAGCTGATGAGGCTCTCACCATCAAGCCTCAGTGGAAAAAACTACTACCCAGTGAGAAAAAAACCACCAACCCCCCAACGCTGGTGGCCCCTGGTCCTTCTGGCCCCAATGTTCACCATCACCCTAGACCGTCAACTCATGGGGACCTTCGTGTGACTGTGCCTCGCATTACTCATGCTCCACCTTTGGGAATACGACGTGGAGGAAGAATCCCAGAGCGCAGATGTTATGGGTGTGGGCAGCCTGGGCACATGCAATTCCAATGTCCAGGTGTTCGGAGACAGAACAGCTACAGACCGCCTTTGCCTGTTCATTATCTAAAGACACCTTCACCAGGAGAAGAGCTGGATTCTGTGCCTGATGACTTGCCAAGTGACTCAGATATCCTGGCTCCCCTACCCGGAGTCTATGGGGTGCGAGCTCCAGCCACCTGTTCTTCAGATCTTCAGGACAAACATCTACAGGAGGTTGTGCTGGATGGCCAAAAAGTTGTTGGCTTCTGTGACACTGGGGCTTTCCTCACCATAGCCGATCCCCGAGTAATTCAACCACAAGCAATTCAAAAGGGACCAGGAATTCCCATTGAACTGGCAGGAGGTACCCAGAGATATATTCCAAGAGCGAGTGTGACCCTGGATTATGGCTTTGGGGCAAAACAATGTGTGGTCGGTGTGATGAGCGGCCTCCCGGCAGACGTTCTTCTAGGAAATGATGTGGGGAATCTTCATTGCCACTTTTGTCGGTGCGGTAACCAGAAGTCAAGCCAAGAGAGCAGCCCATGTGGACGTGTACAACCCATCCATGGAAATGAGGCCACCAGAACTGCCATTACAGCCGGTGAGTGATTCTTCTTGTGGGGATAATATGAATGTTACTTGGGATAAAGTTCAGTTTAGACAAGAAGTAGAGACTGACCCCACCCTTGCTAGTTTTAGAGCCTGAGCTGAAATAGGGCAGCTAGGGGAGAACGGAGAAAGAATTATCAGAGAAAATGGACTTCTGTATCGGGTTGCCAATGCCGACTCCCTAGATAAGCCCTGGACTTATAGCAAACAGCTGATTGTTCCTCAGAAGTACAGAGTTCCCCTATTACACCTGGCTCATGACATTCCTACGGCTGGCCATCAAGGCAAAACCCGCACCGAGAGACGATTGACTCAAACTTTTTATTGGCCGGGGATTTCCCAAGCAGTGGCGCATTTCTGCCGAACTTGTGACATATGTCAGCGTAGAGGGCGACCCGGAGATCACCCAAAGGCACCCCTGCAACCTCTCCCTATAATAGAAGAACCCTTTCAAAGAGTAGCTGTTAATATCATTGGACCTCTGGCTAAACCAAGTAAATCTGGAAAGCAGTACATTCTCACTGTTGTGGACTATGCCACCCGATATCCAGAAGCGGTGGCCTTGTCAAGTATCTCTGCAGCCAAGGTGGCCGAGGCCTTGGTTATTATTTTTACCAGAGTAGGATTCCCCAGTGGGATCTTGTCGGACCAAGGCTCCCAGTTTGTCAGAGTTGGTCCAGTGTCTGTGGCGCACCTGTGGAGTACGAGCGATCCGAACGACCCCGTATCATCCCCAAACAAATGGACTTTGTGAACGATTCAACGGCACTCTGAAGAATATGCTGAGGGCCTTCACGGACCGAGATTCAGACTGGGAGAAGTACCTACCCCATCTCTTGTTTGCCTATCGGGAAGTTCCCCAGGAGTCCACTGGGTTCTCCCCCTTTGAACTACTCTATGGAAGAAAGGTCCGAGGACCTTAACCCTGCTCAAGGAATACTGGGAGGGGCAAGTTGAAGATACAGAAGCCCCTGTTGTCCGTTATGTCCTAAAGCTGCGAGAAACCCTGGCCCAACTTGCTAGTTTTGCCCAGAGTCATTTGCGTATGGCTCAAACCAGACAGAAGACATGGTATGACCGTAAAGCACGCTATCGGGAGTTTGTAGAAGGACAACAAGTCTTAATGATTGTTCCCCATCGGCAGAATAAACTGCAGACCACATGGGAGGGTCCCTTACGGGTTCTCAGAAAACTGAATGATACCAATTACCTTCTTGCTTTAGATGATCAGGGGCTAAGGCAAAAGACTGTCCATGTGAATATGATTAAGGAGTACCATGACCGGAACATTCCAATGATAGCAAGCTGTCGGTTGGCTTCAGAAGATGGTCAAGAGGATGAGGACTCTCTACCTGATCTCGTGGAAGCCGCGAGAGCCCCATCCACTGTGGAACAGGTTCCCCTGGGAGATCACCTGGATTCCTTACAGAAAATCCAGATGCTGGAAGTGCTTCAACAGAGACGGGCTGCTTTCTCATCCCAACCAGGTCGAACCACCGTCACCCAACATCATGTGGACACTCAGGGCATCCGTCCCATACAACTGGCTCCTTACCGGGTACCTGAATCAGTTCGAAACACCATGCAGCACGAACTGGAGGAGATGTTACAGCTTGGGGTAATCCAGGCCTCCCATAGCCCTTGGGCCTCCCCTGTGGTGTTAGTACCCAAGAAGGATGGGAGTACTTGATTTTGTGTGGACTATCGGCGACTAAACGACCATACCGTCAGCGATCCTTACCCAATGCCTCGTATTGACGAACTTCTAGACCGACTGGCTGGGTCCCGATATGTCACTACCTTGGATCTCAGTAAGGGATACTGGCAGATCTCTCTAACGGATGAAGGGAGAGAACGGTCCGCTTTTATAACCCCCTTTTGGTCTGTATGAATTTCTAAGCATGCCTTTTGGAATGAAAAATGCCCCGGCCACCTTCCAGAGAATGGTGGATCAGATCCTCCGGGGATGTGGTGACTTTGCTTGTGCCTACTTGGATGATATCGCCGTCTTCGGCCACACATGGGAGGAACATCTGAATCAAGTAGCCATTATTTTGGACCTGATTCTTGCAGCCGGCCTAACTATTCGACCCGATAAATGCCAATTGGGGATGGGGGAAGTCCAGTACCTAGGGCATAGAGTGGGAGGAGGGAAGCTCCGTCCTGAGCCTGCCAAAATCCAGGCTATTAGAGACTGGCCTGTACCCCAAACTAAGAAACACGTTATGGCTTTTCTGGGCACTGCCAGTTATTACCGAAAATTTGTTTCTCATTTCAGTACTGTGGCCAAGCCTGTTACCGACCCGACCAAGAAAACAATGCCCCGGCTGGTGATCTGGACTCCAGCCTGTGATGAGGCTTTTAACCGGCTGAAGGACGCTCTGGTCTGCGATCCTGTCCTGGCTGCTCCAGACTACAAGCGGAGATTTATTGTGCAAACGGACGCCTCTGCTTATGGACTGGGAGCTGTCCTCAGCCAGGTGAATGCAGCTGGGGACGAACACCCCATTGCCTACCTCAGCAGGAAACTGCTGGACCGAGAAGTGACCTATGCAACTGTTGAGAAGGAATGTCTGGCTGTAGTGTGGGCCCTTAGGAAACTAAGGCCGTATCTGTATGGACGGGAATTCACTGTGGTTACTGATCACAATCCCCTCACCTGGCTGAACAGAGTCTCTGGGGACAATGGACGATTACTGCGATGGAGCCTGGCTCTGCAGCCCTATAACTTTACCATACAATATAGAAGGGGCAGCCAACACCAAAATGCAGATGGACTGTCCAGGCAAGAGGAGCCTTGAGTCCTGTCAGCCATGCCTGCGTGTACTTAACCAGCGACCTATAGTGGTCCCTAGTACGTACACAAGTTGGGAGGGGAAGGAATTGTCATGATGTATTTTACCTTCTCACTGTATTTGCTGTAATACTATGTCTTGGGATGTAAGTAACCATACCTTCCCCCCATCTCCTGTGTCTCTGGGCCCATAATGCAATTATCTCTTGTCCACACAGCCAGGGGAACTTCTCATTGTTTCGTAAGCAGTGGATAACGCCAACTACACAAACCTGTAGACATCTCGGAGCCAACCTTCTAGAATCTTCTAGTGGGCCCAACCATTGCATAGACCCCTACCCTTGAGGGGCGGGCCCACGAGCTCAGACAATTCACTCCTGTTTCTAAATGCAGTTGGGAGCTGAGTTTTGAAGAGGAAGGGAGCGAGATCTGATTCTGCGGACAGATCTCGCCGTCCAGTGGATTGTGTGGGATTTCTGGGACTTTGAAGAGGACTATTTCGTCGTGATCTGGCTTTTTGGATTATCGGGAGGTGCCCCCGAATCTGTTTTATTTGGACTTGTCGTGTGCTGTTCCTGTATTCCTGTTAGTAAACCTGTTGGATCATCCTCGGCCTGTTGTCTCTCTTTGCTCTGATGTACACCCAGTCACATACGGCACAGCCGACTCTGAAGTAGTTGCAGAGGGGAGACACAGCGGTGGCCGGATGCAGCAGAGCCGGAGAGTTCAGCACCACGGACAGCAGGAGCGGGAGCAGGTGAGTTTATCTCAATGTGCTATCATGTATCACAGATCACGGATTGCACATATACAACCCACGTGTGCCGTGAACCACAGCACACAGAGGGACACATGAGCTTTTATCACGTCAGTGAAAAACGTCTTTGTTTTTCACTGACATGCGAAACAGGCCAAAAATCTTAAATCCTAGAATATGTCAGAACGGATGCAGTCAGTAATCTCTGGTGAGGTGGCAAAAACCTTCTGACAGATTCTCTTTAAGTGATAAGATGGATTTATTCTGCAGGTTGGTGCTGTTACAGTGATACCAGATTTATATTGTTCAGCTTCTATCACACAGTGAAAATGCTTTTTTTCTTTATAAAAAAAAGTTTTTTCATTGCCATATTGTGAGAACTGTAACTTTTTTCTTTTTGGAGCGAACAGGGCTGTGTGGAAGCTTATTTTTTGCGCAATAAGCTGAAGGATTTTTGGTACTATTATGGGGTGCATAACAGTTCTTGATTGCTATTTATTCAGATTTTTCAGAAGCAAAATGAGGGAAAACCAGCAATTCGCTTATTCTTTTCAATGTTTTGCTCAGTTCACCACGCGATAAAAGTGATGACTGATTTATTCTTCGGGTCAGAACGATTACACTACCAGATTTATATAATTTTTTATACTTTGCGACTTTTGCACACTAAAAGCAATATTTTACAAAAATTAATTTCTTTTTGCATCGCCATATTCTGAGAGCAGTAACTTTTTTAATTTATTTTTTGTTCACAAGAGCTTTTAGGGCTTATCCCTTCACATATGACTTTTGTTAGCTTTTTATTCAATTTTTGTGTTTTCAGTAAGACTAAACATTTTTGGAGTGATTTTTCCCAAAGGTTTGTTTTTGTTTTTTGTTTTTTTTTAAGTGTTTGCGTAACAGTATTATAATTGCTTTATAATAACCTATACCTTAGGCTAGACATTTACTAAAAGAACAAACAGCCCCTTTAAAAGGGCTGTCCACTAAATTTGACAACCCCTATTCATTCCATTTGTTGAAGCATAACCACATACACCCTTTGTAATAAAATGATGCCCCACTTCAATCCATAAATTAAATGTCAACAACCTCTTCTCATTTCCCTTGTTTGCCCCAGAAAAATAAATAAAGCTATACTTCCCTCCGGTATGGCCTCGGTTCCAGCGATGTCTAAAGCTGCGTTCCATGAGGCCCCTAGACCAAACAGCGCCCAGTGTCTCTCTCTCCGCCGTCAGATATTTGAGCTGGATGTGAGCACTACACTGAATTTCTGCCGAAATGTCCAAAGGAGGGCAGAAGGAAGCCGGCGCTGATTGCTTTTGGGGCTCGTATATCATAACAATGTCACAGATGCCCCTGGAACGCAGTTTTAGACATCGCTGGAACAGAGGCTGCATCGGAGGGGCATATAGCTTTCTTTATTTTTCTGGAGCAAACAATGGGAATGAGAAGGGGTTGTTGACATCCATTTTATGGACTGGAGTGGGGCATCATTGTATTACAAAGGGGTGTATGTGGTTATGCTTCAAGGAGGTGCCAGTTTACAATAATGGGTGCATATTAATATACTACTACCGTGTGTTTCCAAAAATTAGACCTCCCCCCAAAAATAAGCCCTAGCAGGAATTTTCAGCATTTTAGGAGAAAAGCTTAAATATAACCCTCCCCTGAAAATAAGCCCTATTCGCAGATCAATAATGAAGTGTCCGTGCAGCAAAAAAAGATACAGATACTGCAGGACACTTAATTATACACAGCGGCACCCGGCAATTACACTCACCCGACACTGAGCGGCATGATTGCACACCCACACACATCAGATCACACACAAACACACACACACACATTCAATCAGATCTCACACACAAACATCGGATCGCACACAGTCAGATCGCACACATAATCAGATCGCACACACAATCAGATCGCACACACAAACATCGGAGCACACGCAAACATCAAATCACACACACAAACATGGAATCGCACACACATGGGAGCGCATACACATCGGATCGCACACACACTCACCTCATCCAGCGACACCGATCTCTTCCCGCCGGCAGAATCCTGAGAGGCAGTGCAGTGGAGCGCAACGAACAGGACCTGCGGCCAGACACGTGGCTTGCTCTCATTCCCTGCGGCCGTAAGTGCTGGTTGTGATGTGTGTGTGTGTGTGTGTGTGTGTGTGTGTGTGTATGTGTGTGTGTGTGTGATCTGCTGTGTGTCTTCAATCGGCTATGTGTGTGTCTGCGACTGTGACTGTGTTTTTCTGTGATCGGCTGTGTTTTTCTGTGATCGGCTGTGTGTATCTGTGAGCGGCTGTGTGTGCCTGCGATCGGATGTGTGTGATCTGCTGTGTATATCTGCGATCGGCTGTGTGTGTGATCTGCTGTGTGTTATCTGCTGTGTGTGTCAACTAGCAGCAGGGTAGGACAGCGTGCAGCACCGACCAGAGATCACAGGAGGACCTGGGAATCACGCAGACGTCCTGGTCTGGTGAGTATGAGTCTCCTGGGAACTGGGGGGGTGTCTGCTTTTTTGGGGGGTAAACGTACCCCCAACCGTGTTTCTCCAAGAATAAGACCTCCTCCAAAAATAAGCCCTAGTGCTTTTTTGGGGGGCAAAAAAAATATGGCTGTCTTATTTTTGGGAAAAACACGGTATGTAAGGACACACACACACATACACACACACACACACACATAACACCCCTTGCATAAAAATGATGCCCACTCCAGGAACACAATCACATATACCATATTTTTTTGTTTCATAGGATGTACCGGATTATAAGACTCACCCCAAATTTTTAGATAAAAAAAGGTAAAAAAATGGGGTCCATCTTATACTCCATTGTTGTCTTACTGGAGGGGGAGCAGAGTCACAGGAGGCAGGTACGGCGGTGGAAATGGTGGGGCCTGTGCTGGCAGCGGTGGGGCCTGCGCTGGCAGCGGAAGCTGTGCTGGCTGTGTGGAGCAGGCCAGTGCGGTGGGTATCCCAGATGCTCTGTCAGCGGTGCGGGCTTCAAAGAAATAGCGTCCTGGAGCGGTGCGTGCGCAGATTGAGCTCTCAGTTCAATGACCAGATCTTGAGCTGAGGGCTCCATCTGCACACGCACCGCCCCGGACGCCATCATTTGAACCCAGAGCATCTGGGACATCAGCCACACTGCCCTGCTCCACACACCCACCGCTGCCCGCATTGACAGATATCCAGCTGGCCGGCCTCCAGCACAGAGGCAGGCAGGCGGCCGGCCGCCCGCACAGAGGCAGGCAGGCAGGCGGCCGGCCGCCCGCACAGAGGCAGGCGGCCGGCCGCCCGCACAGAGGCAGGCAGACGGCCGGCCGCCCGCACAGAGGCAGGCAGGCGGCCGGCCGCCCGCACAGAGGCAGGCGGCCGGCCGCCCGCACAGAGGCAGGCAGGCGGCCGGCCGCCCGCACAGAGGCAGGCAGCCGGCCGCCCGCACAGAGGCAGGCAGCCGGCCGCCCGCACAGAGAGGCGGGCGGCCGCCCGCACAGAGAGGCAGTAACCAGCCGCCAGCCCATACAGAGGCGGCCGGCCGCCCACACAGAGAGGCAGGCACCGGGTCAACCGCCCGCACAGAGAGACGGCCGGCCGCCAACACAGAGAGACAGGCAGCCGGCCACTCGCCCGCACAGAGAGGCAGGCAGCTGACCACCCGCACAGAGAGGCAGGCACTCGGCCGCCCGCCCGAACAAAGAGGCAGGCACCCGACCACCCGCTCGCACAGAGAGGAAGGCAGCTGACCGCCTGCACAGAGAGACAGCCGGCCGCCCGCACAGAGAGGCGGCCGCCCACACAGAGAGGCAAGCAGCCCGCACAGAGAGGCAGGCAGCTGGCTTCCCGCACAGAGAGACAGCCGCCCGCCCACAAAGAGAGGCAGGCACCCGGCCGCCCGCCCGCACAGAGAGGCAGGCACTCAGCCTCCCGCCCGCACAGAGAGGCAGGCACCTGGCCGTCCGCCCGCACAGAGAGGTAGCCGGCTGCCCGCACAGACAGCTACCGCACCAATTCTACACCTGGTAGGACTGCATGCAATAAACTGCACCTGCGCTGCGGTCACATACAAGGCATGATCTAATCTGTTGTCGAGGTCTGGGGATGTGAGATTAGGTGAGCCCGCGGAGCTAGGCGGGAGAGCGACTGGATGCGCATGTTCACTGATTGGAGCAGGGGCAGTAGATGAAACTCATCTTTCTGTCTCCGCGCCAATCACACCGCTTGTATGCACGGCACGGGTGCCCGGTTATCAGGCTTAAAGGAAGGGATGGAGAGGCACCGCTGGAGACAGTACGTTTAGCTTCGCACATAGGGTCTCCCAGCGGCTCCTCCCATCAAAGCCTTCTGCCAGCTCAGCGGCGGTTACAATAAAAATGCAGTGCTGGGACCAGAGGAGGCAGGAAATGTACTTCTTACCTCCCTGCGGCGCCCCCCCTGAAGCATGGCCGTCAGCGCCCCGTGCGACCGCACAAGTCGCACATGCCTAAAGCCGGCTATGTCCCTGCACATCTGCATTTCTGCTGATTAGAGCTGTACAGTAATGAATAAGCGATCAGACTGCTGATCCTTATAGTCCCCTAGGGAGGCAAGTAAAATAAAAAATGTTAAAAAACCTAAAGTTCAAATCACTCCCCATTTTCCTGATTGAAAATTAAACAATAAAAAAAATTAAATACAATTGGTATCACTGCATTCAGAAATGTCTGGTCTATCAAAATATAAAATAAATTAACCTAAATGGTAAACGGCGTAGCGGCAAAATAAATTCCAAATGGCAAAATTACGGTTTTTTTGGGTGTCGCAAATATTTTTTGCAAAATGTAATAACAGGCGATCAAAACAGTGCATCTGGGCAAAAATGGTACCATTAAAATGTCAGCTCCAGACACAAAAAACAAACCCTAACGGAGCCCCATATTTTTAAAAGTGAGAAAGCTATGGTTTGCTGAAAATGGTCAAGAAATACGCCACGTTTTTTGGACAAACTTCTGAATTTTTTTTTAACCCCTTAGATAAAACAAAACCTATACATGTTTGTATCTACAAACTCGTACCGACCTGAGGCACCACAACAACACATACGTTTTACCATATAGTGAACATTGTGAATAAAATACCCCCAAAACAATCGTGCAAACGCACTTTTTTTTTTTTTGCAATTTTTCCGCACTTGGAATTTTTTTTTTTGCGGTTTTCCAGTACACTGGTAAAACTCATGGTTTCATTTAAAAGTAGAACTCGTCCCGTAAAAAAAACAAGCCCTCATATGGCAAGGTTTATGGAAAAATAAAAAAGTTATGGCTCTTAGAAGAAGGGGAGCAATAACGAAAAATAGAAATTGCACGGTCATGAAGGGGTTCAGTGCAGTTACCATGCGCTATTGGGTGAATGGAGGATGCGGAGATAATAAGTGGAAGCTGATTCTGATTTTAGAAACAGGTAAGGCTATGCTCACATTTCCGTTGTTTTGCATCAGTCACAATCCGTCGCCTTGAGGAATTAAGGTATCCTGCAAAATATTTTGCAGGAATCAGTTTTTTCCCCATAGACTTCTATTAGCGACGGATTGTGACTGATGGCCCTGCGTTGCATCCGCCGCCTGATGATCAATCGTTTACTGACTGACCATCAGGCGGGAGCAACGCTGAATGTATTTTTTTTTTTTTTTTGTGCAGCAGATCGGTTTTTTACTGTGAGCATGCACACAGTAAAAAAAACATGATCCACTGTAAATGCAGTTCCAGCGATCTGAACGATCAGCTGATCGCCCGGCCGCCTGCTTTTCTGAGCGCTGATTGCTCAGAAAAGCCGGCCGCCGGGCGATCAGCTGATTGCTCACAAAAGCCCGTGCCCGGGTGATGAGCTGATCGCTCAGAAAAGCCGTCCGGCTTTTCTGAGCGATCAGCTGATCGCCCGGCGGCCGGTTTTGCACGATCAGCTGATCGCCCGGCTGCCGGCTTTTGCGAGCAATCAGCTGTCCACCGGCTGTGAACATTCAGCGGATCACCTAGGCAGCGGCTTTTGCGAGCAATCAGCTGATCGCCCGGCGGCCGGCTTTTCTGAGCGCTGATCGCTCAGAAAAGCCGGGCGATCAGCTGATTGCTCACAAAAGCAGCCCCGGGCGATCAGCTGATCGCTCAGAAAAGCCGCCGGTCAAACAGTAAAAAAAACAAAACAAACCTGATCTTGGTTTTGCAGCATCAGTCACATCAGTTGTGCCACTATCTGCAACGCATTCATTGCATCAGTCACACAACTGATTGTGACTGATGCAAAACAATGGAAATGTGGAGATAGCCTAACAAGAAAGAGTTAGCTTAGTGAGGTAGTAGGCTTGTCTAAAGAAATGTGTTTTTAAAGTGCACTTAAAAATGTGGGGGCTATGTATTAGTCGATTCATCTGCAGTAGTGCATCTCAGATAACTGACACAACACAAGAGAAGTCTTGTAGATGGATGTTTGCGGTTCAGATTATTGGTCTTAGATAAGTTGCAGAACAGAGGGCATGTGTAGGTGATACACAGGGATGAAGGATGTCATACAGGGTGATGCAGAACTGTGTAAAGTGTTAGAGGATGAACAAATCCGCTTCATCCGCAAGAATTTTCCCATCTAGATGGCTTGTATAGCGGGCAGATTGTGCGCAGAAGAAACATGTGTGACGCCACGGGACTATCAGGTCGTCACAGGGTACTGCACAAACTGCCCTCCCGTGCAGTATTCCAAGTCCCTCATTGTTCTGGGTCCCTATCTAATGGTGTTGCCTCCAACAGCAAATTTAAATCCTAGATACAAACTGCACCGCACCCACCAGGCACCCCAGTGGATGGCTTGAGTGGAATAGAGTCACCCACCTGGGGGGTCAGGGAGAGGAGGGGAGTAGTGTAGTCTGTAGTCAGTTAGTAAGGAACCCTCGAGCTGTGAGGAGCTCAGAGAAGGTTGGGAGTGGTGGCTCCCAGGTGAAGCTGTCTGGGTTGCAGACGGTGCTCTGGACCTAGAGGAGTCGGACCCCCGGTCGCAGGGAATTGCGGCTAGGTGCCTGAACCTGTCGAGGATGACGGTCGGCAGCCTGGCACTGTCGCCGGTCCGGGACCGAAGGGCACAGCGGGGTACATGAACCCATTGTCGGGAAGAAGCTTTAGGCAACCCGACAATTTGCCTGAGGAGAACGGAGCCTTTATGATCTGTTCCCACCCGCTCCAGAATTGGGGCACTAGCGCAACGAGGGGGATAGGGCCTTCCAAGCAAACGGTCCAGAAAAACACAAACGTGAGCCCTGAGAGCGGCCTCCCACATTTGTCCACGGTGGGGAGTGGGGCCCGGCAAGTTTCAGAGTGCTGGGCCACCGCGTTGAAGTTAGGCTTGGTGCTAGGAGGCAGGTCACGGATCACCAGGCAACACTATTGGGCACAGGACCCGGACGAGCTCCCCTCAAGCGGCAGCGATACCCCAAGATTTGGTTTACCCAGTTGTCAGTGTCAGCTTATTGACTGAGTGAGTACCTGAGTGACCCTGCATTCCCACTATCCAGAGCCCCGGGGCCTTTCCCTACCCGTGGAGGGTGACAACATCTAGCTGACCCACTCAATCACCCCGGGTACTGCCAACGGCAGCGGCGGTACTCCTAATTACCGTACACCACAGGTGGCGTCACGAACTATATCTCCCCTTAAAATGATACTAATGCCCCAACTGCTCTATGTGCTCCATAACGCCCCGGTGTGGCTACCACAAAATAGGTTTTATAAAATAAATTCTATTTTCCGAGGCTTAATCTGAGGAAGAAAGTAGCCACGGATGAGGTTAGAATATGTAGAGAGACCAAAAGACGAAGGGGGACTGGCTCTACCTAATCCTTGGTGCTATTACTTAGCTGCCCAGAGTCAACACATGGTGGGGTGGGGTGTGACAGGTTTGGAGACCTCGGCGGGGAAAATATTAGTTTGTGATCGGAAAAGGTCCTCTGCTGGCAAGTCTGGAGGCGGGAAAGTTTCGTCCACACTCTGCATCATATCCTACTATACAGTTGATAGATAAAGTATCGGGTAAGATCAAACAGGTGAGACAGGTAACCGGGTTCACTAGATATACCCCCATGTGGGACAACCCCAACATTCCGGAATTTTCATCCCTTAAAGAATTTGGGCAATGGAGGAGAATTGGTATCTGGTACCTCTCCCAAGTGATGGATGGAACCATATTTAAGACTTTTGAAGTACTGCTAAAAGACTTCCCACTGAGACATACGGTAGTATGTTTTATAAATACCTGCAGCTACGTCATGCATTTGAATCGCAGAACAGAATGACACCAATTGTTGTACAATCAGATAGTGAAATTAATATATTAGGGACGCAGGGTGGGACAGCAGGATGTATATCGATGGTCTACGGGGGACTTCTGTCCATGTCGGTTGGGAGGCAACAAATTGAAGCATTTGCAAGGTGGGTGGAAGATTTGAGAGACATTGGGGAAGAGAAATGGGAGTCTATTTTGCAATATGTGATCAAAATATCTGAGCGAGGCGAAACGGCTATCGCAATTATATGTTATATACAGAGTATATTGAACCCCCGTGTGGATGAAGAAAGTGGCAGTGAGAACTGATTCCAAATGTCTAAAATGTACTGTGGAGGAAGCAGAGATCATGCACATGTTGTGGGAATGCCCGTGTTTACAAGGGTTTTGCATCACAGTGTTAAATTTAATTCAATCAGTGATGCAAGTAGACCTACCCAGAAACCCGTTGGTGTGTGTGCTGGGCTATGTGGATAAAGTGGGGGCGGATGAACAACAGAAACTGGCAGTGGCACAATTGTTGTATGCAGCAAGGAAACTAATTGCCTTGTATTGGCTATCTGAAAAAGCTCCGACACGTAAGGAATTTGTTGAAAAAGTCAATTATATTTATATGGAGAAAAATGTTTTTATTAAAAGGGGAAGGAGAACTCAATATGAGAAGATCTGGAGCAAGTGGCTGGACTTTCCAGGATTAGCGTCATTTGATCTACTGAACGATAGGATATTTAGGCTATAGGTAGGAAAGGAAAGATCGCAGTGGCTGAGAAATAAAGAGGGCAGGTCATTATGTGAATAAAGAGGGATGTAGAGAGTGGTGGGGTGAGACTGTCGACCGGAAGAGGATGGGGGGAGGGGGAGGGGAGGGGGTATGTGTGAGGACTACCCTCACAATTTGTTATGTTTATGAAAGTTTTAAAATGCAATAAAAATTTATCTGATTTAAAAAAAAAAAGTAAATAAATTTGCAAATGAGATCACAAAGGCACCCAAATGCCAAACACGATCGGACAGCCCAGAGTTCCAGAGGGCACAATTAAAAGATGGGAGAAAGCATTCACTTAATGCTAACAAGATTAATAGGGTTTCTCTGTGCAACAGAAAGAGAATTATATATAATAGTGTAAGAAGGCCCAGGGATTGGGGACATTTTTACAGCGACTAGGAGGAGAAAAAAGAGAGTAGGTGAGTCGATTATTTGTGTGAGCGTTTTTTTGCCTTGTATGGTGGTTGGCAATAGATAGTGTGGAGTGTTTTTGAGGATTGTCAGTAGAGCCTCTACATTGTATGTGGGAAAGGGGAGAAGAGAGGGGCTGAAGTGGATGGAATGTGTTAAAGTGTGGTAGAGGTCAAAGAAAGCAGCAGCTAAAACATATATGAAGCAAAGTGATATGAACTATAAATAATGTAGTGCAAGTGAACAATAAGCATATCTTCCATCTCTTACCGATCTCCTGCTTTGTCAAACTGCCATGTTTATTTGTCATGACACTTCGAAAATATTGCACTTGGAAAGATATTGCAAATGTGCCCCAGCACGCGTGCTGTTACCAAGCTGGAGCTGAATAAATAGGAAGTGTCTGCTGGGATGTAGGACAAATATACCTTTTGTTGAAGTAATTAAGTAATAAGCAAGACCCCACAGGAGGCATTGCTATGCGAGATAAACACCCATGCTGGACAGAGGAACAGCATAAAATATCAAGTGAAACAGAAAACTTTGATCATTTACAAACACAGGAACAGTATATACCAAACCTAAAATATTGCAATATCTAGAGAAATGTTCACATTTGACAGATGTAATGCAATCAATAAATCAGTTATGCATGTCAAATGGGGCTCTGTCAAGAAGGTGAATACTGGCTTCAGCAGGTAGAGGTTAATGTTTGGGAACTGTTCACATGATTTTTTTTTTTCTCTCATTTTAAAACCAAAATCAAAAAATTGTTTTTTAAACTATTATCTGTGTTTTCAGAGTGGCAAGTTAGTAACCAAGATGTTTCAGAAGATTCATGAACTGATAGATGACAAAGATGCTCTAGTTTTTGTGTTAATAGATGAGGTAAGTCACAGTGTAATTGTGTGTTGCCTTTTAAGCTCTCGATGGCCAAAGAGAAATAAGAGACACTTGTACAACCACAGCATTGCTATAGAAATCGCAATATATCACAAGTGCGTACACCCCTCACATTTTTGATAATTTAATTTTTTTTTCATGGAACAACACTGAAGATATGACACTTTAATACAATGTAGTCAGTGTACAGCGTGGATAAGTGCAAATTTGATGTGCCCTCTAAACTCAACAAATAACCATTAATGTCAAAACCGCTTGCAACAAGAATACACCCCTGAGTGAAAATGTCCAAATTGTGCCTTAAGTATCAATATTTTGTGTGGCTGCCATTATTTTCAAGAATTTTCTTAGCTCTTTTGTTCATGACATTCACTAGAGCTTCACAAGTTGTCATTGCAAACTCTTTCACTCCTCCATGTCGACATCATGGAGCTGATAGATGTTAGAGACTTTGCGCTCCTCCATCTTCCAATTGAGGATGAGCTGCCCCATAGATGCTCAATAAGGTGTAGATTTAGAGACATTCTTGGCCAGTCCAGCACCTTTACCCTGTTTCTTTAGCAAGGCAGTGGTCATCTTGGAAGTGTCTTTGAGGTCCATTATCATGTTGGAATACTGTCCTGCAGCCAAGTTTCCGAAGGAAGGGGATCATGTTCTGCATCCGTATGTCACAGTACATGTACAAGTAAAATATATCTTTGTACCGTGTTAGCCAGTAGAGATAAAAAAAATTGTTTAAAAGAACAGAGAGTCCTCAGTGGTTGATACCTTTTAATGGCTAACTGAAAAGATGGTAATAATTGCAAGCTTTCGAGATTTTTCGAGCTTTGATGAAGAGACCTGAGTAGTCTCGAAAGCTTGCAATTATTACCATCTTTTCAGTTAGCCATTAAAAGGTATCAACCACTGAGGACTCTCTGTTCTTTTAAACAATTTTTTTTAACAGTACATGTAAGAATTCATGATTCCCTAAATGAACTGTAGCTCCCCACAGCCAGCATCACTCATGCAGCCCCAAACCATGACACTCCCACCCCCGTTATTGACTGTAGACAAGAAACACTTGTCTTTGTACTCCTCACCTGGTGGCTGCCACACGCTTGTTACCATGTGAACCAAATAAGTTTATCTTGGTCCCATCAGACATGTTTCCAGTAAATAGTAACCAATAAGCCCAGATTTTTATAGTAAAAATCATTTTATGCTAACTCCATATAGCTATTAGTTTACAAGAAAGAGAACGGAGTACTTTCACATGATATAAATAGTAAAAAATGTTTACTTTATTTGTGGAACAATACATGAAAGTGATAGACAGACTACATTGACATTAAAAAATGCAGTGTTACAGTGTGCAGAAAGACACAATGATGCGGGGGCAGAGCGTGCTGATTGGGTAATCAATATAACATTGATACAAATTGCTAATGATGGTACGGGGTACACTTATGATAATCCAGCATTTCCTCCATAAACACCTATATAACCATGACTGTACCATTAAGTCACATTATATCCATCAATTTAGTATAAATATACATATGTATCAATGTGAACAGAATATCATATTAAACCCTGGTAACAGGAGAAAAAATATTTTGCATAATCACAGTTTATATTAAGGTGCTTTGAAACGCTGAGACAATAGTGGTTGTAGCCAGCCTCACTCAGGTTATTTTACTACAGGATGTATGCTTGCTCGGCCATTATATCTTTGTCATGTACAGAATTGAGCAAGCATACAAACATGAGGTGACTGGCAAACCATAAACCTGGGCTAAATAGCCCGATGACCCATATTACATATCAGCATGTAATGGGAAAGTTCCTGTTATTTACCCATAGTAACATCAGTGATTCAGCTGCGCTCCACCACCACCCCTATGTACATTTCGCCAAACCGCTTCCTCAGGGGGCTGTTTAAAAGCCGATTTTCCTCACCTTATATATTGTGTGTACTCATGGCTGCCATCCACAGACTGACGCCGGCGCATGCACGCTGCGATCCACGAGCCCGAGCAGGGAGGCGCCGCTCATCAGAGTGCCCGATGCGCGCGCATCGGGCACTCTGACGAGCGGCACCTCCCTGCTCGGGCTCGTGGATCGCAGCGTGCATGCGCCGGCGTCAGTCTGTGGATGGCAGCCATTATGAGTACACACAATATATAAGGTGAGGAAAATCGGCTTTTAAACAGCCCCCTGAGGAAGCGGTTTGGCGAAATGTACATAGGGGTGGTGGTGGAGCGCATCTGAGTCACTGATGTTACTATGGGTAAATAACAGAAACATTCCCATTACATGCTGATATGTAATATGGGTCATCGGGCTATTTAGCCCAGGTTTATGGTTTGCCAGTCACCTCATGTTTGTATGCTTGCTCAATTCTGTACATGAAAAAGATATAATGGCCGAGCAAGCATACATCCTGTAGTAAAATAACCTGAGTGAGGCTGGCTACAACCACTATTGTCTCAGCGTTTCAAAGCACCTTAATATAAACTGTGATTATGCAAAATATTTTTTCTCCTGTTACCAGGGTTTAATATGATATTCTGTTCACATTGATACATATGTATATTTATACTAAATTGATGGATATAATGTGACTTAATGGTACAGTCATGGTTATATAGGTGTTTATGGAGGAAATGCTGGATTGTCATAAGTGTACTCCGTACCATCATTAGCAATTTGTATCAATGTTATATTGATTACCCAATCAGCACGCTCTGCCCCCGCATCATTGTGTCTTTCTGCACACTGTAACACTGCATTTTTTTAATGTCAATGTAGTCTGTCTATCACTTTCATGTATTGTTCCACAAATAATGTAAACATGTTTTACTATTTATATCATGCGAAAGTACTCCGTTCTCTTTCTTGTAAACTAATGTTTCCAGTAATGCATGTCTGTGGTCTGCTTGTCTTCAGAAAACGGTTTGCAGGCTTTCTTGTGCATCATCTTTAGAAGAGGCTTCCTTCTAGTATGACTGCTATTTATACAAATTTGATGCAGTGTATGGTCTGAGCACTGACAGCCCCCCCCCCACCTTTTAATCCTTTGCAGCAATGCTGGCAGCACTCATACGTCTATTTTGAAGAGACAGCCCTTGGTTATGACGCTGAGCACATGCACTCAACTTCTTTGGTCGACCATGGCGAGGCTTGTTCTGAGTGGAATTTGTCTTGTTAAACCGCTGTGTGGTCTTTGCCACTTTGCTGCAGCTCCGTTTCAGGGTGCTGGCAATTTTCTTAAGGCCATCTTTAGGTAGCACAACAGTTCTTTTTGTCACATCCTCAGAGAATTCTTTGCCATGAGGTGCCATGATGAACTTCCATTAACCAATATGAGAGTGTGTGTGTGTGAACTAGCACACCAAATTTAACATACCTCCTCCCCAGTCACACGTGAGGCCTTGTAACACTGAGTCTCATGACACTGGGGAGAAAAAAAATGCTAATTTGGCACAATTTTGCCATATTTTCCTAGAGGTGTACTCCCTTTTGTTGCCAGTTGTTTAGACATTAATGATTGTGTGTTGAGTTATGTAGAGGACACATTAAATTTACATTGTTATACAAGCTGGACACTGACTACTTCACATTGTATCAGTGTGTCATTTCTTTAGTATTGTCCTATGAAATGATATTGTGCCACCCCTGCAGCGGATCAAACCGCTTGGATCCGGGGGTGGTGATTTACCTGTGGCTCGAGGGTCTCCGGACCCATGGGTTAGGGCCACACTCAAATGGAAAAAGGAGTATTTACAGGGTATTTGGTATAGTTCGTGACGCCACCCATGGTGTACGGTAATTGGGAGAACCGCCATTGGGAGTACCCGGGTTGATGGAGTGGGGCAGCAAGATGACGCTACTCTCCACGGGTAGGGGTAGGCCCCGGGACTCTGGATAGTCATGCGGGGATGCAGTGCAGGGGTCAGTCGGGTACTCAGTCAGCAATGAAGCAGACGCTGACAACAGGGTAAACAAAGTCTCTGACTGCTGTTGCCTCAAGAGGGAAGCTCATCCGGGTCCTATCCCCTGCAGCACTGCCTGGTGGTCCGTAACCGGCCTCCTGGCACAAAAGTTTAGATTGTCCATTGTGACCCGGTAGCTTGGAGCTTTCCGGGCCCCACTCCCCACTATGGCTAAGTGAAGGAGCCTGCTCTCATGAGCTCACGCTTGAGATTTCAGTGGGCCGCTTGCTAGGAAAGCCCTATCCCCCTCATTACGCTAGTGCCCCCGATCTCTGAGCTTGGTGGAAACAGTCCATAAAGGCCCTGTCCTCCGCAAGTTAATTGCTGGGTTGCCTGAAGCTTCTCCCCGACCTAGGGTCCATGTACCCAGACGTGTCTTCGGTCCCGGACCGGTGATAGGACCAGGCTGCTGACCGTCCTCCTTGATGGGTTGCGGGCGCCTAACCTCAATCCCCTGAGACCGGGGGTCCGACTCCTCTAGGTCCAGACCACCATCTGCGACCTAGTTTACTTCTCCCCTGGCAGCTCCAACTCTCAGCTTCCTCAGAGCTCCTCTCAGCTCGAGGGCTACCACTGAACTTACTTGACACCTCCCTGTCTGACCCCTAGGTGGGTGGCCCTATTGCTGCTTAAGCAGCCCACTAGTGTGCCTGACAGGTGTGGTGCAAAGTGTATCTAGGATTTGTGAATGCTGATGGAGGCAGTACTGCAGGATAGAGACCCAGAACCATGGGGGGTTGAATACTGCACGGGGAGGGCAGTTTGTGCAGTACCCTGTGACGACCTGAATAGTCCAGGGGCGTCACAATATAATAAAATATTTACAAAAATATGAGTAGTGTACTCACATCTGTGATATACTTTATACATTAGAACATGCTTGGTTTGTTTTTATTTTATTGTGAGCAGGTTGTTATCTCCAATACTTAGACATGCGTAGCTGTATAACAATTCACACAACAAATTTTTAGATTATTGGGTTAGTCCAATTCTTTACAGTTTCTACAGTATGTTTCTAACTTGATGCATAGAACCAAAGGTTCCTTCCTACTTCACAGTTCACCAGCAGGTCCTCAGGTTCGGGAGTTGTCTATGACTCCTCATTTGTTCCTCTGCTCCTGTTTGTTTGTTGTTTGACCGCAACAGAAGATATACAAAAAGTGGGAAACTGTTCTAATCTACCCACAATAAATTGCCTTTTAATATGGTGACCTGAATATATATTTACTGTAGCTTTCCAATGTTCATGGTTTTATTTGCATTTTCTTCCCAATGTGGAACTATTTGGTGGAGAAATTGATGCTATGAAAACACAATGAACTGAATAATTGTCAGTTCTGGCAATCTTTGCTCATGATATATCAATCCAATGTAGCTTTTGGACAGTATAATGATTTGTCAGCAAAATCGCCCTATAGCGATTGATAGTAATGGGTAGCCAGGCCTGATGTAAACTCCTATGAAATAACACCTTTCAAATAAATATGCATGGTACTGATATGGTGCATGTTTACTTTAGATATTAAAGGGAACCAATCACCAGGATTTTCATATATAACCTAAAGCCAGTGTTATACTTGCACTATCAGGCTGGTTCTATATATACCTGTAGTGGTCAGCTCGGATGTTTAGGTTTTGAAATGCAAGAAAGTAAAGTTTATAAAATAATCAGCTTCTTGAGTGACAGCAGCTGAGGATCAGATAATATCTGGGGGATATTCATAGTTATCCCCTCCCTTTGTTAGAATTAGCATAAGCATTATATAATCAACCTAGCAGGATCTGTGACCAGAAGGGGCAGGTCCTCAGCCAACAGAAAAATGTTGCATTCTGGTATCAGCTTTGTTGGCTAAGGCCCCACCCCTTCTGGTGACATGGATATGACCTCACCACAGATCCTTCTAGGTCGATTGTATAATGCTTATGCTAATTCTAACAGAGGGAAGAGATAACTATGAATACCCCCCCCCCAAGATATTATTTGATCCTCAGCGAAAATCCTGGTGATTGGTTCCCTTTAACTCTGTAATCTGTAAATTAATGTTCACTTAGAATGTGTAAATCTTGAAATCATAAAAGAAATATATACTTCCTCACTCTGTATATTACATTGTATGTCATAAGTTTGCGCATTTTCTTTTGCAACAATTTGACACTGTCTTGAAAAACATGTCTGGTCAGAATCTAGTACGAAGTCCATGGAGCGTTGCAGTGTCTGCAAGTAGACATTACATAAATATGTGAAAACCACTTTTTTAATGTAAAACAAGGTGCAAATCATTTTAAAAAATGACAATGACAAAACTTACATTATGTACTTAAAGGGAACCCATCACGAGGATTTTCGTATATAAGCTAAAGCCAGTGCTATACTGGCACTATCAGGCTGATTCTCTACATACCATTAGTGGTCAGCTCGGATGTTTAAGCTTTCAAATCCAACAAAGTAAAGTTTAAAAAATTGGCAGCTGCTTGAGTGGCAGCTGCAATGGAGCAAATAATATCTGGGGGGAATATTCGCATGTATACCCTCCCCCTGTCTGTTGTCCCTCCCTCTCTCTGTTCTCTATGCTAATTTTACTATTCACTAATTTCTTCACTAAGATGGCGTCGGAATTGGCGCCTGCAAATAGCGCTTATCTCCGGCGCCATCTTTGTGAAGATAGTGTTACCCCCTGCTATTCTATTCTTGCGGCTGAGAGAGCGGCGCATGCGCCCTCGCATCTTCTGCTCTTGTTGTGACTGTGGGAGCGCATGCACTCACAACAGAAGTGCAGAATAGCTGATCAGAGGACGCGATTAGCTGCAGAAGATGACACCGTGCCAGCACAGTGGCATTGACGTCACAGGGTTAGGCGAGTCCATTGTGAACTTACCTCACCTGACCCTTTGCTGTGGGATCTGCTGCCAATATTGATGGCACGCTGCTGTCAGTTTGTTTCTCCGGTCTGTCGCATCGTACGATCAGCTGTTTCAGTGGGCGGTCTCCACTTCTGTTTTGACCGTGCGCGCTCCTACGGTCACAACGAGAGCAGAAAAAGCGAGGGCGCATGCGACGCCCTCTCAGCCACAAAAATAGAATAGCAGGGGTAACATGATCTTCACAAAGATGGCGCCGGAGATGAGCACTATGCTAAGGCGCCAACTCCGACACCATCTTAGTGAAGAAATTAGTGAATAGTAAAATTATCAACAGAGAAGGGAGGAACAACGGGCAGGGGGGCGGGATTCCATATGAATACCCACCCAGATATTGTTTGCTCCATTGCAGCTGCCACTCAAGCAGCTGTCGATTTACTTTTTTTGGATTTGAAAGCCTAAACATCTGAGCTGACCACTACAGGTATGTAGAGAATCAGGCTGATTAGTGCCAGTATAGCACTAGCTTTAGATTTTATATGAAAATCGTGGTGATTGGTTCCCTTTAAAGTCAATCTTAAAGTGAACCTGTCAGTGATCCTCTGCTAACTGACCCTGGCTGACAGCTTTTATTTGAAGTAACACAGCAAAGTAACAAGGTATGAAATCAGTGGCATAACTTGTAGCTCAATGGCCCCAATGCAAAAGCCATAATAGCATTGGTCTTTGTTATATAGGCCACATAGACTTTTTCAGCCCCCTAGGCTCCTGGTCCCTGGTGTGGTTGCCAAGCCCTGCACCTGTTGTAATTGGGCCCATATATGGAAAAGAGCTGGAGAAAGAGTCCTGGGAAGTACTTCCACGAGCACATCCGACTCATTTGCATAATGATTCCACTGTCAATTTCTCTTATTGGAGGAATGAACTAGCTAGCTAAAGATATGTATGGACTTTTCTTTTTCTTTTTTTCTCTTTAAATCGCTGTCACAATGGTAAGATTTATTAAAATCAGCTTTCCTTAATCCTCCAGTGCTGCACCAGTGATTGTTCAATGGTGCAGGTTAGACGTCATGTTTCTGCCAAACGTGTACGGTACGTCTTGGGCAAATGAGCTGAGTGATTTGGCTGCAGAGATGATGTGCGCAGTTAATGTGATATTACCGCTGCAGCCTGTAAACAATCCCCATAGTATTAGTGAAAATGGAGCCCAGACCTAGGGACAATTAGTAACACAACTGATTTTTATTATTTATATCATGGGCATACCAAGACTGTAAAGAAAACTTAAAGTACGAAACAGAGATGGCAATACTGCGCCCCCTAAAAACATACAAACTGGAGGAGACGTGTGAGCACCTCATGTGCCTATAGGGTAAGGAGAAGAATTGAAATGCACATAGTGCTAGATAAAAATAGACCTTTTGTAAATTAAAAAATATAGTGTTTTTAATAATGTTTTTAAAGGGATAGGGAAGGTATAAAAAAACAATGATAGTAGCAGTATATTATCTACATAGATTAAAAACCATTAGTAACCAAATATCCATGAGTCAAAGAACAGGGGAGTATGAAATTGGCTACCCCACATTGCACACTCTGTAAAGTAGACAAGAGAACATGAGAAAGAAACCAGAGTATAGTGCAAAAGTACTTTTATTAATGAAACTGGCACAAAAGGAATTTGACAAGACAATCCATGGACATTCTGTATGTGAAGCAATCATCAAAATGCTCTTTAAAAAAAATCTTTAAAATATGGCAAATCCAAGGAATACAACAAAATTGGGTACAATTAAAATCAGAACACATAAAAAAAACACCAGAAAAGTCTGGTTCTGCATGTATAGTACAACACTGGTATTTAGAGCAATGTATATTTCCATAATCCGATTCAAGAGAGAGAAAAAAAAAACATGGAGTTGTGTGTTGCACAAAAATATATAGCATATTGCCCCAGCAGCATGACATGGTAACATATATAAACATCACTCATCCATAATATCCATGTTGGTGTAATAATAATCAAAAACATGTAAAAAAAAACCTGTACATATATGAATAATTATGCATAAACTTGTTACAAAAAATCAATGCTGTATAAGACCGCAGATGAATAAATACAATGTGCAATGAAAAAAATTGAGGGGGGGAGAAGGGTATAGCACCTCACATCTATATTACATGGGAATATTGCACATCACCCTAGCAGCTGTCATGTGGTTCAAGAAAAGGGTCCACATAACCAGTACATCATACCTATAATTGCCAACACAGTTTCCAATGGATGGCAGCAGAGAAGTCGTCCGATACCTTGACCCCGACGTACGTTTCACTATCTTAATGTGTGATCATTTCATAGGGGGGGTGCACCAACCAGGGCCCAGAATCAAATGAGTCATCAGCTATCAACGCCCATCAAGGTGCGCAGGCGCGCGAGCAGGGACGCGTCACCAGGCTCACGTGTTTGCGCAGAGGTGATATAGATGCCGGGGAGCTCAAGGACCACGGACCAGGAAGTGCAACCGCGCCAACGGCGGAGGGAGGGTGCAGTACGGTGATAAACACACAGGGTTTAACTGTGACTGTGCTGTAACAAAATGTCACACCAATTGCAACCAAAAAACACGTAAAGAAAACAATCTCCAATTTCGTCCATACAGGTGTGTGCATAGTCCCAAGGTAATCCATATTCAGAAAAAAGCAATCCATGTTCGGAAATGAATCCATAGTAGCATGAATGTTCGATACATCGATTAAAAACCATACAGAAAGTCCTTAAAACTTTGTTTAGTAATGGCCTGCACTGCCAGGTTAAAAAAGTTAATTTTCTCCAACTGGGAAGAATAGAAGGTGATTCAAAGCTCCACTCTGGGAGCACTTACAGTTCTGGTGTGATGTCTTAGGCTCTGTGCGCACTAGAAAATTCCAGACCCTCTGAAAGATTCCTGTACCTGTGGTGGCAAACCGCACCAAAATCTGCATGCGGATTTGCCGCGGTTTTGGTGTGGATTTGCTGCGGTTTTTCCACAGGTTGGTCCCTGCGGTTTTTACCATTATCTATGGAAGAAAAACGCAGGTACCTGCGGAAATTAAGGGACATGCACATTAATTCCGTAGCGGAAATTCCACAGCAAAACCTGCAGGGACAAAAAAACGCAGTGTGCGCACAGCATTTCTCAATCCCATAGGTTTTCCTGGAGAATGACTGCAGAAATGTTATCAACATTTTCTGCAGCATTCCTTCAGTGAAATCCGCGACAATTCCACGGTAAAATACGCAGCGTGCGCACAGGGCCTTATAGTTTAATCCACAGCTGTTTGGAGAGGAACGGTCCGTAGTAAAAGATCCAGTGCAGATCAGTGATCACGATCGACCCGAATGAATGAACACCTAAATAACATTACTAAAGGTTTCATAGGCCACCCTTTATCCAGACATTTCCTGGAGCGCCACAACAAATCATGCCTAAACATTAATTTCTATGGTATTCAAAAAATTCTGAGAAATTGGAGAGGAGGTGACTACATTAAGTAATGTCACATGTCCATTTGCACTTATAAAATGTATCAATCTAGCAATTTCCATTTAGTCTCTTTTTTTCAACCTCTTTCAACCTTCTATAAATAGCTCCTTATCCACATATATCTCTAACCCCTCCTCTCTGTATGGTTAGGTTCCCTCTTCCCCCCCCCCCCCGCCTTTTCCTCTCTCGCTCCCAACTGCACCCCCCAATAAAATCTATTTCATCTCCTTGTGATTTAATAAACATTCATACATGAGGAAGAAAGTTAATCCTTCACAACTCGTCGGAAGTTTCTGTCAGGCCACTGTAGCTCCCCCGTGATGTTACATGGTGAGGTTATATTGAATCACCAGCGTTTTGTCTGAGGCAATGCTGACAGCCAGAGCATCATCATTCCCTGCAGCGCGCACTGAGCAGATCAGACGCAGGATCCCTGATCTGCACTGGATCTTGTAGTACGTACCATTCCTCTCCAGGCAGCTGTGGATTAACCTAGAAGATGTAACACCAGAACTGCAAGGCTATGTGCGCACTGAGCGTTTTTCACAGCGTTTTTGTGCATTTTTCGGGTGCAGTTTTGGGCTCAAAACTGCATGACTTTGCTTCCCCAGCAAAGTCTACGACTATTTATTTTTGCTGTCCGCACACACATTTTTTTTTTTAATTTTTTTAGCTGCGTTTTTGAGCTGGAAAAAAAAAATGGACATGTCAATTCTTTACTGTGTTTTACTGCGTTTTTCACTCATGCAATGCATTGGAAAAGTGCAGCAAATTGCAGTGATCCAAAACGCAGCCATAAATGCACTGAAAAGCGGTAAACACGTGGATGCGTTTTTGTGCGTGTTTTTTGCATCGTTTTTGAGAAGTGCAAAAAAGTCATTGTGCGCGCACAGCCTAAGGGCTCATGCGCACTTTGCGTACTTACATGCATTTACGCTGCGTATTGCACTGCAGCGTAAATGCATGCATCCTGCGTCCCCTGCACATCTATGTAGATTGTGCATGATATGTGCACACGATGCTTTTATGAACGCAGCGATTTGGGTGCTAAAATTTTGACCCAAATCCGTGCGTTCATAAAAGCAGCATGTCAATTATTTCTGCGTTCTGGATGCAGCTGCCACTCTATGGTGGAGGCAGCAGCCAGAGCGCATGAAATCGTTTTTTGTTTTTTTTTACAAAAACCTGCATTCATTATGCGGGGTTTCTGCAGCAATTTGACGCGCACATGTGCTGTCAAATCGCTGCAGAATATTCTGCAGTCACGTGCACATAGCCTAAGTCAGTCATGGCGAACCTTTCACAGGCCGAGTGCCCAGACTGTAGCCCTAAACCCATTTTTTTTTCCGAAGTGCCAACCAATCCTATTATGTAAATAATTGATTGTAACCTTATCTTTGCAGTCTTCTCTTCAGCAGGGGGCATCACGCTCATGCATGCTTACCACACATTGAAGCTGAGCCACTCCCACTGCCCTTTCCAGACACAGCAGTTGGATTGATCTTTCTGGAAGAAATTGCAGCATATTAGCCAGAGATTTTCGCATGGAATGCAATCAGATTTCACCCTGTAATCCACATCTACATTTCAAAGTCTGAACATCTTGAAATCCCATAAAGACGTAGGAGTTGCTCCCCTCCCCCTTCATTGTGTAGTTATGTCCCCCTTCCTGGGCCACTTCCTGGTAAACATGTCGCCCATCCTGATATATATTTCCTACATTCTGGTATATTTGTCCCCATCATGGCCCCATCCTGGTAAATGTACCACATCTCGGCATATTCACCATCCTGGTAAATGTACCTCATCCCGGCATGTACCCCATTCCTGGTAAATGTCCTCCATTCTGGTAAATGTACCCCATCCTGATAAATGTACCCCATCCTGGTAAATGTACCCCATCCAGGCATGTTCCCTTAGCCTGGTAAATGTCCCCTTTCCTGGTAAACGTACCCCATCCTGGTAAATGTTACCCTTCCTGCTAAATGTTCCCCATACTGGCATGTTTCCTCATCCTGACATGTTCATGTACCCCCATCCTTTCATGTTTCCTCCCCATCCTGGTAAACGTATCCCCCATCCTGGTAAATGTACCCCTTCCTGGCATGTTCCCCTTCCTGCTAAATGTACCCCATCCTGGCATGTTTCCCCCCTTCCTTGCAGCCATGTCTTCCCCCATCTTTGCATGTTTCCTCCATCCTTGCAGCCATGTTTCCCCCATCCTTGCAGCCATGTTTTCCCCCATCTTTGCACGTTTCTCTCCATCTTTGCATGTTTCCCCCATACTTGCACGCTTCCCCCATCCTTGCAGCCATGTTTGCCTCGTGCTCTCCATGTTTGCCCCGTACTCTGTTTGCCCCGTGTTGGCACTGTCCCCCCACACCTTTGCAAAGCCGCACACAGCTTAAAAAAAAATCACCTTTCAGCACCCGCTCCACCGCTGTGCACTGCTGGGTCCTCACTCAGTTCCCGCACGGCCACAAGACGCCAGCGCCGCTTTCTGACTCTCCTCCATCTCCTAGGCAACAGGCCTGCGGCCCAAGAGAGGGGGAGTGTCAGAGGGAGGAGAAATGTCTCTGCTTCAACACCACTTTGAACTGCCGGCGTGACCACACTGACAGTTCAAAGTGGCTGAATGTGGCGACAGCGCGCGTGCCGACAGAAAGGGCTCTGCGTGCACAGTCTGGCATGCGTGCCATAGGTTCGCCATCACTGGCCTAAGTGCTCCCAGAGTGGAGCTTTGAATCACATTCTATTCTTCCCAGCTGGAGCAAATTAACTTTTTCAACCTGGCAGGGCAGGCCATTACTAAACGAAGTTTTAAGGAGTTCCTGTATGGTTTTTAACCTATGTAGATAATACACTACTGCTATCATTGTTTTTTCTACCTTCCCTATGCCTTTTAAAACATTATTAGGCTATGTGCGCACGTAGCGTCTGTCCCTGCAGAAATTTCTGCAGCGATTTGAACAGCACACGTGCGCTTCAAATCGCTGCAGAAAGAGTCCGTAATGAAAAAAAAAAGCAAATTCCATGCGCTCTGAGTGCAGCCCCTCCCATAGACAGAGCGGTGGATGCATGCAGAGCGCAGGAAAGAAGTGACATGTCACTTCTTAGAACGCGCGCTTCGGGCAGCAGCCGAAGCGCTGCGCTCTAATACACCACGTGCGCACGTCTCCTGCATAATCTTCATAGATTATGCTGAGGACGCATGCAGTTACGCTGCGGTGCAGATCGCAGCGTAACTGCATGCAAATACGCAACGTGCGCACATAGCCTTAAAAACACTTTTTTAATTTAGATAAGGTCTATTTTTATCTAGCACTATGTGCATTCCACTTCTCCTTACCCTATAGGCACATGAGATGCTCACACGTCTCCTCTAGCTTGTATGTTTTTGGTGGCGCAGTATTGCTATCTTTATATCCTAGTGGTTTGTATCTATTGGCTGGGATACAGGGCCAATTTATACCTGCAGGCCCTACAGAAGTTTGAAGGATAAATAATATCTGCTTTTACCTTTTACTTCTGGTGGTGACGAGCTCCAGTATTTTATTTACATTAAAGCCGGAAACCCTTTTACCTGGAATACATCTTAAAGGGAACCTGTTGACCAATTCATGCTTTCTGAACTGCAGGCAGCATAAATCAGAAGCTATTGGAGTTTGCTGTTGCCATGTATGTTTTTACTTTTGAATTGCTGTGTCATAAAAAAAAAATGTGAAAAGCCATATTGGGACTGAGTTTCAAATGACTATTCCGATGCAGTTTCTTGACCAGCTTTGTCCCTTCCTTGTTCATAATATATGCCAGGTCTCTCCTTATAGATAGTGATGAAGATAACCGGTCTGTGAGCGCTAATAATGGATTTGAATCTAAATGTTCTTTTAAATGTAAGGCTTTATTGTTAAAATAAAGCTCTTGTTTCACTTCACAACGGGTTTCAGCAAGATCCCCTTGCTTATCCAAGAGGTCTCTCCTTATACACATAGATATGGAGACACCTGTCAGTTATGAGCAGGGTGGGGAGAAGTAACTGGGGACCTGCCTCGGACTAGCCATGCAAGACACGTACGGTAATCCCTTTCCAGTTTTTCAAAGGGGTAACAGGTTTCTTTAACCTCTGCAATATGAGGTTAAAATTTAAGCTTTTTAGCATAAAAGATGCTAGGATTTAGGGGATGCACAAGTTAGGGGAAATATTAGCTGACATGAATTGTAAAAAATAAAATGTCTTTTAGAGTAGTTTATCTAATTTTACATAATTTCTCATTTGAAAACTTAATCTGTTGCTCAAATTTAGGTTGAAAGCCTTACTTCAGCTCGAAGTGCATCTAGAGCAGGCACTGAACCTTCTGACGCTATTCGTGTAGTGAATGCTGTTCTAACTCAGATAGATCAAATAAAAAGGTATGTGTTTTTTGTTTTATTGGTGCAGCACTCTTGCTTGAATTTCGCTACAATAATCCGTTGTATGATGTACAAGACCCAGACTGTTTTTTACATTCTTCATTATTGAAGTTTACCACTTAGAGTATTTATTTCCCCTTCGCTTATATAATGCCAAAATATTCTTCAGCTCTGGACAGAGATTGTCACCATCCACATCCATGTCTCAAGTAGGGCTGGCAGTCTAGTTTCCCTTTTCTAGACATACTGCACATACAAAAGCTAATAACCAATCTGGATGTGTAGTCCTTTTCTATGATTACACAACAGGAGGGTGACTTTACATCCTAGAAAGGACAGAAAAGTTAGCGATTATAAGCCCCTTTACATCTTACCTGCCCCAGTGTTTTTTTTCTTCAAGTGCATAGAAGGCTACATGCGCACACTGCAGTTTTGTTTCTTCAGCAAAAAACGCAACCTCTGGCAGAAAAACACACCCTCTGGCTGAAAAACGCATGTGTTTTTACCTCATTTTCGGTGATTTTTTTTGCCCATGAGTTTTTTAAAAGAAAAATAAAACTGGATAAATGATAGATGACCAAAAAAGCGCCAAACATAGTGGTCAAATCAACAATATGAATCAAAGTGTAGTACACCCTGGCACAATCAATTGAAAATACTAATGAAGAACCAAAGCAAATAGCCAAAAGTACAATGTAAATTTTATTTGAAATAATTAAAATACAAGGTGCAAAACCGTTATTAAAAAAGAGGCAGCACAGCACAGCAGTGGAGAGATAAAGAATGCAGCCACACAGAAGCTGTTGCATAACAAAGCTCATATGACACCAGGAGATTGACTCACTCACACTTGTGATTTATTTATTCATTCTGACTCCAGTGACACTGAGACACCAGATAGAAATAGTGCGCGGTTCATTGAGAATGCAATAGTACAAAGGACAGTGTTGGTAAACAGATTAATAGATAGCTAGAATAGATAGATGCAAAAAATAGAATAGATAAAACATATAACATAGATAATAAGAAAGAAAAGATAGAAAGACATAACACTTAAAGGGGTGCTTCACACACAGCGAGATCGCTGCTGAGTCACGCTTTTTGTGACGCAGCAGTGACCTCATTAGCGATCTCGCTGTGTGTGACACTGAGCAGCGATCTGGCCCCTGCTGCGAGATCGCTGCTCGTTACACACAGCCCTGGTTCGTTTTCTTCAAAGGCGCTCTCCCACTGTGACACACAGATCGCTGTGTGTGACAGTGAGAGAGCAACGAAATGAAGCGAGCAGGGAGCAGGAGCCGGCATCTGGCAGCTCTCACGCTGCCTGTGCTGCCGGCTCCGGCTCTCTGCACATGTAGCTGCTGTACACATCGGGTTAATTAACCCGATGTGTACTGTAGCTAGGAGAGCAAGGAGCCAGCGCTAAGCAGTGTGCGCGGCTCCCTGCTCTCTGCACATGTAGCTGCATTACACATCGGGTTAATTAACCCGATGTGTACTGTAGCTAGGAGAGCAAAGCTAAGCGGTGTGCGCTGGTAACTAATGTAAACATCGGGTAACCATACCCGATGTTTACCTTAGTTACCAGTGTCCGCAGCTTCCAGACGCCGGCTCCGTGCAAGCGCAGCGTCGCTTGCACGTCGCTGCTGGCTGGGGGCTGGTCACTGGTCGCTGGTGAGATCTGCCTGTTTGACAGCTCACCAGCGACCATGTAGCGATGCAGCAGCGATCCTGACCAGGTCAGATCGCTGGTCGGATCGCTGCTGCATCGCTAAAGTGTGAAGGCACCCTTAGCTATCCCTCTATCAAGCTCTTCTGTGTTTTTAATAATATTTTGGTAAAAAAAATTACGTGGGGTTGCTCCATTTTTCATATCCAGCACATAAACAGGTTTGGTTTTTTTTATTTGATTTAGTTAAGGAAAAATATGTGACATTGGGTCCCCCACATTTTTCTAAAACCAGCCAAGGTGCAGCAGACAACTGGAGGATGATTTTATTAGGGTGGGAAGGGCTATGGTTATTTGGCCCTTTCCAGCCTAACAAAAGCAGTCCACAGCCGCCCTAGAAGTGACATCCATTAGATGCGCCAATTCTGGCGCTAGATCTGGCTCTTTCCATTGGCCTGGTGCGGTGGCAATGGGGATAATAAAAAGTAAATAGCAGCCCATGGCTGCCACTAAGCCCTAGATTAGTGATGGCAGGCGTCTGAGACTCCACTCCCATCACTCATCTGTAAGTGAAAGTAAATAAACACAAATACCCCAAAACTCTTTTTATTTCAAAGAAAAGACAAAAAAGCACCCTCTTTCACCACTTTATTAACCCCCCCAAACACCCCTCTAGATCCGAAGTAATCCATGTAAGTTTCCACGACTCTTCCAGCACTGCCACATCTGACGCTCACAGCGAGCTCCATCGACCATAACTGCCCACTGTGAGCACCACGCAGCAACTAAAGTGAGTCGCGCTATCAGCAGGGATGTCACCCAGGTGAGCCATAGCTGGAGTCATCCACTTGTGACTTGAAATCACCCAATTGACTGAAGTGAGCCGCGTGATCAGCTGGGATGTCACTCAGGTGATGTGCGGTCATCAGCTGTGACCGGAAATCACCTGCGTGACGTCCCCTCTGATTGCAGGCTCACTTCAGTTGCAGCCTGAACCTCACAACAAGTAGTCATGCTCTCGCTGTGATTGTTAGATGTAGCAATGCTGGAAGCATCGTGAAACCTCATGTGGATTGCGTTGGACCTGGAGGGGTGTTTTTGAGGTTAATAAAATGGTGAAAGAGGGTGCTTTTTTGTCTTTTAAATAAAGAATTTTGGGATGTTTGTTACACATTAGTGATGGGGTGTCTCATAGACGCCTGCCATTAATAATCTAGGACTTAATGGCAGCTATGGGCTGCTATTAAATCCTTATTAACCCGATTAACAGCGCACCAGGGCAATCTGGAAGAGGCGGGTAAAGTGCCGGGACTGTCGGAACTAATAGAGGCATCAATTCCAGGCTGCTGCAGGCTGGTATTTTTAGTCTGGGGGGCCTAGGCCTGCCTAGTCTGAGAATACCAGCCCTCAGCTGTAGGGCTTTATCTTGACTGGGTATCAAATTTGGGGAACCGCACGCCGCTTTTTTTTGTTTTTTTTTAAATTTATTTATTTTACTGTATGATGTAGACCCACCCACCAGCATCTGTGATTGGTTGCAGTCAGACGGCTGTCATTCAGCGTGGGGGCGCATCTGACTGCAACCACAGCCACCGGGGAAAGCAGTGAATATGTATGAGCCCAATGAGCAGCCCGGGAAGAAGAATGAAAGGCCGCAGTGTGACAGCTGCGCCGGTGATCGGTGAGTATGAAGCGCCTGCTCCTACCCCTTTGCGCCATATTCTGGTCCCCATAGACTTTAGACTTTATATGGAATAAACCAATTGAAAGGTCCGGCGCTGAGGAAAATGGAGTTCAGCCAGGTAAATTTCCAAATTTTTTTCCACGTTTGGTGTACAAATAAAAGAATACAAGGGTCCAAATGAACACTACATGCAAAGAAGAAAAATTGAGATAGCAAATTATTTTGAGACATCTGACACGCCCCACTGGCACCTGGGGGCACTCGGAACTAGGCTGGCTCTGTTCTGCTTGGAGGATGTCACGGTGACAGGGCCCGGCTCCGTGACCCCAGTGGTGTCGTTAATTAAATAAGGAAATATTATTTACAACGGGAGATGAATTTGTGACGCCACCTGTGGTGTGCGGCAAGATAGGTGCCGCTGCTATTCTGTTCCCTTGGGGCCGGTGGTGATGCAGCTGAGTTGATATAGCTTTCCACAGGTAGAGCTGGGCCCCAGCGCTGTCGATGGTGTCGAGATGTAATGGGTGCAGGGCCAGAGGCGCAGGCAATAACTAGGCAATACAGGAATGCAGTAACAATTTCTTTACTCAGTTAATAGTTCCAGGCTACCACGACTAATCAGAGGCTGCCCTCGGACTCCTGGGTCCTGCTGTGATGGGCTACAGCCGATTCCCGGATAGTTCGGAGGCACAACCCGGTACACACTTCTGTGTTCCTTCCATGGTAGTCTTCCTGCACTGGCTTCTCCCGCCTGCCCCGCACCTCACACACAGAGCCCTGAGCAAATGTCCGCGTATCTTTTTTTTTTTTTTTTTGGGTGGCTTTCTTGCCTTGTCCCTTAGTCCTATGTGGTCATCTTTTCAGTGGATGTGGCTTCGGTACTTGAAGTAGCCGCAGTCTCCGGTTTGCTAGCTGAGCCTTGTAGTTTTCCACTAGTTGAGGGGCCGGTCCCCTATGTGGCCAAGTCCCTCCACACGGGTATACCGGCTGTGGATTCGAGTCCACGGTTATATGGCGCACTTCCCGTGGTTCTGAGGCTCCTTCTTCCCTGATCCTTGGACGAGCTGGTCCAGCTCCAGACCCCAGGACCTTTCTCCTCCGCGTCCACTTCCTGACTAATTTTCTACAGTTTACTCCCACTAACTAAATTCCACCTCCAGACTAGCTTTGGGACTGTGCTTTCCCTGAAGGCCACGTCACGCTAAGCAACATCGCTAGTAACATCGCTGCTGAGGCACAACTTGCTAGCGATGTTGCCTAGTGTGACATCCAGCAACAACCTGGCCCCTGCTGTGAGGTCGTTGGTTGTTGCTGAATGTCCTTGGCCATTTTTTAGTTGTTGCTCTCCCGCTGTGAAGCACACATCGCTGTGTGTGACAGTGACAGAGCAACAACTAAATGTGCAGGCAGCAGGAGCCGGCTTCTGCGGACGCTGGTAACCACGGTAAATATCGGGTAACCAAGAAGCCCTTACCTTTGTTATCCGATATTTACCTTCGTTACCAGCGTCCGCCGCTCTCAGCTGTCAGTGCTGGCTCCCTGCACTCTGCACACAGCCAGAGTACACATCGGGTAATTAACCCGATATGTACTTTGGCTAGGAGTGCAGGGAACAGGGAGCCGGCACTGACAGCTGAGAGCGGCGGACGCTGGTAACGAAGGTAAATATCGGGTAACCAAGGTAAGGGCTTTTTGGTTAACCGATATTTACCGTGGTTACCAGCGTCCGCAGAAGCTGGCTCCTGCTGCCCGCACACGTAGCAGAGTACACATCGGGTAATTAACCCGATGTGTACTGTGGCTAGGTGTGCAGGGAGCCAGCGCTAAGCTATTTACCTTAGTTACCAAGCGCAGCATCGCTTCCAAGCGGCGCTGGGGGCTGGTCACTGGTTGCTGGTAAGATCTGCCTGTGTGGCAGCTCACCAGCAACCCATGTAGCGACGCTCCAGCGATCCCTGCCAGGTCAGGTTGCTGGTGGGATCGCTGGAGCGTTGCTTAGTGTGACATCTCCCCAGCGACCACCTAGCAACTTACCAGCGATCCCTATCAGGTTGTATCGTTGTTGGGATCGCTGGTAAGTTGTTTAGTGTGACTGGGCCTTAAGGTGCAACTCGCCCTAACCACAGCCAAATGGAGTGTCGTTAAATTGTGTGTGTGTGTGTGTGTGTGTGTGTGTGTGGGTGTGTGTATTTGTATTCAACAACTTGTGACATCCTTTTTACCAGGGAATGGGATACCAGACCTCTGGCTGAGGTGCAATACCTCTCTGGCGACTGGAGCCTCAGGGGCGTCACGTATCCTTTTGCATTCACCTAAAGTATCAGGGATTTAGCATATTTGCCATTGTTCAAGATCAAGAAATTTACCACTACCAGTTCATGTTACTTCTCATTCATTTTCTCTTCTGCATTGCTGGCCAAGCTCATAGCAGAGATAGTAGCCATGAGAGCAACATTGTATCTTACCTAAACCATCTCCTGATTGTGACTTAAGGGGGCTTTACACGCTACGATATCGTTAATGTTTTATTGTCGGGGTCACGTCATTAGTGACGCACATCCGGCGTCATTAACGGTATCGCAGCATGTAACACTTACCAGCGACCTTAAACGTCCTCCAAAGTGGTGAAAATCATTCACCATGGAGAGGTCGTCCTAAAATCAAAAATTGTTAATGGTTGTTTATAGATGTAGTTCGTCGTTCCTGCGGCAGCACACATCAATGTGTGTGACACTGCAGGAGCGAGGAACCTCACCTTACCTGCGTCCCGCCCGCAATGAGGAAGGAAGGAGGTGGGCGGGAAGTTCGTCCCACTCATCTCCGCCCCTCCGCTTTGATTGGCTGGCCGCTTAGTGATATTGCGGTGACGTCGAACGCACGTTCCCCCTTGAGGGAGGGATTGTTCGGCAGTCACAGCACCGCCGCCGACCAGGTAAGTGCGTGTGACGCTGCCGTAGTGATAATGTTCACTGCAGCAGCGATCACACGATATTGCGTGCACGACGGGGGTCGGGTGCTTTTGCGTACGATATCGCTAGCAATTGCTAGAAATATCGTAGCGTGTAAAGCCCGCTTTAGTCCATGTCATTTCTCAGAAAAAGAACCTGTTATACTTTAGAACCTGAATCTGATACTAAAACTTTTTTTTTATAGCTTTTATATTTAAGAATTTTTACAATACATTGAGCTCATTTATCAGCACAAAAAAGGTATATTTAAGACATTGTTACTGCATCAGACAATCAGTGGATAATCAGAGTTCCTGCCAAGCTGGAAACTGTCATGTAAGGCATAATGGTTCTTATATTGTCATCTACATACATAATGCACCGCGCCACTGTCAGTTGTACAAGTGCAGTGACATGCACGTCATCGCAGCTTCCAGTGAGTTCCCGATGCTGTGGCCACAATGCTTTGGCTTGCACTTCCTCGCCACACACACACACATACATACACACACACACACACACATACACACACACACACATACACACACACACACACACACACACACACACACACACACACACACACACACACCAGTGAGCACATATACACACATGCCACATGGCAGCTGCGGACAGGCCGGGCTGAACTTCGAAGCCGTTACCTGAGCTTCGGAGTCCAGCCCGGCCTGTCCGCAGCTGTGACATGAACTGAACTGCAATCGCCGGGGAATCAGTCGGCACTCGCTGTTCAGTCCTGCAAACCCAGAGTTCAGTCCAGGCTGCACTCTGGAGCTCAGGTGAGAGCTCCAGAGTTCAGTGCAGGTAATCACAGCAAAGCCTGGTATTACTGGAGATTCCTCCGGTAACCAGTCTGATTCTGCACCAGGCATATACGCACACATGCATGTATACACTGAACATAGAGACACACACACACTAGCACTCACCTAGATACTCACCTGTCCCCAGCGATGCGGTCCCCGACACTGAAGTCTCCAGCGCTGCTTCTGCTTCCAGCTCCTCAATGTGCTGAATATTCAGTGAGTATAATGAACGGGCAGTCAGAAGCAGGAGGCAGCAGACCGCACCGCTGGGTACGGGTGAATATAGACCATCTTTTTATTTAAAAGACCCGTGTTTTCTCCGGGGGAAGGGGGAGGAAGAGAGAGAGAGAGCACACACACACACAACAGGTACACACAGCATACAGCCATATACACACACACTTGTACACAGACGACAAGTACACACAGCATACAGACATATATGTACACAGATGACAGGTACACACAGCGTTCAGCCATATATACACACATACACAGATGACTGGTACACACAGCGTACATCCATATACACATGCACACAGACGACACGTACACACAGCATACAGCCATATACACACACGTACACAGACGACACTTCCCAGCATGTCCATGTTATAGAACTACAGGAGGGAACTACACCTCCCAGCATGTCCATGCTATAGAACTACAGGAGAGAACTAAATCTCCCAGCATGTCCATGTTATAAAATTACAGGAGAGAACTAAACCTCCCAGCATGTCCATGTTATATAATTACATGAGGAAACTACACCTCCCAGCATGTCCATGTTATAGAATTACATGAGGGAACTACACCTCCCAGCATGTCAATGTTATAGAACTACAGGAGAGAACTACACCTCCCAGCATGTCCATGTTATAGAACTACAGGAGGGAACTACACCTCCCAGCATGTCCATGTTATAAAACTACAGGAGAGAAATATACCTCCCAGCATGTCTGTTATAGAATTACCCGTGTCAGCCTGCTGCCATGACTAAGGTTAACTAAGGTCACTCCAGGGGCCTCCCCGCCCACTGTCACACAGCTAAATACATAGATATATAATTTCTTAATATGCTAAACATAGGTGATAGATATATATATACACATATATATATAGATCGAGGAGACATTATAGATACAGATATATACATAGTTTACCCGTCCATACATAAATAATATATTTACATCAATATACCTAATACATAGAAATATAATATAATAACATTTCTATTTATTATCTTTCTGTTACTGTTATGTAAAAGTAAGAAGCTTTGCCATTATTTTTGACATGTTAATAAATTGTATCCTTTCACTTCCTTTGTGTTTTTTAGTCCACTTTGGGAACGGATAATCACACACATTTCAAACTGCATAAAACAATGTATCACCTCCAATTATGGTCACAACAGCTTACAAGAGACCATATAATGTAAACACACACACAGCACACAGGGCAGACACCACATAGTGAACACAGCTCAAGAAACACCACACCAAATACCAATATACAGCACACAACAAGGAAAAGACTGCACAGGGGTGAAAGAAGTCAAATGATGTAACACATGCAATACACAAATACAGGGGGATGACATACAACAGATATATTGCAAAGCACAAACGGTCTGACACATTTCTACTGCTCCTGTCAGCATCATTAAGCATAGACAGACGTTCATTCCACCGCACTCCCGATGCGATAGCATCGAGCCTATTTCTAATATATTTCAGTAGTCAAGCATTGAAATGGGGAGGAAAGAGTAGGCGTGGGTAATAGACTAGGAAAGGGATGGGGAAAGAGGAGAAGAGGAAAAGATAAGGGGGGGTGAAGGAATACCAATATCAACTCAAGATAACCTAAGTGGCATAATCGTCCGATAAAGCCCATATACGGTTACATGAATCAAGCTGGTTATTAATGCATGCAGTAAGAATTTACGTTTGTCTAGTCTCTTAATTCCTCATCTTAAGTTGTTTATTTGTGGGATGTTGTCTGTTGTTCCTTTCCAGTAAGCAGCAATAAGGCATTTCAGTTTTGTTACTATATAGATCAGTCGCCTGGTCAGACATTCTGTCTTAGAACTAGGTGGTACTTTAAGCAGATAAGAGCGTCCTGGGGGATCACAAGATCTTAGACTTTCAATATAGATCTTACTTATATAGGTATAAGTTATAGGTATAACTTTTTACCAAATAGGAGAAATGACCGTACAGTCGCGGAATATATGTGGCAATGTCTCCACCTCCCCTAAGCACCTCCAACAATGGTCAGATGTAGATGCGGAAAAACTATGTAAGAGATCTGGCATATGATACTATTCCATTAAAGGAGTTGTCCGACATTAGCTTAACAAAAATTTTTGAGTTTATCTGTGCTGTATTGTCATATAAATCACACCTACATTGTTATTTTCTGTTTTCTAACTTTTGTTCCTCTTGAATTATACCTTTATTCTCTGCAGCTTCTTGTTTACATTCAGATCCAGCAAACATGACCACTTCCTGTGCAAAACCTCAGTCAGAGCTGTCACCGCCCAGCCTCAGTGTCCAGCCCCTCCCCAGTGTCCAGCCTCGCCCCCTGCCCGCCCCCTGCACACACAGTCCCTGTCAGTATATTCTTCCCCAGCACCTGACCTGGTATCACTACAGCATTGCAAATAACAGCCTCACATCGGGGTCTGCACCGCACACATATGTCTCTGCACACGCACACACATGGCTCTGCACCGTACACATGGCTCTGCACCGTACACATGGCTCTGCACACGCATGGCTCTGCACTGTGCACGCACACACATGGCTCTGCACACGCACACACATGGCTCTGCAACCCCCCCATCCCCATCGGGAACACATGTGGAGTACATACTCACCCGTCCTCGGTCCGCGCCGCTCCTGCACGTTCGTCCGCTGTCTGTGCTCTCTTCAGCACAGTAGTGACGTCACCGCTGTGCTGCAGAGCGCACAGACAGCGGGAGGGACAGTGACTTCTCATCAGCACATTCAAATGTACCGGCATCGGTGATCTGTGATGCCGGTACATTTGAATGTGCGATCCTGGGCAGGGGGCCCGGTGCTGGAGCTGACACTACGGCAGCTGCCGCCAGGCCCCGCCCCCAAATCACGGACCCCACAGCAGTGCAGGGGGAGGTTACTGGAGGTGCAGGGGAATGTGTGGGAGGGTGCAGGGAAGGGGGGCGGTGACTCCTCGCACTGTAGTCGCCCAGCAGGGAGGTGACATGCTGCTCCACATTTGCATGTCAACATGGCCCTGCCCATGTAGACGTGCAAAGACCGGAAGCAGCAAAATCGCGGCAGGAGCGGTCACATGACCGCTCTGAGCCGGGGGAGAGGGGCTGACAGCGGGGCAGGTAAGTGGTCTCTATCTACTTACCTGCCCCAATGTAGCCCAATAGGGAAATAAAAAAAAAAAAGTCAAAGAAGCCGGATAACCCCTTTAATATTTTATATTGATTCTACCTCTGCATTATACATACAGAGGATTTAGCAGCTCTAGACCACATCACCTGCCAAAGCAGGAGAGATATTTCACTGTCCATATATGTTTCCCATTTAGTCATTTGTGCATGTTTGGGAGGGAAATCAGCAAAGGGGGTACAAAATGTTATATGTCTGTAATGATGGCCTTTATAGAAGGATATTGCTTGTATCAAATGGAGTGGCAATAGAACATGTGTTTTTATGTAGGCTAATGCCAATCAACCAAGAAAATGACCCAAAATAAAGACAAGCGATTCATGCTAAAATATACGTATATACTTTTATTAATTTAAAAAAAAGTTGTTCAGTTAAAAAACAGAGATATGATACTCCTGAAAGGGACACAAATAATTACCCAGATATTTACACAAAAGTACTCAAAAAAGGGGGGGAGGGATACAGGAAAATACTTGATACAAAAATTCATAGACTAAATATTACGGAATACCTCACATAAATATATAAATAAATACTTCAGTAATCCAAAGATTATCTAAAAACTAAAAAAAATGATGTGAAGCTACTTAAGCAATGCACTATAAACATATATTTGCTGCTAAATTGCAACAACCCTGGCCAAGATAAAGCGCTAACATACCAACAGTGCTGCTCGTGAACACACTATACAGATACAAATAGAAAGAGAGCTCCAGCATCCAAGTCCATAAATGTAGTAAAGTTCCTGTTTATTGATAATTCGTTGAAAAGGTACAGGTTCTACATCATAAAAACCACATGGTGATAGGTGATGGTACGCGTTTTGAGTGTTGCACTCTTAAGGCTTTACATGTGTCGATTTCTCGTGCGATGGCATTTGCGGTCGCACCCGCCCCCATCGTTTGTGTGGGACGGGCAATTTCTTGCCCATGTCGCACAATGCTGTAACCCCCCGTCACACGCACTTACCTTCCAAACGACCTCGCTGTGGGCGGCGAACATCCACTTCCTGAAGGGGGAGGGACGTTCGGTGTCTCAACGACATCACACAGCGGCCGGCCAATAGAAGCGGAGGGGCGGAGATGAGCGGGACGTAAACATCCCGCCAACCTCCTTCCTTCAGCATTGTCGGCGGAACACAAGTAAGCTGCTGTTCATCGTTCCCAGTGTGTCACACGGAGCGATGTGTGCTACCTCTGGAACAATGAACAACAGGACGTTCGATTTTTAGAAAATGAGCGACGTGTCAACGATGAACGAGAAGGTGAGTATTTCTGCTCGTTTATAGCTGTCACACACTATGATATCACTAACGATGCCAGATGTGCGTCACTTACGACGTGACCCCCGACGACATCTCGTTAGATATATCGTAGCGTGTAAAGCCCGCTTTAGTCTGAATCCATTTGGTCGCAGCACTAACAGGCTGGCCCCCACCCTTTTAACCTTTGCAGCAATGCTGGTAGCGTTCATACGTTGTTCAAAATACAACCTCTGGATATGACATTGAGCATGTGCACTCAAATTTCTTTGGTTGACCATGGCGAGGCCTGTTCTGAGTGGAACCTGTCTTGTTAAACCGCTGTATGGTCTTGGCCACCATGCTGCAGCTCAGTTTCAGGGTGTTTGCATTCTTCTTATAGCCTAGGCCATGTTTATGTAGAGCAACAGTTTTTTTTTTTTTTTATTTATTTATTTTTTTCAGATCCTCAGAATTCTTTACCATGAGGTGCGTGTTGAACTTCCAGTGACCAGTATGAGAGATTGTGTGAGCTGTAATACCAAATTTTAAAATACCTGCTCCTCATTCACACCCAAGACCTTATAACACTGAGTCGGATAAGACCGGGGAGGAAAAATGGCTAATTGGGCACAATTTGGCCATTTTCACTTAGGGGTGTACTCCCTTTTCTTTTGTTGCCAATGGTTTAGACATTAATGGCTGTGTGTTATTTAGAGGAGTTGTCAAATTTACACTGTTTAAACAAGTTGTACACTGACTACTTTACATTGTATCAGTGTGTCATTTCTGCACTGGTGTCCCATTAAAAGATATAACAAAATATTTACAAAAATGTGAGGAGTGTATACACTTTCATGATATACATACATACATACATACACAGTATGTGTATATATAAATAAAGAGAATTGTTCAGCTTCTGATTAATCCTTAAAATTCTTCAAAGTTTATTCATTAAAATCCAGAAAAAACACGAACATGCATCAAAATATTAAACAAAGACCACAGGAGCAGACGACACTGCAACGCGTTTTATGTTTAAACTGTGTTTTATTAAGCAATATCGTAAAAAGGGATATCAAATACAATATGCATATACATTTTTCCAAGGAGTACAGAAAAGAATAAAAACAAAAAACAAAATTATTACATGAGAACGATTCTATATAATTGTGCTTGATTAGCAACTTATCCTCTACCGTTTCGGTAATTCCCAAGGTAACTAAAAAACCTTGAATACAAATAAAAAAAAAAAGAAAACCGATGTTAGCAACTTATCCTCTACCATTTCAGTAGTTCAAGGTAAACTAAAAACCCTTGAATAAAAATAAAATGACAGTATAGAGAAAGAAAAAAAAAAAAAAAAAAAAAAGAGTCTGATTGAAGAGATGAAAATAGATAAAGAAAAGGGAAAGAGGATGAGGAAGGGAAGAAAGAGAGAAGAAAAAAAAGGGGGGAGCAGGGGAATAAAGTCTCCTCTCCCACTCACACCCCTTCATGTACTTAAGTACTTCCCGGAACTCTGAGGAGACTAGATACACAATCCATGGTCCCCAAATCCAAGCAAATTTATCACCCGTTCCGTCCCTCTCCGCAGTGAGGTCCTCCATCCTCTGAAGGCTGACCATCTCGCCTACCCAATCCGTCAAGGAGGGGCTCCTTGTGGACTTCCACAATCTTGGAATAACCATCCGAGCTGCAGTTAAACAAAATCTCAACAAGTCGCCCTTCTGTGATTTGATAGAGCCCGGAAGAACTGAAAGAAGAGCCACCTGTGGAGAGCCACGTACCTGGTTCCTACTCATCTTCCTGTACACATAGAATATTGACTCCCAAAAAGGTTGAATTTTAGGCAACTCCACCAAATATGTAACATGGAGCCTCTATCAACACCACACCTCCAGCACCTATCTGACACCAGGGGGAAGACCTTATATAGGGTCTCCGGGCAACGGTACCGTCAGATGAGGACTTTGTAATTTTTTTTTTGTGCTGAGCAAGCCATTGACAACCTGTGGGTCCAAAAAAAAGGCCCGCTTCCATTCCTCCTCCGTCACGTCTACCCCGAGCTCCTCCCTCCATCTTGCGGTGAATTTAATGCCACCAGCGTCCTCTCTCTGATTCATGTATTTATAGAGGAGTGAAATGTAGTGAGAAGGTGGCGACTCCAATAAGAGCCATTTTTCAAACTGTGTAGGGCAAGCAGCAAATATTTTTACCCCTCTACCCCCAGAGGAAAGATACCCCACTACCCCCAGAGGAAAGAAACCTATCTCAACTGCGAATATTCCATCCAAGACACCTCCCCCCTCTCACCCCCAAGTATCACTTGAGGAGGCAATATGGTTTCCCGAAGAATGTGATAGCATCGAGGTTCCTCTCCCCTATTCCACCCCAATAAATGTCCCGAAGTAAGACCAGGAGGAAACGCCGAGTTGTCAAAGAGAAGAATCAACGGTCCCCTACCCGAGGAGAGTCCCCCTCTTCTGACCTCTATATCCCAGATCTTCAGGGCTGCCCTTATAAGGTCTGCCTCACTTCCCAGCCATCCCCTTCTCTCTCCACCCAACCATGGGAGATACCGCAAAGGTTTATCAGCGCTGGATTGTTCCAAACTCACCCACTGCTTGAATTTGTAGTGAAATTGCCAATCAACTAATCTCATCAGGACGGCCGCTTTGTAGTAAATTCTAAAATTGGGGAGCCCCGCCCCACCCCATTCTTTATTTCTAGATAGAGTCTTAAATCCAATTCGGGGTCTCCGACTTCCCCAAACAAACCTCGACAGAGCCGATTGGAGTCTGGGAAAACAACTCACAGGCAACCCAATGGGGAGTGTCTGGAACAGAAACAAAAATCTAGGAAAAACATCCATTTTAATTGCGTTAATACGACCAAACCAGGAGTGTCTGTACTTGTCATATTTATTTATTTCCCTGAGTGTTCTGTTTAGAAGGGGCAAATAATTTAAGGAGAAAATTTGTGTAGGATCCTTAGGAACCATAATCCCTAGATATTTCAAGGCTGAATTCTGCCATCTGAATGGGAAGTTGTCCCCCAGATACTTCACCTCCTTGTCGGGCAATGTCACATCCAAGGCCTCAGATTTGGAAAAATTAACTTTAAAATTGCTGAGGCTTCCAAACTCCTCAAGCCCCTTAATTAGGGAAGGGAATGATGCCCGCGGCTGAGTAATAAACAGGAGAAAATCGTCCGCAAAAAGGGCCGTTTTGCATTGTCTCCCTCCCACCTCCACTCCCTTTATGTGGTTGTTGTTTCTAATGGCTACTGCCAAATGCTCCATTATGATAACATACAGCAAGGGGAACAAGGGACAGCCCTGTCTGGTTCCATTATGAATAGGTAACGGAAGGCGCAGGAATCCATTTGCTCGCACCCTTGCCGTGGGTCCATTGTAAAGGGAAACCACCCTCTCAATAAATCTGGAGCCCTATCCCAATTGCTGCAATGAGGCCAGCATAAACCTCCAGCAGACCCGGTTGAAGGCCTTCTCCGCATCCACCGACAGAAGGCACATAGGAATGGAGCGAGCCCTCGACCGGGCCATAAAGTGCAATTTATTGGTATTATCCCTGGCCTCCCGCCCTTTAACAAACCCTACCTAGTCTGTGTGTATTACTTCCAGGAGCAATGGAGCGAGCCGATAGTACAATTTGATATCTATATTAATTAAAGATATGGGTCTATAGTTAGTTACTACGCTATGATCCTTTCCTGGTTTGGGAATAACACTGATATGGGCCTCCAGGGACTGTGCTACCCAAGGAGTACTATCAGAAACGGAATTGAACACTTTTGTTAAAAATGGGGCCAGTTGATCCTTAAATAATTTGTAAAACTTGGGAGTAAATCCATTGGGCCCTGGACTCTTCCCCGCCGGGGAATCTTTAATGATAGATGCAACATCTGTCTCTGAGAAGTCCTCTTCCAATGACTGTCGAGTCCATGGGGACAGTCGGGAGAGATGTTTTTTGTAAATACTCCTCAATTTTGTGTTCAAAGGCCTCTGGGGCCATGTCCCCAAATTGTCCCCTAATATGGTACAAGTCCCTATAATATTTCTGGAACTGTTCTGTAATTTGCACAGAAATCTGGGTAGAGCTACCATCCTGACGTTTGATCACCGGGATATAACAAGGGTCCCCCTGTGGATGAAGAACTCTAGCCAGCGGCCTTCCATATTTATCAAGCATATTGTTGGTTTACTATAGTTTTGAGATCCTCTCTCGCTTTAATAAGGTCTCCCAAAACACATGATGAAAGTGACCCTTTATGATCACGCTATCCTGTCCACCAAAGAGGAGATCCTCTGAGCTCCCTCCCTCTTGAGTCTGGCTCCATTCTTAATTAAAATGCCCCTTACCACACATTTGAGCGCCTAATTTTCAAAAAGATGTAGACCGAGTGTACCAGAGACTTATGTAGGCCTATAGAGACCCCTTTTGACTTAGATTCAGGATTTGTGCTATGCAGCCATGATGTATAGTATCTGTCTTTGAAGTAGGGAAGATGGTCAGTTCTGAAGTGCGTCTCTTGCAATAATAGGATGTGAACCTTTTTCTTATGTATATCATAGCACCTGGGTTTGTTTTTGCGGAATATTCAACCCTCTCACATTGAGGGATCCCCATTTTAGTTGTGTCATCTTGAGGGGGAGAGGAAACTTCAGCTATGGAAATGGGAGGTTAGGTGCAAATGAGGAAGGATAACTAGTGGGGTGAAGCTGATTTCAGGGGGGGGTTCAGGTACAGTGGGGAAAAGGGAAGAGCTTAGGAAAGAAAGCGAACAGGGAAGATATAGGAATCACAGAGGGGGAAAAGGAGAAGAGAGGAAAAAAAAACCCCTATTTCAACCTTGTGGGTACCACAGTACCCCAAATTACGTTATAATTTGAACTAGTTAACAGATACTTAAAAATATATAACTGCGGGATATAACACCGACGTCACTAATTCGTGACGTACAATCTCAGTCGGGGAGTGCTTTCCTATGCGAAGCTACCTACCCCGGATCGGAGAGTACAGCATCAGTCACGCTCCATATATGTATCAAACTAAACTTTTGTGGTGATAAGATTAACTTAAACATTTATCAAAGTATAACTCCGGACACGACGAACCAAACAGAGCTCCCCACCCAGTCGTTACCCCCAAGAAGGGAGCAGGAGGACCTATGTTAAACCCCAATGGGAACAGAATCATATTAACCCTAACAGGTCCCCTGTCTTCAATTACCCATATTCCCATCTATTTCAAACCGACCATGAGTACAGATCCTCATTCAATTGCCACATTCCTGGACTATCTAAGATCCGCCATTCTAAGCTGCTCGACCCCCTTCTCAAGGGGGATGCGGGGCATCCGTTCTCTTCCTCCTTTTCGGGTCAGGGCCTCCCGTCTCTCCCGCGGCACACCACCTGTCGGGCCCAGTGGAAAAGCAATGCAGTCCTCTATAGTGACCACCGGAATGTCCAGAGCCATAGTGAATGCTACCATATCGGATGGGGACCGCAGGAGGTACAAGCGCCCTGCTTGCCGCACCTGTAGGCGGAACGGAAATCCCTAGCTGTAGGGAAAGTCATAGGCTCGTAGCATATCCAAAAGGGGTCTCAGGGCTCTTCTCCTCTGCAGGGTGAGACAAGACAGATCTGAGAGGATAAAAAACTTTTTGTCCTGAAAAGACACTGAAGCCCCATTGCGGATCTTATGCATAATAGCTTCTTTGAGAACATAGCGATGCACTCTGCAAATAACGTCTCTTGGACGATCCATCTCCACAGGTTTAGGACCCAGGGCCCTATGAGCTCTGTCAAGCTCCAGTTCTTTGTCAGGAGATTCTCCCAGGACTTCATTAAAGATGGCTTGTAAAGTGTCAGGGAGGTCCCTGGATTCTACAGACTCAGGCAGCTCCCTCACTCTAATATTATTTCTTCTCCCTCTATTTTCTGCATCTTCCATAGCTTCAATTATACACTGCAATTGCTGAGAGTGTTGTTCTGTCAACTTTTGCTGACTCTGGACGTTTTTTTCGAGGGCCTGAAGTCTCCCTTCGTGTGCCTGTATCATAGATCCCAAGCACTCAAATAGGACACGAAGAATAAATGCAAAAGTGTTATTTATTAGACTATTTGCAAAAAGAAAACGCCACCGCAATAGAGCAAAGCCAACGTTTCGGCCTGTGTTAGGACTTTGTCAAGGTTTTGCGTATGATAGGCGGCTGGGACGACTTAAACGTCAAACAATTGTACCATACGGTGTTTACTTTTCAGAAGTAGGTTGCAGAGGCCAGGGAGGCCCAGAAGAGAGGTGGGGGAAGAGAGAGGATGCCTGGATAACACGAGGAGTGGGGACAGGGTCCCAGAGGTCTGTGTTTGTGGCAGGAGGCCTCCTGCCACAAACACAGACCTCTTGGACCCTGTCCCCACTCCTCGTGTTATCCAGGCATCCTCTCTCTTCCCCCACCTCTCTTCTGGGCCTCCCTGGCCTCTGCAACCTACTTCTGAAAAGTAAACACCGTATGGTACAATTGTTTGACGTTTAAGTCGTCCCAGCCGCCTATCATACGCAAAACCTTGACAAAGGCCTAACAAAGGCCGAAACGTTGGCTTTGCTCTATTGCGGTGGCGTTTTCTTTTTGCAAATAGTCTAATAAATAACACTTTTGCATTTATTCTTCGTGTCCTATTTGAGTGCTTGGGATCTATGATACAGTTGAGCGTTACCTTTCCCTTAAGCACCTCCCTCTTAAGGCAGTTGAGCCCAGCTTTATTCCTTCATTTCCCTTCGTGTGCCTGTCCTCACGCCTCCACCTTTTGCACATCTCCTCGTAAAGCAGCCAGTTCAGCCTTATTAGGCGGACTCCAATCTGGCTATGTATGCCACAATGTCCTCCCTGGTAGGCATGGCAGTTATGAGCACGCAGCTCCTTTAATTCCAACAGAACCCCTGTCCCCTCCTGGGTTAATTTAATGCTGGTAGGGTCTGGACTCCCAATCGCCCCCACAAGGCCCAACCTCCCTCCTCCACTCAAGGGGCCCTCCGGACTCTGCAGCCCCCACTGCCCCCCAGTCTCTGGTGAGGAGTTTTCTTGTGACCCTGTGGAAGGAGATCTCCCCTCCTGTACCTGCTGTTCCTGCAGTCCGGGGCTGCCTGGCCCGATGAGCTCTCTTCCAGCCTCCTCTGTCAGCTTTCGGTCTGATACTACAGATGCATCCTGCTGCTTGCTGGGTCCTCTTGTTATTGCTCCAGGGTTCGTAGTAGGAGTCGAGCAGTCCAGTGCTGGCTGCTGGAGGGGCCCTCCTCTCTGCCTGCTTGCCCTTTCTCCTCTGCCCCACGCTGCAGCAGCACCTCGTGGAGCCGCGGCGGCCATCTTTATATGTGCTGTGGGAGGCCGCGGTCCGCGTCTTGCCGGGAAAGAACCGCTGGATGCCTCTTTCTGCTGGCTGTTGGTCTCGGGCCTCGCTCCCCTGTGTTCCCCTGTGTTCTCCTCCCCCTCCTCTGACTCATGATCCGGTAAAGAGCACCGACAACTGATTGCAACGGCTGGTTGCCGATCCGGGAGCAGAAGCGAAGCTGGTGTGCGTCTTCACTCCTGCATGGCCAGACCACGCCCCTTGGCAACGCGTTTTAAACACTGTCTGTGTTCTTTTTCAAGCCTGACGGGAAAATTAACCCATAAGGTATACTTCAACCAATAAGGTATGGAGTGAACTTAATCACCAACACACAAAACACATGTTCTCAGAATGAATAACAGAAAAATATACAAAAAAAATGTGAAATATACAAACATACAAATGTATAAAAAAACTTACAATATGCAGAAATCTAATAATGAAACATGATATCGCGTCTCAAATTTAAACCATTAGATGATCTTGTTCCTATATGGAAAATCCAATTAGCCTCAGGACTCGATGTGCAATATCACCTCCTCGGAGAGAACCTTTAACCCTTTCAATTCCATAAACACAAGGAGTGAATATTGATATTATGTTGAGTTACAAAATGCAGCTGCAATGGATAAATGTCTGAGTTACAGTATGATTTTTAGAATTCATGATATCCCTGATATGCTCCATTAATACGTATTTTTAACTTGCGTGTGGTACAGCCTATGTATAGTAAATTGCACTCTGTGCACTTGATACAATAAACTACGTTTTCTGAGTTGCAATTTATATAGTCACGGATGGAAAATGAGACCGTACCATTATAGTCATCAAAAGTGATGTGGGGAGTCACAAAATCGCATGTTTGGCAATGGTTTGAATGGTTAAAAAATGTGCTTTAGCCAAGTGGATGTGCATTTATTTTTAATGAACGAAGTGGGAGACAAAGTGTTTCCCAGTGAAGGCGCTCTCTTGGCCACAATATTACAACCATGTTGCAATAAAACGCCAAGAGTGGGGTCCTCTCTGAGAATGGATAAATACTGATTGATTATAGATCTAATGTTATTAAATTGAGAACTGTTTTCAAAAGACAAAACAAATTTGTTTGAATTTTTCTCATTGTTAGGCTACATTCACACGACCATCCCGTTTTTTGCGGTCCGCAAAAAACGGTCTTGTTTTTTCATGGAGCTAGATAGATAAATAGATGGCTAGATAGATATATATAGTTAGAGGGATAGAGAGACAGAGAGAGAGGGATAGATAGATAGATAATAGATGAGAAAGACATATATATAATGTCCCACTCCCCAGCATTTTGTAATCTTGCACCCTTTAGTGCCTATCATGTGGCACTGAAGGGTGCCTAGCCTGGTATTTAGCCAAAAAATAAATAGTTAAAAAAACGTGGGTCCCCCCCTATCTTTTGTAGCCAGCTCGGGTAAAGCAGATGGCTGCAGCCTGCAGACCCCAGCTGACAGCTTTACCTTGGCTGGTAATCCAAAACAGAGGGCACCCCATGCTGTTATTTAAAATTAAATAATTGAAAACAAAAAACGTGGGGCCCCCCTAAATTGGATCACCAGCCAAGGTAAAGCGGACAGCTGTGGTCTGGTATTCTCAGACTAGGGAGGTCCGCGGTTCTTGGACCCTCCCCAGCTTAAAGATAGCAGGCCACAGCTTCTCTAGAAGTAGCGCATCCATTAGATGCGCCAATCCTAGTGCTTTGCCCCAGCTCATCCCGATGCCTTGGGGCTGTGGCAAACAGGGTAATACATGGGGTTGATACCAGGTGTGTAATGTCACCTGCCATCAAACCCTTGGGTTAGTGATGTCACGGCATCTATCAGATACCCAACATCACTAACCCAGTCAGTAATAAAAAAAAAAAAAAAAAATAGACCACAAACAAATTTTTATTTGAAAAAACACTGCCCAACACATTCGCTCTTTCACCAATTTATTAGAAAGAAAAAACAAATCCGGGTCTGGCGTAATCCAATAAGGGGGTCACACGACGATCGATACTCACTGTCCCAGTCAATGAAGAACAGAACGTTCCCCATTGGCTGGGAGAGCAGTGCAGTGACCTGAGCTAACATCAATAGGTCAGCCTAGGTCACTGCAGGGCATGACCAGCGCTGACTTCAGGAGGTTAGCTAGTTACCTTACCTGCGGTGATGTACACCGCTGCACTCCTGATGTCAGCGTTTGTCACTGACTTCTATGCCCGCCGCGTTCTCAGATCACCTCTTGCAAGTGGCTCGTGACGTCACCACTAGTCAGTCTCGTGTCGCCTGCAAGAGGTGATCTGAGAATGCGGAGGGCATAAACGTGAGTGACAAGCGCTGACGTCAGGAGTGCAGGACTTCATCACCGCAGGTAATGAAATTTACTAACCTCCTTGACAGCAAGGCTCATCATATCCGCGGCTGCTCGCACTGTGTGGGCAGCTGCTGACACTGCAGTGGGGGCAGATGCTGACACACTGCAGCGGGACACAGACTGCAGGGGCACCCAACGGAGGTCACACTGAATTGCTTCTGTGCGGCTTCCGGGGATTTTGCGGACCCATTGACTTGTATGAAGTCACGGTCCATTATTACAGAACAGAATAGGACATGATCCATAATAACGGAACGGACATGCGGCATCTGATATGTTTATTTGTAGGATCGGATGCACACGGAAGTGCTTCCCTGTGCCATCCGATCCTACACAAAAGACATTGAACAGATGGTCCTGTCAGTAGAGCCGCAAAAAAACCGAACTGACCCAGGACAAATGGAACGGTCATGTGAATGATCCCTTAGAAACACTGTGTACTTTTAGAAAATTTAAATCTGTGTTTTTTTATTTGCAAACAAAATGTGCTCACATTTTAGCAAACCACTTTAATAGACTGTTACTTAATCTAGCCTCTGTACGATTAAATTCCTGTTCACATGTGTGGGAATCACTGCAGTTGCGGAGCACCGTCATTAACTCCCCTACTGGCACGGATTTAATGATATGATCCGGGTGGCCGCTGCTTTGGAGAGCATGTAAAATGGTATTTCGAACCATAGGGTTTACAGAACAATCATGTTAAAATAATTTGACCAGGGATCATGTGAGCACAAGTATGAGAGTTGTATACTTCTGGCCACATTCTGGTTTGATGTGTCCAGCCTCGGTCAATTCAGTTTCATTGAGCATGTCTGTTCAGCACGTGACCACATCTATGTAAATCGCATACTTGCAGCTTCATAACCTCCCACTCCCACTGCCGACACCAGAGAATCCTGACAGCGTGCAGTGTGCACACTGTGAGAATTCAGAAGGCTACAGTCACAGAGTGAAACACAGAGTGACTGCAGACTCATCACAAACTTGCACAACCCCTTTAATGCTGCTAACAACATAAATAAAAACATAGTAACCCTTAACTTGTCAGACGGCACAAGACTTCATTAAAGAGATTGTCCACTACTTTAACATTAATGACCTTTCCTTAGGATAGGTCACCAATGTCTGACTGGTCAGGGTCCGGCACCTGGCAACCCCGCCAATTCCCTACACTAGGTGTCGGTGGTGGCAGGTGGCCGGTGGCCGGAAGTGCTCAGTTCTGGATCTGCTCCGTCTTCTGATAGTGGCAGCAGTCTCCTATTAAAATCAATGAGACTGATATGCAGTACCCGGCCGCGGACACCATCAGAGGACGGAGCAGATCCAGATATAAGCATTTCCGGACACCTGCACCATAATCAGCTGATCAGTGGGGGTCCCATTGCGCTCACATCAGAAGCAATGCGCAAATGGGACCAAGACCTAATAATGGTACATAGTCAGTATCACAAATAAACATTTACATTCAGGTACCTTATAGATGATGTTGTCTCCGGTTGTGTCTTTCTATTCTTCATCTTGTCCTGACGCAATGATGACTTTTCAAATTCACATCTCGTCTCTGCAGATTTCCATCTTCTCCGGTCTTCTGTAACACATCCCGGCACGATGCCCCAAAATAGCAGAATAATAATACTTCTACTTAAAAATATCTGCCCTACACTGTGCCCCTGAACAAATAATGGCCCCAGTCTTCTCTGCACAAAATATGACACACACTGTCCCTCTTATGGTACATGCCCTCCATATTCCCTCTTTCCAAACTGAGCCTACTGTTTACAGTGTCCTTTACACTGTGTCCCCTTATACTGCCCATTCTTTATACTGTGCCTTCATCACACTCCCCCTCCTTGCTATAACCTCACACTGTCCTCCCATTCTGCCCACTCTCCATACCACCCCCTCCACTACCCAGTCTTTATTCTGTGCCCCTCCCATTCTTCTCATCCCTTCCTGTCTCCTCACTACCTCCTGTGTGTCCATATACTTTTCCCCTCACTCCCCATCCTGCCCACTTGCTCCTCACTGTCACTGTCACTCTTTATTCTGTGTCCTCAAAATTTCTTTCCAGTTTACTCCACATCCTCTCTGTCCCCATGCATCACCCGTCATCCTCTCTGTCCCCATGCATCACCCCTCATCCTCTCTGTCCCCATGCATGAAACCTCATCCTCTCTCTCCCCATGCATGAAACTTCATCCTCTCTCCCCATGCATGAAACCTCATCCTCTCTCTCCCCATACATGAAACCTCATCCTCTCTCTCCCCATACATGAAACCTCATCCTCTCTCTCCCCATACATGAAACCTCATCCTCTCTCTCCCCATGCATGAAACCTCATCCTCTCTCTCCCCATGCATGAAACCTCATCCCCTCTCTTCCCATACATAACCCCTCATCCTCTCTCCCCATGCATGAAACCTCATCCTCTCTCTCCCCATACATGAAACCTCATCCTCTCTCTCCCCATGCATGAAACCTCATCCTCTCTCTCCCCATGCATGAAACCTCATCCTCTCTCTCCCCATGCATGAAACCTCATCCTCTCTCTCCCCGTGCATGAAACCTCATCCTCTCTCTCCCCGTGCATGAAACCTCATCCTCTCTCTCCCCGTGCATGAAACCTCATCCTCTCTTCCCATACATCACACCTCATCCTCTCTCTCCCCATACATGAAACCTCATCCTCTCTCTCCCCATACATGAAACCTTATCCTCTCTCTCCCCATGCATGAAACCTCATCCTCTCTCCCCATGCATGAAACCTCATCCCCTCTCTTCCCATACATCACCCCTCATCCTCTCTCCCCATGCATGAAACCTCATCCTCTCTCTCCCCATGCATGAAACCTCATCCTCTCTCTCCCCATGCATGAAACCTCATCCTCTCTCTCCCCGTGCATGAAACCTCATCCTCTCTCTCCCCATGCATGAAACCTCATCCTCTCTCTCCCCATACATCACCCTGTATCATTTCTCTCCCCATGCATGAAACATCATCCTCTCTCTCCCAATACATCACCCCTCATCCTCTCTCCCCATGCATAAAACTTCATCCTCTCTCCCCATACATCACCCCTCATCCTCTCTCCCCATGCATGAAACCTCATCCTCTCTCCCCATACATCACCCCTCATCCTCTCTCCCCATGCATAAAACTTCATCCTCTCTCCCCATACATCACCCCTCATCCTCTCTCCACATACATGAAACCTCATCCTCTTTCCCCATGCATGAAACATCATCCTCTCTCTCCCCATACATCACCCCTCATCCTCTCTCCCCATGCATGCAACATCATCCTCTCTCTCCCCATACATCACCCCTCATCCTCTCTCCCCATGCATGAAACCTCATCCTCTCTATCCCCATGAATGAAACCTCATCCTCTCTCTCCCCATGCATGAAACCTCATCCTCTCTCTCCCCATGCATGAAACCTCATCCTCTCTCCCCCCATGCATGAAACCTCATCCTCTCTCTCCCCATACATGAAACCTCATCCTCTCTCTCCCCATACATGAAACCTCATCCTCTCTCCCCCCATACATGAAACCTCATCCTCTCTCTCCCCATACATGAAACCTCATCCTCTCTCTCCCCATACATGAAACCTCATCCTCTCTCTCCCCATGCATGAAACCTCATCCTCTCTCTCCCCATGCATGAAACCTCATCCCCTCTCTTCCCATACATCACCCCTCATCCTCTCTCCCCATGCATGAAACCTCATCCTCTCTCTCCCCATACATAACCCTGTATCATTTCTCTCCCCATGCATGAAACATCATCCTCTCTCTCCCCATACATCACCCCTCATCCTCTCTCCCCATGCATGAAACCTCATCCTCTCTCCCCATACATAACCCTGTATCATTTCTCTCCCCATGCATGAAACATCATCCTCTCTCTCCCCATACATCACCCCTCATCCTCTCTCCCCATGCATGAAACCTCATCCTCTCTCCCCATACATGAAACCTCATCCTCTCTCTCCCCATGCATGAAACCTCATCCTCTCTCTCCCCATGCATGAAACCTCATCCCCTCTCTTCCCATACATCACCCCTCATCCTCTCTCCCCATGCATGAAACCTCATCCTCTCTCTCCCCATACATAACCCTGTATCATTTCTCTCCCCATGCATGAAACTTCATCCTCTCTCTCCCCATACATCACCCCTCATCCTCTCTCCCCATACATGAAACCTCATCCTCTCTCCACATACATGAAACCTCATCCTCTCTCCCCATGCATGAAACCTCATCCTCTCTGTCCCCATCCATGAAACCTCATCCTCTCTGTCCCCATGCATGAAACCTCATCCTCTCTCTCCCCATGCATGAAACTTCATCCTCTCTCTACCCATACATAACCCCTCATCCTCTGTCCCCATGCATGAAACCTCATGCTCTCTCCCCCCATGCATGAAACCTCATCCTCTCTCTCCCCATACATAACCCTGTATCATTTCTCTCCCCATGCATGAAACCTCATCCTCTCTCTCCCCATACATCACCCCTCATCCTCTCTCCCCATGCATGCAACATCATCCTCTCTCTCCCCATACATCACCCCTCATCCTCTCTCTCCTCATGCATGAAACCTCATCCTCTCTCTCCCCATGCATGAAACCTCACCCTCTCTTTCCCTATGCATGAAACCTCATCCTCTCTCTCCCCATGCATGAAACCTCATCCTCTCTCTCCCCATGCATGAAACCTCATCCTCTCTCTCCCCATGCATGAAACCTCATCCTCTCTCTCCCCATACATGAAACCTCATCCTCTCTCTCCCCATACATGAAACCTCATCCTCTCTCTCCCCATGCATGAAACCTCATCCTATCTCTCCCCATACATGAAACGTCATCCTCTCTCTCCCCATACATGTAACCTCATCTTCTCTCTCCCCATGCTTGAAACCTCATCCTCTCTCTCCCCATGCATGAAACCTCATCCTCTCTCTCCCCATGCATGAAACCTCATCCTCTCTCCCCATGCATGAAACCTCATCCTCTCTCTCGCCATACATCACCCCTCATCCTCTTTCCCCATGAATGAAACCTCATCCTCTCTCCCCATGAATGAAACCTCATCCTCTCTCTCCCCATGCATGAAACCTCATCCTCTCTCTCCCCATACATCACCCCTCATCCTCTCCCCATGCATGAAACTTCATCCTCTCTCTTTCCATGCATGAAACCTCATCCTCTCTCTCCCCATGCATGAAACCTCATCCTCTCTCCCCATGCATGAAACCTCATCCTCTCTCTCGCCATACATCACCCCTCATCCTCTTTCCCCATTAATGAAACCTCATCCTCTCTCCCCATGAATGAAACCTCATCCTCTCTCTCCCCATGCATGAAACCTCATCCTCTCTCTCCCCATGCATGAAACCTCATCCTCTCTCTCCATGCATGAAACATCATCCTCTCTCCCCATACATCACCCCTCATCCTCTCTCCCCATGCATGAAACTTCATCCTCTCTCTCCCCATGCATGAAACTTCATCCTCTCTCTCTCCATGCATGAAACCTCATCCTATCTCTCTCCATGCATGAAACCTCATCCTCTCTCTACCATTGCATAAAACCTCATCCTCTCTCTCCCCATGCATGAAACCTCATCCTCTCTCTCCCCATGCATGAAACCTCATCCTCTCTCTCCCCATACATCACCCCTCATCCTCTCTCCCCATGCATGAAACCTCATCCTCTCTCTCTCCATGCATGAAACCTCATCCTCTCTCTCTCCATGCATGAAACCTCATCCTCTCTCTCCCCATGCATGAAACCTCATCCTCTCTCTCCCCATGCATGGAACCTCATCCTCTCTCCCCATGCATGAAACCTCATCCTCTCTCCCCATGCATGATACCTCATCCTCTCTCTCCCTATGCATGAAACCTCATCTTCTTTCTCCCCATGCATGAAACCTCATCCTCTCTCCCCATGCATGAAACCTCATCCTCTCTCACCATGCATGAAACCTCATCCTCTCTCTCCCCATGCATCACCCCTCATCCTTTCTCCCCATGCATGAAACCTCATCCTCTCTCCCCATGCATGAAACCTCATCCTCTCTCCCCATGCATGAAACCTCATCCTCTCTCTCCCCATGCATGAAACCTCCTGCTCTCTCTTCCCATGCATGAAACCTCCTCCTCTCTCTCCCCATGCATGAAACCTCCTCCTCTCTCTCCCCATGCATGAAACCTCCTCTTCTCTCTCTCCATATATCACCCCTCATCCTCTCTCCCCATACATGAAACCTCATCCTCTCTCCCCATGCATGAAACCTCATCCTCTCTCCCCATGCATGAAACCTCATCCTCTCTCTCCCCATGCATGAAACTTCATCCTCTCTCTCCCCATACATCACACCTCATCCTCTCTCCCCATGCATCACTTCTCATCATTTCTCTCCCCATGCATGAAACCTCATCCTCTCTCTCCCCATACTCTGTCCAGTTCCCTCCCCCACCCATACTGTGTATATACCTATTGCCCCTTCCCACCCTCTGTCCCCCCATAGTGTGTTCACAGATGGTTCCCTCCCCCACCCTCTGTCCCCCCCGTAGTGTGTCCACAGATAGTTCCCTCTCTCCCCCATACTGTTTCTTAAATCCTCCCCTCTTACCCCATAATGTTCCTCCGTCCGTGTCTTCAGCTCCACAGTGGAGCACTTCTCAGCATTTCTCTGCCGCCTCTGCGCTGCGGCGCTGGCTTCCTGGTCAGCAGTCTGATCAGCTGACCTGATTACAGACAGCCGTCGCGCTGACCCGGAAGTCAGCGCCGGTGTCACCGCTTCAATTGTCCTCGCGTCTGACAGATACTAGGACAATTGAGCAGTGGGAGCCGCGCTGCAGCTTCTATGAGTGCGGCTGTCAGCGTGACAGCCACGCTCAGAGAATAGTGGCTCCCACCCAGCAGACTTCCACACCGCCGCATCAGGCAGCCCGACAGCGCCCCCTAGAGACGCCTCTGGCTTGTGCCTCCGCTCCACATGGCTAATTTGTATAGTTTACAAATTAGCCATGTGGACAGAGCCAGAGGTGCTCTTCAGATTTTCCAATACGCCGTACCGGCGCGTACCATCACAAAAAAAACACTGGTTATCATTCACATAGTGCATAAAATAAGAGATCAATTAAATCAGGCCTCTGCATATATACAATTGGACATCAATAAATCTTCCGTACCAGTGGATGAATTAAAAAAAATGGATTTTGACAACAGTGCAAAAAATTTTCCTCACAAAAAGACATAACCAAATTGGCTTCCGAGGATGAAAATTTAGCACCCATTGAAACTCCATGATGTTGGAGATAAAAATGCTTGTTAAATGAAAAAAAATTATGTACCATTAAAAAAAAGAAGAAACCTGAATAATGAAATTCTCTAATTCCATAATGTAAATGTAGCGCCCCTGAACCCTACAAGGTTCTGCATCCCCACCAGGATGCAGGGCCTACCCCCTTAGGGACCCAGAACCCCAGTGCCGGTAACACAAAAAACCCAGATAATCCCAGTTTTCCCCAACATTCCCCCATACAATGGTACCCAGCTAGGGTGGGACCAATGTATGGCCGCCTAGAGGTGGAGCCACTCCAGTCCACTAATTGACCAGGTGGGAGGGGCAGACTGTGGAGAGTAGTCGGGAAGACAGTAGTCAGAACGGGAGAGACTGTTGAAAGTGTCAGACAGCAGGAGTGTGAAGGTGGAAGTGAAGTTACACCCTGACCCGGGTTAACGGTGACCTGGTACCCAGGAGAAGTGGTTGCCGGTGGAGTAGTCCGGAGCTATGCACCGACAGGGTACAGGATCCTAGGACAGGAAAGAGCTTCAAACCGACCTGTTAACACCTGCACAGCAAAAGAGACCATCAAGGACCTTGCTGACCCTAAAGAATCCGAAGACTCAGTAGCAAAGGGAGAGCTGGGGACAGGACCAGAGTCTCCATCCCCACAGGGTTCACGCTACCGTCAGGCGTGCAGAAGTGGACAAACCTCAGAATGGGGATCCCCATTGTTCTATACCACGGGGACCCACTTACCAGCGACAGGTGCAGGGGAAGAAGGTACCAGAGAAACCAGACTGGCAGTGGGATGCAGGGGACCTGGAGGTGAAACCAGCCGGCATCGGACAGCCAGACATCTACCAGCAGTGAGTAAACTAGTTGCACTTAATACCTGTCTGGACTCGCTTCTTCCGATGCCCACTGCATCATACACCTGCTGGGGCAAAGCCCTACTTGCAGATGGACTACCATACTAGCTGCTAATACCACCAGCCCCAGTGGAGACATTCTGCAGCGGCGGCTCCCTACACTTAGCCGCAACATTGCAAGTGGCGTCACGAATAACCTTTATTCATTAATCCCCTGTAAATATCCCCATTACAAAAAGGGCCGAGGGCACTGAACCGGGTAACTGCCACCATCATGACATTCTCATGACGTACACTGCCCGGAACGGAGTACCCCATATCCCTGGGTGCGACATACATAATATATTTATGTAAATTAAATTTAAGCGCCTGTATTGCAACTGATTGAGAAATAGATGTGCACAATGATACAAGATCACCACAACTGAGCCAAACATAATCATAAGACCATATTTTACTGGAATATGGATCAAGTATATTATTGGAATCCTTAATATATCCAGGAGTCCTCTGGGCCAGAGGTTAAGTGCCTCCCTCCCTGTGTCTGTCTGCCTCCCTCCCTCCCACTGTGTCTGCCTGCCTCCCTCTGTGTTTGCCTCCCTCCCTCTGTGTCTGCCTCCCTTCCTCTGTGTCTGCCTCCCTTCCTCTGTGTCTGCCTCCCTTCCTCTGTGTCTGCCTCCCTTCCTCTGTGTCTGCCTCCCTCCCTCTGTGTCTGTCTGTCTCTCTCCCTCTGTGTCTGTCTGCCTCCTTCTGTGTCTGTCTGGTACTCCACCAAAATCATATTACCTTACACTTAAGCCTCTTATACTAAGAATGTCCTTCGTTGCCTATAGCAACCAATCAGAGCTCCTATTAATGACTTGTAACTTGACTTTAAAATAAGCAGGTAGTTTGGCGAATAAATGTGAAGCATGGGGTTACATTTTCCCTTTGAAACAGTCTATGATGTTCCCTGAGTCAAATGAGCTGGCTGTGCAAAATTCTGTGTCTGTAAATGTGACGGTGCAGATTCCCTTAGCAAACATGCATACATAGATAGACTTATGCATGCATGCATGCATGCATACATACATACTCGCATACATACTGTACACACGTACATACACTTGCTTTATATATTAGATTTTTTTTATTATTCTGTACATCATGGAGTATAAATGATTAATTACTTTTTATTCCTACAGTCAAAGCGGTTACAGTGATACCAGGTTTGGTGACTATCACACTAAAAACGTTTGTTTTTTTTTGTTTTATACAAAATAAAGGTTTTTTGCAGCACTGAATTTTGAAGGCTATAGTTTCTATTTTTATGCCAACACCGCCATCTGAGGGGTTGTTTTTTGCAGGATGAGCTGGAGTTCTTTATACCATTTTGGTTACATACTTTTTGATCGCTTTCTATTCCACTTTTTGTTAGACAGAATAAAGAAGAAACAGCAATTCCGGAATAGTTTTTTCATTTGTTTTATCCTCCATACACTGTTCAGTGGGCAGTAAAAGTGATGAGATAGCTTTATTCATCGGATAAGTACGAAAACGGCAATACAACATTTATATAGATTCAAATTAAACAAAAACGTTCACCCTGCCATTCACCATACGACCTTTCCATCAGGGTGCACGGAAGAAAGCAGAGGGAGGGTGGTCCACCTCCACAGGAAAATCCAAATGCAAAGAAAAAAAATCCAGCACCTGTAGTCCGATCTTCAATTTAAATAAAACATCTTTTTATTGGAAACATGTTAAAATATACATGTATATACATGTGACCTTTACTCATAGGTAATAGGTTTAGAATAAAGCAGACATTTATACAAACTTTGAAGAAAGGGAATACAATAAACGTGGAATGGGTAAATTACAACAGCTGTGCCCAATAACTATTTCTTGTCCATGGTCAGGATCACAAAAAGGAGGAAAAGGATCAAATATCTCAGAAGAATATAAATCTCAAAAAACAAAGTGCAATAGAAAAAATGCAAATACAGATATAATTCCAGCACAGAATATTGCATCAATAAAAACCATTGCATTAAATATCACATAGATGTTGTTTGTAAATATGAAAAAAACATAAGGCTACTTACTGTTATAATATACATATTAATATTCATGAGCAAAAATCCTCCAAAATCTGTATATTTCCTCACTAAAAATTGAGTTGTCAGTTACTTCATTGATTAGACTTATCTAATCACTTTACATGCTGCGATATCGGTAACGATATCACTAGCGAGCGTACCCGCCCCCGTCGGTTGTGCATCACGGGCAAATCGCTGCCCGTGGCGCACAACACAGCTAACACCCGTCACACTACTTGCCTTCCCTGTGACGTCGCTCTGGCCTGCGAACCGCCTCCTTTCTAAGGGGGCGGTTCGTGCGGCGTCACAGCGACGTCACATGGCAGCTGTCCAATAGCAGAGGAGGGGCGGAGATGAGCGGCCGTCCACCACCTTCCTTCCTTCCTTTTCCAGTGGACGGAGGTAAGGAGGTGTTCGTCGCTCCTGCAGTGTCACATATAGCGATGTGTGATGCCGCAGGAACGAGGAACAACATCGCTACTCACCAGACAACGATATTTGGTGTTTGGATGACTTCTCCAACACCAACGATTTTAACCACTTTTGCGATCTTTGAAGGTCGCTTGTACGTGTTACATGCTGCGATATCGCTAACGACGCCGGGTGTGCGTCACAAACACCGTGACCCCGACGATAAATTGTTAGCGATGTCGCAGCGTGTAAAGCACACATTAGATTAAGGATTATAAGGATTATGCGTGTTGTTAAACCTGGTCTGGAGATGCGATTATATGCAAAACTGTCATTTTAAATTTTCTTAAGTTCAGCATTACACATAAAAAAATACCGTATTTTTTGCTTTATAAGACGCACCTGATTATAAGACGCACCCCCAAATTTGGTGAAGAGAAAGATTTTTTTAATGTTAAATGGGGTTCATCTTATAATGCCAGTGTCCATCTAACAAATCATATAGGATATATGTCACTCATAGCCCCCCATCCTAAAATTAGCCCCTCTTAATCTGGATATGGCCCCCTTATATTGAATATAGCCCCCTTGTGCTGGGACACGTCCCCCTGTGCTGCCCATGGCCCCTATAGATGGCACACCTCACCTGTATTTGATATGGCCCCCATACTGCTGCCCATGGCCACTATAGATGACACATCTCCCCTGTGTTTGATATGGCCCCCATACTGCTGCCCATGGTTACTATAGATGGCACATCTCCCCTGTGTTTGATATGGCCCCCATACTGCTGCCCATGGCCACTATAGATGGCACACCTCCCCTGTGTTAGATATGCCCCCCATACTGCTGCCCATAAAACACTCTTTCCTTACCTTCTCAGCGCTGTCCCTCCTCGTGTCTCCCTCCTGGCAGTTGAGCTCCGGCTTCCTCCACTTCCTGGTTCTTGCTGCCGGTCATGTGATCGGCACGGCAGAGTGATATCATCTCTGCGTGCCTGATCACAGACAGCAGCAGCAGGAGACCGGGAGATCAGCGCTGGAGGTAAGTAAAGCTTTTTTTATTTTACTATGGGCAACAGTATGGGGGCCATATCTAACACAGGGGGGGGATCATGTGCGATCAAAGGAGGGCGCAGGCAGATATAATATGCCCCGCTGCCCCAGCCCATCAGCGCGATGCGGTTTCAGGACCACCCTGATGGACAGTGGCAGTGCATATTATATGAGCGGGAGCAGGAGATCAAAAACTCCCTCCCGCAGCTCACCAGCTCCCAGCACCGCTCCAAAGCGGACCCTGCAGTGTGTATATGTGTGTGTGTGTGTGTGTATGTATGTATGTATGTATGTATGTGTATATATATATATATATATATATATATGTGTATATATATGTATGTATGTATATATATATATATATATATATATTATTATATATATTATTATATATAATATAATATACCCCCCCCCCCCGTATATTCGGTTTATAAGGCGCACCCCCTACTTTCCCCCAAAATTTGGGGGAACAAAAGTGCGTCTTACAAAGCGAAAAATACGGTATATCATTTGGTTTCCAGAAAAAATACACAACATTATGCCTCAAAAATGGGGTGAAAAAAGTGTTGTATTTCAGAAAAAACTGAGGAGAAAAAACCCCTGGTATTTAATTTTCCTAAGTTTAACATTATACATCAAAGATATATATCATTTGATTTCCAGAAAAAATACACATTATACCTCAAAAATTGGGGTGAAAAAAATGTGTATTACAGAAATATTTAATTTTAAAGCGGAATATCTGACTACTCATATTATTAGTTCTATTTCCAAAATTAATTCATTCTAGTTGGAAAGCAATTTCCAAAAGCAATGAAAACTCTTCAAATTTAACTAAAAAATGAATTGTAATTTCGGTAATTGAGTCCATCTGGGGCCCAGGATTTCAGGAGTAGTTTCTACTGAGCCTCCCTCAATAAGAGTTTTTTTTTTTCTCCAACCCCCCTCCACGGATGGGTTTAAAAACCCTCTCAATGCCTGTAATAGATAGCGCTGATAAATGTCCTTGATGTTCCTCAATAAAGTGTCTAGATAAACCCGACAAACCTTTGCTAGTTCTAGTATTTTTGTTGATTACCGCACCAATGTGTTCAGGAATACGTTTGTTTGTTTTTTTAAAAAGTTCATATAGTACATCCAGATAAAAATGTTTGCATTTTCTTACAATCCGCCTTATAAATTACATGTGTACTAGAACAATTAATAAAAGATTTAATATTATATTGTTTAGTGTGGTTACCAGTAAATGAAGACATCTTATTAAGCATTTTACAGAGATTACATCTCTGCGAACCACATTATTATTTATTATTATTATTTATTTATAGAGCACCATTAATTCCATGGAGCTGTACATGAGAAGGGGTTACATACAGAATACATACACAAGTTACAGTAGACAGACTGGTACAGAGGGAAGAGGGCCTTACCCTTGCGAGCTTACATTCTATAGGATTTTGGGGAGGAGACAGTAACCACATGCAAAACACTTGTATAAGCCAGTTATTATTCTGGTTGCCTAGATTATTAAGATGCATGCTGAGAGAAACAATATTGCCAATATTAGGGGCCCTTTTTGATACAAAATGAATTCCATTTTTTTAATATAGCTTTTAGTTTATCATCCTGGTATAATATTTTTGAATAATTTTTGATAAGGGTAGTAATTTTGTAAAAATCTATGGAAAAGGTAGTTGAAAAAGTAAGTAATTTTATTTTTATCAAATTTTTAACCTGCATTGGTTTTTTATTTGATATCTGGATATTTTTCTGGATGTAATAACGAATCTCGAGACCTGTTGGATGCAATGCCAATCGTCCTTTGTATGGTAGCTTGTGAATAACCCCTTTTGGAAAATCTAGTTTTCATTATATTGCTTTCAACTTGAAAACTAGTCTCAGAAGAGCAAAGTTGCCGTGCCCGAAGAAATTCACCAACTGGTAGATTTTTGGTGACATGATGCGGATGGCAACTAGTTGCAAACAAAGTGGCATTGCCAGCTGTTGGTTTGCGAAAAAGTTTGTTCTGTATTGTACCAGTACTAGCATTTCCTTCCAAACAAATATCCATAAAAGTTGCCTCTACAGAATAAGATGATAAAACAAATTTTAAATTGATTTCATTAGCATTTAAATACTCCTTGAAATCATTCAGATTTTCATCCTCATCAGTGGTGCTCCAGATAATGACTATATCGTCTATATATCTGGCGTATATTAAATAATTTATTGATTGTTCTAGTACACATGTAATTTATCAGACTGATTGTAAAAAATGCAAAAAATTTTATATTGGATGTACTACTAGAACTTAAAAAAACGCATGTCTGAACACATTGGTGCGGTAATTTACAAAAATACTAGAACTAGAAAAGGTTTGTCGGGGTTTATTTAGACACTTTATTGAGGAACATCAAAGAGATTTATCAGCACTATCCATTACAGGCATTGAGAGGGTTTTTAAACCCATCCGTGGATGGGATTGGAGAAAAAAACTCCTATTGAGGGAGGCTCAGTGGAAACTACTCCTAAAATCCTGGACCCCATATGGACTTTATTACCGAAATTACAATTCATTTTTTAGTTAAATTTGAAGATTGTTTTCATTGCTTTTAGGAATTGCTTTCTAACTAGAATGAATTAATTTTGGAAGTAGAACTAATGAGTAGTCAGATATTCCGCTTTAAAATTAAATATTTCTGTAATACACATTTTTTTCACCCAAATTTTTGAGGCATAATGTTGTGTATATTTTCTGGAAACCAAAAGATATATTTTTTGATGTATAATGTTAAACTTAGGAAAATTAAATAACGGGGGGGTTTTCTCATTTTTTTCTGAAATACAACATTTTTTTCACCCCATTTTTGAGGCATAATGTTGTGGTTTTTTTTCTGGAAACCAAATGATATATATATTTTTTGATGTATAATGCTTAACTTAGGAAAATTTACATGACAGTTTTTTCATATAAACGCATCTTCAGACCAGATTCAACAACACGCATAATCCTTAATCTTAGATGAATCTAATCAATGAAATAACTGACAACTCAATTTTTAGTGAGGAAATATAAAGATTTTGGAGGATTTTTGCTCATGTATATTAATATGTATATTATAACAGTAGCTTTATGGTTTTTTCATATTTACAAACATCTATGTGATATTTAATGCAATGTTTTTATTGATGTAATATTTTGTGCTGGAATTATATCTGTATTTGCATTTTTCTATTGCACTTTTTGTTATTTGAGATTTATATTCCTCTGAAATATTTGATCTTCCCCCCCCCCCCTTTTTTTTGTGATCCTGACCATGGACAAGAAATAGTTAATGGGCACAGCTGTTGTAATTTACCCATTCCACGTGTTTTGTATTCCCTTTCTTCAAAGTTTATATAAATGTCTGCTTTATTCTAAACCTATTACCTATGAGTAAAGGTCACTATGACCTGAAACGTGTAAGAATTTTCTATCTATACATGTATATTTTAACATGTTTCCAATAAAAGGATGTTTTATTTAAATTGAATATCGGACTACAGGTGCTGGATTTTTTTTTCTTTGCATCCACATTTATATTGGGGTTTTTTTGTTGTTTTTTTTTATGTTTTGCCACTTTTTACATCATGAAAACTATTTTATAGAGAAAAAAACGCAAAACAGTTTTTGCATTGCTGTATTCTGAGAGCTATAACTTTTTTTCATTTTTTCCCTGATTGAGCTGTGTGGCAGCTTGTTTTTTGCGGGAAAAGATGATATTTTCAGTTCTACAATTTTTATTTATATATGACTGATCACATTTTATTCCACTTTTTTTGTCAGCTGTATGATGAAAAGACAGTTTTTGTGGGTTTTTTTTTGTTTTTTTTTTACGGTGTTCAATTAAAAGGATAACTAATGTGACAGTTTTATAGATCGGAAAAAAACAGAAGAAAATTTGAACATATACCCTGCTGTAACTAAAATAAAAGCATAATGCATATAAACAAACATAGGGTACTTAGTAAACACTGTTTTTGTTCAAAAAAGAGTTACGCTTTTTTGATCAGCAACAATGTTTGCTAAGTACCCTATGCTTATTTATATATATGCATTATTATTTTACGGTAGTTACAGCAGGATATATGTTCATATTATTTTCTTCTTTGGTTTCTTATGTCTTATGACCAGTGTGAACATGAGTTTACAAGCTGCATGTACACCAACTCATACTCCAACTCACTTTTTTATTGGTTTTATAGGTCTGGTTGTTATGAAGATACTAAATGTGTACTTTTTTTATTGTGTGGTTTGGGTTTTTTTGTTTTGATTTCTTTACACAAGTAGAACTATTTATTGGAATTAGTTGTTTATTCTTTATCTTCTGAATATTTTCATTGCAAGATTTTTACATTATTTTTTTTTTAATTAGTCCCTAAATAGGACATTACCTTACAGTGCTCTGATTGCAGCTGCATTGTACTGCAGTGATCGATCATTGCAGTACAGTTCAGCTGTGAAAGCTGAACTGTGAGAAGCAAGAGGGATCATGCTGCATGCATGATCCCTCATGCTTACCGTAGTCAGGTGACCCCGAGGTTGTCATGCCAACCTCAGGTCACCATGGCGAAAATGAGAAAAAACAATTGAAAAGACAGAATTATGTTTTTTTTGGGCTGCCACAACACTGCAATAATTTTCACTAACAGACTATCAAAGTATTGTAAATAACCCAAAATGGTATTGTTAAAATCGATGACTCATGGCCCTAAAAAAATAAGCCCTCATAGACCCATCGATGAAGAATCAAAACAGTTACAGGTCTCGGAAAATTTTATCTTTTATTAAATTTTTGTCACCGCATTAAAAAATAAACTTCTGCTTGTTTGGTATCTGCGTAATCTTAGAGACCTGGGAAATCCTATTGCCTGGTCAATTTTACTGGATAGTGAATATGGTAAACAAAAAAAACAACTTAAAAAAAAAAAAAAAAAATTGTGTGGGGTTGCACTTTTTTTCTGCTTTTCATTACATCACATGAAATGATTTGTGTCATTCAAAAATACAACTTGTCCCGTAAAAAACAAGCCCTCATACATCTACATCTATGTGAACGCCAAAAATAAAGTTATGGCTCTTTAAACAAGAGGCGGAAAAAATAAAATTGGAAATTGGTGGTCAGGGTTAAAGCAAATCGGTCAGTGGGATCAACTCTCCTAACCCATCTTTATGGGTATGTAGGTCATAAGAAGATGAATAAAATGACACTTTGGTATCTGCAATCTAATGTCGTATTCCAGGGAAATCCACGTTTTTCCCTGTATGTAAATGAGCTCTTCCAGGCTATGGGAGGATGCTGCCTGGAAGATAACGCTACCTGCTGAGCTTGTGTTGGCACATGCGCAGATGAGGATCTCGGCTTGTCATTGAGCCGAGATATCCATCTGCACATTCGCTGCTACTGACACCATTTTGCTGAAGACCGCCAGAGATTAACCTGAGAATGCACTGCCTCCAGTGCCTTTTTGCTTCTGACTGTAGACAGGTGTGGCGGCGCTTGCACAAAATTTGAGAAAGGAGGATTAAACCATTGCAGAGAGCCCACAACCGAGCCGAGGACTCTACCCACAGTTTTGCTGCGATGCTATTGCACCAAGACTTCTAAAGTAAATTAAGCAGGAGCTAGGCTACGGATTTTTACACTATACTTATCCATTAACTCAGTATAACGGGGCCATTATAGCCATACCTTCACTTTAATAGGTTAAATCCTGATGACTGATTTTCTTTAAAATAATCTCTGGAGGCACAGTTATCTTCCAGGCAGCATCTGCCCCATAAAAAACAAAAAGCCAGCACTAAATGTGCACTTCAGCACTAAAATTTCCAAACTGTACTTATTATAAAAATTTTGAGATTTTTGGCAAAAAATTGCAATTTCTTGAGCTACGTCGCCACGTCACGGCAAATCTCATTTGAGGCAGTCCTACACTAAAATATTTTTATAAAATGTGCCATACGGCCTCACATATGAATAGTAGAACTGCTCTTAGCAGCACTCACCTGGTCTATTTCAATCCCGTACCCATGACTGAGTCATGGCTGTGGGCGGGACAGGTCCAAGCAAATGCAGCATGAAGTAAATAGCCTGTGGACAAGGCCTGATGACTTAATGTGAACAGTCACCAACCGCCAAAATCTAGACAGATGGAATACATCCCAAATTGCATCCGCCCCATAGCCTGGAAGAGCTCATTTACATAAAGTGATAAAAGATGATTTATCCACAACAAGGCTTCTGATATGAGGCAGACAAGTAGGACATTTTTCAGCATCCTATAACCTGTATGCCCATATTAATAGTTTAAAATTGTCAAAATGGTGACCGATTCCCTTTAAATAAATGTCCTTTTTATCCGTGGCCTTAGTTTACTTGTTGCTGAAAAAACAGAACAAGTCCTAAAACCTGAATGCTTGACCTCAGAACTAGAGAAAGCTGAACACTTCTTACACTTGAAATCCGTATCAAGGTTTGAACTAAAATACTTTTTATTTTATATATTTCTTTACACATATTGTAAAATAAATGACACCAGTGCAAAAAAATATAATATGCCTATGTTAAATCGACATTGTATAATTTTTTGTCTTTTAGGTGTTCTAATGTAGTTATCTTAACAACTTCAAACATTACTGAGAAAATAGATATGGCCTTTGTAGACCGAGCGGACATAAAACAATACATTGGCCCCCCATCTCCTGCCGCAATTTTTAATATTTTCATTTCTTGCATAGAAGAACTTATGAAGGTAAATGCTCCATTTGTGTTCTTATAAGGTTAATTTATTACATATTTTTATTTATAGTTATTTATCATTCAATAATAATAATAATCGACTTTAAAGGTTTTTTGGGGTTTTTTTTAGTGTCAGATAATTTATCCTAGACAGCAGCTTCTTACGTTAAGAGACTTGGAAATGATCGACTACGTGGAAAACAATGTATCCAAGCTTAGTCTATTGCTAAATGATATCTCCAGGTAAGATTTCCTAATTGTTATCGCGCTGCAGGTGCTATACGCATGTAAGTCTGCTTGAACACAGTAATGCAGGTAAAACTGGCAGCAAAGATGTGCTAGATTTACTAGTTCTGCCATACTGGTCTCACCAAATGTGAATTTACCCGAAGCAGCTATATCCTGTGTGGAGGTTATTTTAATTGTACTTTTAACTAGTTTTGAACCAATATATCTTCATTGTTTATTTTATAAAATTATTATAATTTATTTGCAATAGAAAACACACAACTATATGAAAAAAGAAAGCCTTTTTAATCAGAGTAATATTTAAACATGTTACATATCACTTACAGAACACATTGGCTAAAACTTAACGTTCCTCTCTCATTTTCTTTTGGGATAATCCATCAAGGGCCAATAATCCAACTTGTACAGTGTGCAATAAAATATTTTTTTTACTAGAATTCCCCATGGGGTCAGATGCTGGGTTGCAGCGTTCCCTTTTCTGTTAGCAATCGTATATGTCTTATTAGGCTATGTGCCCACGGGAGCTTGTTTGTGCGGATTTTGCCGCGGATTTTGGATTTTTCAGATAAATCCGCAGGTTTTAGCATGTACAGTCACTCCCCATGTTATCCTATGGGACATGGGGAGTGCTGTGTCCACGCTGCGGAAAGTGCGTCTGACGAACATACTGCAGATGTCCGCATCCGCAGGTATAATTGCATGTCAATTATTCCTGCGGAATTACCTGCGGATGTCCCGGCCCTCCGCTATGGAGATAGAGGCCGTGACGTCCGCAGGTAATTTACATGAATGTCCGCATGTTTCCCGCAGCTTTTCCACTGTAATCTCGCAGCTAAAAATAGCTGCGGACGCCGGCGGGCAGCTGCGGGAAACATGCGTTCGTACCTGCGGATACCTCCGCAGGTATAAGCTCCCGTGGGCACATAGCCTTAGTGTTCAGATTTACTTCAAAATAAAAGTCTGTTTTGTTTCTTATATGAGCCTTAAAGCTTTATTGCATATTCAGCATACATCGTAAGCAGCAGAATAACTACATTTACAATCTTAGTGATATGTTGGGAAAAACTTGTGACCTCACATAGTTTTGTAGTATGCCACTCCAAAAAGTTCAGATATAGCCAATATATAGAACAAGCATTAGAATTGTATTCTCCAATTCTACGGCCACCCCAGGTTCCCTCATATGAAATTGATAAAGGTTAATAGCTCATTGAGGCACATAGATGCCATTAGATATGGGCATTCCTCATCTAAGGAAAACATAATCACGAATCATGGAAAGGGAAGGAGGGAATCAGTAAGGAGATAGACGGGGAGAGGTGTATGTTGGCAGGGACTGGTGCAACGTCCATTGGACTGGAACCTGGAAGAGGGGACTACATGGCTTCTGAGGGTGGTACATGCCAAGGAGCCTGTTTACCGGGAATTAATGAGGGCTAGAAACTTTGGACCAGAGAGGAAGGATTCCCACTGGATCCACTTAGAGGCTGTCTCAACTGTCTGACCTCGCGACTGGGCCATCACCATCTCCATACGATGTACCACATTCACTTCTATCGCCCACTCATCTATGGTCGGGGGGGGTAGGATCTTTCCATCGTCGTGAGATCACCGTCTTGGCGGCCTGGAGGAGATGTCCCAAAAGGGGTTTCTTATGTCTTTTCCGATGCTTTAAACATAAGCAATAAGGCTGCCTCGGGGCGACTAGGGACTATGATCCACGTAACCTCTTGCACAGCCTCTATTACCTTGATCCAAAAGACTGTCAAGCTCGGGCAATACCACCAGATATGGGACATGGTGCCGCCCTGAGCTCCACAGCGCCAGCAGGTGTCCGGCACCTCAGGACACCACGCATGAAGAGCCGTTGGGACCCTGTACCACCTGGAAAGTATTTTGTAACTGGTCTCTTGCATCCTTGTGGCGACCACGGATTTATGGGTCAGGCGGAAACAACGTTCCCACGGATCCCTAGGGAATGTCTGATTAAGCTCTGCCTCCCACGACGAACAAAAACAGAGAAGGGGCACCTCTGCCGCACATGTCATGATCCTATAAATCTTTGATATTGCATGTCGAGTATCAAGGGCCGTGGTACAGAGAATTTCGAAAGAAGTTAGGGGTGGTGGATGGGCCAGAGCATGGCCTTGCGAGGTTATGAAATGTTTAAGTTGGGCATATTCAAATAGAACCGCATCCTGAAATTACGATTTTCCAAAATCTCCGAAAGTGGGAGAAGAACCCCATATGGTGCCACCTGCCCCAATCTCAGGGGGCTCGGTTTTGAGCTTCCAAGAAAATTATTGGACGATGCCCCTGGTAAAAAGTCAGGGTGATAACAGATAAGTCAATGGCATAAGAGGTCCCAGGGGCTGGAGCAGGCGTTTGCACAATGTTAGTGAGTGTACTGTTTTCAGTGTTTGTTTAGTGCTATAGGACATCCCAATCTTATGTTTAGTGAGAAGTGGCCAGGTTCACGGCAGTGCCGCCACCAATAGGGGACACAAATCATGTGCCAGACGGACCCAAAGCTTGGTGTAGAACTTTAAATCCATGTTAGGGGGGACTTTACACGTTGCGACATTGCTACCGATATATCGTCGGGTTCATGTCGTTAGTGACACACATCCGGCGCTGGTAGCGACATCGCAACGTGTAAATCCTAGGTGCGACTATGAACGAGCACAGAAGCGTACAATATCGCTGATCTGTGTAACGTTGTTCATTTCCATAATGTCGGTTCAACCGCAGGTACGATGTTGTTTGTCGTTCCTGCAGCTCCACACATCGCTGTGTGTAAACCCGCAGGAACGACAAACATCTCCTTACCTGCGTCCCGACGGCAATGCGGAAGGAAGAAGGTGGGCGGGATGTTATGTCCTGCTCATCTCCGCCCCTCCGCTTCTATTAGCCGGCCAATTAGTGACGTTGCGGTGACGTCGTTGTGACGCCGAACACACCTCCCCTTTGAAGGAGTGATTGCTCGGCAGTTACAGCGACGTCGCCGACCAGGTATGTGCGTGTGAAGCTGCCATAGCGATAATGTTCGTTACGGCAGCAATCACCACATATCGCATGTGCGACGGGGGCGGGTGCTATCACGCTGGACATCGCTAGCAATTGCTAGTGATGTCACAACGTGTAAAGCCCGCCTAAGTAGCGATATTGGTCTAAAGCTGCTACACGTGGTGGGATCATTTCCGGGCTTCCTAAGTAGCGCAACATGGGCCGTCGTGGAGGGAATGGGATCCCATTTGATATTGAGTTAAAGGAAAGGAGCATCAGGGGTGCTAATTGCTCTGCAAAGGATTTATAAAATTTGGCAGAGAACCCGTCTGGGCCGGGACTCATATTACAGAGTGTATCACGGATTACCGTCAGGATATCTTCCAGTAAGAATGGGCTCTCTAGGTCTTCAATCGTAGACCTATTGAGAGGTTGAAAGGGGAAAGGGCATTGAGGGAGATTTGCAATCCTCCTCAGAAGGCCCAGTGGTCAAGTTGTATAATTTGGAGTAGTAAGCGTGGAAGGCATTAGAAATGTCAGGAGTGGCGTAAAGCAATTAATCTCGTGAGTTCTTAACACAGGGGATTAGGGTGTGGGCTCTCCCTTCTTTTAGTGCATTGGCCAACAATCTGCCTGGCTTGTCCCCAAATTCGTAGAACTTTCCCCTCCCCACCTGTAATAGACGTTGGTATGAAGAGACAAGCAGTTTCTTGACTTCCAGTCTGGCCTGCAAGTTGGTGGCTGATTAAAGCTCGCTTGTGGACGAGCTCTAGATCCGAGACCTTATGGAGGGCTTCTACCAAATTCTGGGCCTTTTTTTTTTTTTTTTTTTAATGCATGCCCCATGTTTAATGAAGATGCCCCTCAGGACGCACTTCAATGCTTCCCATTTGTAGGTGGGAGCTGTGTCCTCCGCCGAGTGATCCTCTATAAATTGAGTAATAGAGGTCTGAACATCAGAAAGACAGAGCCCATCCAAAAGCAAAGATTCATTGAGCCGCCATGATCTCGTGGGAGCCGGAAGAGATGGGATTATGACCTCACAATAAACCAGTGCGTGGTCTGACCACAGTACGCTACCCATCCCAGTATGCTGGATCCAAGGGAGGGCGTTATGTTGTATAAAGATATAATCTATACGACTGTATAAGTCTTAAGAGTGAGAATAAAAACTATAGTCTCTGTCGGACGGGTGTTTTAGTCTCCATGTGTCAAACAGTTGGATACTTAATAGGGCTTATTTAATATGTTTGATGGTGGCATATGAATGTTGGATTTCCCTTTAGAGTTATCCAACATGGGATCAGGGGTAACATTAAGGTCGCCACAAAGAATTGCTGTACCCCGAATCAGGGAGTCACAGTATCGACAAGGCAAGCAATAAGTTATCTTGTTTTTGGTTTGGGACGTACGCATTTACTATTTTGAAGGTTTGGTCCCCGGCTGTCAATGAAAGGAGAATATATCTTCCCATACTGTCCGACGTGCAGTTTACATTTTGATGGGGGAGAGACTTATGAATGGCAATCGCCACTCCTTTAGAGTGGGATTCTGAATTGTCTGAGGAAAACCAGGTCTGATAGTACTTGTTCTTTAAGATGGGGTTGTGTCCCTGTTTAAAATGTGTTTCCTGGAAACATACTATTTTCACCTTACGCTTATCGAAATGGTAGAGAATCTGTGCCCGCTTCTCCGGTACGTTGAGACCCTTTGCATTAAAGGATGTGATGGTCAGGTTAGCCATCTATAATAGAATAAGGTATTAAAAGTATATAAGATAGAAGGTAGGACTAGACCATCCCGCCCGCCATAGGGGGAGAAGGAGGGGAGTTGAACTGCAGAGAACAGAGGAAGAACAGGAATAGAAGCAGAAAAAACAGCAGGGGTAGAGCCCCTGCACAAAGCTCTAATTGAGAACAAATGTTCCTGGGGAGCATGTCTGCCTCACCCGGGCAAGACAGAGGATCCCAACCTACTAGGGGGAGAAAAAAGTCAGTCATAGCCGATTCTAGCTCTATAATAAACTGCAAACATTAGAAATAACCATAAGCACTGGCACATATAACAAAAAGATTTGTGCAAAGAGGGCAGTGAGTAGACAATAAAGTAACATGTAAAGGTCACTTGACTTAGTTAACTGGATATACAGCGCACCGTATAGTCCCATGAGACTCCTGCGCCTCTCTGTCAGTTACCATGGACGTCCAGGTCTGCGACCGCGGTTCCCCCTCGGGGGCAGCCTCTGTGCAGGGTCAGGAGAGGGAGGAGCCTTGGAAGAAGCCGGACGTCCCCTCGGGGCCCATGGTTGAAGTAAAGTGGTGGGCCATTGAGAGAAATTGGGTGTAGGCCCAGGTTCGAGGTAAAAGATGGGAGGTCCTCTGGAGCCCTCAATGCCCACCACTGCGAGTCTTTTTGTACTGACAAAGAGAAGGGGAAACCCCAGCGGAACGGGAGACCCCTCTCTTTAAGGACATCCAACAGGGGTTTGAGATTAGCCCGCTGGACCAGGGTGTATCTTGTGAGATCTGGCATGATGCGTATGGTAGATCCTTTATATGTTAGGGTCTGGTCTGTCTCCTCCGAGCTGCTTGGAGAATAGCTTCCTTTGCTGCAAAAAAGTGCACCCTGCACACGATGTCCCTCGGGCGGGGATCCCCCGTATCCAGGGGGCGCAGCACCCTATGAGCTCTGTCAAGTTCCAGGGAGGCCCCAGGTGGTCTTTTCAGCAGGTTTTTGAAGATTAACATAAGAACCGAAGGAATATCAGAAGCAGTAATTCACTCAGGCAGGCCCCTAATACATAGATTGTTTCTTCGGTTTCTATTCTCCAGGTCATCTACATAATGTTGGAGGGCAAATTAATTGCTTGGACTGATCCCGTGCTGTGTCTTGGATAGATTAGATGTTAACCTGAGATGTCGACTACTGGTCGGTAAGGACGCGCACCCATTGGATGAGTGAGGAGAGATCCATCTGCAGCTGAGCGAATTCTTGCTTACAGTCTGCCACTACCTGATTGGCCAGGGCAGATATGTCGTTTTTGGTAGTAATTGACTGTAAGAGGGACCACAAGTCAGCCAGAGATGCTGGACGATCCTCACTCATCGCAGTAACAGAGAAAGATGTTGAAGGGTAAGAACGGATAGAATCCTGTAGAGCTGGATCGTATAGTATTTTCGGACTTCTGGGGTTATTTGCGCCGCCTCCTATGTGCGATACAGCTGTGACCCATAGGGGAGGGGTCGCCAGAGCCCTTGTTTCCTCATCCCATGGCATCCGCGAGACCTCCACCAGGCACCCACCCGGATCTGTCGGGCTGCCCTCCAAAGAAGAACCTGTGGACCACCTTGAGGGTGTAGGGGAAGGTTGTTTCTGGGGAATCTCTGGGTGAGCACAGGACCCCCCCCCCCTTCTCCACTATCTCCCTGAGCTGGTGATAACGCAGACAGGGCAAATTTTGGTACAATTTGTAGGTGCTGGAGAGCTGCTATCACTATCCATGGCAGGGCCCTCCCTCCCCAAGCCCATGCCTCCTGGTGGCACCTGCAAACTTGGAGATCCTGTATAAGATGCTGTAGGGGTGACAGCTTGTATTACCTTACCCCCTTCAGAGGTGGCAGCGGGGGAGTCCAGTAGAAGCAGTGTCCCGGCATTCTGGAGAGTCTGCAGCTCCTCCTGCAGTGAAGGATGTTGTTTGGGTGCAGCTCCGGAGCCTGTCTGCACATGTGCTGCAGTCTGGGGAGACGTTGAGCCTGGGAGGGTGACCGCAGGTGGGACTGGCTTCTGCTGGGCACGGAGGGTCCCCGATCCCGACTGGGCCACGGAAGATAAGGTAACTGATGGAGCGGCAGCCGGGGAATCCGTCTGCGGTGTTTGCAGGGCCTGGTCCAAGGAGACGGGGCAGCCATCTTGGAATGGCGCCGCTGGATTGCATTGTCAGCTGGCTGTCAGCATGTCCGCAGGCACGGGTCTCTCGATTCCACAGGGGGTCGCCGCGACCTCTTCAGATCCCCGCGGTTCAGCCAATGTCACGCGGCCGGCTACATGGCTTGCAAGCCGCAGCTCTAACTCCGGTTTTAGCAGGACGCCAGGATCCTGGGAACGGGTGAGAAATTACCCGATACTGCCCTGTGATGTGGGGGGCTTCTTTGGGGTATGGGCATTAGTCTTGTTGCCCGAAGATTTGCCCATTTTTAAGTCTCGTGCCAGTGCTATGGGAATTTGTAGAGCAGAGCTCACGGAAGCAGCGTCCTTACTCGGCCATGTTTAGCTCTGCCCCCCAGATGTTTGATTTTTTTGGGATTGCTTTCCATCATTTTAAAAAAAAAAAAAGTGTCGGTCCAACTCAGACCTTTCTCATTGTACTGAAACACACTATGGTAGCACATTTAGGAAATGAAAATAACCTGAGAATGCAAAGATTTGAGTAAAAGAACATATATGAGGAAAATCTTCAAAACTCAAGTAAAATGGTGAGAGTAAAGCATGATAAAGAGGAGCAAAAAAGGAACATGGGTATATGTCTCATAATTGTATGGCAGTCAGGTAAAGGAAGAGGTCCCATGTGAAGACAAGATAAAGGACTCCAAGATAACACACACAGTGAGGAAAGAGTCAAGTGACGAAAAGAAGGCAAAGAGACCCAGAGAATGCAGTAGAACGCTACCATCACCCCATGTCTGCTGGCATAATAAAAAAATCTCTGGTAGTCTCTTAAAGAATTTAGGCCTTGATGTTATAAAGTGGTGTAAGGATTCACTCGCTTTCAGCAGCTGGTAGCATTCACACAAGCACATGGTTCCATGGTCAAACAGGGAAGTTTATTAAAACTGCATAAACTTCTGGCAAAAATGGCAAACACAAAAAGCATTTCTCTGGCATCAGTATAAATGGTGCACGTACAGACATATTTAGGCACACCCGCACAGAGAAGTGTCCAGCAGATTAATGTCCGGCTCTCACTTCAGGATCACCAGTGTCAGGGGATTTTTCCAACTATTTTTCAGGTTCTACACCCAAGGGCCAGTATGCTCGACGTTTGCTGGTTTCTTTCAAGACCACTGAGACTTTGGACCAGATGAAAAAGAAACAGGGACATGTAATTGTGAAGCTTTTCATTACTAAATTAACACCCAAATTGTGTCGCTATAGGAGATATATTGGAATTATATCCAGTGATGACAATGCACCAATATCTCAATAATATCTAATGGAGAGGAGGCTATTGAAGAACTAATTACAAACCCTATAAAGAAAATGGCCAAAACCAACAAATAAAATATATAAAGTTTATTAATAAAATATAAAAAGTTTATATAAAAAATACCAAGGTAGAAGGTAATGATTAAAGTACACATCGCACCACAAAAAACGACCTAGCAGGAGGAAGAGCAGCAGATGTTATATCACACAAAACAATGCAAAAAAGTGTAAGTGTGTGTGTGTGTGTGCATATCTGACTGTGGAAAGTGTCCCTAAATAGGTATACACAATTCCCATAACGTGCGAACAAATAACATAGCCATAATATGTCAGAAATACAATATAGTGATATGTATAATAGAAGATGGGCTGATAAAAAAAATTCTATCAATTAAAAACTCCCAGGCCACAGTGTAAAAGGGGCAAATGCCAATGTGTTTGCCTATAGGAAGCCAGTGTGTTTACCAAGAAACATAAAACCTATATGTTATATAAACATGTAAATATACACCTTTGACTCTGGACATTGTCTTTCTCTATATACAGTGTCTTTCTCTATATACAGTGGAACCTTGGTTAACAAAAACAATCCGTTCTGGGAGTGTGCTTGTTAACCAAGTTACTCGTTTAGCAAAGCAAGATTTCCCATAGGAAATCATTGCGATACAGACAATTAATTTCACAACTTGTTAAATGTCCAATCCTGGTCCCCCATTGTGCCATTCCACACATGCACAAACACGTAAAAACACACACACAAGCACGCACGCACACGCATATATTATGCTCACCTTACCTTCCGTTCCCTCGCCAGTCTCCTGGGACTTGCTGTTCGCTAGTACGGGCTGTGTATCGGGTTACCATCACAACGAGGGCGAAACTTCCGCACCCAGAGCGCTGATGTCAAAGGCAGGAGCCGCTTGCCTCTGATTGGTCAGCGCCACTGCCTTTGAGTAGCGTCTGACAGCCGAAGTTCTTGCCTCGTCGCCATGCTTGCCGATACATATCCTGGAGCAGCGAACTACAGGACCCAGGAGGCCGGCGATGGAACTGAAGGTACACATAGTATGCTCACCTTACCTTCCGTTCCATCGCCGTCCTCCTGGGTCTTGTAGTTCAACGCGAAGATTCCTCCCTCGTCGCGATGAGCGAACTACATGAACCATGAGACCGGCGATGGAACGGAAGGTAAGGGGAGCATAATGCTGTATGTGTGTGCGTTCGTGTTTGTGTGTGTTTTGTGCTTGTGTGTGTTTGTGTGGACTGCAAGTGCGGGTTAGAGCGCGGTGGATGTACGGAACCGAAAGTGTGTGCGTTGAGGATTTTGTTCGTACAGCAAAGCTTTCTCGTAAACAGGGTTACAACTTTACAGAAAGCTTTGCTTGTTAAGCGAAATTCTCGTTAACTGGATTACTCGTTAAGCGAGGTTTCACTGTGTATATTGTGGTGCTCTGCCTGTTATACTCTGCCATGTCTACTCTATGAGCATTTTATATGTTTCTTGGTAAACACTGGCTTCCTATAGGCCAGGGGTGGAGAACCTCTGGCTCACGGGCCGCATGCGGCCCGGCATATCCTTTTCTGCCATCCCTGCAGATTCCCAGGAGCAGCAGTGCTCGAGCCGCCAACGCGGTCTTGTGGGCCGCCAGTTTTTTAAATCCCCACATGCGCTGCTTGTGTGTACCAATGCGTTCTCCCGCTGCCCAGTGCCAGCAAGCTCAGGACTTACATTGTGGGCGGGTTTAGCACTCTGCGCGTCCATCGAACAGCAGCTTCACAGCTTCTAGCGGTGTGTGCCCGCCTTCTGCCTTCCGGAGCTGCGTGTCCGGCACCTGCTCTCTGGTGCTGTAAGTCTGGTGCTGCTGTGTGTCCAGCCCTCTGCTGCTGTGCGCCCCATCCAGTACTTTGTGGCCCCTTACCCCCCAGAGTTGCGTGCAACCCTCAGTTCTGTGTGCCCCCCAATGCTTTGTATCACCCCAGATTTGTGTGTCCCACCTCCCGCCAGTGATGTCAGGGCTGCGCAAGTGCTGTGTACAGCCCCCAAGGGATGTCTGTGCCCCCCCCAAGGGATGTCTGTGCCCCCCCAAGAAATGTCTGTGTCCCCCAAGGGATGTCTATGCCCCTCTTGTGTGGTGTCTGTGCCCCAGCCCCTCTTGTGTGGTGTCTGTGCCCCAGCCCCTCTTGTGTGGTGTCTGTGCCCCAGCCCCTCTTGTGTGGTGTCTGTTCCCCAGCTTCTCTTGTGTGGTGTCTGTGCGCCAGCCCCTCTTGTGTCGTGTCTGTTCCCCAGCCCCTCTTGTGTCGTGTCTGTGCTCCAGCCCCTCTTGTGTCGTGTTTGTGCTCCAGCCCCTCGTGTCGTGTCTGTGCTCCAGCCCCTCTTGTGTCGTGTCTGTGCCCCAGCCCCTCTTGTGTCGTGTCTGTGCCCCAGCTCCTCTTGTGTCGTGTCTGTGCCCCAGCCCCTCTTGTGTCGTGTCTGTGCCCCAGCCCCTCTTGTGTCGTGCCTGTGCCCCAGCTCCTCTTGTGTCGTGCCTGTGCCCCAGCCCCTCTTGTGTCGTGCCTGTGCCCCAGCCCCTCTTGTGTCGTGCCTGTGCCCCAGCCCCTCTTGTGTCGTGCCTGTGCCCCAGCCCCTCTTGTGTCGTGCCTGTGCCCCAGCCCCTCTTGTGTCGTGCCTGTGCCCCAGCCCCTCTTGTGTCGTGCCTGTGCCCCAGCCCCTCTTGTGTCGTGCCTGTGCCCCAGCCCCTCTTGTGTCGTGCCTGTGCCCCAGCCCCTCTTGTGTCGTGTCTGTGCCCCAGCCCCTCTTGTGTCGTGTCTGTGCCCCAACGTCTCCTGTGACTTATACATCCCATTGGAGATGCTGGGGGCCTTTACATCACAGGAGGGGCTGGGGGCATTTACATGTCCCTAGCCCCTTGTGTGATGTATGTGCCCCCAGTGTCTCCTGTGATGTATATACAGCATCTGTTATGTGATGTATATGATTTACCACTCTTGTCACAAAGAGTTGACTGTGCTCCAGACCGAGACAAACCTGAAAAAGCAGCTATGAGAAGAAATTATGTTAGTATCATCAAACATCACTGCTGCACCAAAGAGATGCAGCTTTACTGCAATAATAGGGCTGAGTTAATTAATTGTTTGACCAAATATAGCAGGATCATTTTCACATTGATAATTTTGTGCGGCCCCCGATGGTTGGTAGAAATTTCCAAATGGCCCCCGGCAGAAAAAAGATTCCCCACCTTTGCTATAAGCAAACACATTGGCATTTGACCCTTTCACATTGAGGCCTGGGAGTTTTTAATAGGCTGATCAAAAATGCAATCAATCTCATATTATACATATCATTATAAAGTATTCCTGACATATTATGGCAGTTATTTGTATGCACATTATGGGAATTATGGATACCTATTTAGAGACACTTTCCGCAGATATATATATATATAATATACACACACACTTTTTTTTTGCATTGTTTTGTGTGATATAGCAATTGCTGCTCTTTGTCCTCCTGTTATGTAATTTTTGTGGTGCTTTGTGCACTTTAATCATTACATTACCCTCTAACTTGCCATTTTTTATCTAAACTTTTTCATATTGTATTAATAAACTTTATATATTTTACTTGTTGGTTTTGGCTATTTTCTTTATAGGATTTGTTATTGCTTCTACATTACTACTACGTAAAAACTGAATACAAAATGACATACATTAAAGGTTTAGCAAAGGTTTTCTGCAGTCATATGCATTTTGTTTCTCAAGCTAAATAAGAATAATGTTGATTTCAGTGAGTAATTTTTAATTTTATCTTGAGTAATTTATTTCAGAAAAAGTGAAGGACTGAGTGGTAGAGTTCTTAGAAAACTTCCTTTTTTGGCACACGCACTTTTTATACAAGTAGGTTATTATTATTATTTTATTATTGGGGTGTAGGAATGGGTGAAAAATGTTTAAAGAGGAGCTGTCATTTCAATTTTTTATTAATCAATCGTACACATGAAAATAATCAACTTTGTAATACACTGTGCAAAATTATTAGGCAAATGAGTATTTTGATCACATGATCATTTTTATACATGTTGTCCTACTCCATGCTGTATATTCTTGAGAGCCAACTACCAATTAAGTAAATCAGGTAATGTGCATCTCTGTAATGAGGAGGGGTGTGGTGTAATGACATCAATACCCTATATAAGATGCTTAATTATTAGGCAACTTCCTTTCCTTTGGCAAAATGGGTCAGAAGAGAGATTTGACAGGCTCTGAAAAGTCCAAAATTGTGAGATGTCTTGCAGAGGGATGCAGCAGTCATGAAATTGCCAAACTTTTGAAGCGTGATCACCGAACAACGTTTCATGGCAAATAGCCAACAGGGTCGCAAGAAGCGCTTTGGGCAAAAAAGGCGCAAAATAACTGCCCATGAATTGAGGAAAATCAAGCGTGAAGCTGCCAAGATGCTATTTGCCACCAGTTTGGCCATACTTCAGAGCTGCAACATTACTGGAGTATCAAAAAGCACAAGGTGTGCCATACTCAGGGACATGGCCAAGGTAAGGAAGGCTGAAAACGACCACCTTTGAACAAGAAACATAAGATAAAACGTCAATACTGGGCCAAGAAATATCTTAAGACTGAAGGTTTTATGGACTGATGAAATAAGAGCGACGCTTGATGGACCAGATGGATGGGCCAGTGGCTGGATCAGTAAAGAGCAGAGAGCTCCACTCCGACTCAGACGCCAGCAAGGAGGAGGTGGGGTACTGGTATGGGCTGGTATCATCAAAGATGAACTTATGTGACCTTTTTGGGTTGAGGATAATAGATTGAAGCTCAACTCCCAGACCTACTGCCAGTTTCTGGAAGACAACTTCTTCAAGCAGTGGTACAGGAAGAAGTCGGCATCATTCAAGAAAAACATGATTTTCATGCAGGACAATGCTCCATCACATGCATCCAACTACTCCACAGCGTGGCTGGCCAGTAAAGGTCTAAAAGTTGAAAAAATAATGACATGGCCCCCTTGTTCACCTGATCTGAAGCCCATAGAGAACTTGTGGTCCCTCATAAAATGTAAGATCTACAGGAGTGAAAACAGTACACCTCTCGGAACAGTGTCTGGGAGACTGTGGTGGCTGCTGCATGCAATGTTGATCATAAACAGATCAAGCAACTGACAGAATCTATGGATGGTAGGCTGTTGAGTGTCATCATAAAGAAAGGTGGCTGTATTTGTCATTAATTTTTTGGGGTTTTGTTTTTGCATGTCAGAAATGTTTATTTCTAAATTTTGTGCAGTTATATTTGTTTACCTGGTGAAAATAAACAAATGAGATGGGAATGTTTGGTTTTTATTAAGTTGCCTAATAATTCTGCACAGTAATATTTACCTGCACAAACAGATATCCTCCTAAGCTAGCCAAAAGTAAAAAAAAAAAAACCCACTCCAACTTCCAAAAATATTAAGCTTTGTTATTTGAGTCTTTTGGGTTGATTGAGAACATAGTTGTTGTTCAATAATAAAAAAAATCCTCTAAAATACAACTTGCCTAATAATTCTGCACACGGTGTATATCATATTGGGGAAATCTGCTTCATTTTCCTGGACACTCTCCATTCATGGATAAAATCTGTATGTAATGTATGCAGATTTTCCCATTCCTGATATAGATAGGAGGTGATAATTGGTGCTTATAAGATTCCATGGAGACGTGAGACATTAGAGGTAAACTGTTTTAATTCTCCATAGACCTTTATGCACTCAGTCAATCTCCTATTTTAGTAATGAGAAAGTCTGTAATCACTGAAGGCAGATTTACCCCTGAAATATGAATTAAGAAAGATCTCTCCAGCAAAAGAAAAAATAGTTTTTCTCTCACTAAAAGTATTGTATAGTTGCTTAAATTCACATTTACAAAATAAATTTAAAAAATGGGCGTAGGATCCCCCCATATTATGATACCCAGCAAAATAAAACAAACGGCTACAGGGTACAGCCCTAAGCCGTGCGCTTATCTTGGCTGTGTATCAAAATAAGATACAATATAAATAAATAATTTATAAAAAAAACATTGTTAGTTTACCCCCCCAATTTTGATACCCAACCACGATAAAGCCAGTTGGGGGCTGGTATTCTCAGCGTGGGAAAACCCATGGTTATTGGGAGTCTAAAAATAGCAGCCTGCAGGCGCCCAGAATTGTCGCATCCATTAGCTGCAACAATCCCAGCACTTTACAGAGCTCTTCTCGATTGCCTTGGTGCGGTGGCAATCTGGGTAATAAAAGGTTAATCGCAGCGCACAGCTGCCACTAAGCCCTAGATTAGTAATGGGATGTGTATATGAGACCCCCCCATTACTAATCCATAAGTGAAATGAAATAAACACACACTGAAAAATCCATTATTTGGAATAACAGACATAAACTCACCCTCTTTCACTATTTTAACCCTCAAAACACCCCTGCAGGTCCGACATAATCACACAAGGTCCCATGATGATTCATCGCTGCTACAGCTGAAATTATAGCGCAATCATGGAACATGTCTGCACGTTGTATCTGCATGCAGAGAGTGAGCCTCAATCAGCGGTGACGTCACTCAGGTAAACTGTGGTCACAGCTGCAGATTTACACGGTCCTGCACCTGTGACAGAAGGTAAGCTGACCTCAGGGTACTTCATTAAACTCAGTGACCCCACCTGAGGTCAGATTAGCTGCAGTCAAAGGTGGAGGACCATGGGAACCTCCAGCGGTGACCGCAACTTACCTGAGTGACGTCACCGCTCCCTCACTAGCTAAGGTATCCTGTTCCTTAGGGGTAGGTGCATATCAAGAGCTACTTATTTCTCAGTTCTAGTATTGAAATCCTTAATTTCAAAAGAACTGATGACATTTTATACATTTACAATATTGTCTAAAAACCTTCAAGTTGTCTTGGTTGTAGTAGACTCTGACACGTGTAACTAGACCAAGTGAAACAATTATTTTACTTGACATCCATACAATATGTTCATTGTTTACTAACCTTTCTTTTAAGTCTCCTACAGTTACAATTGAAAAATTCCTTGAAGCTCTTTCATTGGCAGTGGACAAGCAGTTTGAAGAAAGAAAAATCCTTCAGAAGAGCATTTAAAATGCATGATAATCTATAAGAAGCAACTTATATTGTTTTTAAATTGTCAATGTTGTAAGATTTTATTATAAAATTGTTTGCTTATAAATTTGAGTATAGTGTTTTTGTTTCAGAATCATATTTTTAATCTAATTGTGTCATGAGGTGGGATAAAACATATATGAAAATTTCCGTATTTCCGTATTTTTTGGACTGAGATGCAATTCCCCCCCATCAAATTTGTGAGTAAAATGGGGGTGCATTTTAGGTAGAATGTACCTATCTCGCAGTGGGGGAGCGGCGGTGGTCACAAGAGGCAGGAACAGGATCACCCTTGCAAGAAGCTAGAGGCAGCAGGAGCAGTGAATATTAATTTCCCAATTAAAGGGAAATTAAAATTCACTGCACTCCACACTGAATCTCTTGCACCTGTTCGCACCGAGTTCAATGATCGTAAATAACTGAAAATTTTTACTATCTTGACACGATCATTGACGCCCGCTCAGAGGTGGGCAGGATTATGGGTGTGGGGAAATGAATATTCGCTGCTCCTGCCATCGCCAACTCTTGAAGGGGTGACGCTTTTCCTGCTTTATGCATGCCTGTGACTAGGGGAGTATGGCAGTGATGTCATGCACTGCCCATCACTTACACACCTTACACGCCAAAGTCAGTTGCAGGCATCAGAAAAAGACACCACACACCTGGGTGACAGTACAGAATTGGGGGATATCATCCCCATAAGTGTTCACATCAGATTCCGCAAATAACAAAGGAGAAAAATAGGAAAAAAATGTGGTCATGATGCACTAAAACCTAGGTGCGTCTTATGGTCTGCTGTGTCCTTATAGACAAGAAAAATTCTTGTCTTCTTTACAACCACACTACACAACTTTAAGTTTATTGCTCACGTGCATAATATGAGCCCAACTTACTTTCCGATCATTGGCTTATTGAACTCGGTTGACAGCATCCTAGATCACTGTAACTGTAACAGTTCAGGTCATTAAATCCTTGATTGAGAAGTTAAAAATGCACATGTGTCTGAAAAAGCTTATGATCACATAGAGGGTCAGCAATCTGGATTGATTTCTTTTTGAGATTTGAGCCCCTTAATGACTAATGACATACATGGCACGTCACAAGAGGGTGTCAGTTCCTTCCCCATGACATGCTATGTACGTCATGGCTTTGAATTGTCACTGCATATAAACTTAGTGACAATTCCTTGCTGACAGGTGACCTGCATAGAAAGAGGTTCATGGATCCATGTCAGCAGTCCCCGCACTCAGGTCACTACAATTGGTCAATCTGACAGACCGATCCCAGCATGATTGTGCAAAGAAACGCTGAATATCATCACTTCCTTGCACGATCACTGCGGCAGCTCGGCAAAGCTTACAGCCAAGCTCCTGAAGTAACAGCTAGAGATGCCGTGTATGCCACCCCTGGCTGATTAACCCTCTAGATGCCACGATCGAGAGCAATCACCGCATTTAGAAAGTTGTGGGAGGGAGGGGGCCCTGTTTCTGACCTCCATCCTCACTCACGTAACAAAATCACAGGGAGCTGAGGTCAAACCATGACCACCTAGTGTGCCATGTATGTATAGTGCCCCTGAAACCATCAGGGTGCTACAAGGTTCTGCATCCCCACCAGGATGCAGGGCCTACCCCCTTAGGTACCCAGTTAATCCCAGTTTTTCCCCAACAATCCCCCATACAATGGTACCTAGCTAGGGTGGGACCATGGATGGCCGCCTAGAGGTGGAGCCACTCCAGTCCACTAGTTGACCAGGTGGGAGGGGCAGACTGTGGAGAGTAGTCAGTTCAGAGTTGACTGTGGAAGTGTAAAGGTGGAAGTGAAGTGACTCCCTGACTCGGGTGCCAGGTCACTGTCAACCCAAGAGAGGTAGTTGCCAGTGGAGTACTCCTGGAACTATGCACCGACTGGGTACAGGGCCCTAGGACAGGAAAAAGCTTCAAGCAGACCTGTTAATACCTGCACATTAAGTTGACCATCAGGGACCTTGCTGACCTTAAAGAATCCAAAGACTCAGCAAAGAGAGAGCTGGGGGTAGGATCAGAGACTCCAACCTTACAGGGTTCACGCTACCGTCAGGCGGACAGAGGTGGACAAACCACAAACCGTGTACCCCCAGTGTTTCATACCACGGGGACCCACTTACCAGAGACAGGTGCAAAGGAAGAAGGTACCAGAGAACCAGACTGGCAGTGGGACGAAGGGGACCTGGAGGCGAAACCAGACGGCCTCTGGCAACCAGTTAACACCCAAAAAGTGAGTAAACCAGTTGCACTGAATACCTGTCTGGACTCCTTCTTATGACATCTACTGCACCATACACCTGCCGGGGTAATACCCTACTTGCGGAGGGCCCAAGTCATCAAAGCTGAACATTCAATCAGCCCCAGCAAAACCTGCAGCAGCGGCTCCCTACACTTAGCCGCATCACCGCAAGTGGCGTCACAAATAACTCTGTTCACAAATCCCCTGTAAATATCCCCCATTACAAAAAGGTCCCAGGGCACGGAACCAGGTAACGGCCATCACCGTGACATTCCCAATATAGACACTGCCTGGAACTGATTACTACATATCCCTGGGTGCTACATATGGTGGCACATTGCAATACAGGTCTATTGCAATATATGAAACCAGTAATAAAGAAAAAAAATTAAATAAGAATATGGTATCACTGTTTATGAAACAACCAATTTATAAAACTGTCCCACGATTTAACCACTACAGTGAACACCATAAAAAAATAAAATATAAAAAAAAAACAGCAAGAGACTATGCTTTTTCAACATACCTCAAAAATAAAAGTGGAATAAAACGTGATCAAAAAGACAAATGTAAATAAAAATTGTATCACGGGAAATGGCATCTTGTCTTGCAAAAAATCAAACCGCCAGACTGTTTCATCAATGGAAAATAAGAAAAAGCTATAGCTTTGAGAATACTAGCGATGCAAAAATTGTTTTATCTAAAACTGGCAAAACAGAAAAATATGATATTAATGTGGTAGCCCGGTAACTGTACTGACCCAAAGAATAAAGATGTTTCATCACTTTTACAAAACTGTGAACAGCATTAAAAAAAATCTAACAAAAAAAAACAATTTCTGAACTGCTGATTTTTGTTCATTCTGCATCCTAAAAATTGGAATAAAAAGCGATAAAAGGCATTGTGCCCTAAAATGGTACCAATAAAAAAATCAACTCATCCCGCAATAAATAGGCCCTGACATGACTATCAGCACAAATATAGAAAAATTATAGCTTTGAAAATATGGTGATGCAAATGGTTTTTTTTTTTGTTGTTTTTTTTTTTTTTTAAAATGTTATTTTCGCCAAACATATAACAAAAAAACCTACAGAAATCTGGTATCCTTGAAATCACACTGACCCAAAGAACAAAATTCATCTTATCACCTGTATTGCAGGGTTAACAGCGTAGAAAAATAGAAGAAAGGCTCTACTCACATTTATCCTGTGCTCTACGCTGAGCACTTACACTATGGTTTCTGTGTAAATCTCTGAAAAGTGATTCAGACGGAACTCCTGGTTGAATATTTACTATAATGAGGCAGAGAGTCACCTTGGATTCTCTCTGTCCTATGAGCCATCCGTGCCCATATTTTTAGGCGTGCATAAAAGTGTGGTCCACCATCTCTTTTGTGTTCATTTTAATAGCCGAGCAGAAGCCACAGAGATTCCAGAGTAACTCTGCTGACTCATTAGTGAATGGATCTGTCAGGGGTTTCAACTGAATCACGTATTTTGTAGATTTAGATGGAAACCCAGATGTAAGCGCTCAGAGTAGAGCACAGGATAAATGTGAACTGATCCAAAATGTTCTGTACCCCAAAATGCCACTAATAAAAGCTTCTACTCAACCAAGTGCCCATTCGGCTTCATCATCTGTTAACAGAAATATAGGGGGCTTCCATGTTACTGTTAGCACAAAGGCTCTGGAACAGCGCTCTGGATCTTCGCCTCCCAAATGAAATCCAGCTAACTTAGTGTGAAGACACAAGGGTCAGTGGGTGCTCTCGTCCGCTGGCCTGGCTGTCTTCACAAAGGCCGCCGGACTAGGTCTCATCCCACTGAATGCTCGCACTCCTTCCCCAGGAATAAAACACTACTCGGAAAACACAGGCAAAAATATTGTATATTCCCAGAACAACACAAGATGGTACAAGCAAAAGAGTCTGACACTTTCGCTGGCCCGCCATAGAACAGATTCTTCAGAGCTTCAAGGGCCAATTCTCGGAGCCTAGCATCACCCCTCTTTTGGTGGGCACCCACTGAGAAAAGATAGTGGCAAGATTAGGATCTGACTGAGCACAGCAAGATATGTAGCCAAGCGACTAAGTAGTCCCAACCTTGGTTCTTCAAGCAAATTTGGTGGCTTAGTGCTGAGCAGTGATGCAGTTCTGTGAATTTTTAGCTGGAACCGGGGATCTTAGGGTGAAATCCTGTAGAATGAATCTTAAGCAGTTCTGTGATTCCCCCCCCCCCCCCAGCTGGAACCGTAGTTCCTTGGCTGAATGTATGTAGAATATCTCTCTGGCGACAGAAGCAAGTCCCTTTTATGCCACTCAGTTCTCTTACAGGATTGGTGGAGGTGGCTGCTTTCTCATTGGTCACAAGTTGTAATCTGCATAATTTTCCGGTGAACTATCTACTCAGAAGGGCTGATGCAATCCACATTTACAGATAATAGGGCTCTGATCAGTCTCAAATGAGACTATAGCTAACTTCTGTGGATTTAATAAACAAAGGACAGATTCAGTATGTCAGGCCTAAATAAGAACAGTTTACACCCCACACAAGTGGCCAATGTGTCTTCACACTCAGGACTCCCAAATACAAATGCCCCCTCCTTATGAGCCCAACAGTGTGTATAAACCACTGTTGGCATCCACATGTCTGCTGAATTTACACGGTGCAGGTCTCCAGAAGCTCAAGCTGGACAAGATGTATGTTCACAAGAACATATTGGCGCTACAATGGCAGATTTCCATTTTCACTTTGGAACATCCATTGCTGCTTGTTTCTGGAAAACACCCATGGAGTAAAAATCATCGCTACACCAGTAGATAAATTCCCAGAGGAGTATAATTTCCAAATTGGGGTCACTTGAAGAAGGTTTCAACTCTCCTGGCACTTGGGCGCACTGCAAATTGCGTCTGCAAACTATTCTAGGAAACGCTGCACTCCAAAAGTCATATGGTACTTCTCTCCAGAGTCTCGTCGTGTGGACAAATGGTACTGTACAGTCACATATTGGGTATGCAAATAGGTACAAGACACTTTCAAGGGTTAATTTTCATATAGATAAAATTAACCCTTGAGAGTGCCTTGTACCTATTTGATTGACGTACGAAACCAACAAGTGCACCTCGATATACCTCCATTATGCCTCCACAGAAAACATGTGACGCCCATGGGGCTAGAGCCCCTGCTCATTTACATAGGGTACACATAAGTAATAAAACATATTTTTATATATGCACTTTACACACTATTACAACAAAGGGATGGGTAGGAAGGGGTTACTAGGCCGCACATCACACTGCTACTAGGTTAGAACACATAAATTACCTGACAGGTTCCCTTTAAAGAGAAGACAGTTTTGTACTTAATGCCCTGGCCATTTTTTGCAATTCTGACAAGTGTCCCTTTATGAGGTTATAACTCTGGAACGCTTCAACGGATCCTGGCGATTCTGACATTGTTTTTTCGTAACATATTGTACTTCATGTCAGTGGTAAATTTAGGCTATGTTTTGCTTTTATTTGTGAAAATTTCAGAATTTTTGTGAAAAAATTTTTGCCCATAAATCTAAGAGATATGTCACACAAAATAGTTGCTAAATAACATTTCCCACATGTCTACTTTACATTAGCGCAATTTTCGAAGCAATTTTTTTTTTTCGTTAGGAAGTTAGGTTTCAAAGCTTATCAGCAATTTTTCATTTTTCCAACAAAATTTACAAAAAAAAATGTTTAGGTACCACATCACATTTGGAGTGATTTGAGAAACCTAGGTGACAGAAAATACCCAAAAGTGACACCATTCTAAAATCTGCACCCCTCACTGTGCTCAAAACCACATCCAAGAAGGGGATGGGGGGGTTTAACCCTTTAGGAGCTTCACAGCAACCAAAGCAATGTAGAAGGAAAAAAGGAAAATTTTACTTTTTTACACAAAAATGTTTAGCTATAAATTTAGCATTTTCACAAGGGTATCAGGAAAAAATGCACCATAAAATTAATTGTGCAATTTCTCCTGAGTACACAGATATCTCATATGTGGTGGAAATCAATTGTTTGGGCGCACGGCAAGGCTCGGAAGGGAAGGAGCATCATTTGATTTTTTTTTAAAGCAAAATTGTCTGGAATCATTAGAGAATGCGATGTTGCATTTGGAGACCCCCTGAGGTGCCTAAACAATGCAGCTCCCCCACAAGTGATCCAATTTTGGAAACTAGACCCCTCATGGAATTTATTTAGATGTTTAGTGAGCACTTTGAACCCCTAGAGGCATCACAAAAGTTTATAATGTTCAGCCGGGAAAATTATTTTTTTTACCACAAAATTGTTATTCAAACCAGGTAGCTTTTTTTCCCAAGGGTACCAGGAAAAATGCACCATTAAAACGTATTGTGTAATTTCTCCTGAGTACACAGATACCTCATATGTGGTGGAAAGTAATTGTTTGGGTACACGGCGGGGCTCAGAAGAGAAGGAACGCCATTTCACAGCAAAATTGGTTGGCAATATTAGCGGATGCCATGTTGCGTTTGGACACCCCATGAGGTGCCTAAACAATAGAGCTCCCCCACATGTGACCCAATTTTGGAAACTAGATCCCCCCCCCCATACAAAAAAATATTAGTTTGGCAAAATAAAAAGTACGGATGTCAGTAAAAAAAAAAAAAAATGAGCGCCTGCAACTGACACTAAGGCAAGTGCCACATGTGAGAGCGATGCACGAATCTCGCATCGTATCATCCGGCACAGCCGCACACTCCTGTCTGGAAGAGAGCGACCGTGCAGGATGATGCGATGTGAGATTCGTGCATCGCTCTCACGTGTGGTACTGGGTTGACCCTTACAATATTCAGTAAAAAAATACTGTAGTTGACGATTACTACAGTATAATTTTACTGGCCCTAAACTAAGTTTGTTTGTATTTCTTTCTTAGTTTACAGAAAAAAAATCAGGACGCACGCACGTATGTGCTGCAAAAAGGGGGGGAATAGGTGGGATGGAAAAAAATAGATGGAGGATGGGAGAGTGCGCGGCGGATGGAGGCGCGGTGAAGGATGGGAGAGGGCGCGGCGGATGGAGGAGCGGCGGAGGATGGGAGAGGGGGCAGCAGATCAGGGTGAAAGGTGATGGAGGGGGAAGCAGATCGGGGAGGGGCTGGAGGGGGCAGCAGATCAGGGAGGGTGAGAGGGAGCAGCAGATAGAGGATGGGAGAGAGCAGGGAGCGTGAGAGGTGGGGGAGGGGGCAGCAGATGCAGGAGGGTGAGAGGTGGGAGAGGGGGCAGCAGATGCAGGAGGGGGAGTGGTGGGAGAGGGGGCAGAAGATGCAGGAAGGTGACAGGTGGAGGGGGCAGCAGATGCAGGAGGGGTCAGCAGATGCAGGAGGGTGAGAGGGGGCAGCAGATGTAGGAGGGTGAGAGGTGGAGGAGGGGGCAGCAGATGCAGGAGGGTGAGAGATGGGGAGGGGGCAGCAGATTCAGAAGGGTGAGAGGTGGGGGAGAGCGGGCAGCAGATCGGGGAGGGGGGCAGCAACTGATGGGGAGAGCGGTGGCGAATGAAGGGGGGCAGCGGCTGATGGGGAGAGCGATGGCAGATGGTGGGGGCAGTGGCTGATGGGGAGAGCGGTGGCGGATGGAGGGGGGCAGCAGATGGAGGAGGGCGGTGGCAGATTGGAGGCAGTAGCGGCGGTGGATCAGGGTCGGTGACTGCTGCTGTGGCAGTGGCTGAAAGTTGGCAGTGGCAGGGGCAGCAGTGGATCGGGGGCATTTACCAAATGGCACTTGCAGGGATCGCTCTCCTTAGCTTCCACGGATGGAGTGAAGCTGAGGGGAGTGTTCACCTACAAGTCACCGGCCCCAGATCCAAGGTAATTGGAGAGACCGGCCTTGTGATCGATCTCTCCAATCAGAGCTTGGGGCGGGTGAAACAGAGATCACCCAGCTCCAGCCATTGATCAGTGCTATAGCTGCACTGATCATGACTGGATTTCAATGTTTCAGCCATTTTTAATGGCTGAAACATCACAGTGGCTATGATTGGCTGAGCGGCGTTTGTCAGCCAATCACAGCCTCGGTAGGTCCGAGGGGGAGACACAACCCCTCCTTAGCTCAGGCAGAGATCCCCTCCTCTCCGAATCTAAGGTTTTTGCACACTGATCGCAGCCACTTGGGCTCCGGGGCTGCGATTTCGCCATGACGTACTGGGTATGTCATGGGTCGTTAAGTACCAGGTCACCATGACTTATCCAGTACGTCATGGGTCGTTAAGGGGTTAAACAACATTTTTTGGGGTTAGGAAGTTAGAAGGGTTCAAAGTTCATCAGCAATTTCCCATTTTTTTTTTTCAACAAGATTTACAAAATCCTTTTTTTTTTTAAAGGGACCACATCAAATTTGAAGTGACTTTGAGAGGCCTAGATGATGGAAAATACCCAAAAGTGACACCGTCCTATAAAATGCACCCCTCAAGGTACTCAAAACCACATCCAAGAAGTCTGTTAACCCTTCAGGTGCTTCACAGGAACTAAAGCAATGTGGAATGGAAAAAAAACACAAATTAACATTTTACCTAAAAATGTTGCTATAGCACTAATTTTCTTACTTTTTAAAGAGGTAACCCCAAAATTGGACACCACAATTTGTTCCCCACATTTTTATGAGCGTGGTGATACCTCACATGTCAAAAAGTGCCGTTTGGACGAACGAAGGACCTTGGAAGGAAAGGAGCGATATTTGAATTTTGGAAAGCAAATTTAGCTAAAATCAATTACAGGCACCATGTTGTATTTGTAGGGCCCCTAAGATACCTAAACAACAGAAACCCCTGACAAGTGACCCCATTTTAGAAACTAGACCCCTTAAGGATTTTATACAGGGGTATAGTGAGCCTTTTAAACCCACAGGTGCTTCACAGAGGTTGATGACATTAAGTCATCATATTGAACATTTTCATTTTTTTTTTTTTGCAAAAATATTTCTTTAGCACTAATTTTCTTACTTTTTCAAGAGGTAACACCAAAAATTGGACCCCACAGTTTGTTCCCCACTTTCGTATGAGCGCGCTGATACCTTACATGTTGTCAAAAAGGTCTGTTTGGACAAACAACGGACCTTGGAAGGAAAGGAGCAATATTTGAATTTTGGAAAGCAAATTTGGCTCTATTTGGATTAGATTGAATATTTTCAGAGCCTATGTGGTACAAGAACAACAGAAAACCCACATAAATGTCTTTTTATGAAAATTATACCCTGTAATGTGTTTATCTAGGAAGGTAGTGAGTAGTTTGCCACCACCATTTTGTGTGCAGTTGATGCAGCACACGCATGTGCTTATAATAGATCGTGCACCATTTGGTCTTCAGGGTAAAACTGATGGAATTCCAGGACCCATTCAAGGCTTACAGAGACACTGAGCTACCAAATAAGAAAATCTTTCCAGGAATTATTACTCACAAAGGGCGGCATGCCCCTAAAACACATTTGTTGATTATAAAACTTGGTCTTGCTAGCAAAACAGTTATCTTGCAGTTGCATATATTGTAGCAGGAGGAATAGACTTTACTGAAGTGAAGGGCAAAATGTGGAGGAATAAGCAGCCAATATGTGGCAAGCCTGAGTCTGTTCCAAAGATGAAAGAATACCAGTAGGGCGATGACAGGTTTATTTTCAAAGAGATTGGTCATACAACATCTTCCTAACCCCATCAATCCCTATATGAGGGACGAATGTGCAAAGTGATGTGGTGCACCATAACAGAATCCTGCCCGCCAAGGTGGGAACCATTATGTGCACAAAACAACCAATATCCTACAGAATTCTAAAAGTTATGTTTTGTAAAGGAGGTTCGGCAAGAACCATGCAGTAAAGTCCACAGTGGACAGCCGCATTGTTAGATATCCTCCAATAAAATTATCGTGCCCGTATCACCAAGATAAATAAGTAATATAAATGCAGAGACAAGTTTTGTGTAGCAAGACCTAGTCATAAAAACCATCAAACTAAGATAAATGGTAAAGATGGGCACATTACTACAAGGGACAAGTATGGGGTACATTACTACAGAGGATAAGTTTGGGTCTACATTACTATAGGGGACTATAAGGGCACATTACTACAGGGGACAAGATGGGCACATTACTACAGAAGACAATATGGGTACATTACTACAGGGGACAATATGGCACATTACTACAGGGGACAAGTATGGGGTACATTACTACATGAGACAAGTATGGGGTACATTACTACAGGAGACAATATAGGAACTTTACTTCAAGGGGGAGACAGTATGAGTACATTACATTTTATTGATATGTATTTTTATTTCGGAAATTTATCAATAGCTGCTGCATTTACCACCCTAGGCTAATACTTGAGTCAATATGTCTTCCCAGTTTTTTGTGGCAAAATTAGATCCCTCAGCTTATACTAGGGTCGGCTTATACTCCGAATATATACGGTATGTTATATTACTGTGTTGGATCTTTTGTTAACGCTTTATACACATTCACATTTTTAAGATCTATCAAATTGAGTTTTTTTGTACAAACCGGTATTTAGTACCACTATAGTACCCCCTTTATCTGCCCTAGGTATAATAACCACCTCATTATTAGTCAGAGAATGTAATGCCTGTCGCTCTCTAGCTGACAAATTGTCATTGAGGATATAATCACTGGACATGTAATTTTTTCACTTTTGTTAAATCTTTTTCTATCAAATTTTGAAATATATCCAATATATCTGGTCTAGATTGTAGTGGATAAAGGGGGTTATTCGTAACATATTTCTCATTCAAAGAATTATTGTGGTCTATTATTTTGGTGTCTAAGAATACTATAGGACTCCTTTGTTAAGGGCACTTTACACGCTGCGATATCGCTATCGATATCACTAGCAAGTGTACCCGCCCCCTTCGGTTGTGCATCACGGGCAAATCGCTGCCCGTGGCGCACAACATTGCTTACACCCGTCACACGGACTTACCTTCCCTGCGACGTCACTGTGGCCGGTGAACCGCCTCCTTTCTAAGGGGGCGGTTCGTGCGGCGTTATAGCGACGTCACACGGCAGCCGTCCAATAGAAGCGGAAGGGCGGAGATGAGCGGGTGGAATATCCTGCCCACCTCTTCCTTCCTCATTGCCGGTGGACACAGGTAAGGAGATGTTCGTCGTTCCTACGTTGTCACACAGCGATATGTGATGCCGCAGGAACGACGAACAACCAGCGGCATGCACCACCAACGATATTATGAAAAGGAGCGACGTGTTAACGATTTTTGACGTTTTTGCGATTGTTGCAATGTTGCTAACGACACAGGATGTGCGTCACAAACACCGTGACCCCCGACGATATATCGTTAGCGATGTCGCAGTGTGTAAAGCACCCTTTAGAGTCTCATTATTTTGGATGATATCGGATTCTGTACATTCAGAGTTAACGTGCAGGATAGTACATAAAATGTGAAAATTGATTGTAGGCGAATATCTCAAGTCTTTGGAGAGTAAAGAGACTTTGTGTTGGGGAAGAGGGGGGGTCATCTATGGAGGCTGATGCATTCATACAATATCTGTCACAATTCCTCCTTGCAGTGAATCTTGCATGCTATGAGTAATGCGGTGTTTGGCATCTTGTGCACTGAGCTGTCAGTAGTTAATTGACTGCGCAGACTTCCATTCTGGTTCTGGTAGGTGCTGGGTTGCTCAGGTGTTCAATCTACCATGTGATTGCTCTGGGAGAGGTTGCGCTGTTAAATAGCAGAGCAGTCAGTCATACTTTCCATGTGAGTATTGCTGTTGGCCTGCTGCTGCATCTGTATCTTTTCTGATTTTTGTTTGCTGACCCTGGACTGTTGTTTCACTCCCCGTTGCTTGCTCCCTGTACTTTACTTGACCACCTGGTATTTTGACCTCTGACCTTTGCCTGATCATGTCTCAGTTGACTCCTTCTATTGTACCTGCCTTCCTGAAAACCTGAACTCGGACCATGACCTGACTACACCTCTATTTACTCCTGAAATCCACTACTAGTCCCCATGATACCTGACCTCGGCTTGTCTATTCTTCCTTCGGAATTATCTATAAGTGACAAGTATAATATCTAAACAATAATGAATTTAATTTAAAATTCACTAGCATTCTGTATTAATTTTTTTAGACACTACTCTTGGTCATCAATCAGATAAAATCATATTTGTACCATATAGGAAACCTACTCTTCTCATTAGAAATACGATTCTTAATGGTATGAACTACAGACAGGATTTGATTTTGCAGTATTAATCAATTTATACATGATGGTTCTAATGTAGATGTCTATTTCTATACTAGCCATAGAGTTGTATACTATTATGAATGTAATTGATATATGCTATATTTATTAATTAGTCTGCAACACTTATAGATTTTTCTACAATGTAAAAGTTCATGCTTGCTGCATATTTTAAACTTTGGTCCCTATTTTGGATTTATCCACACTTGCTTCACAGATTGAGATGTTTTGATTTTTTTAGATACACACCCACATAGCTTCTTACTGGATTAACATATTGCATAAAGTTGTTATATACAGATGCCCCACGAAAGTCAAATAATGAAGGGTTATTTAAAAAGCTGGTCTCACTCTAATGTGTAACCATGATTAAGACTTAGTATAGTTGAAACGTGAAAGTTTGACACGTCTCTATGCGGATGCATTGTGGGTTTGCCCACATGTTTTAATACCTATTCCTCTGTGGAACATGGACTAAAAGTTGTGTTTTACCTTTTGCACTACCGTTGGATTCTTTGCTAGCCTTCCTACAGTTTTTTTTTTTTCATATTGCCTTCCCTGATGCCACCATGGATAACATCAGTCCTAATCATGAGTGATTTGGGACTACACCCATGGTACTTCTTAAAGTGGTATGGCAGAGCTTTCAAAAGTATGATATCCTCCTCAGGAACTGACCAGTTGGGATAGCCCTAATAGTGGAAGCATTGTGGGCTTATGAGGCACATAATAGGGAGTTCACCGATGTTGTTTTCCTAAACACATCAGTTTATATATAGTGATTAACGACCTCACTGCAAATGTCCAAAAATGGAATCCTCTCAATAGTGTGCTTATAAGTCTAAATAATATTGAAGAGGTTAAAATTCAGTATGATACCTGGTCCGATCACGCACCCATTTTTCTCTCCTTCCAACCACCGGGTGGGGGTCCCAAACAGTAGAATTGGCACGTTAATCCAAATTTATTGAAAGACGAGACCACGGTTGAAGCCGTCAAAAGAATGATTGAAGAATTTCTTCGCGTTCATGAACACAATGAGACCCCATGCCCTGTCCAATTGGAAGCTATGAAATGTGTTATTCGAGGCGTTTTAATAAGGGAAGGGTCAAGGTTAAAAAAAGAAAGATCGGCTCACATTTCAAAATTAATAGCTCAAATTCAAGACCTAGAGAGGAAACACAAACAGGACCCAACAGATGTGATTATGATTGAATTGCGTAAGATTAGAGCGGATTTGAAGAAGCTGATGGATCAGAGTCATCTCTCACATAGGGAAAAGATGCATAGCTTCTTTTACGAATTTGCGGACAAATGCGGAGGTCCACTGGCAAGGCATATACATCTAAGAGCTCCTAACACATATATTGCAAAGATTCGTAACGCTAAAAGGGAGGATGTCCATGAATCTAGCCAGATTGCCCAAACATTTAAAGATTATTATAAATCTCTGTATAATATTAGGGGGCAATATGCAAATATGTCCCAAGTAAGGAAACAGGCAAAAATTGATCAATATATTAAGAAAACGGCACTCCCCAAACACCCCCCCCCCCCCACCCCAATCCCCTATCAAACACTATCAGTGAGGATATGGACTAACAGATCACAGTAGAAGAAGTAGAGGAGGCAATTAAACTGGCTCCACCCAATAAATGCCCGGGCCCTGATGGGAAAAAGCTTTTCTTTGTACGCATAAGCTCTCCTTGACTTTGTAAAGCTCAGGAACAAAATTATAAACTTATCAGATGGTATAGATGTCCACTGGATTTACACAAAATTTACCCCTCTGTGTCAGACTCTTATTTGAGATGTGGTTCAGCCTCTGGCAACATGCTCCACATATGGTGGGATTGCCCATCGATTCAACAATTGTGGAACAAGATTTTTCATGTTTATACGCATGTCTTTGGTGAGATGGTACCTAGAATCCCGCAGCTTGTCCTGCTTTCCATGATCCCAGGGTCTTTTAAAGCAGTTAAACAAGGCCTTTTGAAACACTGCGTGACGGCTGCACATTCAATAATCCCGAGAAAATGGCGGTCATCTAGTGTTCCTACTTTGGGAGACTGGTTTGCTGAAATGGACTTCTTAAGCAGGATGGAAAGATTGTCTTCCTACAGTTAGATGCACCCAGAGGTTTATTATTTGGTATAACAGAGCTGGATTATGTTTCGAGACTCGCCCGAATTTGCAAGCTTGGGTTAATGTCCGTTTTCTGGTAAAGGTATATCTTGTATTGTGACACTTTATCTATTGTGGGATTTTTAAGATCCCCTTCCCTCCCCTCTTGCTCCCCCCCCCTCCTCCTTTTTATCTTTTTCTTTTCTTCTCACTTTAGTAGTTTGGCTTTGTATTTTAATTTCTCTTTTTTTCTCTCCTTTTTTTTTTTTTTTTCTTCTTTCTTTTCGCATTTTCTTTTATTGTTTAGCAATAAAATTCTTATGTTTATATAAAAATTAACAGATGTCTGGCTTTTAATATTGAAGGATATATGGTTGTGTTTGTTCTACTGTTATTTTATACTTCTATAATTTTCAATAAAACTTTGATTAATGAAAAAAATTCAGTATGATTGTAAAAGAATCAGCTGCTCTGCTGTGCCCCGCCAAAAGATTAGAATATCATCAATATTTCAGAGCCGGAACTGACAAGGTTTAAAGTCTGTGCGCTCTTGCAGCCAAAATACTCTGACAGTACTTAAGGAATAGGTTGGCATACGAAGGTGCACAGGCCGCGTCCATTGCAGTGCCGCATTTTTACAGATAAAAAGTCTTTAAGCACAAATTAATTGTGTGTTAAGACAAAGCGGAGCAGCTAGAGTATAAGTCACATAGGTCACCGTCCCAACTGCCAGCCTCAAAGAAAAAGCTAACCATATTGAGTCAATCATCATTTCAAATGCAAGTATATAGTGAATAGACATCAGCTGTGACAATCATCATATCTATATCCATAAAGATGCAATCAACCCTTTTTAGGATCTTGATTGTGTCTTTAACAAAAGAAAGTAAGGTCCACACCAGAAGTTTGAGGTAAAAGTCTATAAATTTACAAACTGGATCACCAAGACTGTCTATGCCCGACACAATCGGACTGTTATGCACACATGGAAAAATAAAGTAAAATACGACTCCACTTGACCTGCTTGGTTCTTGCACAAACTAGAGGTTCCAGCTGCGCCGTCCCTAAAGGCCCCTGGGCAGATTGAAACAACTGGATGTAACACAGGGTGTAATCCTGTGTCTTTGCTTTCCTCCTCCTTGTGCAGAGACGCGCTGTCACTCGCTGCTGCGCTGTCCGATGTCCCTGCTCTCCTCCACGTGGTTCCTCCTCTGCCTACCTCCTGGAGTCTGTGCGCGCATCACACTACCTCCGGGAGCTCTTCTAGGGAATGCACACGCCCGTGCCCCTCTCTTAAAAGGACTAGAGCGTCACTCCCAGGGTGTGCCTCTCAATCTATCGCTGAGAGGCATTGGGTATTTAAAGTGAACCTGTCGGGTGCAATATGCACCCAGAACCACAAGCAGTTCTGGGTGCATATTTCTAATCCCTGCCTAATCATCCCTGTATACACTAGCATAGATAAAGGGATCTTTAGAAAAAGTATTTCTAAAGATCTTTTAGCATATGCTAACGAGGACAGCGACTAGTTGTGAGGGCGTTAATTTCCCCGACTAGCCGCTCTCTTATCATGTTAGTACGCCCACAGGGAGGCGCTAACATGCTATTCAATGCAGCGTCACCAGTGGTAATGCACGTTCCTGTGTCCACGGTGAACGCTGAGCTGAATGCCTCACACTTCTAGTCATGCGCACTATGTCTATCTGAAGCCGAGGCACGTACACCCGGCTTCATACTGTGCATTACCGGAAGTGTGGGGCATTCAGCTCAGCATTCACTGCAGACACACAGATAAAGAGATCTTTAGAAAAAGTATTTAGAGAAAATGTTTCTATGCTAATGTATATAGGGACAATGAGGAGGGGAATAGCAATAGGCACCCAGAACTGCTCGTGGTTCTGGGTGCATATTGCACCTAACAGGTTTCCTTTAAGGCAATCTCCCACTAGAGGAGTTGCCTGTTCAACACCATAGAATCTGTTAGTTTACGCTGTCTAGTCAGTTGTCAGGTCACATGTCCTATCTGGTCCTGTTCCGTCCTGTCCTGTCCTGGTTCCTTTCCTGTCCTTTCTGTACCTGGTTCCCAGCCCATCCTGCCTGTTGGCACCTGGGTCCAGCCTGTCTTACCTGCATCTGGCTACCAGCCTGTCCTGCATGTTGGCACCAGGTTCCAGTCCTGTCCTGTGCTTGTACCTGAACTCTGCCTGCCCTGTTGGTACTAGAGACTCTGCCTGCCTGTTCTGCTTGGCTGTGCCTTCTGCCATGTTAGTGACTTTGCTGGTCCATCTTGCCCTGTTGGTGCTAGAGACTCTGCCTGTTTGTCCTGCCTGTGCTATCTGCCTTGAGCCACCCTGGTGGTCCCTGTCTGCACTTGGTCCAGTTTGCTCTTGTTAAATAGGACTAATCCCTAGAGAAATAAACAGTGCTAGATATTCCCGTAAAATATAAATTTTATTACAACAATTAAAAAATGAATATACAGTATAGTTTTCCAAACAGGAGATCCACTTATAGGACTCATAACAATTAATAAAGCTTGTTTAGCAACTATGTAATCACATTACTATAAATTAATAATAATTTTTATATGAAAATGTGTGGCGAGAAAGGACAAATGACAAAGGAAGGGAAAGGAGGTGGGATGGGGGAAGGGGAGAGGGATAACATATATATGATATGTGCGGCGTATATGGATCCTCAAGGGATCAATAATTGCAAGTGACATTTACATTCTATTTACCCCACTATAAATTTCTAGATAAAGTATTCCCCCCCCCAAAAAAACAACAAAATCCCTCCATATAACCTATTCATATGAGAAAGTCCATTAAATGTCCCATTTCTTCAAAGTTGCTTCATTCAGTCACCAGAGTAGTGACGCACCCATGGGGTCTGGGGTTACCGATCACTTGGCCGCGGTTCTTCTCCTGGGATGCCGTGGTAGCCTTGCCCGCCTCCGTGACCCCGGTGGTATCAATAAAGATGGCGATGGGGAGCAGTTGTTCGTGACGCCACCTGTGGTGTGCGGCCAATATTAACCGCCGCTGCGGGAAGGCTCTCTGCTGGGGCAGATGGTGACGCAGCTCGGGTGTTGTAGCTCTCCACAGGTAGAGTTAGGCACCAGGGAGGATGTTGGTGGTAGTAATCGCCGATTATGCAAGGCTGGGGCGAACGAAGAAAGGGAGCCACATGGGGATTGCAGTCAAAGGTCTTTACTTACTCAACTGTCCTTGCCCTTGGGATGCCGGACTCTGCTGTCATGGGCTCCAGCCGATCGCGGATAGTTCAGAGACCAGAACCGATGTTTTGAATCTGTGAGTCCTTCCTCCGTGCGCCTTGTTTGGTGGGTCCCGGCAGCTTGAAGCGTTGCGTGGACCTGAGACCTAAGATAGGTTCCGTTCCTGTCCCGTATAGCCAACAGCGCGAGTCCGTTATTGGGCTGAACCTTGGTCACGAATCCTGGCTCTATTTGCTGCTTTTCCCTGGGCTCTTTAGGTGGGCCAGGAGACTTGCAATCTCCTGCCCGACAGAGTCTACTGGCAGGACGTGAAGTTCCCACCAGCCTGGCTCATTATGCTGGCTCATAATAAAAATATATACCTGAAACTTACCCCAATTGAGCAAATTCGTCCAAATAATCCGAACAAAATAGAGGCACTCAATAAAAAAGAAACTTATTGGATTTACAAACTCAATACTTTGAAGCGATGAGTCTAAATGAGGTGACCAATTTATTTTATTGATTTTTAATAATCTAGGCCATAGAAATTGAAAATGTTTAAATATTCAATTATATAATAATGTTTCATCATTGTTATTAAATCTCAAATTAATTTAATATTTTGATATGTATTGTTTATAAAAATAATAATTATATATATATATCCAGGTATCCGCCAAATTATTTAATTCATTTTTATATTTATCATACTGTTTCTATCTAACACAGGCTATTAATTATTATTGTTATGTTATTTTAACTGTTTTTACTCTCCCGTTCCCCCATTTCTCCACTGCTCTTCCAGGAGATACGATTATACTTCCCGGGGTACTACAGCAGCCTTACTGCATTCGCCTTATTGTTTGAACTAATATGACCCTGGAGCATGCGTATATTAATCGGTTCCCACGGTCTTCACCACAGCTGAACTGTTGTAACCTCGGAGCATACATACTGCAATTGTTTCCCATGGTCTTGAACTGGCTTCACCTCTCACACCTGCTTAAGTCTGAATTTTCTTCACCTCTGACACATGCGTGTTTTCTTTCACTCTGGCACTCACTTCTTTTTTAATCATTCACTTGGAATAGATACACACATAGTCATACAATAAATCCTAGAACACAACACATTGGAAAGAGTGGGCACAACTACACCAATCATGTACTGGAAAATCCAGAATAATGGAATGAAGCAAGAGGAGCCCCTTGTTACATGCAAAAAGTGTGAAAAAGTTTATTAATACACAATGAAATATTATTAAGAACACTTAAAAATGGGGAAGATCAAAGGAGTGATCCACCCATGAGCAGAATAGCACATCACCACTAAAACCTCATGAAGTAATGCAGATGGAACAAAACATATAGGCTCAAAATATCAGTACCAAAAGACAATATACAACAATACATAGTCACCAAATATATACCCCTGATGAAGTTACATATGGTGGCGTAACGCGTGGGGCAGGCGGACCCACACTATCTCCCTCACTGCTTACTTATCATCTGGTATTGTATTGGCTCTCTTTGATCTGTACCATATTAATGTTAGTCTTACATTTGGTGACTATTTATTGATCATCGTTGGATCACGTCTATGATCTTCCCCATTTTTAAGTGTTCGTAATAATATTTCTCTGTGTATTAATAAACTTTTTCACACTTTTTGCATGCAACCAGGGGCTCCTCTTGCTTCAATTCATTATTCTGGATTTTCCAGTACATGATTAGTGTAGTTGTGCCCATTCTTTCCCATGTGTTGTGTTCTAGTATTCTATTTATGGGTTGGAACACACTTCTATTAACTTTTATATATTTAATGGTGGTGCCGTCCCCATTTGTTTTTTTACACAATCCTATCACTAACCCGTGTCCCTGTTACAATTCTGCTAGCTTAAACTTATTCCCCTGGTGGTGCGAGACATTTGCATGAAATTACCCCACTTCTTAAGTTATTTATTATATGTTTTATTATATGTTCTATACATTTAGTCCCACTTATTACATTTTTACACTTATTGTATGCCTTCCCCACACACGCACTCTTTTTTAAGACTAATTTTATCCTATCAAATACACAATTAAATATATATGCAATTTTTACTTTTCACTACTTTTTAATAAAAACTTTTACTGAAAACTAAATTACAACAACACACACCATTATTTATTTAATATTTATTGATTTTATTCTTGACATTCATGATTACTTTCAAATCTTTTCCGCACATATCCAGTGTGTCCATATGGACAGATCACTCCAATTAGGTTAGTTTCTATCCAGCCAGTCACGGATTCCCCTGAGATTGAGACAGCCGACAATCATATATTTTTTTTTCATCCATGTTGTGCTCTCCTTTCTTTTTACTTTTAAAGTTTTTTTTCCCTTTTTAGCTAGTGTAATTTAGTGATAATTTAAAAATTAACTATGCTGATACACTATGGATTTTGAGTTCATTTTATCTGCCGTTTTTGTAACGGATAAGGATCCTATCAAGAGTTGAAAAGTGGGCAGTCCTCTAACGTTGATGTACTTTTATTATTATTATTATTATTATTATTATTTTTATTATTATAGCGCCATCAATTCCATGGCGCTTTACATGTGAAACATGTGTACATAATAGGGACAAGTACAATAATCATAAACGATACAAGACACCGACAGGTACAGGAGGATAGAGCTCCCTGCCCGCGAGGGCTCAGTCTACAAGGGATAGGTGAGGATACAGTAGGTTAGGGTAGAGCTGGTTGTGCGGCGCTGTATCAGACTGAGGGTTACGGCAGGTTGTAGACTTGTCGGAAGAGGTGGGTCTTCAGGTTCCTTTTGAAGCTTGCCATGGTAGGCAAGAGTCTGATGTATTGAGGCAGAGCATTCCAGAGTATGGGGGAGGTACGGGAGAAATCTTGAATGCGATCGTGGGAAAAGGAGATGAGAGGGGAGTAGAGAAGGAGATCCTGTGAGGATCGAAGGTTACGTGCAGGTAAGTACCAGGAAACTAGGCCACAGATGCAGGGAGGAGACAGGTTGTGGATGGCTTTGTATGTCATGGTTAGTGTTTTGAACTGGAGCCGTTGGGCAATGGGAAGCCAGTGAAGGGATTGACAGAGAGGAGAGGTTGGGGAGTAGCGGGGGGACAGGTGGATTAGCCAGGCAGCATAGTTTAGAATAGATTGTAGGGGTGCGAGACTGTTAGAAGGGAGGCCACAGAGCAGGAGATTGCAATAATCCAGGCGGGAGATAATAAGGTCATGTACTAAGGTTTTTGCAGCTTCTTGGGAAAGGAATGTATGGATCCGGGAAATATTTTTGCGTTGTATGCGGCAGGCGGTGAAGAGGGCTTGGATGTGTGGCTTGAAAGAGAGATCAGAGTCTAGGATTACTCCCAGGCAGCGAGCATGTGGCACTAGGGAAAGTAAGCAGCCATTGACATTGATGTATATGTCAGGTGGGGGGGTTGAGTGAGGAGGAGGAAAAACCATGAATTCTGTTTTGTCCATGTTCAGTTTTAGGAATCGAGCAGAGAAAAAGGATGAAATAGCAGACAGACATTGTGGGATTCTGGTTAGTAGGGAGGGGATGTCGGCTTCAGAGAGGTAGATCTGCATATCATCAGCATAGAGATGATACTGAAAGCCGTGGGACTCTGAGTTGTCCCAGGCCAAAGGTGTGTACTTGTGTGTATATACAGTTAGGTCCAGAAATATTTGGACAGTGACACAATTTTCGCGAGTTGGGCTCTGCATGCCACCACATTGGATTTGAAATGAAACCTCTACAACAGAATTCAAGTGCAGATTGTAACGTTTAATTTGAAGGTTTGAACAAAAATATCTGATAGAAATTGTAGGAATTGTACACATTTCTTTACAAACACTCCACATTTTAGGAGGTCAAAAGTAATTGGACAAATAAACCAAACCCAAACAAAATATTTTTATTTTCAATATTTTGTTGCGAATCCTTTGGAGGCAATCACTGCCTTAAGTCTGGAACCCATGGACATCACCAAAAGCTGGGTTTCCTCCTTCTTAATGCTTTGCCAGGCCTTTACAGCCGCAGCCTTCAGGCCTTGCTTGTTTGTGGGTCTTTCCGTCTTAAGTCTGGATTTGAGCAAGTGAAATGCATGCTCAATTGGGTTAAGATCTGGTGATTGACTTGGCCATTGCAGAATGTTCCACTTTTTTGCACTCATGAACTCCTGGGTAGCTTTGGCTGTATGCTTGGGGTCATTGTCCATCTGTACTATGAAGCGCCGTCCAATCAACTTTGCGGCATTTGGCTGAATCTGGGCTGAAAGTATATCCCGGTACACTTCAGAATTCATCCGGCTACTCTTGTCTGCTGTTATGTCATCAATAAACACAAGTGACCCAGTGCCATTGAAAGCCATGCATGCCCATGCCATCACGTTGCCTCCACCATGTTTTACAGACGATGTGGTGTGCCTTGGATCATGTGCCGTTCCCTTTCTTCTCCAAACTTTTTTCTTCCCATCATTCTGGTACAGGTTGATCTTTGTCTCATCTGTCCATAGAACACTTTTCCAGAACTGAGCTGGCTTCATGAGGTGTTTTTCAGCAAATTTAACTCTGGTCTGTCTATTTTTGGAATTGATGAATGGTTTGCATCTAGATGTGAACCCTTTGTATTTACTTTCATGGAGTCTTGTCTTTACTGTTGACTTAGAGACAGATACACCTACTTCACTGAGAGTGTTCTGGACTTCAGTTGATGTTGTGAACGGGTTCTTCTTCACCAAAGAAAGTATGCGGCGATCATCCACCACTGTTGTCATCCGTGGACGCCCAGGCCTTTTTGAGTTCCCAAGCTCACTAGTCAATTCCTTTTTTCTCAGAATGTACCCGACTGTTGATTTTGCTACTCCAAGCATGTCTGCTATCTCTCTGATGGATTTTTTTCTTTTTTTTCAGCCTCAGGATGTTCTGCTTCACCTCAATTGAGAGTTCCTTAGACCGCATGTTGTCTGGTCACAGCAACAGCTTCCAAATGCAAAACCACACACCTGTAATCAACCCCAGACCTTTTAACTACTTCATTGATTACAGGTTAACGAGGGAGACGCCTTCAGAGTTAATTGCAGCCCTTAGAGTCCCTTGTCCAATTACTTTTGGTCCCTTGAAAAAGAGGAGGCTATGCATTACAGAGCTATGATTCCTAAACCCTTTCTCCGATTTTGATGTGAAAACTCTCATATTGCAGCTGGGAGTGTGCACTTTCAGCCCATATTATATATATAATTGTATTTCTGAACATGTTTTTGTAAACAGCTAAAATAACAAAACTTGTGTCACTGTCCAAATATTTCTGGCCCTGACTGTATATATGCTGATGTATGTAAAGCGCTGTGGAATTAATAGCGCTATATAAATGAATAAATTATTATTATTATATATATCCGCTCATACTCGGTTGGATCAGATTATTTATGCCTTTGCCTGTTGTCCTGAAGGAGACTGCAATCTCCGAAACGCGTTGACCTGTGCATAAAGAATAAAGACAAGGAATAATTAAGTTACATCTTGGGGTGGTTATAGCACGGCAAGACACCCGCTTCCTTCTTTTGAATTTACTATAATATGCTCGGGGCTGCAGCTGTTCATCTGTATATACACTGATATAGGAGTTGTGACTTTCACAACTTCTCTAGGTGAGTTTTTCACTATTATTAACCCGTTGTGTTACCTGGTAAGACCCTATTGTACTTCTCCACAGTTCTATCTTCTATGAGTTCAGTAATTGACAGACCACAGTATTTTATCTTCTTAGACACTGTTAGACTTAAGGTGGTGTCACACACAGCGACAACAACAACGACGTCGCTGCTACGTCACCATTTTCTGTGACATTGCAGCGATGTCCCGTCACTGTCGCTGTGTGTGACATCCAGCAACGAGCTGGCCCCTGCTGTGAGGTCGCCGCTCGTTGCTGAATGTCCAGCTTCATTTTTTGGTCGTCGCTCTCCCGCTGTGACGCACAGATCGCTGTGTGTGACAGCGAGAGAGCGACGAAATGAAGCGAGCAGGGAGCAGGAGCCGGCATCTGGCAGCTGCGGTAAGCTGTAACCAAGGTAAACATCGGGTAACCAAGGTGGTTACCCGATATTTACCTTCGTTACCAGACTCCGCCGCTCTCACGGTGCCAGCGCTGGCTCCTGCTCTCTGCACATGTAGCTGCAGTACACATCGTGTAATTAACCCGATGTGTACTGTAGCTAGGAGAGCAGGGAGCCAGCGCTCAGTGTGCGCGGCTCCATGCTCTCTGCACATGTTGCAGCACTGTCGTTATGATCGCTGCTTTGGCTGCTGTTTGACAGCTAAGCAGCGATCATAATAGCGACTTACAAGGTCGCTGCTACGTCACAGAAAATGGTGACGTAACAGCGACGTCGTTGTCGCTGTCGTTTAGTGTGACCCCAGCTTTAGAGGAACAGGGTTGGTACCTCACGATTGGAGAATGACTGACGTGGTACCGATATTTAGAAAAGGTAAAAGGGTGGATCCAGGTAACTATCGTCCGGTAACTCTGACATCAGTGGTGTGCAAGATTTTTGAGGCCATTTTAAGAGATGACATGTCATAATATATTAGAGAAAATAATATAATAACTGACAGCATGGATTCATGAAAGATAAGTCGTATCTAACATGTTGGGTTTCTATGAGGAGGTAAGTGCAAATCTGGATATTGGTAATTCAGCTGATGTGATTTATTTGGACTTTGCAAAGGCATTTGATACTGTGCCACATAACAATCTTGTAATCAAGCTCCATAAGCAAGGACTAGGGGAAACTATAAGAAGAATGGTATGGAATTGACTAAAAGATAGTCGTCAAAAATGGTACTTTCTCCAATTGAGCTATAGTCAGCAATGGGGTGTCACAAGGGATCTATGCTAGGACCAATTCTTTTTAATCTCTTTATTTTATTTGCATCTTGTATTGAAATTGTAAAATGTTTATAACAAGAAATACAAGGAATAAGGGAGGAATTAAGAAAAGAGGAAACTGGAAAATACATAAAAGAAAAACCAACAGTTAAGTGTCGCCTTTATGGCCAATGCTTCAAAAGTACTAACATCAAACGTTTTGTCACCAACGTACTTGGAACAACAAAAACAATAATATACATGAGAAATAATAATCATTACATGTCAGGAGGCTAAGTTCTATGCAGACTAGGCATACATTTTTCCGCCCATAAAGACCATCTCAATTTGTATCTCAAAAAGTTCTTTCCATCCAATGCAAAATTATACTCATATGAATTATGTGATGAAATCCGTTCAATCATTTCTATTATGGAAGGTGTCTCTACCTGTCTCCATTTTGAAGCAATAAGATGTTTTACCAGGAGTAGAATATGGCAAATTATGTGTCTGCATGGGTCTTTAAACTCTTCTATACCAATTAACAATAGCACCAGTTGTGGGAGAGAATGAAACTCTGTGATGTAACTTTATTTATTAGATCACACACCTCTTCCCACATCTTTTATAAAGCTGGACAACTCCAAAAAATATGCAAAATAGACCCATTTTCTCCACACTCTCTCCAGCACAAAGGAGAGTTAGATACGGACATTTTGTGTAGCTTTTGAGGAGTAAAATATCAGCGTAAAACACCTTAAAATAAGTTTCTTGCAACGTGGCGCAGGAAGTGTTGGATAACGCTAAATTCAATGATTTTTGCCACTGTTCCAATTAAAATGTTTGACAATGATCTTTCACCCAGTTCAGAATATTTGATCTTTTATCAAATTGGAGGTCTTCATTAATAATGGCATAAATGTTACTAGTTTTCCAATGTAATTTATTTTGTGGGTTAAATAAAATATCCAACAAATATACTGGTAGTGAAAAAGTTAACTATTTGTTTTTATTTAAGTACTGGTTAAGGAGATTAAATTTATGACTAATTGTCTGGAAAGGTAACAAGCTGTTATTACATAAAATATCATTAAAACTGTTTATATTATACTTCCTCCATGTTGTTAAGTCTAGCCTAGGGACCAATACTTCAAATACTTAAAAATGAACTTGTAGACACAATGTAGCACTGGTAATAAAAAATATAACTTTTAATAATTTTATTAAAATGTAACGAACAATGACACCCAAAGAAATACCACAAAAAGTTTAGCACTAAAAAGAAGTCCAAATTGTCCACCAATCAGAGCCTATTCCTTCTCACTATACCCTCCAGACCAGTATTACATGCACTCTATAATGCCAAAAAGCAATATTAAAGTGACCTTGTGCAGTAATCAATTAATCCCTCCTTCAAAATTGCACTAATACCCAAAGAGTATCACTCCTTCAAGGTGTCTATGTGCATTCAAAATGTAAACAAATGACTATATCAAAATTTCATTCCAGACATTTGCATAAAAAAGGGGGGGGGAGGGGTTCAGGAGGGAAGTGTTTGGACAGGATAAAGTGCTAAAGTGATATATAAATAATTACAATCATCGGTAGCGGTGGGATCTGTGCTTACCAACTATCCCACCACATACCTGTTAGACTGGTATTACCTTCCCTTTTGAGGGGCGGGATTTTCACACACCAGACATTACCCCAGGTAATAACCAGTAGCACTCAACATCCTCCTTCCCGACGCATTTCCTCAGTATCGATTCATCAGGGGAATTGGAGGCTATAATGTCAGAGGCATGTTGATCTGCCAGATGGTAATTTCCGTCATTTTAAAATTCCCATCTACTAAATATTAATGTGAGACTTACCCTTTACTATCATAACTGGTTTCCATAAGCTTTGCAAATCACTGTAATTGGAGTAGACATTTTGATACTCTAAATATGTGGCCAGATATCAGCATATAATGCAGCTAACGATACAATGCTGTGTGATTGTTTAATGAAAAAGCATGCTTTTTGTTGCTTTGCAATATAATACCTAACATAACACTGTGAGCAGAGCGTGCGGTCACGTGACAGTGATGTAATACTCCTGTAACCAGTCACGTGGCCGGCAGTAACGCCCCCATATCGTTATTACTTAAAAACTTCCACAAGGTTAAAATTGCTGTATTTAGAATATACAACGTAACATTCTTAAGATTTAACCAGGCGAATTCCGTATAGAACGCAGCTAATGATGTAATGCTGCGTGGCTGCCTAATAGAAAGACATGTCTCCTGTTGCCTAGCAATACAATGCCTAACATTACGTTGTGAGCAGTGGGCGCGGTCACGTGACGGTGACACAATACCATGTGATAAGTCACGTGACGACTAGTAACGCCCCCTATTCACTTAATGTGGAAGTAAACAGCAGTAACAGCATGAACTTATAACTCTATGCACGGACCTGTCTAACTATCTGTGACTGTCTAACAGAAGGACATGCCCCACACTGCCTAGCAACACTATACTTAGCATTGCGTTGTGAGCGGTGGGCGTGGCCACGTGACGATGTAATACCATTTGACAAGTCACATGACGGTTAGTAACGCCCCCTCACGTAATGCGGAATTAAACAGCATGCACTTTTAACTCAGTGTATGCACTGATGGCATGGTGGAAAGTACCGCCCCCTACCTATGGCACACACGCCGGCTTTTCAGCGTGCGTTCCACTGACATGCGGACCTGTGATTCCAGACTCAGCAGAATTAGAATAATTGATAGGGTGGGCCTGGTAGGTCATATAAGTCTCACATTTCTCAGATACTACTTGATCATCTGGCATCTCAACATGCCTCTGACATTATAGCCTCCAATTCCCCTGATGAATCGATCCTGAGGAAACGCGTCGGGAAGGAGGACGTTGAGTTCTACTGGTTATTACCTGGGGTGATGTGTGGTGTGTGAAAATCCCCCCCCCTCAAAAGGGAAGGTAATACCAGTCTAACAGGTATGTGGTGGGATAGTTGGTAAGCACAGATCCCACCGCTACCGATGATTGTAATTATTTATCACTTTAGCACTGTATCCTGTCCAAACACCTCCCTCGTGAACCCCTCCCACTTCTCCCCCCCTTTTCTTTATGCAAATGTGTGGAATGAAATTTTGATATAGTCATTTGTTTACATTTTGAATGCACATAGACACCTTGAAGGAGTGATACTCTTTGAGTATTAGTACAATTTTGAAGGAGGGATTACTTGATTACTGCACAACGTCACTTTAGTATTGTTTTTTGGAATTATAGAGTGCATGTAATACTGGTCTGGAGGGTATAGTGAGAAGGAATAGGCTCTGATTGGTGGACAATCTGGACTTCTTTTTAGTGCTAAACTTTTTGTGGTATTTCTTTGGGTGTTACTGTTCGTTACATTTTAATAAAATTATTAAGTTATATTTTATATTACCAGTGCTACATTGTGTCTATATTGGTAAACAAAATTCCATGTTGAACTTGTAAACATCAACATAATCACAATTTATTTTTACATAAAATCCTATTGAGTTGTTTCCATGCGGAGATTGTCGCTTGTGCTGTTATAAATGTAGGTAAGGGAGTTTTTGAATTTGAGGTGAGCTAAGAATGTGGCTCTCCTAGATCTATTTTTATTTGCACTTTTTTCTATTCATAACCAACTACTGTAGATTCTGGATCATCCAAAAGACATTTCTGGGACTGTTTTAATAAATTCACTAAATAATAGGCGTAAATATTTGGCAAACCAATTCCTCCTCTTTTCTTATGTTTAAATAAAAGAACCTTAGAAAATCTTGGCCTGTTGTTTCTCCATACATATCTAGATAGTCGGGTATGCAGTTTTGAAATTTCTAGCTTTGTCATGAGGATTGGAATGCATCAGAAAAAATACTAAATATTTGGGAGAATAAAAGCTTTATAGGTAATACAACAATGTGGTAGAAAAAAGAAATGGCCGCACATCCAAAATTCATAAGTTGATCTAATGCCACTACACAAAAAAATTAAATACCTGAACATGAGGTTTTTGGTTTAACATTGTGATTAGACTGTATGAAGCCCACTGCCATGTCACAGCGAGCCTCTGAGTGGGTCCCTACTGTGATCCCTTAGTGGTGCGAAACCGTGTGCCAACCATCACCACAGCAACAATGCACCAGCAGGGCAGGTGACCTGGTGCCTCGACAAGGCTGAGTCCCCATGACTCCAGGTCACACCGCACCACAGACACAAAATCACAGCAACAATGACCGCCACACAGCACAAACACCCTGTGAAGGGAGCAGATTAACTCACCTTACACCAGCTCCCAGTATGTGAACTGGGAGCAAAGAAAAGGCAGACCCCTCTTGCAGTCTCCTGCTAATTAAAATAATCTGTGCCAAATGAGAGGAGTGCTGGTCCAAGTAAAAATAAAAAAATGAGGGGTTACATTATGCATAACAACAATGCGGTAGAAAAAAGGGGCGGTGTGATCTGGAGTCATGGCCTTGCAGCATGGGTGCTGTGAGGTACCAGGTCACCTGCCCTGCTGGTGCATTGTCGCTGTGGCGATGATTGGCACACGGTTCCACACCATTAAGGCATAGATTAGGGACCCACTCAGAGGTTTTCTGTGAGGTGGCAGTGGGCTTCATACAGTCTGATCAGAATGTTAAACCAAGAACCCCCTGTTTAGGTATTTATTTTTTTGCCTAGTGGCTTCAGATCAACTTATGAATTTTGGATGTGTGACCATTTTTATTTTTTTTTTTTACCACATTGTTGCTTTATAGGTAATGATTTTCTATAACCATGAAATTTCTGTTTTAGCAATATTTTTTTTTTTAATATCCTTTAATAATATATTTAAATTATTAGCACTCAAGTCTTTCAATTTAGCTGTAATTATAACTAAATACTAGACACTTGGTTTTTTCCCCATTTCTAAGAATACTAGCTGTACTACCCGGCTTCGCCCGGGTTAATAAATGTTGTTAACAAAATAGAATGTATTAACAAAAATGTATTCTGCACACAAAAACCACAAAACAAATAGATATGTAATTATTAAAAGGCAAAAACTAAGCGAATAGAAGCATTTCACAACATATATTTCAACACCACAGATATTCCACACAGATTTAACTAAATTGGCCAAGTAATGTGCTCCGTCTGTCGCTTTCCAGATCTGTCGCTTTCCAGATCTGTCGCTTTCCAGATCTGTCGCTTTCCAGATCTGTCGCTTTCCAGATCTGTCGCTTTCCAGATCTGTCGCTTTCCAGATCTGTCGCTTTCCAGATCTGTCGCTTTCCAGATCTGTCGATTTTCCAGATCTGTCGATTTTCCAGATCTGTCGATTTCCAGATCTGTCGCTTTCCCTGTCTCTCTTCCAGGTCTGCCCCTCTCTGTCTATTTCCCTGTGTCTGTCTCTGTCTCTTTGTCTGTGTCTGTCTCTTTCCCTGTTTGTGTCTGTCTCTTTCCCTGGCTGCATTGTGACACGCCAACATTCCATTTAAGGGCGTGGCTGCGCATTCTTCTAAAGTTCTGGCTGCACTGTCGCTCCCAGCTCCAGTCGCTTTAATGGAGGCAGGTTTTTTGTGAATAACTGTAAAGCGCTGAGTTAAAATTTCCCCTCAAAACATAGCCTATGACACTCTCGGGGTCCAGACGTGTGAGTGTGCAAAATTTTGTGGCTGTAGCTACGACTGTGCAGATGCCAATCCCGGACATACATACATACACACACATACATACACACATACATACACACATTCAGCTTTATATATTAGATTATGTTTCAATACCATCTTGTTTCATGGGATCTATATTAAATCCTAATATGTGTGACTTAGAATAATTAACCTTACAATTAAACAATTGTAGTACCTTCGTAGCAGATCTCAGCATTTCAAGGATGGGATACTGATAAAATAACATCGTCAGCATACAACGTTATCCTATACGGTTTTGAATTTAAGAAAACACCATTGATTTCGTAATTTATTCTGATGGTCTCCGCTAACTGCTCCATTAATAACGCGAACAATATTGGTGACAAGGGTCAACCTTGTTTCGTGCCGTTGGTTATCGAAAAATCCTTTGATAAGCAGTTATTGATATATATTTCTACCAACAGCCTAGAGTACAGGGCCAAAATAGTTTATAATGTGACCCTTAAAGCTAAATTTCCTTAGTGTTGCCGCCATGTACCCCCAATGTACCCCATCAAACGCCTTCTCTGCATCAACAGTAACAAGCCGAGAAAGCGTTCGAGATCACTCAACATGATTTATTAAGTTGATAATTTTCCTTGTAGCATCTTGGGCTTGCCAATTTGTTATAAAACCTACTTGGTATGAATGAACCAATTTTTGTATGGTATTTTGTAATCTAATGGCAATTAACTTTGAATATATTTTGATGTCCGAATTTATTAAAGAAATTGGCCTATAGTTGGTCATATCTAATGGGTTTCCTTTATTTTTGGGTATTAACCCCTTCACGACCGCGGGCTGTAAAATTACGTCCTATTTTAACGTGACTTAACGACTAGGGACGTAATTTTACGGCCTAAACTTCATTTGATTGCCGTGGCCATAGCAATGGCTTTCAAATGATGTCCCCTGCTGTTTCTTACAGCAGGGGACCTTTGCTTGACCCCAGGGGGGGCGGCATCGCCACCCCCTATCGACGATCGATGTGATTGGCTGTTCAAATCTGAACCGCCAACCACATCGATCGCACTAATTTCGGCAAAAATAATGCCCGAATTAGTGCGATCCTGTGAGATCCAGCTATGAGATGCCGCAGCTGCAGCAGCATATCATAGGTGGACCTCAAACATGCCGCCCCCAGCCCCTGCAGCACTGATTGGAGCGATCGTGCTATGACGCGCAATCGCTCCAATCAGTGTGCAGTGGGGCGGTCTGATCTGCCGGTGGCCGCCCTCCCCAGGCCTGTGCTGGCCTGTGAGCCCTCCCCCAACATGTACTTGTGGTACCACGCCACCGCTGCTGCTGCCGCCGTAGCTGAGGTCACCGCTGCTGCTGCACGTGAGTACTGTGCTCACCTTGCAGCCCGTGCACGCTCCCGTGGTGCCCCTGCGCGCTGCCGTGATAGCCCCTGCCGTGCCCCCCCCGCGATCTGCTCCCCCCAACCCCCCCCCCCCCCCGACATCCCGATCCGCTCCCCCCGCGATCTGACTGCCTCCCCCATTATCTCTATTCTGCTTCTGCGGCTCCCTCTCCGGTCTCCCCCTCTGCTCTCCCCCCTCCCCCTCTTCTGCTCTCCCCCCTCCCCCTCTTCTGCTCTCCCCCCTCCCCCTCTTCTGCTCTCCCCCCCCTCTGCTCTCAACCCCCCCTCTGCTCTCACCCCCCCCCTCCCCCACTCTGCTCTCCCCCGACGTCCTCTTACCTGTCTTCACCGGCCTGATCACATCTGCGTCCATCGCTGGGTCCTTCCTGGGCATTCTGCTGATCTGCCTGCTGCTCCTGTAAAGCTGTCCATCACTCTGCCATCTGTTCCTCTGCATCTCTTCTGGTCAGTGATCCTCCTGCTAGTCCTCTGGGTACTGTGAGTATAACTTTTTTTTTTTTTTTCCGTATCCCCTGTCCATTTTTACACCTCATCCGTCCGTGCGTCCTGCCAAGCGCTGATCAGGAATGCAGATAACGGATCGGCATCCCTGCTCAATTTTTGGCGTGACTTTTTTTTCCGTATCCCCGACGCTTTTTGTATCGCATCCGTCTGTGCGTCCCGCCAAGCGCTGATCAGGGATGCAGATAACGGATCGGCATCCCTGCTCAATTTTTGGCGTGACTTTTTTTTCCGTATCCCCGACGCTTTTTGTATCGCATCCGTCTCTGCGTCCCGCCAAGCGCTGATCAGGGATGCAGATAACGGATCGGCACCCCTGCTCAATTTTTGGCGTGACTTTTTTTTCCGTATCCCCGACGCTTTTTGTATCGCATCCGTCTGTGCGTCCCGCCAAGTGCTGATCAGGGATGCAGATAACGGATCGGCATCCCTGCTCAATTTTTGGCGTGACTTTTTTCCGTATCCCCGACGCTTTTTGTATCGCATCCGTCCGTGCGTCCCGCCAAGCGCTGATCAGGGATGCACATAACGGATCGGCATCCATGGTCAATTTTTGGCGTGACTTTTTTCCGTATTCACGACGCTTTTTGTATCGCATCCGTCCGTGCGTCCCGCCGAGCGCTGATCAGGGATGCAGATAACGGATCTGCATCCGTGGTCAGTTTTTGGCGTGACTTTTTTCCGTATTCATGACGCTTTTTGTATCACATCCGTCCGTGCGTCCCGCCGAGCGCTGATTAGGGATGCAGATAACGGATCGGCATCCCTGCTCAATTTTTGGCGTGACTTTTTTCCGTATTTGCGACGCTTTTTGTATCGCATCCGACAGTGCGTCCTGCAGCGGCCGATCAGTGCACTGCGTCTGTGCGTTTGAAAAGTCAAATGGCGCTCCTTCTCTTCTGAGCCCCGCCATGCGCTCAAACAATTACTTTCCACCACATATGAGGTATCTGCGTACTCAGGAGAAATTGCACAATACGTTTTATGGTGCATTTTCTTCCTGTTACCCTTGTGAAAAAAAAGCTACCTAGTTGAAGCAACCGTTTTGTGGTAAAAAAAAAAAATTTCTTGTCACGGCTCAACGCTATAAACTTCTGTGAAGCCCCCAGGTGTTCAAAGTGCTCACCAAACATCTAGAAAAATTATTTGAGGGCTCTAGTTTCCAAAATGGTGTCACTTGTGGGGGAGCTCCACTGTTTAGGCACCATAGGGGGTCTCCAAACGTGACATGGCGTCCGCTAATGATTCCAACCAATTTTGCTGTCAAATGGCGCTCCTTCTCTTCTGAGCCCCGCCATGCGCCCAAACAATTACTTTCCACCACTTATGAGGTATCTGCGTACTCAGGAGAAAATGCACAATACATTTTATGGTGCATTTTTTCCTGATAGCCTTGTGAAAAAAAAAGCTACCTAGTTGAAGCAACCGTTTTGTGGTAAAAAAAAATTTTTTTCTTTTCACGGCTCAACGCTATAAACTTCTGTGAAGCCCCCAGGTGTTCAAAGTGCTCACCAAACATCTAGAACAATTATTTGAGGGCTCTAGTTTCCAAAATGGGGTCACTTGTGGGGGAGCTCCATTGTTTAGGCACCTCAGGGGGTCTTCAAACCCGACATGGCGTCCGCTAACAGGTGCAGCTAATTTTGCACTCAAAAATTCAAATGGCGCTCCTTGCCTTCCGAGCACTGCTGTGTGTCCAAACATTTGATTTCCACCACATATGAGGTATCTGCGTACTCAGGAGAAAATGCACAATACATTTTATGGTGCATTTTTTCCTGTTACCCTTGTGAAAAAAAAGCTACCTAGTTGAAGCAACCATTTTGTGGTAAAAAAAAATTTTTTTCTTTTCACGGCTCAACGCTATAAACTTTTGTGAAGCCCCCAGGGGTTCAAAGTGCTCACCAAACATCTAGAAAAATTATTTGAGGGCTCTAGTTTCCAAAATGGTGTCACTTGTGGGGGAACTCCATTGGTTAGGCACCTCAGGGGGTCTTCAAACCCGACATGGCGTCCGCTAATGAGTGCAGCTAATTTTGCGTTCAAAAATTCAAATGGCGCTCCTTCCCTTCCGAGCTCTGCCGTGCGCCCAAACAATTGATTTTTACCACATATGGGGTATCAGCGTACTCAGGAGAACATGCACAATAAATTGTATTGTGTACTTTCTCTTTTCTCCCTTGTAAAAATGAAAATTTTATGGCTAAAGTAACATTTTTGTGTTAAAAAGTAAAATTTTCATTTTTTCCTTCCACATTGCTTTGGTTCCTGTGAAGCACCTAAAGGGTTAATAAACTTATTGGATGTGGTTTTGAGCAGTGTGAGGGGTGTAGTTTTTAGAATGGGGTCACTTTTGGGTATTTTCTGTCACCTAGGCCTCTCAAAGTCACCTCAAATGTAATGTGGTCCCTAAAAAAAATTATTTTGTAAATTTTGTTGGAAAAATGAGAATTTGCTGATGAACTTTGACCCCTTCTAACTTCCTAACGGAAAAAAATTTGTTTCGAAAATTGCGCTGATGTAAAGTAGACAAGTGGGAAATGTTATTTAGTAACTATTTTGTGTGACATATCTCTCAGATTTATGGGCATAAATTTTCAAAGTTTGAAAATTGCGAAATTTTCAAAATTTTCGCCAAATTTCCTAAATTTTCACAAATAAACGCAAAAAATATCGGCCTAAATTTACCACTGACATGAAGTACAATATGTCACGAAAAAACAATCTCAGAATCGCCAGGATCCGTTGAAGCGTTCCAGAGTTATAACCTGTCAAAGTGACACTGGTCAGAATTGCAAAAAATGGCCCGGTCATTAGGGTGTTTTAGTGGCCGGGGGTGAAGGGGTTAAAACAATTGTTGCTTTTAGCATTTCTCCTGGGATATAGGTATTTTTACTAATTAAATTTGTCAGATCTGTCAATTGTGGGGCCAATATATCTGCAAGTCTTAATATTGAGTATTATAAAGGATTATCCAGTCCAGGGGATTTTTTGTTTTTTTAATTTGTTAATAACCGCTACTATCTCACTTAAGGTATTTGGTGCATTTAAAAGGGCAAGGACATCTGCAGAGACTTTTGGAAAACAAATTTTAGAGAGAAATTTATTTATTTTACTTTCTGATGATTGAACAGTGTTCATATCGTCATTTAATTTATAAACCTTACTATAATAGTCAGCAAAAGAGTCCACTCTTTCATTCGGGTGTTTACATGTTTTATTATCTTTATTGATTGCTGAAATTCTTGTTTTAGCTTTCCTTTGTTTAATTCTACTCATCATGAATTTAGATGGTTTATTATTGGAATAATAAATCTTTGTTTTTTTATGTTTTGTAGAATCCTGTCGTAATTTCTGATTAAGGCTACATTCACATGATCTTTCCATTTTTGCGGGTCGCAAAAAATGGTCACTTTTTTTCACGGATGCATCCGTGTGGCATCCGTGTGACATCTGTTCCGTATACGGTCCATGTGTCATCCATGTTCCTTCCATTTTTTTTTTTGCGGACCGCAAGAGCAGCAAGAAAGATAAATAGATGAGTAGATATAGAGACAGAGAGAGGAATGAATGAATGGATAGAGGGATGGATAGATAGATGAGAAAGACATACAGTTAGGTCCAGAAATATTTGGACAGTGACACAAGTTTTGTTATTTTAGCTGTTTACAAAAACATGTTCAGAAATACAATTATATATATAATATGGGCTGAAAGTGCACACTCCCAGTTACAATATGAGAGTTTTCACATCCAAATCGGAGAAAGGGTTTAGGAATCATAGCTCTGTAATGCATAGCCTCCTCTTTTTCAAGGGACCAAAAGTAATTGGACAAGGGACTCTAAGGGCTGCAATTAACTCTGAAGGCGTCTCCCTCGTTAACCTGTAATCAATGAAGTAGTTAAAAGGTCTGGGGTTGATTACAGGTGTGTGGTTTTGCACTTGGAAGCTGTTGCTGTGACCAGACAACATGCGGTCTAAGGAACTCTCAATTGAGGTGAAGCAGAACATCCTGAGGCTGAAAAAAAAGAAAAAATCCATCAGAGAGATAGCAGACATGCTTGGAATAGCAAAATCAACAGTCGGGTACATTCTGAGAAAAAAGGAATTGACTGGTGAGCTTGGGAACTCAAAAAGGTCTGGGCATCCACGGATGACAACAGTGGTGGATGATCGCCGCATACTTTCTTTGGTGAAGAAGAACCCGTTCACAACATCAACTGAAGTCCAGAACACTCTCAGTGAAGTAGGTGTATCTGTCTCTAAGTCAACAGTAAAGAGAAGACTCCATGAAAGTAAATACAAAGGGTTCACATCTAGATGCAAACCATTCATCAATTCCAAAAATAGACAGGCCAGAGTTAAATTTGCTGAAAAACACCTCATGAAGCCAGCTCAGTTCTGGAAAAGTACTCTATGGACATATGAGACCAAGATCAACCTGTACCAGAATGATGGGAAGAAAAAAGTTTGGAGAAGAAAGGGAACGGCACATGATCCAAGGCACACCACATACTCTGTAAAACATGGTGGAGGCAACGTGATGGCATGGGCATGCATGGCTTTCAATGGCACTGGGTCACTTGTGTTTATTGATGACATAACAGCAGACAAGAGTAGCCGGATGAATTCTGAAGTGTACCGGGATATACTTTCAGCCCAGATTCAGCCAAATGCCGCAAAGTTGATTGGACGGCGCTTCATAGTACAGATGGACAATGACCCCAAGCATACAGCCAAAGTTACCCAGGAGTTCATGAGTGCAAAAAAGTGGAACATTCTGCAATGGCCAAGTCAATCACCAGATCTTAACTCAATTGAGCATGCATTTCACTTGCTCAAATCCAGACTTAAGACGGAAAGACCCACAAACAAGCAAGACCTGAAGGCTGCGGCTGTAAAGGCCTGGCAAAGCATTAAGAAGGAGGAAACCCAGCGTTTGGTGATGTCCATGGGTTCCAGACTTAAGGCAGTGATTGCCTCCAAAGGATTCGCAACAAAATATTGAAAATAAAAATATTTTGTTTGGGTTTGGTTTATTTGTCCAATTACTTTTGACCTCCGAAAATGTTGAGTGTTTGTAAAGAAATGTGTACAATTCCTACAATTTCTATCAGATATTTGTCCAAATATTTCTGGACCTAACTGTATATAATGTCCCACCCTCCTGCATATTCTAAGCTGGCACCCTTTTGTGACTTTCATGTGGCACTAAAGGGTACTTAGCCTTGTATTTAGCCAAAAAAAAAATAAATATAAAGGGAACCTGTCAGCAGAAATTTCGCAATAAACCTAAAAGATTCCCCTTCTGCAGCTCCTGGGCTGCATTCTAGAAAGGTTCCTGTTGGTATTTTGCCCCCTTTGAGACCTAAATAAATACTTTATAAAGTCTTACCTTTTTGTATACAAATGTGTTTTTATGGTCACGGGGGCGGGCTGTCTTGCGTCTGTTATTCGCCTCCTGCTGCTTTACGATGTTCCCCATTGCTCATTTCCATACATGAGGATGCCGCCCAGTGCTCCCGAGGTCTCGCGCATGCCCAGTGGCACTATCGCGGGACAGCACTGTGATTGCGCAGGCGCGAGATTCTGGGCGGTGCTGTGATTGTCATTAGCAGCGTCATCCAGGTACCCGCCCATAATCTCGCGCCTGCGGTAATAGGTGACGTGGGTTCATATGGCCAGCGCTTGCGCATAACGGTGGAGGCAGAGGGAAAAGCTTGGGCACGAGATTATGGGCGGGTACCTGGATGATGCTGCTGATGACAATCACAGCGCCGCCCATAATCTCGTGCCTGCGCAATCACCTCATCAGTGGTCACACTTTACACAGTGCTGTCCCGCGATAGTGCCACTGCACTGGGCATGCACAAGACCTCGGGAGCACTGGGCGGCGTCCTCGTGTATGGAAATGAGCAATGGGGCATGGCGTTAAGTGGCAGGAGGCGAATAACGGACGCAAGACAGCTGGCCCCCGTGACCATAAAAACACATTTGCATACAAAAAGGTAAAACTTTACAAAGTATTTATTTAGGTCTCAAAGGGGGCACAATAGCAACAGGAACCTTTCTAGAATGCAGCCCAGGAGCTGCAGAAGGGGAATCTTTTAGGTTTATTGGGAAATTTCTGCTGACAGGTTCCCTTTAAAAAAAAATGACGTGTGGTCCCCCTATCTTTTGTAGTCAGGGTAAAGCAAACGGCTGCAGCCTGCAAATCACAGCTGGCAGCGTCACCTTGGCTGATAATGCAAAACAGAGTGCACCCCATGCTGTTATTTTAAATTAAATAAATAATTTAAAACAAAAAACACGAGGTTGCCCCCAAAATTGGATCACCAGCCAAGATAAAGCAGACAGCTGGGGTCTGGTATTCTCAGACTAGGGAGGTCCACTGTTATTGGACACTCCCCAGCCTAAAAATAGCAGGCTACAGCCGCCCCAGAAGTGGCGCATCCATTAGATGTGCCAATCCTGGCGCTTCGCCCCAACTCATCTTGTTGCCCTGGTGCGATGGCAAACTGGGTAATAAATGGGGTTGGTGCCAGATGTGTAATGTCACCTGGCATCAAGCCCTGGGGTTAATGATGTCATGCATCTATCAGATACCCGACATCACAAACCCAGTCAGTAACAAACAAAAAATTGACAACAAAAAAAGTTTTATTTGAAACAACACTCCCCAAACCATTCCCTCTTTCACCAATTTATTGAAAAGAACAATCAAATCCGGGTTCGGCGTAATCCAATAAGGGGGTCCCACGACTATCCATACCATAGTCACTGTCCCAGTCAATGAAGAACAGAATGTTCCCCATTGGCTTGGAGAGTAGTGCAGTGACCTGAGCTAACATCAATAGGTCAGCCCAGCTCACTGCAGGGGATGACGAGCGCTGCTGTCAGGAGGTTAGATGAGATCATTACCTGCTGTGACGATCTCCTGCTCTCCTGACGTCAGCGCTGTCACTGACATCTATGCCCGTCGCGTTCTCAGGAAAGAATTGCGGGAGCCTGTCACGTCACCGCTAGTGACAGTCTTGGGCCGCCCGCGAGACATGACGTGAGAACGCGGTGGGCAATTGAAGGCAGTGACAGCGCTTACGTCAGGAGAGCAGGAGATCATCACAGCAGGTAATGATCTCATCTAACCTCCTTACAGCAGTGCTTGTCATCCCCGCGGCTGCATGCACTGCAGTGTGAGAAGCTGCTGATACTGCAGTGCGGGCAGACACTGGCACACTGCAGTGCGAGCAGCCGCGGGGCTGGCAGGGAGCGGGACACAGACTGCACGGGCACCCGACGGAGATCACACGGAAGTGCTTCCATGCGGCTTCCAGGAATTTTTCGGGCCCATTGACTTGTAATGAGTCACGGTCCATTTTTACGGAACAGAATAGGACGTGTTCCATAATAACAGAGCGGATATACGGCATCTGATGTGTTTTTTTTGTAGGATCTTCCGTGTGCCATCCAATCCTACACAAGACATTGAAAAGATAGTCCTGTCCGTGGGTCCGCAAAAAAACAGGAACTGACCAGGACAAACGGAACGGTCATGTGAATGAGCCCTAAATGAGATCGTAGGTCCATTCTCAACTTTATCAGTTCTGAGTGTTTACTTACACAAGGATTCTCAATCTGAGCTTGTTCCACTTTTACTTTAGATGAAATTCTTTTTATATTTTCTCTATTTTTCCTAACTCTACTATTGATCTATTAAGCTCTATTAATTTTCCCCTAATGACCGCTTTATGCGCGTTCCAGATGGTGTACTGTGAAACGTCTTGCGTATTCTTCTCCTTGAAGTAATTAGTGATGTCTATAAATCTTTTTTGTATTTATGATGCTGAATTATATATGAATTTGCTTTCCAAATTCTTTCCCTATGAATTGGAGTATCCAAATATAGTTTAAACATAACTGGTGCATGATCCGACCAAGAACGGTCACCTATATCTACTGATTTAAATTTCATTAAAGTTGAAATCGGTGCAAGAACTAGGTCAATTCTTGAGAAGGAGTGAAACGTAAGAGACCACCTGAGACAAACCTCTAAAACAAAGTCTTTATTAATATTAAATATTAAAACAATGAGACACCAAGTGTCTAATAAACATAGAGGACAAATGACAATGTGCTCTTGAAGGGCCAGATGGAAGGTAGAGAAAGCGTGCAGGAATATACTAATAAATGGATAGTTAGATGAGTTCTAAGCAATCTAAGAGGGACTAAGTAGATCCTCCACTTATCCTACCTACCTGCGGAGAGTGTTATAATGTACTGGACACCCCCCACTCTGGGTGGCTGTCCCTGCTCTTCCCTGGCCTATGCCCACCACCAACCAGGTGAATTGTGTACAAACCAGAACAAACATATAAAACAGATTTGTTGGTTCCTGAACTTGGACTGAATCCTATGTTCCAGTCAAAATACTGTATCAACAGCAGTTAGGATCAAGCTCCTGGGTCCACCAAGTAGGCCGGCACCCAAAGCTTCCCAGACGCGTTTCACCCCCTCCTAACTAAGTGGTAGGGGGTTCATCAGGGGTAAATTGCCAACAACACCTGAAAGAATGAAAAAGACAAATGGTGTAATTCAATATAGAAATTAAATTATCAATCTCCAAAAAGCCTCTAAATGTGTAAGACTTACTTGGAAAAGCTCCCAAGATTAATAAAGTGCAGCAGCAGTAGAATATGCTTGCCTAATATGTCTTAATGAGGTTTCCAAAAAGCATATGTTACTTCCTATAACAAATGGCGGCAAAAGTCCACATTAGTTATTTATCCCCACTCGTTATTAGTCCCTCCTAAAATAAAACAAAACAGAAGGTGGGCCAAATCAATACACATTGAGCCTCTACCTTATTTCCTCAAAGAATGATGTCTCAGCATGAATAGTGCTATTTATGATGCATAAATGCAGTATATTACACCTGAAAGAAAAAAGGGGAGGGTCATGACAAAAAACACTCTCAATATGTCTGTCTCCTCCTATTTTCCAGAGCATAGAGGCTTATAATGTCTAGAGATCCCATACCTCATTAGATCGTATAAATAGCCATGTTCCACAGGAACTCTCAATATATCAAATCAGCCTCTTAACTCCTGTAAATAAATAGGAAGAGGAGAAAATCAGCAGCACAAATAGAGACACAGTGTCCAAATCTAGACACTATATGCTGCACATCCATGAGTACATATTAACATGGGTGGTAGAGATATACCTAAAATTGTGTTGGTAAGCCTCTTGTTGGTACAAGATACACAGCTTTGAACAGGGGGATTAGTCGGCCCTCTCCTGTATTATACAAGTTGCTGTTCTGTAATCCAGGTAGCAGCCCTGGATTACAAAACGTATTGCATCACCTATGTGTAGGGCAGACACATGTGACCTTACATCACCATTTAACCCCTGAATACCTGCAATGTAATGATTCCTGCATGGAAACGCTGGGTCTCTGCTTTAAAATGTACAGGGCAATGTGTGCACCTGTGAAAAGAATATATACACAGAACTAGCACAAGGTTTCTAAATGTCTGGCAGATATCACTAGTCAATAGATGAAATATGCAAAGAAAGGGAACAGTTACCTACCAGATGTATAGCATAAAACACACTCAATCTGCAAGGACAAATGTCCCGAGCTTATTTGCACATCTGGTCACGCAGAGAGTGGAGGAACGGCTGCCAGGGCTAGAGGTGGTGCATCCTGTGGTATCTCCGCATGCTGTATCGTCTGCCATTACCACAGTCATCTTTAAAGAGCCCGCGCCCGGAAGTGAAGGTGGGCAGTCCCATCCTTGCAAGACTGACACATGAAGGGGCCTATCCCCTCATTGTTCCGTGAAACCGGAAGTGAGGTATCGTTTTAAGATTGACATAGCCAGCAGCCTATTGTAGCCACTGCTGCTACCGGAAATGACAAAACGGAACCAGCAACCAGTCACTATCTTGGCAAGATTGACACATGAGGGAGCCTATCCCCTCAAGGTTCCGAAAAACCGGAAGTGAGGTATCATTGTAAGATTGACATGGCCAGCGGCCTATAGTAGCCACTGCTACTATCACAAATCCACTGGCCAGTCACAGATCTCATATAAGATTTTAATAAGAGGCCCAAAAACTTCTAGTTGCTGCTCTGGCTGCCCGGATTGTCATATCACAATCCGTGAATATTCCTGCAAATTATACCACAGACATAGAGACTGGTCCTATAATAAACAGTGTAACTTATAGAATAGTGAATATATGTGTCCATAACGAGCTATGGTCACCACAGAGAGCGTATCCATCAGCCAGGGATATACATACCCTGTCTATACACAGATCAGATTATCTTGCCACCGATGGACAAGAATGAACCCCTATGTCAAAGCTGGCCTGCTTCACAGCAGAACCGCACATTTGATGTATATATAGCTCTAGGACCTAATTACATAATTCATACAGTGAGACAGCGTCAGTCCATCGGTAGTACCCAGCAGGATCATCTCCAGTGCACTAGTTTAAATAGTGCACTCAGGTGCCCAATAACTGACACAGATATGGACACTGCCCTATGTTGAAATGTTATCGGGGATATACTAATGGAGAACTAGGCTAAGGAGATTAATCGATGAATAGAATCAGGTATGAATGACCTGGCAACGGCAAAAGATGTAATTAACTTCCTATCCTATATGGTATACAACTAACATTTTAGATGAAACTGACAAAGCTCAGAGTTTCGTTAAGCCCACCAGGTTTAACCAAGTCTAGCAAAAAGGTCCATCTAGCCTCTGGTTGAAGAATTTTGTTGTTCTAATCCCCCCCCCGGAGAGGCTTGTTGACCACCTCAATCACTTGAAAAAATATTGTATTGATGTCTCCATTGTGGCAGGAGTTGACATGTCTGGTGATGGCCGTATCTCTTTTTATGGCCAATATCCCCCAGGTGTTTCCCAATTCTGACCCGCAGCTCCCTCTTAGTCTTGCCCACATATCCCATAGGGCAGCTGCAGGTACAGAGGTAGACTACCCCCTCCGTCCTACAGTTTGCAAAGTCCTTAATTCTGAAGATTCTACCTGTCACATTATTGCGAAATTCCTTAGTTTGATTGATGCGTGGGCAATATACGCACCTACCGCACCTAAATGTACCCTGGGGTTTTCGATCCAGCCATGTCCCTTGTCCCTTCGGGGCAGAGAAATGGCTGTGCATTAAATGATCTCTGATCGATCTACCCCTCCTAAAAGTGACGCTTGCATGTGGCGAGACAAATTTTCCTATATCCGGATCGGATTTGAGAATAGGCCAGTAGCGTCTAAGCACCTCCATAATCCTGGGATTTTGATAATCATACGTGCCTATCAGTCGGGTAATCTGATCTTCCTCCCGTCTTTTTGTCGATTTCAGGAGATCTCCTCTGGTGGTAGATCTTGCATGTCTATATGCTGGTTCCAGCACGTGTAGAGGATATCCTCTCTGTCAAAAACGGTTCCCCATGTCTAGCGCTTGAGATTCAAAGTCAGACAGGGATGAGCAGTTCCGTCTTAATCGAAGGAAATGTCCCTTTGGGATGCCTCTCCTCAGGGGTACTGGATGGTAACTTTCCCACCTGAGGAGGCTATTTGTTGCCGTAGGTTTTCTATATATACTTGTAGCCAATTTTCCTCCAATATCTTTAGATATTTTTAGATCAAGAAAGGCCAGGCAGTCCCCACTCACTTCAAAAGTAAATCTGAGTCCAAGATCATTATTATTCAATCTCTCCACAAACTGAACAAACAGGGCTTTCTTCCCTGTCCACAGGATGAGGATGTCCTCTATATAGCGCCCCCAGAATTGAATATGGGGGGTAAAGATGACATCCTCGTCCTTGAATACGTGGGTGTCCTCCCACCAGCCCAGGAACATGTTGGCATATGTGGGAGCACAAGGGCTCCCCATTGCCGTGCCCCTGAGCTGGTGGTACACCTTTCCGTCAAATAAAAAATAATTATCGGACAGAACAAAGAGCAATAGATCACCTACAAAGCTGCTATGTTCACGGCATTGATTGCCTCGTGTGGAGAGGAAGTGGTGGACTGCTTCTAGACCCCTATCATTTGGGATGCTACTGTAAAGTTGCTCCACATCTATTGATGCGAGCATTGTGCCAGGATCCAGGATGATACCATCAAGTTTAGAGATAAGATCGTTTGTATCTCTGATATAGGAGGGCAGGCTGGTGACAAACGGGCGTAGAACTGTATCAATATAGATGCCAGGATTTTGCCCAATCGCATCGATCCCTGAGACAATGGGACGTCCTTTTAAAGGATGCAATCCCTTGTGTATCTTTGGGGTGGCATAAAAAGTGGCTGTCACTGGGATCCTCTGATACAGAAAGTCGTATTCTTTATCTGAAATTACCTTGGACTCAAGTGCTTTCCTAAGGAGAGCCTCCACCTCCCTAGGTACTCTCTTGTTGGATCCCTAGGGAGTATTTGATAGGTTACCCTGTCTGCCAGAATACGTTTACACATTATCGGATAGTCTTTGGTGTCCATCACTACCGTATTCCCCCCCTTGTCAGAAGGTTTTATTATAATTTGGGCATTCCTTTCCAAATTGGTTAAAGGCTGCCATTCCTCCCTGTTCAAATTCGACTTAACTGACTGTAGTTTGGGTTGAATATTCTTGAGATCCCTAGTCACCAGTTTAGAAAAGATATCTAAGCCACTATAATCCAGTGGGGGTGGTATCTTCTTACTTTTGGGTCTCAAACAGGTAAAAGGCCCTATGCCCATACATTCCCCTCTTACATCATCCAGACTAGATAATAGCCTGACATCATCTAGCATGTCCCCTGGAATTCCCAACCTGATACATTCAGCCTCATCATTGTGTACAAAAATTTTTTTCCATTTGAGTTTCCTCAAAAAGAGTTCTAAATCCTTTACCCAGGTAAAAGGATCGAACCTGGTTGTAGGAACAAATGAGAGCCCAAAACAAGTACCCGCATCTCCACCTCCGAAAGATGGTAACTAGATAGTGTGAGACTGTGACCGGGGTTATCTATGACGGCCGGTATGTCTCGCCCCGGTTGTGCTCACTCCATGATAGAAAGTAAATCCACTATAGGGTTAATGCTGTTTCCCTACAGGCTGAAGGAAGGGTTAAATAGAATCAGGAACAAGGGCAGGTGTGCCGGGTGTGAGGGAGTGAACAGAACTCCCTGAGTTTTCTGCTGGGGAGTCACATGTATTGTGTTATGGACTTTTGTTTGGACATTAAAACCGTGTGCTGTGAACCTTAATGCCTGGATCCCGTGTCTTCTGCTGCGCAGCCGACCACGCTACCTCACAATAGGTTGATGACTTGGTGATCCAAAGAGCTAGAGGAATCTATTTTTTCGATGTTCTGTATCCATGATTTCTTAAATTGTATGGATCCCGCCCCCCTAAAAAAGAATTGGGAGCCACAGAATGGGATCCCATCGGGTGGGTGCCCTGGGAGGAGGGGGGGGGAGAGGAAGTGGGTATGGGAGGAGCTGTGTTGTCCATAGATCTCGATTGCCCCATACCTTGGTAAGGTACTCCAGAGGAGGATGGCGAGCCATATCTTCCATTGACCCGGTCCCTCTATGTCCTCTATGTTTATTACACACTTGGTGTCTCATTTGTTTTAATATTTAATATCAATAAAGACTTTGTTTTAGAGGTTTGTCTCAGGTGGTCTCTTATGAATCTTACCTCGATTAGTTTATTTTGGGTGTGGTTTACAAGGAGTGAAACCTATCAGTGACATGTATTGATGTATTGAGACAGCGGAAAACATCATACAATTTCTCTCTTTCTATCCATGGATCCAAAGTCTAATTAAAATGTCTAGTTTAAGATGTGGAATCTAGATTTCCATTTGGAATCAGGTTGAAGTCTCCATTTTCTCTGATTATCTGAATTACCTTGTTCAAAAATTGATTTTAGCCAATGTTAAGGGCATAAATATTAAATAATGTAAATATGGAGTTATTAATTTTGTATATTAAAATAAAGTATCTCCCGTCCTTATATCCTATTTCAGATATAAGTTCGAAATCAATTGTGTTTTTTATAAGTATAAGAACCCTTGCTTTTTTCTTTATATTAGAAGCTGTAATTTATGCGGGAAATTTTGGTAACTAAAATTCTGAGGATTAATAGGTGAAAACTTCATCTCTTGTAGACCTACATGTCACCTTTAGTGTTTTTAATGTTTCCAAATCATGTGATGTTTTTGTGGACTATTTAGACCCCTGACATTGTATGACAAACAGTTTAGAGTCAGTTTTATAAACAAAAACGTAGCATCAAAATTCCAACTATTTTACCATAAGTTAAAGTGATTTTTTTTTAATTAAAAACTGTCAATGGCCATCCGTATATACCTGTAAGGCAGGAGTCACACATGCATATGACTCGCACGAGTGCAATGTTAAAAAATCTCGCATTGCACTCAAACCAGTGTTAATCAATGAGGCAGCTCTGATCTGCGTTTTTTGGCTCCGCTCCAATCAAACTGAGGAAAAAATTGCATCATGCTGCGATTGCACAAGTATCTCGTGCAAGACTCGCCAATGCAAGTTTCTGGGTGCAAAAAAAAGCCAGATTGTACACGGATCACCCATCACACATCTGTGTGCTGTGTGTGAAAACACATCCAATTGAAAAAAAAAAAAAAAAGGAAATTACTTCAGATGCCACAGGAAGTTTTGTTTGGAAATGTGTGTGCTGCCATTAAAAAAAGTCCACACCTCAACGGAGTGCAGGCTCACCATGGCTCAATATATCAATGTTGAAACTTTGATTATGTTAGTGCAGGAAAGGCCTGAATTGTGGGACAAGAGGGATCCCGCCTACTGAGACAGGGCAGTCAGAGATGCCTCCTGGTTATGGATGTACTGGAAAATGTTCCCTACGTATAATGATAGTCCAGCTGATGTACAGCTCAGAATAAGTAAGTAATTTTTAATTTACTGATATTGATATGTTGTAATATAGGAATTTTTTTCTATATTTTTTTAATCTGTTTTAAAGTTTGTTGCTGCCATGCCTGCAATGCACTACTTGTTAATAATTATTTTTGTGTTTTGTTTGGTTATTAAGGAAGATTAGTGTGTTATTGGTAGAGATGAGCGAACCGGTCGCAGTTCGGCTCGAGTTCGGTTCGCCGAACGGGCATCTCGTTCGAGTTCGGTTCTGCGAACGTTCGCAGAACCGAACTCGAACCGCATAGGAAACAATGGCAGGCAATCACAAACACATAAAAACACCTAGAAAACACCCTCAAAGGTGTTCAAAATGTGACAAACAACTCACAACACAACACAAACACATGGGAAAGTGACAAGGACATATACTCATGCGAAAACAAAAGAGAAGGACAAGGAACAAGAGGAGGAGACACAGATATAGGCATGGCACGCCCTTCTAAAATCATGTAAAACACCGCAAGGTGACTCCAAGCGGAGTCTCCCTTTTTTCAAAAAATTGGGCCACACACACACCCACCCCTTCAGTGGCAGCACTTGTGCCCCAGTTGTACACTTCACAGCTAGATTTGCATCAAGCACATTCAAAAATACGCCATACTTAACCGTCCCTAGGATGACACCGGGGTAGGTAGCAAAGTCTTTCCTGATCCCAGCTCTGTGCATCTTGGATCATTTTTAAAAACAATGTAAGCAAGGTTTACTCCAAGCGGAGTCTCCCTTTTTTTTCAAAAAATTGGGCCACACACACACCCCTTCAGTGGCAGCACTTGTGCCCCAGTTGTACACTTCACAGCTAGATTTGCATCAAGCACATTCAAAATAAACAAGCATTTACTCTCCCCAGGATGACACAGGGGTAGTAAATTCCTTGTCGATCCATGACTTGTTCATTTTGATGAACGTTAGTCTGTCCACATTGTCACTGGACAGACGCGTGCGCTTATCTGTCAGCACACACCCAGCAGCACTGAAGACACGTTCAGAGACAACGCTGGCAGCTGGACACGACAAAATCTCCAAGGCATAAGTGGAGAGCTCTGGCCATTTTTTTCAAGATTTGAAGCCCAAAATGAGCAAGGCTCCATTTGCAAAGTAATGGCATCGATGTTCATTTGGAGATACTCCTGTATCATCCTCTCCAGCCGTTGACTATGTGTCAGACTTGTTGTCTCTGGTGGCCTTGCAAAGGAGGGTCTAAAAAAATTATGAAAAGATTCCATAAAATTGCTGTTACCAGCACCAGATACGGTGCTACTGGTACGGGTAGACTGTTGAAGATGACGAGACCGTCCCATGTTTGTCAAGTTACAACTGGGAGATTCACTCCCTGCACCTGCACGGTTGTTTGGTGGAAAAGCCGAGCTAAGATCGCGTAACAGCTTCTGCTGATACTCCTGCATACGTGCGTCCCTTTCTATGGCTGGAATTATGTCACAAAATTTGGACTTGTACCGGGGATCTAATAGTGTGGCAAGCCAGTAGTCATCATCACTTCTAATTTTGACAATACGAGGGTCATGTTGGAGGTAGTGCAGCAAGAAGGCGCTCATGTGTCTTGCGCAGCCATGCAGACCAAGTCCACGCTGTGTTTGTGGCATAGAGGTGCTAACCGTTCTTTCTTCCTCTGACATCTGCCCCCAACCTCTTTCAACTGAAATTTGACCAAGGTCTCCCTCATCCGCTGAGTCTTCCATGTCCATGGACAGTTCGTCCTCCATTTCTTCATGTTCTCCTGCACCTTCCTCAACATTTCGCCTGCTACCATGCGCCCTTGTTGATCCCTGTCCCCCATGGTCCCATGCCTGCCGCATTGATGATGAACGTCTGGACCTTGGTGATGTTGTTGTGTCTTGCGCATATGAATCCTCCTGTAGTTCCTCCCCTTCCTGTTGTCCCACCCCCTGATTCCGAATAGTGTTTAGCGTGTGCTCCAGCATGTAAATGACTGGAATTGTCATGCTGATAATTGCATTGTCAGCGCTAAACATATTCGTCGCCATGTCGAAACTGTGCAGAAGGGTGCATAGGTCCTTGATCTGAGACCACTCCATCAGGGTGATCTACCCCACCTCTGCATCTCGTTGGCCCAGGCTATACGTCATGATGTATTGCACCAGGGCTCGGCGGTGCTGCCACAGTCGCTGTAACATGTGGAGAGTCGAATTCCAGAGTGTCGCCACATTGCATTTCAGGCGATGAACCGGCAGGCCGAAAGACTTCTGGAGCGATGCAAGTCGGTCAGCAGCGGTGGTTGAATGGCGGAAGTGAGCAGACAGTTTTCGTGCCCTGTTCAGAAGGCCATCTAGGTGGGGATAGTGTGTTAAAAATTGCTGGACAACAAGATTCAACACGTGAGCCATATAAGGCACGTGTGTCACCTTGCCCAGGCGAACGGCCGCACCCAGGTTTGCAGCATTGTCGCACATGGCCTTACTAGGCTGTAGGTTGAGTGGAGACAACCATTTATTAAACTCAGTCTCCAGAGCTGCCCACAACTCATCCGCTGTGTGACTCCTATTTCCAAGACATGTCAAGCTAAAGACCGCCTGATGCCGTTGCGCTCTGCTGCCAGCATAGTAATGAGGGGTGCGTGATTCCTTCTGCGCAGTGAGAACGCTGGTGGCCTGACCAGGCAGGCTTGGGGCGGAGGACCCAGATGAGGTGGAGGAGGCAGAAGCAGTGGCGGAACTTGGACAGACAGAGGATTGACACACAAGTCGTGGGGACGGCAAGACTTGTGCAGCAGATCCTTCACCATCTATCACCATAGTTACCCAGTGCCCAGTCAGCGACATGTAACGTCCCTGTCCATGCTTACTGGTCCAAGTATCGGTGGTGAAATGCACCCGTTCACACACAGAGTTTCTCAAGGAAGCGGTGATGTTGTGTGCGACATGCTGGTGTAGCGTGGGCACACCTTTCTTAGAGAAGTAGTGGCGACTGCGCATCTGGTACTGGGGCACAGCGACAGACATAAGGTCTCTAAAATCCTGTGTGTCCACCAGGCGGAAAGGCAGCATTTCGGTAGCCAAGAGCTTACAGAGGGATAAAGTCAACCTCTTAGCTTTGTCATGGGTCGCAGGAAATGGCCTTTTATTTGTCCACATCTGAGGGACAGAGATTTGGCTGCTGTGTGTAGACGGTGTTGAGTAGGGTGTCCCTGGAAAAATGCAGGTTTGTGAGGAAAGTGCAGGCGTAGACATGATGTTGCCTTCATCCAACGTTGCTGCTATCGATGTCTGAGAGAGCTGTACACACGCACTTGTTTCCCCTTCCAAACCAAGTGACGACCTACCAAGCAAACTGCCTGTTGCGGTTACAGTGGTGGAAGTTGTGCGTGGAAAACCAGGTGTGACAGCTGTCCCCACAGTCCTAGAAGATGAAGAGCGCGCGGATGCACTGGAAGGGGCAGGCAGTGGATGGTTCGCTCCGCTAGGCCGCATTGCAGCACGGTGAGCTTCCCACTGGGACATATGATATTTATTCATGTGACGATTCATGGAAGAAGTTGTCAAACTGCTGAGGTTTTGCCCTCTACTAACAGAATCACGACAAATTTTACAGATCACATAATTTGGCCGATCTTTTGCTATGTCAAAAAAGGACCAGGCTAGACAAGGCTTAGAGGGCATGCAACCTGCTGATCCACCCCGACTAGTGCTCAGAGGCACAGTGGTGGCTGAGGATGCAGTTGTAGACGTGCTACCAGTAGTCCGACTGTCCAGGAAGGCGCAAGGTAACTTCGTCGTCAGTTGCATCCTCCTCCACCATCTCTGTTGACCTCCTCGAGGGCCTGACTGTGGGTTGACAGTAGGTGGGATCTAGAACTTCCTCATCAATTGTTCTGTTTGCACTCCCCTCACCCTCAGACCGAGCCTCTTCTTGCCCTGACCGAATATTTAAGTTGTCATCCCAATCTGGTATCTGCGTCTCTCCATCATCAGTATGTTCCTCATTGTCTATTACCACAGGTGTTTCAGTTTGTGAATAAGGGTCAACATTATGCTCAGAAACTTGTTCATCACGGCCTGAATCTGAGTCACAAAGGTTCTGGGCATCACTGCAGACCGTTTCCTGGTCTGTACTCAATGTAGCTTGGGAGCAGACCTCTGATTCCCAGGCTATAGTGTGACTGAACAGCTCTTCAGACTCAGCCATCTCAGTTCCACCATACTGTACAGGGCGGATGGAGACTTCAGAGCTGGGAGAAAGCAAGTGTGATTGGGATGACAACTCGGAGGACTGGTGTTTTTTGGATGCGGTAGTTGAGGTGGAGGAGAGGGCACTTGTTGGACCACTTGAGATCCATTCAAGCATTTTCTTTCTTTTGGCCATCATCTACCTTTTGTTCCAGTTGTTCGTGTCCGTAAAAAAGGTAGCACATCGGATTGTCCACGGTAAGTAGTAGACATCTTACTTTTGCTGGAAGATGGTCTATCTTCAGCAGATGTTAATGGAGCTTTGCCACCGTCCCCACGGACAAACCCTTTGTTTCCTTTTCCAACACGCCTCTTCCCCTTTCCACCAGCATCTGTCATTTTGCCACTCATTTTGATTGCGACAAGATTGTGCACTTAAAATGTAGTAGTAAAAATTGAGAGGTGGTGTAGATTGCAGCGGTGGTCTATCTTTATTAACAGCAGAATAAACAACAATAACTATCCCTGACAATGCAACTACGGCCCTTAAACTGGCAGCATAGTTTGCTAGTATAATGTGTTTGTAACAATGAGTGAGTGTGCAATGCAGAGGTGATGCACATAGATTTGCACCAGTGGGACACTAATGGAAGTCCAACAGCCACTTTTAGGATGCCACTAAGTTTACTCAGTGTTTGCTAGTATAATGGCTTAGTAACAATGAGCTTGAGTGTGCAAAGGGCAGAAGGGTACAGTGGCAGGGTTGTGGGTCTGGGTAGAGGAAAGGAAGCCTCCCTTTCTATCCCTCCTAATGGGGAAATGCAGCGAGGAAATCCCTGACCTTAGCTACACAGACGCTGTCATCTTGTGTAGCTGTTAAAATCTGTTTTCACTGACCTGACTGTCACCTATGGCTCTGACCCTGCCGGTATTAGCCCTTAAAAGGACTAATAGAAACTTCTATCCCTATTCTGTATAGCGCTGTGTATAGAGCGTACACAGCAGTATCGGAGACAGGAGCTACGCCAGCGGTGACTGACACCAAGACGCAGAAGGCAGATAATGGCGTGCTGGAGGAAAATGTCCGTTTTTATAATGCATGGACATGTGACATGGACATCCTATCACACATGCCGTTGCTTCTCTGGCTAAAAGTCCACTTAGCTGTGTGTGTGTCTGGGATTGGCTGACATGCTGGCCCGCCCCACTACACGCGCGCGCTTAGGGAAGGAAGACCAGGAGAAAAAAAAATGGCGATCGCCATTATCCAAACATCAGTGATCTGAATGCGCTGTTCCCGCACACTATACGCTGAAATTTCATAATAGTGTGAGTCACAGAGTGACTTACACTATTACAGTGGAAAGCCAGCTAGTAATTAGCTTGTCTTTTTGCTGCTAGAACCGTTCTCGAACATATCTAGAACTATCGAGCTTTAGCAAAAAGCTCGAGTTCTAGTTCGATCTAGAACAAGCCCCCAAAATCACTCGAGCCGCGAACTGGAGAACCTCGAACCGCGAACCGCGCTCAACTCTAGTTATTGGTAATCAGCTTAGGTTTTGTTTAATTATTTTTTTTGCTGCTCCCATAATTATATTAAAGTGACTGTTGCCTCAATTTATAATTTTCTTAATCTTATCTGGCCCATAATATTATTTATTTATTTTTTTAAATGAACTCTGACTTTTCTGTATCCCAATTTACATCTACCAGCCAGACTGTTTTGTAAGATTGTTGCAATTTAGATGCGATAAATACATGTGATATGACATGCAGGTGTACTGGATTCAAACTGACTCCAATATGTTAGGCAAAAAAAAGAGTCACAACCATCTCATTTACCCTATCTAATTTATGTAGTGTAGAGATTTACTTGGGTCGGGAGGCAGTAAAAGGCTCACACAGGCATACAGTTCAAAACGTAAGGATTTTATTTAGACATACGTTGACAGTCAGCAGTTCAAAGGGAAAAAAAACAATCCAAAGTCCATTCTCTCAACCCTGGTTGCTCCACAGGACTGATGCACACCCTTGCCTGAGTAGGTTACCAGTCTCTTAAATATAGTCCCATACAAACACTGCCCGGTAGTGTGAGACAGCAGTTCTCTCCTCAAAGTCCAGTAACACACTGAGCTCCTTATCCAGCCCCAGCTCTCTACCCATAGGCACTGAACACCAAGCGCCTTATGCCTTCTTAATTACTGCAGCTGTGTATGTCGGGCGTTGCCCCGAAAACCCAGATAATCAGAAGGCTTCCAGGCCAGAGTTCTGCATTCTCCAACTAGAGCTCTAGCAGGATTGCATTTTGCCTGGAGACATATACCTGCCATCTAGTACCCCACACATACCTCCCCCTTTATTCAACCCTGTGGGGGTGGACACTTGACAGATAATAAACCCTGGAGAGAGCATCCGCATTGCCCTGTAAGCTTACCAGCCCCATGTTCAACTGTAAAGTTAGTTTTGTAGTGACAGAGACCATCTAGTGACACAAGCATTTCTCTCCTTGGCTTGGCTCGGCTCATCGACGTGAGAGGCGAATGGTCAGTCACTAGACGAAGGTTCTCCCCAGGAGATAGTAATGGAGCGACTCTAGCGCCCACATATTGGCTAGGCACTCTCTGTACTATGCTATACCTGCTTTCGGCAGGGGATAGTTTCTGGGGATTCCTCCCCATTTACCTATTGTGACAGAACAGCCCCCAGACCCACCTCTGATGCATCGGTCTGCACCACAAACTCCTTGGTGAAGTTTGGAGTAACAAGAACTCGTGTTCCAGACAGTACCCCCTTTAACGTCACAAATGCTTCCTCTAACTGGTTAGTCCAGTGGACCATCACGGACTTATTTCCCCTTAAACAGTCAGTTAATGGGGCTGACAGTGTAGCGAAATTAGGGATGAACCGCCTATAATACCCCACTAACCTCAGAAATGCTCTAACTTGCTTGGTTGTGAGGGGACGGGGCCAGTTCTGAATGGCCTCTACTTTGTTGATTTGCAGTTTCAGGACCCCTCTCTCAATGACATACCCCAGATACCGAGCCTCCTCTAACCCTATGGAGCATTTCTTTGGGTTGGCTGTCAACCTGGCCTGTCGGAGGGAGTCTACTATCGCCTGCACCTTCGGTGAGTGACTCTCCCAATCCGCACTCTATATAACAATGCAGTCAAGATAGTCCGCCACGAATCGCTGATGAATACGGAGCACTATGTCCATTAAGCGCTGGAATGTCGCCGGGGCGCCATGCAGTCCAAAGGGCAAAACTTTAAACTGGTATAGTCCCTCGGGGGTCACAAAGGCTTTTTTTTCTTTAGCCGCATCGGTCAGGGTACCTGCCAATACCCCTTCGTGAGATCCAGTGTGGAAAAATACCGAGCCTGCCCAAACTGTTCGACTAACTCGTTCACCCGAGGCATGGGGTATGCGTCAAATTTGGATACCTCGTTCAGTTTACGAAATTCGTTACAAAATCGTAGGGACCCACCGGCTTCGGTATTAAATCTATTGGACTAGCCCACTCACGTCAAGATTCCTCAATAACACCTAACTGTAGCATGTTTCTCACCTAACCGAGATGGCTTGTCGCCAAGCCTCAAGCACCCGAAATGGCCTTAATCGGACTTTAGCCTGGGGCTCTGTGACAATGTCATGGCAGATGACCAAGGTACGACCAAGGAGCTCGGAAAACATGTCCATATTCCTACTAACGAACTCCCTGATCCTGTGTAGATGACACTGTATTTGCTTGCTATCTTGACTGCGGTAGAGGCTCCCTCCGAGACCCTTGAAGATGATGGAGCCATCTCCGCAGGGAATGCTGGCAGTGGATTATCCCCATCAGTAAGATCCCTATCCTTCCATAGCTTTAGAAGGTTCACATGGTATACCTGCTCAGGTTTTCTCCGTCCAGGTTGATGAACCTTGTAGTTCATCGGCCTTATTTTTTCTATGACCTCATAGGGAGCCCTGCCATCTGGCAAGAAATTTGCTTTCTAGTGTGGGTTCTAGAACCAATACCCGATCACCTGGACTAAAGGTTTTGGCTCATGCGTCCCAATTATAGACTTGACCATGAGCCTGCTGTGCCACCTCCATGTGTTCCCGGACTAGCGGGAGGACTGTTTCCATTCTTTCCTGCATTTGTGCAATGTGCTCAATAACACTTTTGTGTGGAGTGGCCTGCTGCTCCCATGCCTCTTTGGCAATGTCAAGCAAGCCCCCGGGATGTCTGCCGTACAAAAGTTTGAAGGGTGAGAACCCTGTGGAAGTCTGTGGCACCTCACGCACTGCGAACAAAAGGTAAGACCGTAAAAGGTCCCAGTCTTTCTCATCTGGAGACAGCCCGCTTTAGCATATTTTTATGGGTTTTATTGAATCTTTCTACTAAGCCATCTGTTTGGAGATGATATACGGAAGTGCGTAACTGCTTTACACTGAGTAACCGGCATAGTTCCTTCATAATCTTGGACATAAATGGAGTCCCCTGATCTGTCAATCTCTTTCAAAATTCCCAACCGAGAAAATATGTTCATCAATTCTTTGGCAATGAGTTTAGCAGAAGTACGTCGCAGGGGTACTGCTTCCGGGTACCGAGTAGCAGAATCAATGATCACAAATATGTGTTGGTGTCCACGGGCAGACCTGTTCACAGGACCGATGATATCCATAGCCACTCGTTCGAAGGGTGCCTCTATAATTGGCAGCGGTACCAATGGACTCTGGAAGTGTGGCTGGGGCCTGGTCACCTGACAGACGGGACAGGAATTACAGTATTGTTTTACCTCCTCAGAAATGCCTATCCAGAAAACCCGCTGCAGGATCAGATCCATTTTTATTTTGGTGACCTAGGTGTCCCCCCAACACATGTGTATGAGCTAAGTCCATTACCAACCTACGGTATGTCCTGGGTTCCAACAATTGCTCAACCATTTCTTCCCGTATTCGGGTTACTCGGTATAACAAATTTTGTGTCATGTCGAATCATGGCCATACGGTATGTGCCCCGGAACGCTGTGGCTCCCCATTAATAAACAGTATGTTTTTTCGTGCATGAGCCAGCGTAGGATCTTGGAGCTGCGCCGTACCGAAATTGTCACCCGAGATATTTAAATCCGACAATTCAGGTCCCGGCGGCAAATGTTCCACATCCTTGGCTAAAACTTCTATGGGGGACTGTTCTCCCTCCCCACCTGAGTGGACGTCACCCCCACTGCAAGCACCTCCTCCTCAGAACTTCCAGGTTCCTGCTCCCCCATGGGAGAAATCAGCATTGTCTGTCTTGGTGCCACTGGTGGGTCAATATGTGGGATCCTCGGGGACCACAAAACAGACAAGGGATAATCTCTCCCAAGAATCAACTCATAATGTAAATTTTCAACAACCCCCACTTTATGACACCGCCTCCCTGCTGGTTTACTTATCATGACTAAAGCAGTAGGATAGTTTTTTAAGTCTCCGTGAATGCATAGGACCCCCACTTTCCGTCCGGTGTAATCACTGGAAGGCACCAGGTTGGCTCGCACCAGAGTCACGAGACTCCCTAAGTCCAGAAGAGCCACAACTGAGGTACCATTCACACTCACACGACATAAGTGACCATTGTTGGAACCCTCCAGGGTGCCAGTGGCACAGAGCTTCATCACATACAGACTGTCGGTTCCCAAAGTTCACGTCCATGGGCTCTGCCAGATTAGGACAATCAGCCCTTACATGACCTGGCTCCTGGCATCACCAGCAGACAATGGGGCCCCGCTCAATCCCAGAATAGTCTGGAGGGGTCCTCCTGGGCTCCGCTCGGCGGGTTAGGGTTGGGGACTTATGGAACCGTCCTGCCCCCTTTCGGGGATGCCCACCCTGGAGTTTCTTGGTAGCCCCATATCGCTCCATGAGATCTACCATGAGCAGTGCATTAGTAGGGGACACCTGACCAATCCAGTCCTGGAGGGAGCGTGGCAAAGCCCTCCAAAATTTATCCACCACAAGTCGATCCACCATCTTTCCAGGAGTGAGTTCCTCTGGCTGTAACAATGCTGGTATGCAACAAGTCATAGTACTGGGACCTTACCGGCTTGGAAGTGTTAAACTCCCACTGCTGGGCCCGGACTAAGGGTATGTGCGCACGTTGCTTTTTACCTGCTTTTTACCTGCTTTTTTGCTGCTTTTTCTTCTGCGCTGTTTAATGCCAAAATGGATGTGTTCTTCTATTCAAGCAAAGTCTATGGGAATTTGGGTTTCTTGTTCACACTATTGTTGTTCAAAATGCTGCCTTTTTGTGGCAGAACTTTGATCAAAAACTCAGCTTTTCAAAGAAGCAACATGTCAATTGTTTTTGCCATTTGGGTTTTGCACTGCAAAGCTGAGTTTTTGACCAAAGTTCTGCCACAAAAAGGCAGCATTTTGAACAACATAGAGTGAACAAGAAACCCAAATTCCCATAGACTTTGCTTGAATAGAAGAACACATCCATTTTGGCATTAAACAGCGCGGAAGAAAAAGCAGCAAAAAAGCAGGTAAAAAGCAGGTAAAAAGCAACGTGCGCACATACCCTAATACATTCACACCGATACGTGCAAGTATCTCAGCCTTCATGATGGTGTAGTCGGTTGTCTGCTCCACCGGTATCTCATTGTAGGCCTTCTTTGGTCCTGGTGCAAGAAACAGAGTGACAATTTCGGCCCACTGGTCCTTCGTCAACCTTTCTCGCTCGGCGACTCTCTGGAAGGTCTCCTCGTACACCTCGACATCATCCGTTTTTTCCATTTTAAGTATCGCTGCCCGGACCGCCTTCTGGACCTCATGGATTCCCCGGGTAGCTCCCGCTGCAGATGCTGACGTAACATGCCGTAGCAATAGCTTATTGGTCTATTGCTGCTGTTGATTAAAGACCTGTTGCTGCTGCATGGCGGCCTGCTGCTGTTGCGTAGTGGCTAGCAGTGATTTTATTGCGGCCTCCATCTCTGCTACTGTCCGGGGCTGCGTCTGCGCCACAACTTTCACCCAGGACATCTACTGGTGACTAGCCAGCAGAAAAAAAAAATGTACAGCAGGAAGAGAGAAATAAAACCAAAAACACACCAGCCTTACTGCAATGCCCGCATTCTGCACCAACTGTAGAGATTTGCTCGGGTCAGGATGCAGTAAAAGGCTCACACAGGCGTACAGAGGGGGCAGCAGAGGCAGCAGATCGGGGAGTGTGAGAGGTGGGAGAGGGGGCAGCAGATCGGGGAGGGTGAGAGGTGGGTCACCAGTCCCAGATCCATGGTGATTGGAGAGATCGGTCACAAGGCCGGTCTCTCTAATCAGAGCTGTGGGTGGGTGAAGCAGAGATCACCCAGCTCCAGCCAATGATCAGTGCTATAGCTGCACTGATCGTGGCTGGATTTCAATGTTTTAGCCATTTTCAATGGTTGAAACATTACAGTGGCTGTGAATGGCTGAGCAGCGTTCGTCAGCCAATCACAGCCTCCGGGGGGAGACGACACCACCCCTCCTGAGGTCAGGCAGAGGTCCCCTCCTCCCCAAATCTATGGTTTTTGTAAACCAATCGCAGCTACCGGGGCTCCGGGGCTGCTATTTTGCCATGACATTCTGGCTACGTCATGGGTCCTTAAGTACCAGGGAGTCATGACGTACACAGTACGTCATAGGTCGCTAAGGGGTTAAACACAGTTTGCGCCTGTCAATCAAGTTTTGCAACTTTTTTTTTGTCCACTAAACATGATTTTGCAAAGTATTCTCCATTCTCAGATCAAAACATAAGTTAATCTTTAGCATCCCTGCGTCTGTGTAGTATTGTCTGACATTGTTATATGTAAAGCCTGTGTTTTGTCTATTGTAAAATGACGATATGTTAATTGTTTTGGCAATACATAATTGTTTTTGTTTATTTTTCCTTATTTAAATAACATTGTCGGACATTACAAGATGTTGGCAGAGTTGTTGAGACCAGTATTGCCATGAAAGACAGCAGCGAGGCTGCAGTGATCCACCTTGTCTCCAAAAAAAGACCCTATATCTTTTTTGAGAGGCTAAATTTCTTAGCGCCAATTATAGACTTGTGTCCATAAGTTTTTGAAATATATATTTAATTAGTGTCTGATATTTTGAAAACCAAGTTTTTTTAAACTAATTAAATTCTGACATGTCTATTAAATTTCAGGACTGAATCCAACTTCCAGGAACCAGAGAATGCCTCGGAGTCCAATGCTGTCTTTGCCCCTGTGGGTGAAGATGCTAATGAGGGTGGCTCATCCAATGCCCCTCAACATACAGATATATCAGCATGCGGCGCAAGTGATTTGGCGTCAACATTAGTACGCCATCATATCGAAGGAGAAAGGGGAAGTCTCTGCCAACTTCAAGGGCAATAAACCCGTCATCCATAGTAAACCACTTAGTGTATATGGGGCTAGCAGTATATTTTCTAGGCCCACCCATCTAGGGGCTCCATTCCCCATAATGACCGCGGAAGCCTGGGCGAATTGGGCAGCCTTATGATAAAGGGAGAAGTTAGGGAGAGACACACACCCCCACCGTCTATGATGAAAAATAGTGTGGTGCGCAATTCTTGCCCTCTTGTTATTCCAAATAAATTTAGCAATCTCTTTGTGGATCTTTACAAACATGTGGTAGTTGAATGGGTAAGGATCGAAATAAATATAAAAACCTCGGGAGACTAACCATCTTTACTGCGTGGACTCTGCCCAAGAAAGAAACTGAGGGTATGGACCATTTTCTAAAATCTAGTAGCATTTGTTGAATGAGAGGATTTAGATTCTATTTGAATAAAGTATTCCAATGATTAGTTAAATTGATCCCTAGGTAAGGAATGTAATGGGATTGTTTCTGAAATTTGAAATTGGAGAGGATGGTGTTCTTGATATCTGAAGGTGTATTGAAAAAAAGGGCTTCTGTCTTGTCGATGTTCACCCGCAGACCTGACAGTTTTTTGAATTTGTTCAATAAATCAAATAAGTTTGGTAGAGAGATGTGTGGGTTCGTCAGTGTCAACAAAAGGTCGTCTGCAAATAGACTTATTTTATACATTTCCTGCCCCAGAATAAAGTTTTTAGTTTAAATAAAAATAACATGAGATTATACATACCTTAACGACAGCAACAGACGCTCCTCCACAGAAATACTTTTCTGAAAACACTTATTTCGTTAATATAATTGGACGAATACACATCAGAATTAAATCAAATGTATCCAAGCCCATTCGACAGTAGGCATAAAATTTGTCTGGACTTTGGCGGAATTTTGAATACAAGCGCTGGAAATGTCCTTTAGTAGGGTGACACTGGATAATTGGATGAACCCAAAATCTGCGACGCCTCCGCATAGTGGCATCTGGGTAGGTCTCTCCAAATCTGCGGGATACCACCCAGAGCAGCAGAACACGCTCAGTGGTGTTCAAGGTTAAATGTGATGACATGTTTGGAATACACTGACACACTTGACACAAAAATATATGCTAAGCATGCCGTTGGGCAAACACATCCACAATGGCTTCAAAATCATTGATGAATGTAGGGGACAGGTCTTAAATAGGTTTCTAACATATGTACAATATGATTTCCCTACAAATCGCAAAGGAAAAAACGCATCTCATACAGATTACAAACGGATTGTTCACGAACAACATTTATTTTTACAAAAAACGCAGACTTGCATTGCACACGGACATACACTCGGACAGCAATTGTCCTACTCTCCGGCATGAAAATCGGACCGATTTTTTTCATACGCAAGTGTGACTCCAGCCTAAAAGAAAAAATGGGTTATCTAGTACTAAACCAAAAAAACAAAATAAGCAAAAACCAACAGACGAGTAACCATACTGTAATCCTTCGGTAGTTAATACAGATCAACTCTATGTTGGGGCATAGTTTTACGGCAATATCTGTCTACAAAACCTCTTGTAGGAAAAAGAATAAACACAAAATATCAAGCCAAATTTAATCCATAACCATTAGGATCCACATGTAATAGAAGTAAGGAAAAGAAACAGAAAAAATAAATAAATAAAATCAACAATCATCCAGAAGTGTGTCCATCTTATCCAAAATAGAACCATAAATGTCTGTATAACTTTTCTTTAAAAATAAACCGTATTTGTAATCCAGTGGTAATAGTAGTAGTTCAAATCACTTCGATTCCCAAATCTTTCAATGTTTTTCTTCCATTCTCTGGGGATAATAATGGAATTGTCTTTCCTTGATAAGACATCAGTAATTTTGTGGGGAAACCCCAGCGGTAAAGAATGTTTGTTTTTTTTTGGCAAAGAGTTTGGGTTATTCTCCCAAAAGCTTTCCTTTAAGGCTTCTGTCACACGTTCGTGCCTCCGGTACGTGTATGGATAGTTTTTTCATGTACCGGAGACACGGGCACACGTTGACATATGTGTTCCTATAGTTTCGGGCACACAAGTATTTTCGCACTGAACAGGTGTCCATTCCGTACTTATGTGTGCCCGTGTGCTCCATATGCCATGTCCGTTTTTCTCCGGCATCACGGGTGTCACACGGAACGCAAACGTGTCACACGTAACACACACTGACAACACTGATGTGTTCCGTGTGACACGCACCGGAGAAAAGACATGTGTCTATTAAAAAAAAAACAAAACACAAAACCTTTTGCTCACCTTCTCCAGCCCTGCAGTCTCTGCCGCTGCTGTCCCTTGCTGTCGACCGCTGCTCATTATGCTCATTTAATATTCACTTCACTGCGACCGGAAGCAGCAGCAGCGGGGAGTCGGCAGGACCGGAGACCGAAGATCAGCACCATGGATATCGAAGCCAGGGACAGGTGAGTAGAAAGTTCCCATTCTCCGTGTGTTATCACGGAAAACATATGGAGAACACACGTGTGCCATACACACAGCTCACCGAGGACAATCCACATCTTTGACACGTCCATGATTTTCACGGGCGTGTGACAGGCCTAAAGTAGTGTCTCTTTAGATAACCTGAAGATCTTTGCGGACTTATCAAATTGCTGTGGTAGATTCATGTGGCTTTTGAGATAGATGATAATTTTTTTTTGTTTGAAAGAAATGAAATCTTAGAATGACATCTCGTGGGAATGTTGCTTGAAAGATGTTTAGAACGTGGCAATCTATGGGCTCTGTCAATAGAGAGATCCATGTCAGTAGAATCTGGAAAAATACTCTTCATCATGGTCTTAATATATGAGAATAACTCTTCGTTATGAACGTTTTCTGAGATACCCCTAATTTTACAATTGTTACTGCGACTTCTGTCTTCTAAATCCGCCACTTTAGTTTTGAGATAAGAAATTTCCTCCTTCATTGCGGACTTTACTTTAGATATTTTCTTTGTCGTGATTAATAGGTTAGCCACTTCTGCTTCAGTGTTTTCAATTCTAGATGTGAATGCTAGAGATGAGCGAGCCTCTGAAGGCTCGAGTTTGGTTCAGTTCGTCGAACGGAGGCCCCGTTCAAGAACCGTTTGACAAACCTTTTGAACCCCAATTTAAACAATGGGAGACAAACACATAAAAACACATTATACATACAGTTAATAAACATTGCCATAACACTTACAGGTCCCCGCGACGCGTCCTGCACTCTGTCTCTCGCCGCTTTTCCTTCCGATAATTGCTGCATCCTCCCGGTAACCAGCACTGATGATAGGACCTTCCTTGATGTCAAAAAAGCATGTGACCAGTCACGTGTCTATTATCTCACTGGCTACAGACTGGTCACATGGCTAGACGTCATTGCTAGGTCCTGTCAATGCATCTCTCCGGTACGCGGTGATCGTTCCAGCATCTCCGTGTACCGGCGAAATGCTCTGGCACATGGTCGGCTTCCCCATTCTGTTATTCACCGGCTGCCGCAGCCGGTCAATAACTGAGATCACCGTTGCTATAGCAACCCGCCTGTCAGCGGTGACGTCACCGCTTACAGCTTGCAGCTTCTGCTCACTCACCGAGTGAATAGACTGCACGGGGTGCAGCAGCATCTTCCTCCCATGCAGCGCTGTCTGATGTAGCAGAGCTGCATGGGTTGAAGGAGAAAGAAGACAGAAGAGCAGAATCGTGGAGGGCTGACAGGGAGTAATAAACATGGAGTCTCTGTGTCTGTGTATTTATTTCTATTAAAGTATATTTTCTCTGTGTGGTGTTAACCCTTTATTGGAAATTCTTAATGGCCGGGTCAAACTTGCCTGACATTAAGAATCTCTAACTTAATACTAGCTAGTAAAACAAAGCTAGTACTAACTCATTATTACCCAGCAAGCCACCCGGCTTCAGGGCTGCTAGAAGAGTTGGATACAGCGCCAGATGATGGCGCTTCTATGAAAGCGCCATTTTCTGGGGTGGCTGCGGACTGAATTTTTAGTACAGATAAAAAAAAAAAAAACACAACACACAGAAAAATAATTTTTTTACAAATAAAACTCGAATAGTGACTCCATCTTTATTGAAATAAAGAACCCGCCTCCGCAGTAATCCTTGGTCAAGGGTCCCAAGCCATCCAATTTGGATCCAATATCATCTGATCGGTTTGCTGGAAGGCAAAGCAATCAGATGATATGTCAGGTTCACGGGCCTGAATCACATGACACAGCAGCTGATTGTATAAATGGCTTTTATACAATCAGCTGATTCATCAGTGCAAAATAAAACAACAAAAAACTATACACTTCTGTGCAGACTCCTGTCCGACAGCATGAGCTGATAGTTTAGCCGGGCGGTAAAAAGCTGGCCTCACCGCTCGCCTTATAGTGTCAGCTGATTCTGTCAGGTGACCGCAACAGCTGATCATCGTCAGGTCTGAGAGAAAGAGAGAGAGAGACTCATAGATGATGTCCGGCTACTCCCCTCTGTGCATAATTCAAATAATAATAATATTTTATAATTAATTATAAATAAAGAATAATAATTAATTTTAAAATTTAATGAAAAAAAATCTTTACTGACACAGCCGGGACTTGCACTTGTAAAGTTATGCTTCTTAGGCGAGCGCTCTATCCATTCAGCCACTGGCTCCAATGAGGAACATAGGCAGATTTCGTTATCTTGAGGTCTGCAAAGCAGACTGAAGTCTGAGGTGACAGCGCGATTCTCTTCATGTGCTACGTGGAGAGGACACAGAGCACTTGTGTTCTGTAGCAGAGCTGACAGTGTTGTGTGGATTACTTCGGACCTGGAGGGGTATTTGGGGATTTTAATAAAATGGTGAAAGAGGATTTTTTTTTGTCTTTTATTCCAAATAAAGGATTATTCGCTGTGTGTGTTTCTTTACTTTCACTTACAGTTTAATCATGGAAGGTATCTCGGGGAGACGCCTGTCATGATTAACCATGTTATTACCTCAATTGCCACCGCAACAGGGCAATTCGGGATGAGCTGGGTGGAGTCCCGGGACTGTCGCATCTAATGGTTGCGGCAATTCCGGGCGGCTGCTGGGTGAAATTGTTAGGGTGGTGCGCTCCCCATAATGTTGTGCTCTCCATCCTGACAATACCAGCCTCCAGCCGTGTGGCTTTATCCTGGCTGGTATCAAATATGGGTGGAACCACATTTTTTTTTTTATTATTATTTATTTATTTTACTGCACGATATAGACCACCGGCGGCTGTGATTGGTTGCAGTGAGACAGCTGTCACTCTTCGTGGGGGCGTGTCTGACTGCAACCAATTATGGGCGCCGGTGTGCAGGGAAAGCACGGAATAACTGATTGAATAATGAAGCTGCAGCCATTTTCAAAAGAGAAAAAGATGTCGCAGATTTGTGACAGCGTGCAGCGAGGCGCCCATGATCGGTGAGTAGGAAAGACAGAGGGATTGTGCTGGGGACGCAGGACGCATGCAGACAGCAACATGTGCATATAGCCTTACTGTGAAAAGCCACGTTTTTGGTGCTCGAACTCTTCTCGAATGTAACTCGAACTGTCGAGCTTTTAGCAAAAATCTTGAGTTCCTCGAACGTTTCGAACACCCCCCAAAATCACTCGAACATGAAATTGGCGAACCTCGAACATCGCTCATCTCTAGTGAATGCATCAATTGAGGACTTCATTTGGTTACATTTCTCATCAATATCAGAACTTCTTATTAGCTCGCGGAATTCATTAAATAAATGCTTCATATAACTTTTTTCAGCTGAACTTGGTGAGGTGTCTTTAATAGATGTAGAATCTTTAAAGCCTGAATAAGAGGGGTCAACATATTCATCTAACTTTGCTTTTTGTCTAAAAGGGCTATTTTTGGAGTGAAATTGATTTCGTCAAGAGTCTAAGGGTCCCGTTACACATAGCGACGCACCAGCGATCTGACCTGGCAGGGATCGCTGTATCGTCGCTAAATGTCGCTGATGAGCAGTCAATCAGTCAGATCTCCACAGCGATCAGAGATCAGCCACCAGCGACCTGTGTAACGACGGCTCCCTGCTGGCTACTGGAGGAATCTCCAGTAATGCCAGGCCTGGATTCAGTTACCTGCTCATTCTTTGTGAGTATCCTCACAAAACGCTGTGTCTGAATGTCCTATCTTGAAACCATTTGCCTTTGCTGGGATGCCCAGAGAGGAAAAGACGTTTTGAGTGAGGTAGCAGTTAGGATGAGCAGCTACAGGTCTGCCAGGCGCAAGAGGACTTGGGGCCTGACAGTGCTACTGCTGCATATCTTCATCCTCATCAGATGAGGAGTTTAACTTTGACAAGTATTTGGATGACATGGAGCAGCAAAGTGTTGCCGCAAGGAAAAAGATTTCACTCTTCTCACACATTGACCAGATTTCAGTAAAAGTTTTCACTTGCTCTCAAAGAAATAGAAAAATTCAACCGTTCATCAAAACTGACTGTGCATGAGGCAATTCCTTTATTCCGGAAATTGTTAGAGATGTTGCCCATGTGGTTACGGCTTTGCCTCCAACCAAAGTTAGTGTAGAGAGGTTGTTCTCTAGCCTTAAAATTATTAGGTCAGATTTGAGGTCATCTGCGAAGGAGGATCTGATGGAGGCAATTCTATTTCTTACAACAAATTCATAGACTGCACAAATGTTATTTAGTATGTTTTTGTTGAAAACTGTTTTTTTGCCACTTACATAGTGTATTACACAGTGTTAGATACAGTGTGTGTGTGTGTATATATATATATGTGTGCGTGTATATATATATATATATATATATATATATATATATATGTATATATATATATATATATATATATATATATATATATTATATATACACACACCTATATATATATATATTGTGAGGTAGCACGGTCGGCTGCGCAGCAGAAGACACGGGATCCAGGCATTAAGGTTCACAGCACACGGTTTTAATGTCCAAACAAAAGTCCACAACAATATACATGTGCCTCTCCAGCAGAGAACTCAGGGAGTTCTGTTCACTCCCTCACACCCGGCACACCTGCCCTCGTTCCGGTTTCCATTTAACCCTTCCTTCAGCCTGTAGGAAAACAGCATTAACCCTGGAGTGGATTTACTTTCTATCATGGAGTGAGCACAACCGGGGCGAGACATACCGGCCGTCATAGATAACCCCGGTCACAGTCTCACATACCCCCCCCCCTCAGTTCAATCGTGCGGGGTTGAACTCCCGCCATCAAACACGGGCCGCGGGACAAGGCATCGGCGTTGCCCTGCAACCCACCGGCCCTATGTTCAACCGTAAACCGGAAGTTCTGCAGAGAAAGGAACCACCGGGTAACCCGGGCATTCCGTTCCTTGGCGGACCTCATCCAGACCAGTGGAGAATGATCCGTCACCAAGCGAAACTGCCGTCCCAGCAGGTAATAGCGTAGGGACTCCAAGGCCCACTTGATCGCCAGGCACTCCTTCTCCACTACGCTATAATTCCGCTCGGGAGGGGTGAGCTTCCTACTTAAGAAGGTGACTGGGTGTTCCTCCCCCTGAACCACCTGAGACAGCACTGCCCCCAGGCCGACCTCTGAGGCGTCAGTCTGTACTATGAACTCCTTCCGGAAATAAGGGTGTACAAGAACGAGCTGTCCGCACAGGACCTCCTTCAGGGCCCGGAAGGAGTCCTCGGCCTGCGGAGTCCAGCGCACCATGATGGACTTCTTGCCTTTGAGAAGGTCCGTCAAGGGGGCTGATAGTCCCGCAAAATCCTTTACAAACCTCCTGTAGTACCCCACGATACCTAGGAAGGCCCTAACCTGCTTCGTGGTCAGGGGTCTAGGCCACTTCTGGATCGCCTCAACCTTGTTAATTTGGGGCTTAATCACTCCTTGGCCTATCACGTAGCCCAAGTAGCGGGCTTCCGTGAGTCCCAATGCACATTTCTTGGGATTGGCTGTCAATCCGGCTGTTCGAAGCGCGTCCACCACTGCTTGTACCTGTTCCAAGTGGGTCTGCCAATCGGAGCTGTAAATAATGATGTCATCAAGGTACGCTGATGCATACGCCTGGTGGGGTTCCAGCACTAAGTCCATCAACCTCTGGAACGTGGCCGGAGCGCCATGTAACCCAAAAGGCAAGACAACATAGTGGAAGAGACCCTCCGGCGTAACAAAAGCGGTTTTCTCCTTGGCGGACTCCGTCAGTGGCACCTGCCAGTACCCCTTGGTCAGGTCGAGCGTGGTAAAATATCGTGCCTGTCCCAACCTATCAATCAGCTCATCCACCCGGGGCATGGGGTAGAGATCGAACTTGGATATTTCGTTCAATCTCCTAAAGTCATTGCAGAACCTTAAGGAGCCATCGGGTTTTGGTATTAGGACAATCGGACTAGCCCATTCACTCCGGGATTTTTCGATGACCCCCAGGCGTAACATTGTCTTTACTTCCTCCGATATGGCTTGTCGTCGAGCCTCCGGTACCCGGTATGACTTCAGGCGTACCTTTAGGTGGGGCTCGGTGACAATATCATGTCGTATCAGACTGGTCCTACCGGGCAGCTCGGAGAAGACATCGGGGTTCTGCTGAACCAACCGTCTGGCCTCTCGCCTCTGAGTCTTGGTGAGGGCTTCTCCAATCCTTACTTCCGGTTCGTCCTCTCCGGAGGTCGCTGGAGCCGGATGTGAACGACCCGAAGAGGAGGGAGATGGGGAAAAACAGCCATCAGGCTTTCCCGTTCCTGCCAAGGTTTTAATAGGTTGACATGGTATATTTGTTCAGGTTTCCGCCTACCGGGCTGCAATACTTTATAGTTGACCACCCCGACTCTTTCCTTTATCTCGTAGGGGCCTTGCCACTGAGCCAGGAATTTACTCTCCGCCGTGGGGATTAATACCAACACCCGATCCCCGGGTTTAAAGGTCCGCACGGTGGCTTGTCTATTGTAGCGGCCGCTTTGCGCGGCCTGAGCCTCCTGTAAATGCTCCTTCACAATTGGCATGACCGCGCTTATGCGGTTCTGCATACCCAAAATGTGTTCAATCACACTTTTATGGGGGGTGGGCTCTTGCTCCCATGTTTCCTTTGCCAGGTCCAACAATCCCCGGAGATTGTCGCCCGTATAACAATTCAAAAGGCGAAAACCCCGTGGATGCCTGTGGCACCTCACGGATGGCAAACATCAAATAGGGAAGCATCATATCCCAGTCTTTCCCGTCTTTTGAAATCACCCTTTTGAGCATGGTTTTCAGGGTTTTATTGAAACGCTCGACTAAACCGTCCGTTTGAGGATGATACACAGACATACGCAACTGCTTGATCTGGAGTAGCCGGCATAGCTCTTTGGTCACTTTAGACATGAATGGGGTCCCCTGATCCGTAAGCATCTCCTTGGGCAACCCCACCCGGCAGAACACAGCAAACAACTCCCGAGCTATAAGCTTTGCTGCAGTATGTCTGAGAGGTATCACCTCGGAATACCGGGTGCCATAGTCAACGATCACTAGGATGTGTTGGTGCCCTCGAGCAGACTTTACGAGGGGCCCCACCAGATCCATCCCTATCCGTTCAAAAGGGACTTCTATAATGGGTAACGGTACCAACGGACTGCGAAAATGGGTCAGGGGTGCGGTAAGCTGACACTCCGGGCAGGTTTCGCAGAACCGTTTTACCTCCCCAAAGACCCCGGGCCAATAGAACCTTTGCAATATTCGCTCCTGCGTTTTCTTGACCCCTAGGTGGCCACTCATCAGGTGTTTATGAGCCAAGTTGAGGACCCGCCGGCGATACGGCTGGGGCACCACCAACTGTTCTACCCCCACGCCCCGTATTTCATCTACCCGGTAGAGTAAATCTTGCTTAAGAGCGAAATGGGGGTACCTTACCTGGGCACCAGGCAGCTGTGCCACCCCGTCAACCACTGTCACCCGACTCCGGGCATGTATTAATGTAGGATCCTGGAGTTGGGCTGTCCCAAACGTATCCGGGGACGCCTCCAACTCCGGGATAGGCTCGACCATCTCAGCTTCTCCTGCCAATACCTCTAGGGGTGACCTATCGGGTTCACACTCTGTCCTTATCATGGTGACCCCTACGGCAGGCGTCCCGGATTCAGGATTGTAGGGCTCAGGTCCCGGACTGATCAATATCTGAGGGGACTTAGGGGGGTCCCCTCCATAAAGTCCAAAAATAGGGCAGATCCCTTCCTAGGATCACGTCATAAGGAAGAGTGTTAAGAAGTCCCACCTCATGTTGCACCTGACCGCAAGGTGCTGTGATGGTGACAATTCCCGTGGGATAGTCTCGGCGGTCCCCATGTATGCAAACCACCCCCACGGTACGTCCTGTGGCCTTTACTTTAGCCCTTAGGGTTGATCGCACAAGGGTCACTAAGCTTCCGGAATCCAACAATCCTGTAACCGGACATCCATTCACCTGTATTTGGCACAAGTGGAGCTCCGTCTCTGGGGAGACCAGGTCAGCGGTACACACCACCTGAGCATACATTGAACCCCGCCGGGTAACCCCACAATCCATGGGCTCCGTGGTGAGTGGACACTGGGCTTCCATATGTCCCACCCGCTGGCACCGCCAACATCTAATGGGGACGGAAACCCCCTTGACGGGTTGTCGTTTAGGGTACAGAACCTTCCGGACCTCAGGAATGGCGGGCGTGGCCTCTGACGGGACGGTAGGGGACTCCTGCACCGTTGTCAGCGGTGGGTCCTTGGCCCTAGGCTTGGAGGGGCCGGACCGCCGGGCGGTACGCAAAGTCTCAGTGTCCCGTATCAAGTCCTGCGTAGCCACATGCCGCTCTACCAGGGACACTAATTGGTCCAGGGTACTCGGGTCACCCTGTCCTACCCACCGTTGAACGGTGACGGGTAAAGTGCGCACAAAACGATCCACTACTACCCTTTCCACCATTTGCGCCGGGCTCAGAATGTCAGGCTGCAACCACTTTTTTACAAGATGCAACAAGTCATAGGCCTGGGAGCGTACGGGTTTGGCTTCCTCATAGAACCACTGATTTACCCGCTGAGCCCGTACATAGGTATTCACCCCCAACCGAGCCAGTATTTCGGCTTTCAGGGTCACATAGTCAATGGCATCCTCGGTACAGAGGTCCAGGTACGCTTTTTGCGGTTCCCCCGTCAGATAGGGCGACAATACCTCAGCCCACTGGGGGGTCGGCAGCATTTCCCACTCGGCCACCCGCTCAAACACCGCCAGGAACGCTTCCACATCATCCCCCGGGGTCATCTTTTGCAACGCTTGTCTCACCGCTTTCCGGACGCTGCCGTCGTCACCCGGTCCCGGGGTTGTTGCTGCCGGTCCGGCACGGATCGACTTGGCCAGGAGAATCATCTGTTCTTGGTGCCTTTTTTCCTGCACTTGCAAGGATTGCTGCTGACGTTCCAACGACCGGAGCAGGTGTGCATTGGTCTGTTGCTGCTGTGCATTAGCCTCTTGTAGCTGTGCATTAGCCTCTTGTAGCTGTGCATTAGCCTGTTGTTGCTGTGCATTAGCCTGTTGTTGCTGTGCATTAGCCTGAGCCAGCTGCTTTAGTATGTCCTCCATGGCGTCACCGGGTTTGGGCTGTAGTATAGCCGCTCGAATCCAGGACATGTGCTACTGGGTCACCAGGGATGGATGCTACACCTCACCGGCTGTCATGCCCGCATTCTCCACCATATGTGAGATAGCACGGTCGGCTGCGCAGCAGAAGACACGGGATCCAGGCATTAAGGTTCACCGCACACGGTTTTAATGTCCAAACAAAAGTCCACAACAATATACATGTGCCTCTCCAGCAGAGAACTCAGGGAGTTCTGTTCACTCCCTCACACCCGGCACACCTGCCCTCATTCCTGTTTCCATTTAACCCTTCCTTCAGCCTGTAGGAAAACAGCATTAACCCTGGAGTGGTTTTACTTTCTATCATGGAGTGAGCACAACCGGGGCGAGACATACCGGCCGTCATAGATAACCCCGGTCACAGTCTCACAATATATAGGCGGCACAGTGGCTCAGTGGTTAGCACTGCAGTCTTGCAGCGCTGGGGTCCTGAGTTTGAGTCCCACCAAGGACACCATCTGCAAGGAGTTTGTATGTTCTCCCCGTGTTTGCGTGGGTTTCCTCCCACACTCCAAAGACATACTGATAGGGAATTTAGATTGTGAGCCCCAATGGGGACAGTGTTCCTTATGTATGTAAAGCGCTGCGGAATATGTTAGCGCTATATAAAAATAAAGATTTTTTTATTTTTATTTAGATAGATATCTATCTATCTATCTATCTAATATATAAAGCTGAATGTGTGTGTGTATGTCCGGGATTGGCATCCGCACCGTCGCAGCTACAGCCACAAAATTTTGCATACTCTACACACTTCTGGACCCTGAGAGCATCATAGGCTATGTTTCGAGGGGAAATTTTAACCCCGCTCTTTACAGTTATTTGCCAAAAAACCTGCCTCCATTAAAGCGAATGGAGCTGGGAGCCACAGTGCAGCCAGAACTTCAGAAGAATGCGCAGCCACGCCCTTATATGGAATGTTGGCATGTTATAATGCAGCCAGGGAAAGAGGCAGACACAGACAGGGTAAGAAACAGAAATAGACAGGGTAAGAGACAGACACAAAGAGACAGACAAAGAGACAGACTGACAGGGAAAGAGACAGACGGAAAGAGAGGGAAAGAGAGACAGGTTAAGAGACAGACACAGACAGGGAAAGTGACAGAAAGATAGACAGACAGGGAAAGAGATAGATAGACAGACAGGGAAAGAGATTAAGACAGACGGAGAAAGAGACAGACAGAGGCAGTCAGAGACAGACAGGGAAAGAGACAGAGAGATATATACAGAGTGGGAGACAGACAGAGAATTGGAGAGAAACAGAGAGACAGTTACTATCCCGGGCGTTAATATATTCTATTTATACATTCTATCCCGGGAATGTTAATACATTCTATTTTGTTAACAGCAGTTATTAACCCGGGCGAAGCTGCATAGTACAGCTAGTAGATATATATAAACACTATGTAATAAACTATGTAAGTGGCAAAAAACAGTTTTCAACAAAAACTTACTAAATAATAACATTTAGTATATTGCTTATATTTAAGTGAAAAATTGTAGTACAATGTGAACATCGGACATTTAATCATTTTTATGATACAATAATCAAGATATTTAGCTAGAACATAAAATATATTTACTGGAATACAACTTTAAAACACAAAAAACAAATTGTAAATATGTAATACAATATGTAAATATATATAACAAAAAGATATATATACACTCACGATATATATGTAATCTACTGTAAATTACATATAGCATACTGTTATAGATGTCCACAAGGTCTGGTAGTTTTTCAGGCCACTGGTTCCGCTTCTCAAGAGAAAGGGTTTTCAACAGATTGATCACTAGGTGGTTCATCTTCTCACAAATCCCATTTGTCATGATAGGGTGTGGTATGTATCTTTTTGCACCCATACAGACTGCAGAACTCCTGTAAGATTTCAGCCTCGAATGCAGGGCCTTGATCCGTAAAGACTCAATCGGAGTACCCATGCGGCCTACAGAAGTGTGCCTGGAATGCCTTTGCCGCAGTGCTGGCAGTCAAATCTTTAATGGGTACTGTGACGAAACGGGGAGTAGGAAGCGGAAATTAGACCCCGCCTTTCTACCACCCGACAGAGCACCTGACGCGCTCTCTAGCGCCCCTCTTACAGTCAGGCCAATTATGGAATTGCCCGACAATAAGCCAGGAAGCCGCTATTCTACTATGCCGATGATTGAAGGGTTCCCGGTGAGAGTAAGGTGTATATATTTCCCCGACCTCAGCGGACGGAATACAGTTAGGTCCAGAAATATTTGGACAGTGACACAAGTTTTGTTATTTTAGCTGTTTACAAAAACATGTTCAGAAATACAATTATATATATAATATGGGCTGAAAGTGCACACTCCCAGCTGCAATATGAGAGTTTTCACATCCAAATCGGAGAAAGGGTTTAGGAATCATAGCTCTGTAATGCATAGCCTCCTCTTTTTCAAGGGACCAAAAGTAATTGGACAAGGGACTCTAAGGGCTGCAATTAACTCTGAAGGCGTCTCCCTCGTTAACCTGTAATCAATGAAGTAGTTAAAAGGTCTGGGGTTGATTACAGGTGTGTGGTTTTGCATTTGGAAGCTGTTGCTGTGACCAGACAACATGCGGTCTAAGGAACTCTCAATTGAGGTGAAGCAGAACATCCTGAGGCTGAAAAAAAAGAAAAAATCCATCAGAGAGATAGCAGACATGCTTGGAGTAGCAAAATCAACAGTCGGGTACATTCTGAGAAAAAAGGAATTGACTGGTGAGCTTGGGAACTCAAAAAGGCCTGGGCGTCCACGGATGACAACAGTGGTGGATGATCGCCGCATACTTTCTTTGGTGAAGAAGAACCCGTTCACAACATCAACTGAAGTCCAGAACACTCTCAGTGAAGTAGGTGTATCTGTCTCTAAGTCAACAGTAAAGAGAAGACTCCATGAAAGTAAATACAAAGGGTTCACATCTAGATGCAAACCATTCATCAATTCCAAAAATAGACAGGCCAGAGTTAAATTTGCTGAAAAACACCTCATGAAGCCAGCTCAGTTCTGGAAAAGTATTCTATGGACAGATGAGACCAAGATCAACCTGTACCAGAATGATGGGAAGAAAAAAGTTTGGAGAAGAAAGGGAACGGCACATGATCCAAGGCACACCACATCCTCTGTAAAACATGGTGGAGGCAACGTGATGGCATGGGCATGCATGGCTTTCAATGGCACTGGGTCACTTGTGTTTATTGATGACATAACAGCAGACAAGAGTAGCCGGATGAATTCTGAAGTGTACCGGGATATACTTTCAGCCCAGATTCAGCCAAATGCCACAAAGTTGATCGGACGGCGCTTCATAGTACAGATGGACAATGACCCCAAGCATACAGCCAAAGCTACCCAGGAGTTCATGAGTGCAAAAAAGTGGAACATTCTGCAATGGCCAAGTCAATCACCAGATCTTAACCCAATTGAGCATGCATTTCACTTGCTCAAATCCAGACTTAAGACGGAAAGACCCACAAACAAGCAAGACCTGAAGGCTGTGGCTGTAAAGGCCTGGCAAAGCATTAAGAAGGAGGAAACCCAGAGTTTGGTGATGTCCATGGGTTCCAGACTTAAGGCAGTGATTGCCTCCAAAGGATTCGCAACAAAATATTGAAAATAAAAATATTTTGTTTGGGTTTGGTTTATTTGTCCAATTACTTTTGACCTCCTAAAATGTGGAGTGTTTGTAAAGAAATGTGTACAATTCCTACAATTTCTATCAGATATTTTTGTTCAAACCTTCAAATTAAACGTTACAATCTGCACTTGAATTCTGTTGTAGAGGTTTCATTTCAAATCCAATGTGGTGGCATGCAGAGCCCAACTCGCGAAAATTGTGTCACTGTCCAAATATTTCTGGACCTAACTATATATCTAAACTTCCCCAAATCTCACTGGCCACCCCACAATGATCCTTGGCATAAACTCGCTGCCACCAATCGATTACGATAACTATTCGCTGAGCACACAGACGTGGAGTTCAGGATCGAGATAACAGAACCGCTCAAAATTAATTATATATTTTAATCGGCCTAAGGCACACTAGAACTTACAATATATACAATATGGAATTTACAGAATATATTCATAGGTCAGAGTACATCTACAAATAAGGCATGGTTACAAACCGAGGCAGATCAGGCAGTTACCTTATGCGTCTGGCCACAGGAAGGCGCCGTTCGACCAGGGTTCCAGGGACTTTCTCACATGTGTTTTAGACACAGTCCCCCGAGCAAAGACTAACTAAAAATGGCTGTACTGTGTTTATCAACTGGCTACAATTCGGGTCCCCTCCCTTTTTGGTGACCTCACAGGAGTGTACAGCTCCACCCCTGTCCTGACTCTAAAATAATATCCCAAAGTGATTATTGGCCATAACTTTGCCTGGGAACGTCGTAGGCGGACGCCAATGCTCTCATTTTTACAGTTATGATTTTACCTTCACAATGCTAGGACACATGGGTAGTTTGCTGGTACCCCACTGGCCCATATCAAATTTGGGATACCTACAAAGGTCCCACACCTATATAAAATATGTTTTTGGGATCGTCCGCATGCCTGGATGCCATATTTCTGCTTGACATATTTATAGGAAGCACGGCTCACGAGATATTACACATTTATTACTGGTGCCTGTCTGTCTGAGGTGTTCAGGATACCTGTTCACTAGTTAGGAACTTCTTCTACAGGGTGACCGAGGGGGGTCTTCCTCCCCTTTGTTCTCAAGGCCTGATCAGGACACCTAATTTCCATATCAGAGGAGATTGCCTTTTGCTCACTCCACTGCTAATAGAAAATTTGCTCAAGTTTATTTGCATACTGATTGGAGCCCCTTTAGGCCTGAAGGCCCAGTCACACACAAGGGAAATGGTCATACCCCTGACAAGATGGCGGCTATAGGAATTTGGCTTATAGCTCAGAATATCCCTATGTCCTCACAGGTACCACCACCAAGAACCGTGAGTAATGGTCGACCATCGTGAGCGCATACGTATACCCACTCCTGCTGGGGGTCAACTTGACATGGTCCAGAGCCACAATCTCCAGGGGCTGCTTGGTGACAATCGGCTGAAGTGGTGCTCGCTGACTGGTGCCATCCTGCCTCTTCAAGGCGCAAGGGCCGCAATTCCTACACAAGGCTTCTATGGAGTCTCTCATTCCTATCCAGTAGAAGCGATATCTCAGCAACATCTCCAGCTTCTTCCATCCAAAGTGCCCAGCTCCATCATGGTATGCTTCCAGCACCACTGGGACATACACCCGGGGTACCACTATCTGGCAGATCCTCTTGTGGGTCTTGGGGTTGGTCAAGCTCCGGCATAACTTGCCTTGGTGGAGATAAATCAGACTCCAGTCTTGCCATAATTTTCTGGCCTCCGCTGGGGCACCTGGTTCAAGACTGGCATCAAATGTGGTCAGCAATGCTTTGACTAACTTGATTGCAGGGTCCCTATCCTGGGCTTCCTGCCAGCCATGGTGAGGCAATGGGTCACAGGTAATTTCTTGCTGATGAGTACATGGTCGAGGCCGCTCTACAGACGTGGGCTGATGGAACATAGGCAATTCAATCTCTTCCAGGTCATCTTCATTCCTCCCATCATCTAACAGATGGGGCATCCTGGACAGTGTATCTGCATTGGTGTTCTTGCGACCAGCCCTGTACTTTTATAACAAAATCATAATTTGACAACCTTACGACCCAGCGCTGTTCCAAGGCTCCCAGCTTTGCCGTATCCAGATGAGTCAACAGATTATTGTCAGTGTATACAGTAAACTTGGCAGCAGCTAGGCAGTGCTTGAACCTTTCTGTCACGGCCCATACAAGTGCCAGGAACTCCAGCTTGAAGGAGCTATAATTCTCCAGCTTCCTCTCCGTTGGCCTCAACTTCCGACTAGCATAAGCTATCACCTTCTCCTTGGCCTTCTGCACTTGTGACAGGACAGCTCTGAGCCCCACATTACTGGCATCCATATACAGTATGAACGGGAGACTGTAGTCAGGATACGCCAGAATTTCGTCCCTAGTCAGGACAGATTTCAAAGTAATCTTCTTGCTCCTTACCCCACTAGAACGGAGGTCCCGAGGACTTGCCATGCACCGGTTGACCCACTAGAAGGTCCTGCAAGGGGGCCGCCATCTGTGTGTACCCCTTGACGAACCTCCGGTAGTATCCCATCAGGCCCCGGAACTGCCGCACTTCTCTGATGGTGGTGGGCCTTGGCCAGTTCTGTATAGCTGTGATTTTCTCGGGGTCCGGTGCCACATCTTCGGCACTCACCACATGCCCTAAGTACTGTACCTTCAGCTTCAGCACGTGGCACTTGGATGGCTTGAGCTTCATCCCGTATTTGGACAAGGCGTCAAACACCTCAGCCAGGTGCTCCAGGTGTGATTCGTACGTCTTGGAGTAGACAATGACGTCGTCCAGATACAGCAAGACTGTTTTGAAGTTACAGTGACCCAAACAGCACTCCATCAGCCTCTGAAACATCCCCGGTGCGTTGCACAGCCCGAATGGCATGCTCTTGAACTCACTTAGTCCCATCAGGGCATTGAAAGCGGTTTTCTCCCGGTCTTCCTCGGCAACAGCTACCTGCCAGTGCCCACTGGTGAGATCAAGGGTAGAAAAGTAAGTAGCAGACTTCAAGGCAGCTAACGATTCCTCAATACGGGACAAGGGGTAGGCGTCCTTGTGTGTGATTTTGCTAATCTGTCGGTAGTCTACACACATTCTCATGGTACCATCTTTTTTCCTCACAAGTACCAGTGGGGCGGCCCAGGGACTCCAACTGTCGTGGATCACTCCTGCTTCTGAGCATATCTTTGGCACATTGGTTATGGGCAGGTGGTATGGGCCTATACCTCTTCTTGAAAGGTGGGTGAGTACCTGTGGGTATGTGATGTTGTACCCCTTTTATCCGCACAAAATCCAATGGGTGTTTGCTAAAGACGTGCTTATACTCCTTGACAACCCTGTAGACCCCTTGTTTATGATGTGCAGGTGTAGAGTCGGTGCCCATGTGTAATTCCTGACACACTTCTTTACCGGTCCCTGGGGGCTGTCACTGGGAAACTGACTAGGCTGGTTTGAGGAACCTGTTGCATGGATGTCATCTGCATTGACTACAAATCGCTTGGATATGGTGGCATACCTGGGTAGTGTTACCTCCTCTTCCCCACAATTCAACACTCGCACGGGCACTCTCCCCTTCCAGACATCGACTATCCCCATGGCCGTAAACACGGTGGACCAATGCTCTGAGAGCAGGGGCTCTACTACTGCCTGGTAATCCTGTCCACGGGAGTCTACAGCTGCCCTGCACCATATCATCATTTCATTTTGTGGTGGCACTACAAGAGGGGCCACATCCATCACCCGTACACCACTTATCTAACCTCCAGAGAGATTTACCTGTTGCCGCTGCAAGAGGGCTCGGATCTCACGTTGCAGGACTCTCTGCTGCCCTGCTCCTGCAGTCTCAGACAGCTGTTGAAGCAAAAACAGTACTTCTCCCATACAGTTTTCAATGACATTTGTGCCTAAAATAATCTTTGGGTTCCAATCACTAGGGTCATTTTGTACCACTATGAGGCCTTGCCTCGTCAATTCTACCCGGCCCACCTTAATGGTCACCTCTTGAACCTGATTTGAGTCACTGGCAACCCGTTGACGGCGTAGATGGTAATGCTGTCATCTGGTGGGGTAAGTTCGTCATCAAGCCAAAACTTCTTATATAGTACATAGGGAATAGCTGGTATCAAGGCGTGCTGAGGTCGGGATCCAATCCAGGGTGATAGAAACGATGGGCTGTCCCCCTACATACCGTTCTCGCCAGTCTGCTGGGCCTTGGGAGTTTATTTCTGGGGATTGGCCTTTGGCGCCGCGGGTTGCCCGTTTAAAGGACAGCTCCTTGCGTAGTGGCCAGTCTTGTTACACTTATAACAAAGAGGTGGTCTTTGCTCCGTCCATTATATGCCGGGGTCCACTTCCTCATCCAGGGGACATCCTCCAGGCAGTCCGCTAGCTGGGTTTCCCTTGACGGGGTGTTCTTTGACTTGAGCTGCATCGCCTCCAGAATCCTTGCGACGTCGTTACTCAGTTGCTGTACTTGGACAGACAAATCACTTGTTCCGCTCCCGGACGTTATTAAAGGAGCTGGCTCTGGCAGTGCCAAGGCAGGGGGCTTCACTTGTAATGGGGATGTACCAGCTTGCCAAGACGGGAGTGGAGAGTCAGGAGCCTCCGGGGGCTGCAAGGCTTTGGTTGCTCTTTCAAGGTATCAAAGTCCAAGGCAGGATGTTCCAGGGCCAACAGCTGGAGCTGCTTGCGGTCCTCCACTGACCCTAAGCCTTGCAGGAACTGCTCCACCAGCATCTTGTTCCCCTCTGGCTCTCCAATATCGTTGGGCAGTCTCAGGGCCCACAGCGGCGCTTTAACTTTAAGGCGTAATCCCTAATGCTATCTTGGGGCTGTTGCTTGCTGCTGTAGAACCTCATCCTCAGCTCAGCTTCAGTGCGGGTCTCAAATGCAGCTCCCAGCCTCTTAAAGATGGCAGGTACCGAGACCCGATCCTCTTCAGTCCATGTCTCTACTTCCAATTCGGCAGCACCGGTCAGCTGCCCGAGCACTACAGACGCCCGCTGCCGTCCGGTCAGGGCATACATATCGAGTACATTACATATCTTTCTCTTGAATCCCTGCAGCGCATCTCGTCGGCCATCATACTGTGGGAGCCAGGCAGCGCCCAGCACATAGGGCAAGGTTATCGGCGCTGCAAGGTTAGTGGTGGCGGCGCTCCTGCGACCGGAGCAGTGTCCGCTGCACCAGCGTTACCCTGGTCAGGTGGAGGCAGCGCTGGCACGCTTCCATCGTCTGGCGCCGACATCTTCACGCACCCCCTCGGTTTTCACTTGGCATTCCTTTGCGTGCTGTGGCCCTCTGGGAACTTCCGGTTCCGGACTCACACTCAGGACGAAGGGCGGAGCTTCTGCTTCACGCACCTTCGGGGAAGAAGATGGTGTTTTGGCGTGAAAGGATGGCGAAAGATGGCACAATTGGCGGGAAAGGGATCTTGACTCGCGGTTTTCGGTCTTCAAGGCGCACGTCACCCAGGTAAGTGGGTCCTGCTCGAATCCTGTTCATGATGCCAGGTTAATTTGAGGGTGTGCCACCCCCATGTCAGCAGCTGGGCTGCTCGGATCTGCGGTGGCTCGAGAGGGCTTCGGGCCCGGGGGTCGTGCAGCTCCTCAAACAAAGGAGGCTATGTACAGGGGATGGTGTGGAAAGTTTGTGACGCCACCTGTGATGTGCGGCAAGGTGGGATACCACCGCTGCGACTGGGAGTACCCGGTGGCGATGGTGTAGGCAGCCAGATGTTTAACCCCTCCACGAGTAGGGGGGATGCCCCGGGACTCAGTAATGGTGACGGGGATGTGCCGTTGGGACGGTAGGGGTCACTTGCGTACTCACTCAGTCCAATAACGCTGACACCGACAACTGTAGTAAACCAAAGTTCTGGACACCGCTGCCACTGAGGGGGAGCACGCCTGGGTCCCATTTCTGTTGGTGTTGCCTGTTAGTCTGTGACCTTTTCTGTGGCACCTTGTCTTCTAGTTGGTCCCTTTAGTCTAAAACTAATCGGGTCCCGCTCCCCAGTGTGGCTAACTGAGGGAGCTTTCTCTCAGGGTTCACGCTTGGGATTTTCTGGACCGTATAGTGGAAAGTCCTATCCCCCTCGCTGCACCAGTACCCCGATTCTGGAGCGGGTGGAGAACGGATCTTGAAGGCTTCGTCCTCGTCGGGTAATATGTCAGGACGCCCGAAGCTTCTCCCTGACCTAGGGTCAACGTACCCCGTCGTGCCCTGACCCCTGCCCGGTGATGGCACAAGGTCGCCGGCTGTCCTCCTCGACAGTCCGTGCCCATTGTCATGATCCCCTGCGAGTGGGGTCCAGCTCCTACCAGGCCCAGACCAATGTCTGCTACCTAGTAGTTCCAAGGAGCCCAGATCCTGACCTCCTCTCTCTCTCTGAGAGCTACTTCACACTGACTTTCTCCTGACACTCCTGACCCCCCCCTTAACCAACCCCCCAAGTGGGCGACCGTATTCCACTCAGGCCATCCACTGGTGTGTCTGGTGGGTGTGGTGCAGAGTGTTCCTAGGATTTTGATTAGCTGTTCTTGGCAACACCAATGGTTCTCGAACCGTAACCAAGGAGGAGGTGGATATTGCACAATACCCTGTGACGACCTGATAGGCCAGGGCGTCACAGAATAAAGCCGTAAAAGAGACAAGTTATGTGAAGTAGAACAAGCAGTATGGGAATGGGACAAACTGTTGTGGCCATAAATATTGCAGCAGTACATAGATAAGTAGTGTGAAAGTTTTATTGTCCTCCGTTTGGGGTCTGTGTCAAAGGTCGTCATAAGTTTGTATTTCCATAGTCTCCTGTCTCTCTGGGGCTTGAAATTTCCATTCAATACTAGATATTTCATGTCCATGATGCTATGTTTTGGGTTACAAAAATGTTTGGCCACAGGTAGATCTATCCTTTTTTCTCTAATTGTGTGGCGGTGAGAATTCATCCTTGTCCTGAGCTGTTGTCCTGTCTCCCCTACATACAGACCCCCAGTTGGACATTTGGTACATATAATTAAGTACACCACATTAGTTGTGGTGCAGCTGAAGGTACCTGGGATCTTGTAGTCCTGATCTGATCTGGGGATCTTTATCTTGTCTGTTGTCAGTATAAATGGACAGGTCTTACATTTTTTTCTGGTTGCAGGGAAATGTTCCTGTTGTTGTTGGAGAGGACAGAGAGCTTCTGACAATGATGCTTCTTAGATTCAGGGGCTGCCTAATACAGAAGTGGAGGGTCTGGAAAAATAGATTGTAAATCGGGCATCTTTTTGCAGTAATGGTTGTAGTTTCCGTGCAGCTGCTCTTACCACCTCCAGATTTGGATTGTAGCTGATTACAAGAGGGACCCGCTTGTTTTTTTTCTTTAGTTTTATAATGTAGGAGATTGTTTCTTGATATTCTGGTGGCTCTTGTAATCTGGTTTTCCATTGTTCTTGGGTGGTAGCCTTGATTCAAAAATGATTGTCTCTATCTGTACTGTTGGAACATATCCAATTGTACCGGATAGCCGGGCTGTATACAATAGAGTTTTTTATGTGTTTTGGATGAAAACTGTCCCATTTCAGGTATGTTGGATGGTCAATTAGCTTCTTTTATGAGGGATGTTTCTATTTCATTATTCCGTAGTTTAATGATGGTTCCATTTCATTGTTCCGTAGTTTAATGATGGTTCAGTTAGCCATTAAAAGGTTGATACCACTGAGGACTCAGTTCTTTTAAACATTTTTTTTTATGTCTACTGGCTAACACAGTACAGAGATATATTACAGTATATCTATATCAAATTTCTATCTAATATACTACTTCAGAACTTCTGTCAAATCAGAATTGTGTCACTGTGTTCAGAATGGTGGCAGCAGACTCCGCTCTGCTAAATCGTCACTGCAGCTGCAATGAGTCTCCACTGTTTTAAGGCCCACAAGTACTAGTCAGCAGACAACAAGATTTGCTAATACAGATTCTCAGCTTCTAATTTCTCTTTTGTCTATTATTCTCCCTATAGCCCTTCAGAAAGTGTATAAACTATTATCTCCACTACTTAGACAGGAAGAACTTTCTCATCAGCTCATAATCATTATTATTCAGGGTATGTTTCATACAATTTTTCTCTTTGTTTTTTTCTTGTCTAGAGGCTGCCATTTACATGCTTGTAATGTTGCATGTTTACGTTTTTTTTTTTTGTTACAGCTCAGTTTTTTTGTTTTTTGTCTGCTATCTTGCTTTATTGCAAGTTGGGAGCGCAGCCCTCCTTATACTAAGGCTGAACAACCAATTGCTTCCCACTTTGCTGTGTATTTAATCTGGGACCTAGCTGACCACTTGGTACCATTCACATTGGAGTTTTTGATAGACACAAGTCAGGTATATATAATGGTTTTAACTTTAGTTGGTTAGGGACCGTCCCAGATGGGTACACCGTGATGAGGTGGGATGGCTTCTTACTAGAGATGAGCGATGTTCGAGGCTCGAGGTTCGCCAATTTCATGTTCGAGTGATTTCGGGGAGTGTTCGAGAGGCTCGACGAACTCGAGCCTTTTGCTAAAAGCTCGACAGTTCGAGTAACGTTCGAGAACGGTTCGATCACCAAAAGTGTGGCTTTTTAAAGCTATGTGTGCAGGGAGCCATCGCTGTCAGCCTGCATTAAGCTGGTAACCAGGGTAAATATCAGGTATCCAAGCAAAGCGCTTTGCTTAGTAACTCGATGTTTACCCTGGCTACGTGTGCAAAAATCCCCGAAAGCCACACAGAAGCACTTCCGTGTGACTTCCGTCAGATGCTGCTGCAGTCTGTGTCCCGCTCCAGCTCCGCAGCTGCCTGCTCAGCAGTGTCCACAGCTGCCCGCACTGTACGGTGTCCGCAGCTACCCACACTGCAGTGTCCACAGCTGCCCGCACTGTACGGTGTCCGCAGCTGCCCACACTGCAGTGACAGCAGCCACGGGGATGACAAGCGCCGTCAGGAGGTTAGTGAAGTTCCTTACCTGCGGTGATAAAGTCCTGCCCTCCCAACGTCAGCGCTGTCACTGTCTTCCATGGCCGCAGCTTGTCACATCTCCTCTCGCTGCCGACCCGAGACTGTGACTAGTGGTGACGTCACAGGCACCCGCAATACTTGGTTGTGAAGGCAGCGGTCATTGAACTCAGTGACACCTCTGCTATCAGGAGTGCAGCAATCACCGCAGGTAATGTACCTGCTATCCTCCTGACAGCAGCACTTGTCATGCCCTGCAGTGAGCTGGGATGACCTATTGATGTTAGCTCAGGTCACTGCATTGCTCTCCCAGCCAATATGGAACATTCTGTTCTTCATTGACTGGGACATTGACTATGGTATGGATCGTCATGGGGAACCCCTTGGATTACACCAGACCTGTATTTGTTTTTCTTTCTAATAAATTGGTGAAAGAGGGAATGTTTTAGGGAGTGTTCTTTCAAATAAAAATGTGTTTGTCGTCTATTTTTTTTTTTTATTACTGACTGGGTTGGTGATGTTGGGTATCTGATAGACACCTGACATCACAAACCCCAGGGCTTGATGCCAGGTGACATTACACATCTAGTATTAACCGCATATATTACCCCGTTTGCCACCGCACCAGGGCAACGGGATGAGCTGGGGCGAAGCACCAGGATTGGCGTATTTAATGGATGCGCCACTTTTGGGGCGGCTGCAGCCTGCTATTTTTAGGCTGGGGAGAGTCCAATAACCATGGACCTCCCTAGTCTGAGAATATCAGACCCCAGCTGTCCGCTTTACCTTGGCTGGTGATCCAATTTTGGGGGAACCCCCATGTGTTTTTTTTTTTTTTAATTATTTCTTTAATTTAAAATAACAGCGTGGGGTGCCCTCAGTTTTGGATTACCAGCCAAGGTGAAGCTGCCAGCTGTGGTCTGCAGGCTGCAGCCGTCTGCTTTACCCTAGCTGGCTATCAAAAATAGGGGGAACCCCACGTCATTTTTTTTTTTAAATTTTCTTTTTTGGCTAAATACAAGGCTAAGCACCCCTTAGTGCCACATGAAAGGCACCAAAGGGTGCAAAATTACAAATGCAGGAGAGTGGGACATTGTGTCTTTCTGTCATTACAATGACAGAAAAGACTGATATGAAGTGTACATGCACAAGAAAATCACCATAGCGCTCTACGCTGTGAAAAGCAGTAGAAAATGGCACTGGAGTGAACATGTGACCGCCTCATGTAGGTTGAAGCTATGGATCCTGGGTAAATTTATGTATTTTCGCTCCTTCAGTTTTTTTGCAGTACGCAAAAAAACGGAAGGCAGACGGATGAAAAACGGATGACATACGGACTGTATACGGAACGGAAACTGATGCCACACGGATGCATCCGTGAAAAAAACGGACCTTTTTTTGCAGACCACAAAAACGGATCGGTCGTGTGAATGTAGCCTTATTCTGATCTGCCGTTTATAAACAGCAGGCAGAAATAAGTGAATAGCGCCCCCCAGCGTCAGAAAATCCCCAAGGTTTCAGGGGGTAGCTGAGACCCTGGAGATCATGATTCAGGCCGTTTTTTTCCGGTCCCTGCTCACGTGATCACCAGTATACACCGTATACCGATTATCACATTACAGTAAATGGCAGCGCCGGTAAAAAATTATTTATCTCCCATCTGGCATGAACAAACATGTCAGATGGGAGATAAATCTCCTCCCGGGTCACCTCCGGTCCCCTGGTGTCGCCAAAGTGCCCCCCCTGACTCCATACCGGAAATCCAAGATAGTCGCGCGTGCACGCAGCAGCGCACCAGCCGAATTCACCCTACTCCTCTGATTTCTGTCACATATGCTAAGACACATGCGACAGAAAACTCCTCCCCAGGCCCTGCCAGGTCAACCCCTATAAACCCACCGGTGTTCCCCGGTGTCCCACGGTACCTGTGCAGCGTTGATCCCCCGCGGCCCCCTCCTTCACAATAGACGCTGCTGCATGCACAGAGCGGCTGTCAGCCCAGCTTCCTGTGTTCAGACACAGTGAGTGGCGGTAACCATGCATCTGTAAGCTACTGCAATGCCCTGCTGATGAGGTAAGGAACATAGTTGATCAGGAGAGCTATACTACATTTCCAAATGGAGGTTTTTGATTTTATAGTTGCCCTGCTGAACGACTACCAAGCATGACAGTCCGTTATATGCCACAAGAAAACATGTTTAAATATCGAGGTCTGTTGTTTAGTATTCATTCAGCTGGATAACTGGACTAAAAGGGGTATTCCATCTCCAAGATCCTATCCCCAATATATAGTAGGTGGAATAGCAATAATATTAGCAAATACCAATATTTGGAAATGTAGAATAGTTCTCCTGATTAGGCATTCCCTTACCTCATGAGCAGGGCATTGCAGCATTGGTAGCAACAGTTACAACATGGACTCTGCTGCTGTGGACCTGGGGAGAGTGGGTGCAGATTCTTTGCACCCACACTCCTCACATGGAGGGTCTGCACTCCTAAAAAATGGGGGATACATTCCCTGAGCGTGTCCCCCCATATTCTAGATGGTCCAGCGTCATCGTGGGACCCCCTTATTTTTTTTCCTTACAATAAATTGGTGAAAGAGGGAATGTTTTGGGGAGTGTTTTTTCAATTAATTTTTTTTTGTCTATTTTTTTTTGTTAGTACTGACAGTTTGTGATGTCGGGTATGTGATAGACGCCATGACATCACAAACTGCTGGACTTGATGTCAGGTAACCTTACAGCTAGTATCAACCTCATTTATTACCCCATTTGCCACTGCACCAGGGCACTGGATGAGCTGGGGTGAAGCGCCAGGATTGGCTCATCTAGTGGATGCGCCACTTCTGGGGCGCCTGCGGCCTGCTATTTTTAGGCTGTGAAGAGCCAATAACTATGGACCTTCCCACCCTGAGAATACCAGACCACAGCTATCCGCTTTACCTTGGCTGGTGATCCAATTTTGGGGGGACGCTACTTTTTTTTGTAATTATTATTATTTATAAAATAATTATAAAAAAGAGCCTGGGGTGACCTCTACATTCGATCACCAACCACGGTAAAGCTGCCAGCTGTGGTTTTCAGGCTACAGCCGTCTGCTTTACCCTAGCTGGCTATCAAAAATGGGGGGACCTCCACGTCATTTTTTTTTTTTAAAACTATTTTTTAAATAAAAAAAATTAATGGGCTTCCCTGTATTTTGATTGCCAGCCAAGGTAACGCCAGGCAGATGGGGGTGGCAGCCTGTAGCTGTCTGCTTTATCTGCGCTGAGAATCCAAAATACCGCGGAGCGCTATGTCATTTTTTTTAATGATTTATTTTTACAGTACTGTGATGTCAGACAATCAAAATACAGGGAAGCCCATTTTTTTTTTGTTATTTAAATAAATAATTACAAAAATATATATATGGGCTCCCGCTGCATTTTTTGTATTGCTAGCTAAGGGTAATGCAAGCAGCTACTGGCTGCTAACCCCCACTGCTTGGTGTTACCTTCACTGGCAATGGAAAATCCAGAGAAGCATTTTTTATTTTTTTTTGCCAAAAAAACTAAAAAAAAAAAAAAAAGACATGAGCTTCACCATATTTTTGTATGCTAGCCAGGTACAGCAGGCAGGTACGGGCTGCCCCCAACGCCCAGCTGCCAATTTGTACCCGGCTGGAAACTAAAAAATTTAGGAAAGACCTTTTTTTTTAATTATTTCATGAATTTCATGAAATAATTAAAAAAAAAAAACACAGCGTGGGCTTCGCCCCATTTTTGTGTCCAGCCAGGTACAACTAGGCAGCTGGTGATTGGAATGCGCAGCACAGATTGGCCGGAGCTTTCTTGGCCGCTCTGCTGCAAATTGCAGTCCGCAGCCACCCCAGAAAATGGCGCTTCCATAGAAGCGCCATCATCTGGCGCTGTATCCAACTCTTCCAGCTGCCCTGGTGATGGGTGGCTTGCTGGGTAATTATGAATTAATACTAGCTTTGTTTTACTAGCTAGTATTAAGTCAGAGATTCTTAATGTCAGGCAAGTTTGACCCGGCCATTAAGAATCTCCAATAAAGGGTTAAAAAAAACACACCACACAGAGAAAAAATACTTTAATAGAAATAAATACACAGACACACTTAGAGACTCCATGTTCATTACTCCCTCGCATCCCTCCACGATCCATGGTCTTCTGTCTTCTTTCTCTTTCAACCCATGCAGCTCTGCTACATCAGACAGCACTGCATGGGAGAAAGATGCTGCTGCTCCGTGCAGAAATCACTCAGTGAGAGTAACCACAGGCTGCCGGCTATAAGCGGTGATTTCACCGCTGACAGACGGATTACCATAGCAATGGTGCTCCGATCACGTGATTCCCCGTGCCGCTATTTACCGGCTGTGACAGCTAGTCCCTGCATTTGGGCTGACTCTGTAAAGAGCGCCGACATGCATGGACGGGGAAGCCGATCATGTGCCAGAGCATCTCGCCGGTAAAAGGAAATGCTCAAATGAGCACCGCTTACCGGAGAGATGCACTGACAGGACCTAGCATGACGTCATAGTCATGTGACCAGTCTGTAGCGAATGAGATAATAGACACGTGACTGGTCACATGGCTATTTTGACGTCACGGAAGGTCCTATCATCAGTGCTGGTTACCGGGAGGACGCAGCGATTATCGGAAGGAAAAGCGGCAGGAGACAGCGTGCAGGACGCGTCACGGGGACCTGTAAGTGTAATGGCAATGTTTATTAACTGTATGTGTACATGTATAATGTGTTTTTATGTGTTTGTGTTTGCCTCCCATTGTTTTCAATGGGGTTCGAGAGGATTGTCGAACGGTTCGTCGAGCCGAACTCGAACGCGGTCTTCGTTCGACGACCGAACCGAACTCGAGCCTTTAGAGGCTCGCTCATCTCTACTTCTTACGTTTTTGCAAAAATGGATATACTAAGTACCTTGTTATTGAGCACTTGCATTTTAATCATTATTATTCAGGGTATTTTTTCATACAATTTTTCCCTTTGTTTTTTTTCTTGTCTAGAGGCTGCCATTTACAAGCTTATAATGTTGCATGTTTACTTTTTGTTTTGTTACCGCTCAGTTTTTTGGTGTTTTTCATCAGCTCAGCATGCAGCCTGGCAAATTTGAATATCAGCACAGTCCCAGTAGGAGTTGTTATGGATGGATCTACTGATATGGTAAAAGATGAGAGTACACCGATATCAGAGGTCAGGGTCCGCTGTGCAGTGGTGGTAAACTGCAGCTGATAGCCTAATGCTGTACTGACCTTCAGCAAAACCCCAGAAGTAAATAGACACCTGTGTTAAGGTCCAGTCACACTAAACAACTTACCAGCGATCCCAACAACGATAGGGATCGCTGGTAAGTTGCTAGGAGGTTGCTGGTGAGATGTCACACTGTGACGCTCCAGCGATCCCACCAGCAACCTGACCAGGCAGGTATCGCTGGAGCGTCGCTACACGAGTTGCTGGTGAGCTCACCAGCAACCAGTGACCAGCCCCCAGCGCCGCGTGGAAGATGCTGCGCTTGGTAACTAAGGTAAATATCGGGTAACCAACCCGATATTTACCTTGGTTACCAGCGCACGCAGCTGGCTCCCTGCTCTCCTAGTTACAGCACACATCGGGTTAATTAACCCGATGTGTCCTGCAGCTACATGTGCACAGAGCAGGGAGCAGCGCACAATGCTTAGCACTGGCTCCCTGCTCTCCTAGCTATAGCACACATCGGGTTAATTAACACGATGTGTCCTGCAGCTACATGTGCACAGAGCAGGAGCCGGCACTGACAGTGAGAGCGGCGGAGGCTGGTAACAAAGGTAAATATCGGGTAACCAAGGACAGGGCTTCTTGGTTACCCGATGTTTACTGTGGTTACCAGCCTCCGCAGAAGCCGGCTCCTGCTGCCTGCACATTTAGTTGTTGCTGTCTCGCTGTCACACACAGCGATCTGTGCTTCACAGCGGGACAGCAACAACTAAAAAATGGCCCAGGACATTCAGCAACAACCAACGACCTCACAGCAGGGGCCAGGTTGTTGCTGGATGTCACACAGCGACATCACTAGCAACATCGCTGTTACGTCACAAAAGTTGTTCATTAGCAGCGATGTTGCTAGCGATGTTGCTAGCGATGTTGCTTAGTGTGATGGGGCCTTTTAGGCTGCTTTCACACATCCGGTTTTTGCAGTGCGGCTCAATCCGGCTGAAAAACCTATGCAACGGATGCGGCGAAAAAAACGGATCCGTTGCATACGTTTTTCCATGCTGACCATCCGTTTTTTGACGGATGTGGCTTGATACTGAGCATGTGCACTGCAAAAAACCGCATCCGGTGGCCGGATGCGGTTTTTGCCGCAGGATGCCGCATCCAGCGTCCATAGGCTTGCATTCTAAATCACGCCGCATGGCGCTGGATCCGGCGCAATGCGTTTTTTCTCCGCACAAAAAAACGTGCCAGGCAGCGTTGCATCCAACCGCCGCATGGGCTAAATTTTCCGCAGCCGGCAAAAACCGGACGCAACGCAAGGCCATGTGGCACAATACGGCGCTAATGCAAGTCTATGTGGGAAAAAACGCAACCGGCGGGAAAAAAAACGGTTGCGTTTTTTCTGCAAAGCGCCGTATTGTGCCGCTCAGCAAAAACTGGATGTGTGAAAGCAGCCTTACAAGTCACACAAGTGCAAGCGCAGGTTTGTAAGCACTCAACGTAAGAATATGAACCTGCAAATCTCTGTGTTTTAACTCACACAGAGGCTACCGTAAAGTGTTATAGGATCCTGTTGCTTCACAAGACCTGGTAAGGGTAACAATGAATAAAGGACTGATTCCTGTTTAGATTGTCAGAAAAGGCCTGGCTCAACCGCAAACTCAAATAGGAAAAATGAAAGTCCAGATGCAGATGCGCTCAATCATATATTTTATTGAAATTAAATGTTTTTAACATTTGTAGACAGTATCCAACGTTTCAACAATATTTATCTTTATCAAGGACTGTTTGAATGAAAAACAAAAAAACAGGCATTTTATATCAATAAACAAGGATATTCAATACAGAAAAATTATATGACATGTATATACATGTATCTTAGATGACAATCTATCAGAAAAAAATCAGACATCATGTGAAGGTGAAATGAGTGAAATCCGTGCCCTAAGGTGAGTGAGACTAATGAGAATGTAGTATACTATTTGACATATGGAAATAACTAATGTAAAAGGGAATATGAGTAGGGCTGAGCGGATCGGGACTGTAAAAGTCCGGATCCGCACGGTTTCAGCGCTTTCTTTGTGCCGGACAAGGGCGCGGGATTCCGGGTGCATGATCTGGATTCGGCAATTAATAAAAATAAACAAAACCAGAAATAAATGAGAGTTTCATACTTACCGAGACTCAGTGTCAAGGCGGCACACTGCTTCCGGGTCGCGCATTTACTTCTTGTACCATCCATCGCATACACACAGCTTTCCTTGTTTTCCCCGCCCACCGGCCATCCACTCATCTGTGATTGGTTGCAGGCTGACAAGCCCCCCAGACTGTGACAGTCTCTGCTGCAGTCATCGCTTATCGCGGCTCAGTCATAGGCTACAGTCAGAGCTGGCAGCCTTCTTCACTCTGAGATGTAGCAGAGCTGGATGTGTCGCCGTGGGACATCGTGTAGATTACGCCGGAGCTGGAGGGCTGTGTTGGGGGTTAATAAAGTGGTGAAAGAGGATTCGTGTTTTGTACTTTATTCCAAATAAAGGATGTTTCTCTGTGTCTGTGTTTATTTACTGTCACTTACAGGTTTGTGTGATATCTGATATTGTGATATTGTGTGGTATCTGATAGACGCCTGTGCCATCACAAACCTAGGGTTTACCAAGTACTTTGTGTAAAAACACGTATAGGAGTCTTATTCAGATAAAAAAAATATAAGTTTAATTGATGAACAAACATACATTAAAAATTCATTTTCCATAAAGTAGGTACATGAGGTAAGGTGGATTCCATTCCACCCACCAGGGAACTAACCACGTATTAGCCCATCACAGCTCCATAAGCTAAATAGCATGATGAGTGATGCAATAACTAGTATATAATGGAGACACACTATGGGGTCAATTAATTACTGTATAGGAAAACATTCCAGACTTACCCATAGTGTATGCAAGGAGGGCCGGCAGATGGTAGTTGAAAGGTGGGTGAGTGAAGACCTTTAACCCTGACGCGCGTGTCGCAAATGCTTCATCAGCGGGGTGCAGGCAAGTGGATGTGCACTCATCACGCTCGCCATTTTATATCCACATGTAACGCTAGCGACGTATTCAACGTGCTGCGTCGCTGCTATGACGGCGCATGCACGCAGGACGGGAGACCCGGAACTCATGTCGGCGCACAGCAGCCCTCACTCCAGACGCGCACGTCAGAAGGAAATCCCTCTATGACGTCACTCGACATGCGCATCGGGATTACTGAGGCCGCCGGGCGGCGACATCCGGAAGTCATGTCCTGCGCACACGCACAGCAACAGCGATCACCCACAGGAAGGTTGTCACAGGGACCGGCACGACTAGAACATAGATGTGAGAGACCTGATTCACCTTAACTTAAAAAGAGGGAAAGACAAACCATCCACAGGTTTACCATCTGTGATAGACATATAGCAGTATAGTTAAAACAATCTATAGGGTGGCCATAAAGCATGTTTGTCAGCCCTCCAGTGTAAGTGAATCAGCACTCATATATTAGCTTTCAAAATTTGGCATCCTAATCAATAATTCATATACAAAATCAGGCATGGAATTAGAGAACATATTATTAAACAACATTTCAGTTAAATCAGTAGATCAAAGATTTGTATTTCATCTGTTCCTCCATCCATACGTATCACAGCTCCAAATATGATAATTGGTGATTGAGCCATTAGTTATGGGTGCCAGGGAAATATGCATCTTCTTAGGCACTGATCATCACTTTATTATCATCATCAGCATATTCATGGTGTAAATGCGGAGAATGTACATGGAAATTACTATAAAAACAATAGACAACAAAACAGGCACAATTAAAAAAAAAAAAGAGTCAAAAGACCACAATGCATAGGGTATTTCTGTATCCCTATTAAACCACATTCGTATTCAATTCTAGTTTGTCTAAACAACCACAACACCAAATCAAGACCCCACCCCCATGACCGTTCATTGCAAAATGGACTTATAACGATTTTATCATAGGGGTCAACATGTCCAAAGAGGCAGCCCACAGCAAAGAGGCCTCGAAGAAAGGAAGAAAAGCTAAGTTTTTCGTTTAGCCCCATAGGGGCCATAGTTCCTAAAGGGACTATCCATCGGCACTCCAACTGAGCCAGCTGTCTCTTTAGATCACCCCCTCTAATGCCACAGTGTACAATGTTAATGCCCCTGACCTTTAGTCCTGAGGGATCGCTGTTATGGTAGGTATGGAAATGTCGCGGGATAGTTCTGAGGAGTGACACATCCAGGCATTGTTTGGAGTTGCGGATGTCACGGATGTGTTCCCTTTTCCTTGTCCGGAATTGTCGTGATGTAAGTCCAACGTACATCTTTTGGTATGGACAAGTTGCCAAATAGATGACGTGTGTACTGCTACAGGAGATACATCTCAAAATTTTATAGGTTTTATGGCCGTTGACAGAACTAAATTTGACCTCTCTAATAATGTTTTTTTCTTTGCAAGCCAGGCATTCCCCGCAGGGAAAGCAACCACCCTTTATTGTCAGTGTCCCAGAGGTAGTGAATGGATTATTGGATCTTGCCACATAGTGGCTATCTACCAACATATCCTTGAGGTTTTTCCCTCTTCTAGATGTCATGAGGGGCGACTTCGGGATGATCCCCGCCAGACATAGGTCCGTTTGCAAGACCGACCAATGTCTGGATAGGGAGTCCCTCATCTGATCCCATCTACAATTGAAAGTAGAAATGAACCTCAACACATTTTCGGTACTCTCTGGGGGAGGTGGTGACTTAAAGAGGAGTTGCTCCCTCCGGGTATGTCTGACTCTTAAATAACTTTTTTTGATATTACGTTTGCTATACCCCCTTTGTAAAAAACGCTCTCTTAAAACCTCTGCCTGCATCTCAAATCTCCTGTCCATGGAACATACTCTCCTGACCCTCAGGAATTGTCCCGTGGGGACAGCTCTGAACGTAAACCGAGTGTGGGCAGACGATGCGTGCAAGAGAGAATTCACAGAAGTATCCTTTTGTGTTTTGTACTTTATTCCAAATAAAGGATTTTTCTCTGTCTGTGTTTATTTACTGTCACTTACAGGTTTGTGTGATATCTGATATTGTGATAGTGTGGTATCTGATAGACGCCTGTGCCATCACAAACCTAGGGTTTAGTAGCAGCTGTGCGCTGCTATTAACCCCTGCTATTAACCCGATTGGCACCGCATCAGGCCACCAGGAAGAGCTGGTATCGCACCGGAATTGTCACATTTAATAGAGTAGAAGCAGCAAGGCCGGGCGGCTGCGGGCTGAGAATATACCAGCCCCCAGCCGGCGTTATCATAGCTGGGGATGAAAATTAGGGGAGACCGCACGTCGTTTTTTGTTTTATTATTTATTAAAAAAAAAAACAAAATCGCAGTCACACTTGTGAGGGAGTGTGGAAGTCTGACATCGCAGCACAGCCGCACACTTCTGACAGTGTGACTGGCAGACACTTGCACTGTTTTCCCCGCCCACCGGCCGTCCTCTCGTCTGTGATTGGTTGCAGACAGACACGCCCACAGCCTGTGACAGTGTCTACTTCAGTCATCGCAGCTCAGGTTACACTCACAGCTGGCAGTCTTCTCTATGGCTGCTCACTCTGACATATAGCAGAGCTGGATGTGTCGTCGAGGGACGTCGGGTGGATTACTGCAGGGTGTTGGGGTTAATAAAGTGGTGAAGGAGGGGGTGTATTTGTATTTTATTATAAATAAAGGATTTTTCTCTGTGTGTGGGCTTATTTGCATTCATTTACAGGTTTCTATGATGTAGGTATCTGATAGACGCCTGTGCCATCACAAACCTAGGGTTTAGTAGCAGCTGTGCGCGGTTATTAACCTCTTATTACCCTGATTTGGCACCACATTAGGCTACCGAATAGAGCCAGCAATGCACCGGGATTGTCACATCTAATAGATGCGGCAATACCGGGCGGCTGCGGGCTGAGAATATATCAGCCCCCAGCCGGCATTATCATGGCTGAGGATGAAAATTGGGGGGGACCACAAGTCGTTTTTTTTTTTAAATTATTTAACAAAAGAAAAGCCGCATGTGGTTCCTTTTTTGATACACAACCAAGATAAGCACTGGGGTCGTAGCCTGCTTATCTGTGCAGGGTGTCAGAATACGGTGGTGGGGGGGACCCTGCACCAATTGTTTTATTTACATTTATAGGATGATTGTGACACAGATGCTGCTGTGATGTTAGCCAATCACTTAAACTGCTACAAATGTGGGCAGGGAAAGCCATGCATATTCACAGGCTTGCAGATGCTAGAGGTGGGGAAACAAAAGGCGCAATAGGGTCTTACCCGGTATAACGTGCGATGATGAGAAAGAAATACGTACACTCACCTGATGGGGTTGTGCCAGTCACAACTCCTTAAACCGCATGTGAGTGTCTGCGTGGTTCAAGCAGCGGCCCCATGATATCGTAGTAGAAATATAATTAAAGGGAAAACGGGTATATGCCGCACTTAAAAACCACTGATGCAGAATTAATGTAGAAATTTCTTTTTTATTTCAGCATCCAACGCGTTTCAGAGACAAGGACCGTTATCATTTACCCAAGATCCACAAAGACATCTTGAACCCCCCTGGTAGACCATAATTGCGGGCATTGACTCTTTAACCTCCAACCTAGCCAACTATATAGATTTACTCCTGCAGCCATATGTGTTAGGACTGAATAGCCACATTAGAGACTCTGCCCATCTTATAGAAAATATCAGTGTAATCGAATGGAAAGAATCTTACATATTTGTGACCATTGACGTAGCCTCATTATATTCTAACATACAACATCATTTAGGCCTGTTCTGTATTTCTCTATTTTTAGAGAACGATAGTAAAATTCCACCAACCCAGAGGGACTTCATTTTAGAAGGTATGAACTTCATTCTCCGCAATAATTATTTTTCATTCAACAATATACTGTACCATCAGCGCCTCGGAACAGCAATGGGGTCGAAGGCTGCATGTGCCTATGCCAACTTTTTATGGGGATTTTTGAAATGGCCCATATAGATAACGGCCAACATAAAGAGGGTCTAGTCCTCTATAAAAGGTTTATAGACGACCTGTTCATAATTTGGGACAGTAACTGCTCTGATATCAGAATCCTCCTTGATAATCTAAATAGTAACAATTGGGGTCTGAAATTTACATCATCAGTATGTTTTGATAGCATACATTTTTTGGATTTGGTCATTTTCCATCAGGACCATAAGATTCTAACTAAAACCTTCTTCAAAAAGGTGGATGCCAAAGGCTACATTCACTATAATAGTGAACACTATAATAAATGGCTACAGAATATTCCACTAAATCAGTACAAAAGGATCAGGAGAAATTGCACCCAGGATACTGATTTCAATGAGCAGGTGGAGGTATTCAAGCAACGCTTTGAGGAAAAAGCCCCTTATTCGGAGAGCCTATCAGGAGTCATCCAAATTAAAACAAATAGACCTTATCAAAACACGAAGGAGCACTCTTCCCTCTGAACACGAAAGGGATAAAGGCCCTGATAAGAATGTAAATAAAAATAATACCAATAAAAATGAATGTAAGAATAAAAGGGGAAGCAAGATTTCAGCCTTAACCTTATTACCACCTATAGCAGTGATAACATGTCTATCAAAAATATCCTCTCTAAACATTGGGATATCCTGCAAAATGACCCTATTCTCAGTCCTATTCTTCCCCCCACCCCAGGTGTCACGTTCAGGCGGGCCCCTACTATCAAAAACATTCTAGCCCCAAGTAAACTGAGGACTAAAGGCCCAGTCACACTAAACAACTTACCAGCGATCCCAACAACGATCCAACCTGATAGGCCGAGGGGGAATGCGCGGTCCCGCGATTATGGGCGGTTACTTGGTAATAAACATCACAGCACCGCCCATAATCTAAACCCTGCGCGCACGTTACCAACGGTGACACTGGGCACAGTGCTCATCCACGAGAGATGGGCACTGGGCATGCGCGGGGATGGCTGGAGCAGTGGGCGGCGTCCACAAGTATGGAAATCAGCGATGGGGGCGGCATACAGGACCAGGGGGCAGAATAACGGCCATCAGGCAGCCCGCCCCCGTGTCACATTTATAGAATCCGAAGCCAAAAAGGTACCACTTTATAAACTCTTTTTTTTGGTCAGAAAGGGGGCACAATAATAACAGGGACCTTTCTAGAATGCAGCCCAGGAGCTGCAGAGGGGGAATCTGTTAGGTTTTAGGGGAAATTTCTGCTGACAGGTTCCCTTTAAGATCAGTTTATACACCACAGGGTTTTGTAATGCTTGCCACATATATGCTACCTCAAGGCATCATGACTTGATCACCCACCTTTATGATATAGTTAAAAAAAATGTTTTAAGGCTTTTAAAATCCCCTTTTTTATGTACATATCAATTCTATGCAGATCCCATCCTTTTAATCTGTTTTAGGTATTTTAAGAATTATCCAGCGCGTTTCTATACTCCAGAGGCTTAGAAAGTTGGTTTGTTTAATAATAATTAATTGTCAAAATTCTTCCATTTACTATCTAAGTCTTTATATTGAGCACATTTCAGCAAAATAACCCTCATTGTGGTGTTTATTCATTTTTTTTATTATATCCTTCCCTTTTTAATGCAAATTCTTTTTATATATCAAATAACCATTTCAACTCATTTTTATCCCCTATCTGTATAATTGTCAGTTCCGTCCGTCTATTCTTTCTGCTCAGCGTGCACCTCACATGTGGTTGTACCCACCACTCTATATCACTGCACACACAGTCTTTTTCCGACGGTCTGACCCCTTGTTACCTCCGCTGGGTGAGACTTGCTCTGTGCGCCTGCGCATCTTTTCATTTTCCCACGATCTGAACTCGTTTCACCCCGATAACCCTGATACTCGCTCCTTTCCTTCACGCTTGCGATCTCTTACTGTCTTACCTCGGATTCTTTTGCACCAGCCCTTCACGGTTTAGAAACTTGTCCACCATTTTTTTTTACACCCTTAAAATCCCACTTTTCACACTTAGACACGCTCACTACTCCTTCTAATTAAAACCGGTTATAATGGTTCTGCACCAGCATGAATCACATTTATGTTGTACGGCCGGAGCTGTGTTGTAAGTTTGTGACACCACCCACGGGATGTGGTGAAGGTAGACACCACCGCTGCAGTTGCGGGACACCAGGGGGAGATGTTGTGCAGCAAGTTGTTAACCCCTCCATGGGTAGGGATGGTGGCCCCGGGACCCGTTGGGAGAGTGTTGGGTGGTGCAGGGAGATGGGCGACCGGAGGGCACTGATGTACTTACTAGTAGTAAACACACAAGTCTCTGGTAAACCAAGGTGATGGTGGTCGGTGCTCGCAGCCGGCTGCAGTCTGGTCCCCCACCCGGTTGGTAGTCTCTGCCTTTCTCCTGCACGTGTTTGTGTGATGGTGGACTACCTGCACTTGCAACTTTAGGAGTCCGCTCCCTGGCTTGTGGTCGCCTGAGGAGCCCTTTGCCCGCAGACGCTGGCCCGATCTCTCTGCCTTGGCGGTGGCTTTCTATCCCCCTCATTGGGCTGTTGCCTTCAGTCGAGACTTTGGGTGGGACAGGACCTATAGTCCTGGCCGCAATCAGTTAATTAGCTAGCCCCCAGTAGCTTCTGGACCTAGCTTCAGGGTCTGAGTACCCCCCTTTGTGCTCCGGTTTCCGAGTAGGTTCCCCGGGTCGGTACCGGCGGGCCACTACCCTGTCCCGGTCCACCACGGTTCCACCGAGCCCTCTTCCTGGCTCCTGCAGGCAGAGGCCTCCATTAGCCAAAGGTGCCCGGGCTCCTACCCTGGCAAGTGTCAGTCTGCTACAGGCCTGTCACACAGGCCTGACCTCCTCCACTGAACTCTCAAACTGAACTACTGTCTTTTCCCGCCTCAGGCCAGCCGAACTCCTTGGTGGGCGTGTACAACCGCCTAGCTCCGCCCCCTGGTATGTCCATCAAGCCCTGAGGGGGGTGACTAGAGTTTGTGTTTTGGCTGTGGTGCAATGTGGGGCCCTATTTGAGACCACCTGGCCCAGCCAGGGCGTCACAAATGCAGTGGGGACATATAGATATCAGTAAGTCATCTGTTGCTGTTAGAAGGCGCCCTCTTCTTTTCTTTGCTACTCTATCATTGCCTGTGCCACGCCAAAGTAAATTGGTGAAGCACTCGGAGCCCCAGCAGACGCTCATTCTGTTTGAGGACTCTGCTGGCTGGGTTTCCGTGGGCCATCCACCTGAGCCTGCGCCAAAGGCAGAAGAGAATGAGTGCACAGATGCACAACTTTTGATACCGGAGGAGGAGGAGGATGTGGCAGGGCAGCTTCACACAGACAGCAGACCACCGCAGCTCATCTGTTCTGAATCTGATGAAGATGAAACACAGGTATTTTGTTTTGATTTTGTCTGTACAAGCCCCATCTGATTGTAATGTGCTGCAAAATATGTTGGCGCTATAAAAATAAACGTAATAATAATAATAATTACAGGTGCCAACTGCTGCGCCAATCTTCAGTGTGTAAATCATTGAGGAGAACAGAGCTGAGGAGTGTATGGAAGATGAAGCAGGCAATGATGAGGTTCTAGACCCCACATAGACTGCCAGCCATCATCGTGATGGGTCCAGTTCAGATGAGGAAGTAGGTCACACTGCCCTAGCAGCACAGCGGCCGACCCTCAGCCAGTACATCTGCTGCTACTGCCCACCACACTTATGAACTGAGAACACCAAAACCAGCACAAAAAAGCTCCCTGACGTGGCATTGTTTCCGGCAATGTCCTGCCGACAAACGTCGGGTGATTTTCACGCTGTGCAACCAGAGCCTGAAATGAGGCATAAATCTCATGAACTTGAGTACCAGCTACATGAAGAGGCATCTAGAATCGAAGCACAAGCTGCAGTGTACTTCTCTTCTTAAAAGACATGACAAATCTGAGCCTGCTCCTGCTTCCTCTTTGGCTGCAGTCTCAGCCTCCTCCTTAGGGCTCTTGTCCACTTGCATTAAAAAAAATCACTGCGATACTCTGCTACAAATGTGAGTCAAGTGTCCTGCGTGTGGTCTGCGTACGGTGTTGTTTTTTTTTTCTCACATAGCATCCGTATGACATGCGAGCGTCATGCGAGTGCTATGTGAGTGTTTATGCAAGCAGCGTAGGACTGGCTACCGGAGGAATCTCCAGTAATACCAGGCCTGGCCGTGGTTACCTGCACTGAACTCCGGAGGTGTCACCCGAGCTCCAGAGTTCAGCCTGGTCTGTTTGCAGCTGTGCTGAACTGAACCGCAATTGCTGGGGAATCAATCACTCGGCGCTCGCTGTTCAGTCCAGGCTGCACTCCGGAGCTCAGGTGAGAGCTCTGGAGTTCAGTGCAGGTAACTGTGGCCAGGACTGGTATTACTGGAGATTACTCCAGTCCGACGCTGTATGCAAGTGTCAAGGATCCGTGTGACATGCGTATGCCATCTGTATGACATGCGCATACCACTCGTATTCTGATTTTTTTCTCGGTCCCACAGGCTTGCATGGGGGTGCGAGAGCTGAGAATTGGTGCAAATCGCAGCATGCTGCGATTTCACCGAGAGCACGATTTCGCCGTTAAAAATTTAGCGAGAGGACACAGCCTCATAGCTTAACACTGGACGAGTGCAATCCAATTTTTTTTAACGGATCGAACTCGCACATGGAAATCGCAAGTGGACAAAAGCCCTAACAAAGAGAAGATGTGACACCATGACCACCACCAGCATCACCTACCATCTCCACACCGTCCAATGCATCTGTTCAGATCTCCATCCCCCAAACTTTGGAGAGAAAGAAGAAATTCCCCCCTTCACACCCATAAGCCATGCTCCTAAATAAAACAATTTCAGATACCTGGCTTGTGAAATGCTGCCATTCCGGATGGTGGAAATGGAAAGTTTCAAACACCTGTGGCTGCCCTGCAGTACGGTATGTTGTTCCCAGCCGCCACTACTTTTCCAGGTGTGCCATCCCTGCCCTGCACACACATGTTTCTGACAAAATCAAGGGTGCACTGTGCAACGCCATCAGTGGGAAGGTCCACATTACCCCTGACACATGGACCAGTAAGTATGGGCAGGGACGGTACATCTCTCTAGCCGCCCACTGGATTAATCTAACAGCAGCTGGTCCAGAGGCTGAAGGTGTTCCAGCACATGTCCTAGCACCACCTAGGATTGATGGACGTTCCTCGCTCCAAGTTGCCTACTCCGCTACCTCCTCATCCAGTCACCATGAGACCTGCATCACCAACTTAACCACAGCCAGGAGGAAACGCCAGCAAGCCCTTCTTAAACTCATCTGTCTGGGGGACAAATCACACACCGCGCAGGAGTTATGGGCAGGGATCAAACATCAGAAAGACAAATGATTGTTGCCACTGAACCTGAAGTCCGGCCTGGTGGTGTGTGACAAATCTGGTAGCAGCTCTGGGTGTAGCCAGTTTGACGCACATCCCTTGCATGGCGCATGTCCTTAATTTGGTGGTGCAGAGCTTCCTTAAAAATTATCCAGATATGTCTGATCTGCTGCTAAAAGTGCGGGCAGTCTCTGCTCATTTTCGGCGTTCTCAACCTGCGGCTGCCCGCCTGTCTGTGCTGCAGCGACGCTTCGGCCTTTCCACTCACCGCCTGATATGTGATGTGCCTACAAGATGGAACTCCACTTTCCATAAGCTGTAGAGACTGTGTGAGCAGCAGCAGAAAATAGTGGAGTTTCAGCTGCAACACGCACGGCAGAATCGCTGCTTGGATCAACAACACTTTACCACCAACGAGTGGGCTTCCATGCGGGACTTGTGTGCTGTGTTGCACTGCTTTGAATACTGCACCAAGATGGTCAGCGCAGAAGACGCCATCATCAGCCTTACTATACCAATTATCTGCCTGCTTGAACAAACTCTTCAGCAAATGATGCATGACATGCTGCCACGGGAGGAAGAGGAAGCCTGTCGTCAACACATGGCTCACAGGTTGGCTGTACCAACATCATGCACCAACAGCAAATAGGTACACAAGTGTCCAGACAGGAAACCGCTTGGGAGGATGATGAGGAACTATGTGCACAGCAGGGTGGCACTCAAAGCAGCTCACGGGCATCAGTATAGTGTGGCTGGGGAGATACAGAGGACACAAACATTACACCCTCCACCCAGGACAGTTTGTTGCCTGTGAGCAGCCTGCCACACATGAGCCAATATATGCTGTAGTGCCTGCACAATGACCGCCGAGTCGCCCAGATTCCTACCAGTGATTATTACTGGGTGGCCACCCTGCTGGATCCTCAGTAAAAGGACAACATACCATTGTTCCTTCCGGCCTTGCAGCAGAATGACAGAATACATCAATACAAGCGCACCCTGGTAAAAGCACTAATGACTGTGTTTCCACCTGACACTGGAGGCTCAGTGGAAGCACAAGGCAGAGGAAGAGGAGCAAGTCACCAACGTAGCTGGGTCACGAGCACCATGTCGCCAAGGAGGGTTAACATTGACTCAGTTTGGAAAAGGATGACCATGCCACAATTTCTGCCACCACCGTGTCATATGGCGCCTATCAACAGGGAGAAACAATTCCACAACATGGTGCAGGAGTACATGTCCACAAATATACAGATAGGAACTTTTGGGCCTGAACCCTTGTAACTTTTGGGTGTCAAAATTGGACACATGGAAAGAACTTGCCCAACATGCCTTGGAGGTCCTGGCCTGCCCTGCCACAAGTGTTATGTCCGAGCGTGTCATCAGCACCGCAGGTGGGGTGATCACAGACAGGCGCATCTGCCTGTCCCCAGCCAATGTGGACAAACTCACGTTTCTTAAAATGAATTGTGCGTGGATCACACGTGACTTTTCCCTACCTTTTGGATGACGAGTGACGATGATGACTACACACAAGTAGATCAACCGCACCCAGCCATGCTTACACTGACTCATTACTTTACTTTTTAGCCATCTCCACATTTGAAACAACCAGCCCCCCCCACACTTTTCCCCACTCCCCCAAAAAATGTTTACTTCCACCTACCCCACCAAGTCCACTTTCTCCACTTGGCCCTTCACCGGTTGTATTTCTAATATTGTTGTTGTGTTGTGTGTTTATTCTGTTTCTTAAGTCAATTGGCTTTAGTTTAAGTAAACAAACAAAACAACTTCTTTGTCTTATTTATTTACCACCATAAACACCCCTGCAGGTCCGGATTACCCAGCCCAGTACCATTAAAGTCAGTATTCCATCCACCACCATTAAACCAAATGGTTGAGTTCAATGGTGCTGGATTACTGGATTATTCATCTCAATAGTGTGCTGGGTTATCGGATTACCCGGCACGATTTAACTCCATTTTCTAGCACAGGATATGCGCATGTTGAGTATTTGGTTGCATATACTGCGGCACCAAATCTGTATCTCCCGCCACAAAACCGCATCGTTTTTTAATCTATTTTTTGGCCAGAAGATGCAGATGTGGAATCAAATTTATACACCAAATTCCTGGGTTACATCTGCATCTTCTGGCCAAAAAATAGCCAAAAACCAGCAATATGCAAACCATTTCATTGCCGTTTTCTGCCAGGAGATGCAAATTTGTTGAAGTTATACACCAAATTCCTGCATCAAATTTGCACCTCCTGGCACAAAACCGCACAAAAACAGCGTCTAAACGTTTTTTGTTTCTTTTTCATTTTTGGACCAAAAGATGTAAATTTGGTGATTATTACATTTTTACACCATACTCCGGCACCCAATCTACACCTCCTGGTAAAAAAAAAAAGTGCAAATTTGGTGCTGAGGTCTGGTGCAGACGATTTCAGCACCAAATGTGCACCTACTGGCAAAAAATAATCGCAGCAAAAACCGCTGCAAAATAATGCATCAAAACACTGCGGGGTTTTTGCCAGGAGGTGCAGATTGGATGCAGGAATATGGTGTCAAAATTTCAGCACCAAATTTGCATCCCTTGGCCCAAAAATAATAAAAAAAAAAATATTCTGCTAGCAGGTTTAAATTTGGTGCTGAAATGTGGTGTAGACAATTTCAGCACAAAATGTGCACCTCCTGGCAAAAAACAAAAAAACACGGAAAAAAAATGAGTCAAAACACAGCGTTTTTTTGCCAGGAGGTGTAGATTGGATGCAGGAATATGGTGTCAAAATTTCAGCAGAAACTATTAGAAGGGAGATCACATATTAGATAATAATGGTAAGATGTATAAAATCAAAACCTTAATTAACTGTAATACGACACATTTAGTATATATGGCCAGTTGTGACATCTGCTGTAAATATTATATTGGTTGTACCATTTGCACATTGAAAAAACAGATCAGTGAACATGTCTCCTCTGCGTCTCTGGAATCTTTGGTGAGACGTACTACTTCGGGACTCGACAAGCATTTCAGAGATGTACAGGGGGGTGTGAGTTAATTAAGGGTACAAGGGGTGGAGAGAGTAAATCATATAGAGGAGGAGATTGGCAGAGTCTCCTATTTGCTAGAGAAGCCTTTTGGCTATCAAAATTAAAAGCACGTTATCCTAATGGACTTAATTTCTGATCCGATTTGTCATATATTTATTAAAAGTTGCTATATTTAATTGACAGTTTTTTGAGAACATTTTTTGTAAAATTCTTTGTATGTTTTTTGTACATTCTATGATGTTTTTTAATTCACTGTGTCTGGTTGTGTATGAATATCCATTTGATAGTACTATTTTATATGTAGATCCGGTTGTCTATGGGATCTATTTAAAGCCACTATACAGTCATGGCCAAAAGTTTTGCGAATGCTACAAATATTAATTTTTACAAAGTCTACTGCTTAAGTTTTTCTAATGGCAATTTGCATATACTCCAGAATGTCATAAAGAGTGATCAGCTTAACAGCAATTACTTGCAAAGTCAATATTGGCTAAGAAAATGAACTTCAACCCCCAAAACACATTTCAACATCATTGCATTCCTGCCTTAAAAGGAGCAGCTAACATTGTTTTAGTGATTGTTCCATTAACACAGGTGTGGGTGTTGATGAGGACAGGGCTGGCGATCAATCAGTCATGATTAAGTAAGAATGACACCACTGGACACTTTAAAAAGGAGGCTGGTGCTTGGTATCATTGTTTCTCTTCAGTTAACCATGGTTATCTCTAAAGAAACACGTGCAGCCATCATTGCTCTGCATAAAAATGGCCTAACAGGGAAGAGTATTGCAGCTACAAAGATTGCGCCTCAGTCAACAATCTATCGCATCATCAAGAACTTCAAGGAGAGAGCTTCTATTGTAGCCAAAAAGGCTCCAGGGCGCCCAAGAAGGACCGTGAAACGCCAGGACCGTATCTTAAAACTGTTTCAGCTGCGGGATCGGACTACCAGCAGTGCCGAGCTAGCTCAGCAATGGCAGCAGGCTGGTGTGAGTGCTTCTGCATGCACTATAAGGGCGGAGACTGCTTGAGCAAGGCCTGGTTTGAAGGAGGGCAGCAAATAAGCCACTTCTCTCCAGAAAAAACATCAGGGACCGACTGATATTCTGCAAAAGGTACAGGGATTGAACTGCTGAGGAGTGGGGTAAAGTCATTTTCTCAGATGAATCCCCTTTTCGATTGTTTGGGAATCTGGAAAAAAGCTTATTAGGAGAAGAAGAGGTGAGCGCTACCACCAGTCTTGTCTCATGCCAACTGTTAAGCATCCTGAAACGATTCATATGTGGGGTTGCTTCTCAGCCAAGGGAATTGGCTCACTCACAGTCTTGCCTAAAAACACAGCCATGAATAAAGAATGGTGCCAGAATGTCCTCCAAGAGCAACTTCTCCCAACTGTCCAAGAGCAGTTTGACGCCCAACAATGCCTTTTCCAGCATGATGGAGCACCTTGCCATAAAGCAAAGGTGATCACTAAATGTCTCATAGAACAAAACATAGAGATTTTGGGTCCATGGCCAGGAAACTCCCCAGATCTTAATCCCATTGAGAACTTGTGGGCAATCATCAAGAGACTGGTGGACAAACAAAAAACAACAAATTCTGGCAAAATGCAAGCATTGCTTATGCAAGAATGGACAGCTATCAGTCAGGATTTGATCCAGAAGTTGATTGAGAGCATGCCAGGGAGAATTGCGGAGGTCCTGAAGAAGAAGGGTCAACACTGCAAATATTGACTTCCTGCATTAGCTCATTCTAACTGTCAATATAACCTTTTGGTACTCATAATATGATTGCAATTATATTTCTGTATGTAATGTAAACATCAGACAAACACAATTAAAAACCAGAGGGCAACAGATCATGTGAAAATATAATTTTGGTGTCATTCTCAAAACTTTTGGCAATGACTGTACACTTCATTTCTTTATATTTGCCTATGATTAAGGAGTTCTTCTCTGAAACGCGTAAGGCGTAGTAAGGCATATGGAGAGATTGTATTAGTCCATAAATACACTTTTTATTGTGATTTAATAAATTTCAAGGTTTTTTTTAAAGACATCGGTGCTGGATATGTTTCCCTCCCTGTTTCCCCTCTAATGTTTGTTTCATTAAGCAGACAGAATAAAGGTATTGATCTGGTTTTGGGCATTTTTTCTCCTTATATATGCATAGATATGCTTACAGTGGTTTGTACCATATCTCCATAGGCGTTTTTCTCCAGTATCTTTCCAATGTGTCCATTAATCCAACCGGATTTACGCCTATAGTCCACGTCAATTCCCTCCAGCACATATCCAGACAAGGTACCATTTTATTATTTATTATTTTTTGTTTTTGCCCTTACATATTTAGACATTGAGTCTGCTCACTCATATTGTCAAGTCTTGACAGGTTTCTTATCCTGTGACATACACATAATTTTTATTAAATTTTTATTTTTGTTGTCAGGTAACTGTACACTGATATCATGGATATTATTTTGTAGATATATTCTTAAATTGGGTATCTTTGTGTGATTCCTCATTTTAAATACCGGTGTTTGCATATTGTTCCCTTGATTTGCAGACTTCTTTGAAGTGTAGACTAGAATATTCTGTTTCTAAGGCTGGGGCCACACGGGGATCTTCTGCGATCCTTGCATGACACTCTGCTCACGCTGGCAGCATAGCAGGAGCCGAGTGTCACTACGACTGAGGTCCGATCATGCGATCGGACCTCAGCTGTGGGGGGCGGCGCTGCAGAGGAGACGGAGGGATTTATCTCCCTCTCTCCTCTGTAGCCGGCTATTGCCATTCTCGCCCTGCACTCGCGGAACACCGGTGTACTGTGAGTGCAGTGCAATTTTTCTCTCGCCCCGTAGACTTGAATGGGTGCGAGAGAAACAAGACTAGCATTACAATTGCAGCATGTTGTGACTGACTGTTTTCTCGGTCCGATTAGGGCTGAGAAAATAAGTGCTCATGGGTGCTGGGACATAGGATAATATTGGTCCGAGTGGAATGCAATAAAACATTGCATTCCACTCGATTTTCATGCCGTGTGGCTTAGGCCTTATATCAAGTTTTTCCTGTCATCTGGTGGTTCATGAGGGTCAATCAGGTAGAATATGGCGTTTTCATAGGAACATTTTTTTATGGGATATAATTTGGTATACATAACACATGTATATACAGTATGTGCATTATTTATTCACAGAAGCCTCACACTCGACATATTTTCCCTAACTCTGTGAATACAGATTCTGACTATATACTACAACTTTGTCTGATTCCTGGATTTAGTGGTAAATATGGATTCATGGATTCAAAATTTCTTCATATATATGCCTGTTTTTTACCCTTTTTTTTATTTTTTTCTTCTATTCCTCAGGCTGATTGAACATGTCAGTAACCCATAGAAAATGTTTAATTATTCAATTGAGCCTCCTTTCCTCATCACTTTCCACCGGTGAGTGCGTGTTGACCTGTTTTTTTTTTTCGGCACATATAAATAAACTTCTATAGAACTACAGTTGATACGGGTACTTAGGCTATTTATACCTCATATTCCCTTTTACATTAGTTATTTCCATATGTCAAACGGTATACTACATTCTCATTAGTCTCACTCACCTTAGGGAACGGATTTCACTCATTTCACCTGCCCATGATGTCCGATTTTTTTCTGATTGTCATCTAAGATACATTTTAATACATGTCATATAATTTTTCTGTATTGAATGCATTTTGTACACTTTTCTGATGCATAATATGTGTAAATTACTATAAAATATCCTTGTTTATTGATATAAAATCCCTGTTTTTTTGTTTTTCATTCAGACAGTCCTTGATAAAGATAAATATTGTTGAAACGTTGGATACTGTCTACGAATGTTAAAAACATTTAATTTCAATAAAATGTATGATTGAGCACATCTGCAGCTGGACTTGAATTTTTTTTCATTTTTCCTATTTAAGTGCCGGAGTTATATATTTATGATCCCTGTTTAGAGACAGGACCAGATAAGGGACTAAATATAATAAGGACTGGATCGGTTTATTCACAGGACCAGCAAAGGCGCCATGCTCTCCTGAATCTTCACAGAAGTAGATAGATGTGACCGCGACACCTCACCCTAACCTGCCTACTGACCCTCAATCAGTCCATTAGAACTTCGCCGCGTATCCCAATCTAAGGTAGCTGTGTGTTGCTGCATGCACAAAGACAAGTGCGCACTTCCATGTGGGTGTCAGGGCTATTTATCACCTCTGTACCGCCCATAAGATGGAAGAACCACGTGCAGCCAATAAGAGCCTTACACGTCACTGATGATTTAATTGCGGCCAATAGAAACTTGCAACGTCACTGATGATGTCACCGCCGCCAATAGAAATTCAACAGGTCACTGACATGCTCAAATAATAGAAAAAGACCCATAGGAGTCCCACACATGCTCTGTAGGCTCTTTTTGACACTATGGGCTGCTTTACACGCTACAACATTGCTAAAGCGATGTCGTTGGGGTCACGGAATTTGTGACGCACATCCGGCCGCGTTAGTAATGTCATTGCGTGTGACACCTATGAGCGATTTTGAATCGTAAAAACGTTCAAAATCTGTGACATGGGGGCCATTCCCAATTATCGTTGCAGCTGCAGTTACGATGTTGTTCTTCGTTCCTGCGGGAGCACACATTGCTATGTGTGACACTGCAGGAACGAGAAACATCTCCTTACCTGCATCCACCGGCAATGAGGATGGAATTAGGCGGACGGGATGTTACGTCCCGCTCATCTCCGCCCCTCCGCTTCTATTGGCCTGCCGCTTAGTGACATAGCGGTGACGCCGAATGGACCTCCCCCTTGAAGGAGGGGTTGTTCGGCGGTCACAGCGACGTCGCTGAACAGGTATGTGCGTGTGACGCTGCCGTAGCGATAATGATCGCTATGGCAGCGATCACCACATATCGGCCGTACGACGGGGGCGGGTGCTATCACGCTCGACATTGCTAGCAATCGCTAGCAATGTCGCAGTGTGTAAAATGGCTGTTAGTGTCAGAATTCCAAAAAGTCCTGGTCCCCATCCGTGACTCAGGAGACTGGGCCGAGCGAACTCAGGTACGGGGAGGAACAGCTCCTGATGACAAACGAGGAACCCCTGTACCTCGGTTCATGACAGGAGTCCAGGTTATCGTATTTAGATACTAAGAATATGTCACAAAAGAAAAGAAGCCAGAACTTGTACCTAGTCAAAAATCAGCTGGTAGTAGAACAAGCACAGCAGACTTAGTTCTTCTAGATCTTCACTGCAGTCATGATATATCTCAGCTGTACTTTAATGATCCGCATATAGGAATAATATTAAGACCTATATGGGAGAGTAATACTCACTGAGGATGATTTTTCCTTCTTGTCTTCAGAAGAGCCGCGCGCTGCACAGCCTCAACCCAGCTGGAGAATTTTTAGATACCACGCCGCTTCTTCACTTATTCCTGGGTCCTATATGAAAAAACAGTTATAATCCAAGGGATAATTGTTGTGGTGTGAACCAGTTTGGTCCAGAAAAGTGATTATGGTGGTTCTTTCACAGTCTCCTGGAAATCTGGAAATAGCAGAATCTCAACCCAGCCAGGGAGGCTCTTGGTTCCACAGCACTTCTCCGCTTTATGGTTTGGACCCGTTGTTATGAACTGGAGTACGGGGGCTCCTCGTTTGCCTTCTGGAGCAGTTCCTCCCCGTACCCGAAGTCGCTTGGTCTGGTCTTCTGAGCCACGGATGCTGACCAGGACTTTTTGGCATTCTGACACTAAGTGTCAAAAAGTGCCTACTGAGCATGTGCAGGATTCCTATGGGTGTTTTGTCACTATCTAAGCATGTCAGTGATATGGCACATCCCCATTGGCCGCCGTGACATCATCGGTGATGTGGCACATTCCTATTGGCCGGTGACGTTATCAGTGATGTGGCACGTTCTTATTGGCCACCTCAGTGACATCATCAGTGATGTGTAGGGCTCCCATTGGCCAAAGGGGCTGGCTACACGTGGTTCCTCTATCTTGTGGGCGGTACAGAGATGATAAATAGCCTTGACACCCACATGGAGGTGCACACTCGTCTTTGTGCATACTGCTGTACACATCTTAGAAACGGTTAGGCGGCGAAGTCCCACCGGACTGATTAAGGGTCAGGAGGCAGATTAGGGTGAGGCGTTGCGGTCATATTCGTTGACCGAGTTAGAGTCAGTAGCTGGCGAAGCTAGGCTCCAGTGATATTGGGCTTGGGCGGCTTTGGGAATGGTGGCTAACCGGCTGTACCATATAGCAAGCCGATATAGGAGCAGTACCCTGTACACTCACCACTGCATATACCCTTAGCCCTGCTAGCAGGATACGGCTAGTGTTCTGCTTGTCCGCTCCTATACATACCGTGTATGCTACATATATATTACCTTCTGTGAAGGAACAGAAGTGTAATGCGCCATATAGACTCTGAGTTAACAGAGTTCTGTTTACTATAATATTATTTCCTTATCTGATTCTGTCATTTAATAGAGTTCAGTATACATACTGCAGTATCGTGTGGCTTAGAATACGGTTATTGCATACACAGGTCCTCTGTGACGGGACAGAGTCTCTTTACATCTGTTGGTACCTCTGTGTCACCTGTAAAAAAGAGTACCTTAGTTACTGGGTTACTGTTGGGTTTCAGTAGGGCCTTGTGCTACCAGCTGCAGTTCTGCCATCACTGCACGGTGAACCCTGACCACTGGTAGTAGTTTATCTTCATCTACTCCTATACCAGGAGGTCCCCCCGTAACACCTGTATAGATATGATCCACAGAAAAAGCGTTCAAAGATGGATCTATATAACCCCAAATGGAGATGTTCTATAGATGTCTTTAGAAGATCAACATGCTGCAGGGCCATAACCTAACCAGGGAACCTCTGTTTGCAGTTCTTACCCTCCTGCCTTGTTCCTGTGATAAATAAGCTCAAAACCCAGGGGTTAAAGCTCAAAAAAGTGGTCCAACTAGTTCTCACAGTGTTCCAGAAGTGTTTCTGTTGATTTTGTGGGAAATCTGAGGTATAAAATATAAGAATCCCTAATCACTTTGGAGGTTTCAGGCAAGAGCTAGTCCAGGCGCGTCTTACTCTGTTACGGGGGGCTTTCTGATAATAAAACCCAAAGGAATATCAGACAGTCAGGGTCCACCGTGCAAAGACTCTGCTGCAGACTATGGCAGAGGATAAGGGGTATATAAGTGTGCCACTGTAAATAGTAATAGCACAAGTGCAGAGTGCAATACCTCTGTTAAACTCACAGAGGAATATAATTAGAAAATAAAGCAATTCCTCCCTTACTTGGAGGGTGTGTGGTATGGTCTCTGTTAATGGTCACAGAGACAAAAGCAGTGAGTGTGAAATGGCACCTACCTAGGTCCGTTCCTCTAGCGGTGCCAGGAGATGGACAGCAGCGTAAGCCGCACAAAGCTCCTACCTATGTTCGCTCCCCTAGTGTGCGAGGATACGAACAACTGCCAGACGCAGTATAAGGAACGTTACCCTAGCGGCAACGTCCACCTATGAGTAGAATCACAAGGCCCAGCCGGACCATGTGCCTCAGGCACCTGCCTATGTCCGCTCCACTAAGATGTAAGGATACGGACCGCAGCCGAAGCTGTAAGGTATAAGAACGCTACCCTGCCGGTAGCGCTCACCTAGCATAGACAGAGAGATGCCTAGAGGGACGTGCACAGAGAGTCTACTCTCATGCATGAACCAAGAGGACTGAGCGCCGGACGGCGTGCGTCAGGGTCTTATATAGACTCTGTGCCTCATCCAAGATGGAGGACACCAGAGCCAATCCGCTGCCAGAATGACGTCACGCTGGCCTATCACCGAGCAAAGCGTCACAAGCACATGACCAGCGACCAATCCGCTTAGAAGGTGTCAGAGACATGTGACCTCGTGTCAGCGATGATGTCACCCGCACATGTGCAATGGCTCCAAGATAGGACTTAGTCTCCAGCGCTTGCACATGTGCAGTAGACAGAAATCCGAACATAGTCTCCAGTGCTCGCATATGTGCAGTAGCAAGAAATCCGAACATAGTCTCCAGTGCCACAGCAACCGTAACACTATCGGTCTTCAGCCACGCCCCCCCCCCCTTTAATCTCTTTATTCATGACCTTGTGGATGGGATTGATAGTAAAGTGTCAGTCTTTGCTGACGACACCAAGCTATGTAGGGTATTAAAAACGGATGTTGATAGTACAATAGTACAAAATGATCTGGATAAGATGTCAGAATGGGCAGATACTTGGCAAATGAGATTTAATGTTGATAAATGTAAAGTAATGCACCTAGGACAGAGTAATCCTATAACTGCGTATACATTAAATGGAAGTAAACTCGGGACTACAGAACAGGAGAAGGACTTGGGTATTCTCATTACAAATAAGCTGAGCAGCAGAACTAAATGTCAGGCAGCAGCTGCTAAAGCAAACAAGATTTTAGGGTATATAAAAAGAGAGATTAGATCACGTGATCCCTATGTATTGTTACCCCTCTATAAATCACTTGTAAGCTCACATCTAGAATATGGGATCCAGTTTTGGGCTCCACATTTTAAAACAAATATTAGGAACATAGTTCAAAGGCGGGCAACTAGATTATTGAAAGGAATGAAAGGCCTCACATATGATGAGAGGGTGAAGAAGTTAAATATGTTTAGCTTAGAAAAAAGACGTCTCAGAGGAGATCTCATTTATATGTATAAATACATGTGTGGTCAATATAAAAGGACTGTCACATGACTTATTCCTTCCAAAGACAATACTAAGGAACAGGGGCACTCACTGCAAGTGGAAGAAAAGCGATTAAGGCAGCTAAATCGGAAAAGGTTCCTTACAGTTAGAGCAGTCAGATTGTGGAATGCCCTACCATAAGAGGTAGTAATGGCTGACACTATATCAACTTTTAAAATAGGGCTGGATGATTTCCCCTGTACACAACACTGTTGGTTATAAATGATATAATGACAAATTATATAATTGGTGCAAGTAGGTTGAACTAGATGGACCAGGGTCTTTTTTCTTCCTATGTAAAGCATCCAGAGAGAGTATCCACAAATAGAGATATGTGTGATAAACATAAAAAGCAGGCTGAGGGGAATGATAAAGAGCAAGATATATGAGAAAAATGTAGCAAGTCAAAGAAAATACTTTAAGCTTAGTCAGTAGAAAGGCGCTCCCGCTCCTGTGTCCCAGCTGATCTGTCAGTATGCTGTATATAATGGTAGCTGCTGTTTAAATATACTACCAGCAGGGTATGCAGGCACAAAGCTTTCAGCCTGTAATTGGTGTAGAGGAAAAAATTGGTGCACGCAGTCACCAAGCGTTCTGCATGTAGCTGATCTCAGGGGATGATTGCACAATCACGATGTGATGGTAGTGTGGCGCCCCTGAGGCTTCAGTCGCCACAGGGTATGACATCTCTTTTAAGATGTAGTACTCATCCCAGGTAAGAAGAGGTTAATCGCTGGTGATTCTTACATTCACATACCACAAACAGGTGCCTTCCCACCAGGGAGATGGCCTGGGGTTGATAGGGGGGTGGCCATCACGAAGCATGGGACTTTCCCGGTCACTGAGCCAGCCACCTGGGGGGCGGGCACCACTTGGGGACAAGGGAAGGAGCATTTTCACACATGGTCAGTTAGCCCCGGGCACAGCTTGGAGTGAGACGCACACTGGGACCTCGGTCCACTTTCTTCTACCTTCACACTTCTGGGAAGAAGGAAAAAGGGTGCACGCAATGCCAATAAAACTATACATGTAGGATCGGGTGCTATAGCTGACAGAGCAGTAATATATGAACAAAGAAAAAGAGCAAGAAACTCTGCAAGAAGACTGTGCACACCAATGTAGGAAAATATACTGTATATATCAAGCTTTTAGTGTATCCAAACAACACACAATGCACAAGACATTTAAAAACACTTAAAATTATGTATACCAAACAGCTGTCCCATGAAATATACAATAAATAGTTGTATGTGCCGTGGGCGGAGGGGACGCGCTCGCCATGCTCGGGTCTGGGGCTTCTGCTGCTGCTGCACGGTGGCTCGAGCAGCGCTCCTCACCCGTGAGTGAAAAGGGATGGTTTGTTTGGGGAGATGGTTCGTGACGCCACCCACGGGACTTGGTGATTATTAGCACCACCACTGCCGGTGACGGGGATCCGGGGAAGGATGGTAGAGAGCAGCTGGGATGTTGTCCCCTCCGTGGGTAGGGGTTGGTGTTCCCGGGGCCCGGTGGTGTAACGGGGAGGCTGGATGGCTAGGGGTGCAGGGTTGCAGGGACAGCGTGGCGCAGTGCCGGATGGCACTGGTGTACTCACTCAGACAATCAATGACAGAGTCTCTGGTAAACCAAACGGCCAGATGGACGGGTCCTGCAGCCGGCTGCAGTGTTGTTGTGCTCTCCCCGGACGGCTGATGGTGGCTGTCTTTCCCTTCACCTGTTAGAATGTTCTGACTCCTGTGGTTGCCCACCGGTAGTCCGCTCCCCAGCGTATAGGTGCCGTAGGAGCCCGTTTTGCCCGCAGGCGCTGGCCCTTGGATCTCAAGACTGTGGCGGTGGCTGTATATCCTCTCGGGGTGGACTGTTGCCTTCTGTCGGGTCTTGGTTGTTGGGAAACCCCTGGGGTTCCTGTCACACTCGGATTTGACTATTGTCGGCGGCTCCAAGCCTGGTCGGGGTCCGATGGCCCTGCCTGTGTGCTTAGCTTCACTCCGCTCCTCGGTTCGGAACCGGTGGGCCACCGCCCGACCCCGGTCCTACGGCTCTGCACAGTTCCACTAGCTCCTGCAAATAAATAAGGAATAACGTTTGGAACACCATTCTAAGTCTGAACTGGGTGCAAAAACCTAAAAATACATCGCTATGGGGAGATAAGGTATGCACACCAGTGACTATGTAAGAGGAATACATGAAATAGCAGAAACTGCTGTGTGAATACTGACTTGAAAAATCCAATAGCTATATGTAAGAGTGAAAAATGGAATCTGCATTACTGCCATGAACATATGAATCAAGAGAAATTTAGCTACTGAATTGATCAATGCAATAGAGCCCCAACACTACGCCAAAGTATTTCTCTACGTTGGGGTCCCTAGCTTGTGTGTGTCCTCTCATGCAGTTAAAAAACTTACCGTGAATGGGAAGCTGAGACCCAGGCTATTCATGCGTATGATATGGATTGGCAATAGGTGTGGTTGGGGAGGGTTCACAAACAAAAAACTACTAACAAATAAGGAATAACGTTTGGAACACCATTCTAAGTCTGAACTGGGTGCAAAAACCTAAAAAACATCGCTATGGGGAGATAAGGTATGCACACCAGTGACTATGTAAGGGGAATACATGAAATAGCAGAAACTGCTGTGTGAATACTGACTTGAAAAATCCTTATTTGTTAGTAGTTTTTCGTTTGTGAACCCTCCCCAACCACACCTATTGCCAATCCCTATCATACGCATAAATAGCCTGGGTCTCAGCTTCCCATACACGGTAAGTTTTTTAACTGCATGAGAGGACACACACAAGCTAGGGACCCCAACATAGAGAAATACTTTGGCGTAGTGTTGGGGCTCTATTGCATTGATCAATTCAGTAGCTAAATTTCTCTTGATTCATATGTTCATGGCAGTAATGCAGATTCCATTTTTCACATTTTCACTCTTACATATAGCTATTGGATTTTTCAATTCAGTATTCCACAGCAGTTTCTGCTATTTCATGTATTCCCCTTACATAGTCACTGGTGTGCATACCTTATCTCCCACTAACTCTTGCAGACGGCCACCACCGTCTGCCAACCTTGCTGTCAGTGCCTGGGCTCCGACCCAGACACTTGCAGTTTCGTGTCCTTTCACTTTCACCTCCAAACTGAACTGACACTTTTCCCGCTTCCAGGCCTGTGAACTCCTTGGTGGGTGGAGCCAACCGCCTGGCTCCGCCCCACCTGGTGTGGACATCATACCCTGGAGGGAGGCAACAAGGGTTTTTGTCTGGTGTAACTGTCTAGGGGGAGTGTGTGTATGGTGTTATGTCTGTGACTACCTGGCTAGTCCAGGGCGTTACATTCTCCCTTGGTAAAATGCAGACCGTCCGCGGGCTGCCCGTCCATCACCGGTTTTATTTTTCTGTAAAAGATAAATTAACATGTAAACATTCAACATGAGCATAGTTTAGTTCTTCACTTACGGGAGGCTTGGTACTTTAATGTTGCAAACGGTAAACAGTTTTATTAAAACGGACGGGTTCATGGTCATCCGCTCCCCCACCCAAGCAACCTAACCCTTGATGCTGCCCCTAAGAAACGGGCAGCACCTCTTTACCCCAGTCCTGGTCCAGGTTACCCGAGTAGGAACGGGTACGGTATCTTGCACCCGGCTGTCACTTCAGGGGACCCCACGTCCAGGGGGACCCCTGACCCCCGGAGGATGGCCACCGGTCCCGGTGGTGGCCGGACCCCAGCCTGCTCCGCTGCGGGTCCCTCCTCCAATCTGCCTTTCCGGAGGCGGCACGGAATGGAAAACGGCCCACAAACTATTTACAAACCCAAAAGTTCGTGGGTGACCTGCAAGTTCTTGGCCTTGTCCTTGAGCAGTTTCTCATGTGGGCTGTTTTGGATAAACACATTGATGGTCCCGACGGGGACAACTTGTCTTACAATGGATGGCAATCAGGTGAAACTTCGGTGATTGGTGTTCATTTAACAGAAAGCAAGGTGCTGAGGGTCCCAACGGGGACAACTTGGTTGCAACGGTGGACCGCTGCCATTATTTGAGGTCGCCCTCCTCATATGCCTCCTCCAACTCAACATCCGGACGGGACGGTGGCGGAGGGGACTGGGACCGCCACTGGGCACTGCGGCCTACACTCTGCTTGACATCCAGGGCAAACCAGCCTCTCTCCCCGCAATGTTGGGTGTAAGTCCCTAAGTCGCCCGGTTGTAGATCGTGACTAGGATGACCGGTGGGCAGGTGAGAGTTCACATCTCAGCGGGCCACGAATATCTCGGCCTCCAGGCCCGGTTCGTACACGAAGCCGTATCCCCGCTGAGGATCAAACCTCCTCACCTGGCCTTCATACACCGGGCCCCGCACCCGAAAGGTGGCATTGCGGAGATTGTCCTTCTCCTTCATGACGCGTGCCAGCACTTCGGCCTTCTGCTGCTCCCTAGCGGCAATTTCATGGTCCAACTGGCTCGGCTCCCTGTCCCAGTAAGGGGCGGTTGCATGCCCATGCGCGCGGGTCGGGCCCCGCCGGACTTCGCCCACACCGGCCACGACCGGTACTCTCTTGTGGGGGTCCTGCGGTGACATGGCTTGGGCTGCTGCTTTGCAGTGACGACCCGGCGCAGCCTCAGCTGAGGCGTGGGGTGCAGGGACAGCAGGCCTCACCTGCTGGGCCTTCTGGTTCATGGCTTCCACCTCTCCAGTAGCTGGACGGACTGCTGGGGCCGGGACGGTCTCGGGTGCGGCCGCTTCCGGGGCCGACGGCTTCTTTTCGTGGGCGGGCACCTCCCGCGGGATCTTCCATGGCAGCGGGAGGGATGCGGGCCGTTCACGGACAACGCCTTCAGGTTGGTCTTCCAGGGTGGATGGACTTGGTTCCGCTGCCGGTGTCGGGGACAGCGAGCCTATTGGCGAGGCGGCAACAGCCGGAGCAGGTGGCGGGGGAGGCAGCAGGGTGAGCGGGCGCAGACTGGGCCCCTCGACCGCAGTGACCGGTCCTTCAGGGACACAGGGGCGTGGGTCGCTTACCCGCTCCTCCAACACTGCCTCCACCTCGCGTCTCCGCATGGCCGCCGCCACCTCCTCCATCAAGAATCGGACCTGGGCCTGCAGGCAGCAGCACATTTGCGCGGTCCGGGCCTCCACCCACGCCGCTGTTCCTGGCGTGGGCTCCGGGATCTCTGCGTGGCCGGACGGGACGGACATGTCAGCGCTTGTGCTCCCAGAAACCGGATGTGTCGCAGAATCCTGGCGTCCCTGCTTTTTATACTCTCAGTTACATGAGGCAGGATCTCACCCGCCCCCCCTTGGTTCTTTCTAGCACTTCCTCTTTGGGGGCGGGGCTTCACTTTCGCACCTTCCCTGCTCGGGGAAGACGCTTGAGCGGGAAATCTTTGCGCCAAAAGATGGCAGCACTTCCAATTTTTCGGCCGGACGCCGCTGGCGGGGACTGCAAGGCGCACTTCTACCGGTAGGTAGATCGGTTCTATCCTGTTCGTGACGACAAGTTGTCGTGGGCGGAGGGGATGCGCTCGCCACGCTCTGGTCCGGGGCTTCTGCTGCTGCTGCTCGGTGGCTCGAGCAGTGGGCCGGACCCGGGGACTCGAGCAGCGCTCCTCACTTGTGAGTGAAAAGGGATGGTTTGTTTGGGGAGATGGTTACGGGACGTAGTGATTATTAGCACCACCGCTGCCGGTGACGGGGATCCCGGGAAGGATGGTAGAGAGCAGCTGGGATGTTGTCCCCTCCGTGGGTAGGGGTTGGTGTTACCTGGGCCCGGTGGTGTAACGGGGAAGCTGGATGGCTGGGGGTGCAGGGTTGCAGGGACAGCGCGGAGCGGTGCCGGATGGCACTGGTGTACTCACTCAGACAATCTATGACAGAGTCTCTAGTAAACCAAACGGCCGGATGGACAGGTCCCGCAGCCGGCTGCAGTGTTGTTGTGCTCTCCCCGGACGGCTGATGGTGGCTGTCTTTCCCTTCACCTGTTAGAATGTTCTGACTCCTGTGGTTGCCCACCGGTAGTCCACTCCCCGGCGTATAGGTGCCGTAGGAGCCCGTTTTGCCCGTAGGCGCTGGCCCTTGGATCTCTAGCCTGTGGCAGTGGCTGTATATCCTCTCGGTGTGGACTGTTGCCTTCTGTCGGGTCTTGGTTGTTGGGAAACCCCTGGGGTTCCTGTAACACCATCCTGTCAATAGTCGGATTTGACTATTGTCGGCAGCTCCAAGCCTGGTCGGGGTCCGATGGCCCTGCCTGTGTGCTTAGCTTCACTCCGCTCCCCGGTTCGGTACTGGCGGGCCACCGCCCGAACCCGGTCCTACGGCTCTGCAGAGTTCCACTAACTCCTGCAGACGGCCACCACCGTCTGCCAACCTTGCTGTCAGTGCCTGGGCTCCGACCCAGACACTTGCAGTTTCGTGTCCTCTCACTTTCACCTCCAAACTGAACTGACACTTTTCCCGCCTCCAGGCCTGTGAACTCCTCGGTGGGTGGGGCAAACCGCCTGGCTCCGCCTCACCTGGTGTGGACATCAGACCCTGGAGGGAGGCAACAAGGGTTTTTGTCTGACTGGTTTAACTGTCCAGGGGGGAGTGTGTGTATAGTGTTATGTCTGTGACTACCTGGCTAGTCCAGGGCGTCACATATGCATATAGTATTTAATAAATAAATGATATACACATAGTTCAGTGTAAACCCATAAGTGGTGATGGTGGACAGGGGTTATACAATCAAGGAAAGAGCTACAATCATAATAGCAAAAAATACAATGTAGCAACCCCAAAAGAACCCTAGTATCCTGTGGAGTATATAGGAGTAGATAAAGGAATCAAGCATAATTGAATTAGATGCGGTCACGAAATATCAAGCTTTAGATAAAATGCAACCAACCCACAGGAAACAAGTAAAGCAGAGTAAAAGGTATGCAAAGCAAGGAGGATGGTGTGGCCATGAAAACCACAATACCATACCAAGACCTGGGACTGGACCAAGGGACAAAGTGTATCAAGGGATGGACTGACAGAGCCCAACGTGTGTCGCCGCTAATAGCGGCTTCGTCAGGAGCAAGTGAAGACATAGCGTCTAGACACAGTAAATATAGCCAAGGTAATTACCGTACTAGAGCAGCCGATGGACAAATGACATCCAGCGTGGAGAGCAAGGCGGGCCCGCCATATTCATTGTGCTCTATGCGCAGGTGCGGATGGAAATGACATAGTACTCCGCACACACAGCCAAAGGATAACGCCGGTAAGTAACTATGGTGACAATGTATAAAGCGCGCATGCGCAAACAATCCAAATGCTGCAAGCAATCCTTATTCGGCGTACATGAGTGCAAAGAAAGAATAGAAGGAGCGCTGTGAAGAACCTTACTAACCATGATCAAAATTAAAGTGTGGCTGAACCACTCACCTGGAGGGGTTGTACACCCTTGCACAACACCGGTTAGAGGAGGGGTGGGCAATTAAATTTCTCATGGGGCCGCATGTGAACTTGGGATCCTTTTAGAGGGCCGGACTGATATACTTAACTCAATTCTACCCAATACTGTGTATATATATATATATATATATATATATATATATATATATATACCGTATATATATATATATGTGACGCCCTGGCAAAGTACTCTGGGAGTGGCGGCAGCGGCAGTGGTAGTGGAGCATGGACGGCTACCCATAAGTTAAAAAGTTGACTGTTTTATGGACTGTCACCCCTGTTGAACGCCCTCAAGTTCAGGAGGAGGTCATCTGCTCCGCAGGTGTGGGGTGGCAGAACAGTTTAAAGTTTTAGAAAACGTACCTCCCGATGTGGGAATATGTATGATTGTAATGTGTTGATTTTTCCTTTTTCCAGTTTCAATAAATGTTGGTGTCCAGACGGCCCGAGGACGGGCCGTGTTTTACCAAGGGGGTGTGTGACGCCCTGGCAAAGCCAGGTTGTCACAGAAAGAGTTAATCCTCCTTGGTAACCTGATCCCACACCGGTGCAGCAAGACAAACCACATCCCCCAGGGTAAGAGAAAAGCAGAGCAGAGGGGAGGGGCTGGAGCAGACTGTGTGGAGAGACAGACAGAAGAGGAGTCTGGAGTTGTAGCTCCCAGGCTGATAGTGAAGCGTGCTCCGAAAGGGCCGGGACAGGCTGTTAGTGAGGAAGGGGCCAAAGGTAGCCGGAGCAGGGTAGTGGCCCGACGGTACCTAAGGTGACCCGGATCACTGCAGGGGAGTGGATTCCCCGTTCCCGGCTGAGGAGAAAGAGGAAGAGAGTGGAGAGAAAGGCACCTGGCTGCAGGGAAAGAACAGGAGCTGCTGTACCGTGTGTGGGACACTAACACCCCCGTACCGAAGGCTGCGGACACCGGCAATTCCTAGTTACCAGTGACTCTGTGTGAAATACTTGTGAGTATGCCCGTGCCGTCGGGCACCGCACCGCAGCACTGCGCCCTGCTCCCTGCTTACCCCATCACCGGGCCCTGGGACAACCAACCCCCTACCCACGGAGGGGAGAAATAACAACCAAGCTGCTCCCTGTCACCGCTCCCGGGATCCCCATAAAGAGCAGCGGTGGTGTCCACACAATCACCACAACCGTGGGTGGCGTCACGGACAATCTCCCTTACCCAATCCCCTTTTAACGGTGGAGCCTGGGATCACAGACCGGGTCACGCCACCGTGATACCCACAGACGTGACCTCGTGGCCCGGATCTGAGTACCCCCTGGTCCCCGGGCGACTCATATATATATATATATATATATATATATATATATATATATATATAATATACACACACACACACACACACTGCATCACTATATACTGCCCCTGTAATACATTACAGCACTATATACTGCCCCTGTAATACATTACAGCACTATATACTGCACCTGTAATACATTACATCACTATATACTGCCCCTGTAATGCATTACATTACTGTATACTGCCCCTGTAATACATTACATCACTATATACTGCCCCTGTAATACATTACATCACTATATACTGCCCCTGTAATACATTACATCACTATATACTGCACCTGTAATACATTACATCACTATATACTGCCCCTGTAATACATTACATCACTATATACTGCCCCTGTAATACATTACAGCACTATATACTGCCGCTGTAATACATTACATCACTATATACTGCCCCTGTAATGCATTACATTACTATATACTGCCCCTGTAATACATTACAGCACTATATACTGCCCCTGTAATACATTACAGCACTATATACTGCACCTGTAATACATTACATCACTATATACTGCCCCTGTAATACATTACATCACTATATATTGCCCCTGTAATACATTACATCACTATATACTGCACCTGTAATACATTACATCACTATATACTGCCCCTGTAATACATTACATCACTATATACTGCCCCTGTAATACATTACAGCACTATATACTGCCGCTGTAATACATTACATCACTATATACTGCCCCTGTAATGCATTACAGCACTATATACTGCCCCTGTAATACATTACAGCACTATATACTGCCCCTGTAATGCATTACATCACTATATACTGCCCCTGTAATGCATTACAGCACTATATACTGTACCTGTAATACATTACATCACTATATACTGCCCCTGTAATACATTACATCACTATATACTGCCCCTGTAATACATTACATCACTATATACTGCACCTGTAATACATTACAGCACTATATACTGCCCCTGTAATACATTACAGCACTATATACTGCACCTGTAATACATTACATCACTATATACTGCACCTGTAATACATTACATCACTATATACTGCACCTGTAATACATTACAGCACTATATACTGCCCCTGTAATACATTACAGCACTATATACTGCACCTGTAATACATTACATCACTATATACTGCACCTGTAATACATTACAGCCAAATATACTGCACCTGTAATACATTACGTCACTATATACTGCACCTGTAATACATTACAGCACTATATGCTGCACCTGTAATATACACTACAGCACTATATACTGCACCTGTAATGCATTACAGCACTATATATTGCCCCTGGAATGCATTACAGCACTATATACTGCCCCTGGAATGCATTACAGCACTATGTACTGCCCCTGTAAAACTACATCATTACATTCCCATATACTAGATCAATACACCCAAATATTACACCAGTTACCCCTCCTCCCCCTTCCCCTTCCCCTCCCCCTCAGGTTATTAGTGACCACTCACCTCTCCCTCCTCAGGCACCTCCGTACGGGTCCCCCGCTGAGCTGCTTCTTCCCTGGTATGGGCCCTGGCTGCGCCGCTGTTGTTCTTGTACGGCCCCTGCCCCCGCCACTGTGTCTCTCTGTCCAGGCACCGGCTGGTGCCGCTTCTCCTGCCGGGCGGGAACTTTTCAAATGACATACACGCACGCTGTACTGCCGACATCAGGGTGCGCATATGTCACAGAGAAAGCTGCCGCAGGGAACAGAGGACCAATCCTGAAGCTCCGCACAGTGTAGCAGCCGAACGCAGGAATCTGTCCTCTGTTCCCTGTCCGGCAGCTTTCTCTGTGACACCCGTGTGTGCGCCCTGATGTCGTCAGTACAGCGCGCGTGTGTCATTTGAAAAGTTCCTGCCCGGCAGGAAAAGCAACACCACGTCTCCAACTCTGATCTAATGGGTGGGCTGATCACAGACAGTAGGCGGGCCGGATGTGGCCCACGGGTCGCCCCTTGCCCAGGTCTGGGTTAGAGAATGAAGATGGTATATGGACGAAAGCCCAGGCACCGCTGTGGAATCCTCAGTCTGTGTAACTGTGAGCATGATCATCAGGTGGTCATGTGACCAATCACATGGGATTGCATCACCGCAGGTCCTGGAGGTGGAAAGCAAAGCTGCTCCTGCCGTTGATCCCACAGGGGAAAGATGGATACAGGATGAAAAGACAAACGGTTTGGCAGAGTGCTAAGGAGGAGGAAGATCTTCAGTCTTTAAAATCTTTATTTTCAAATAAACCACAAAGCGTTTCAATAGGCACGCTATCTTCATCAGGTGGATAAATTAATGAAAAGTGGGAAGTGACATTTAAAGGGACCACGGACCAATGATTAGAGATTAACAATTAAGACAAACCATTAGTTACATTAACCCTAAAATTGCCTACCCTTACACCAGATTACTATTAGAATTTTTTTTTTTTTAAATTGTGAAGCAGAAATACAGTGCAGGATTATCCTATGCAGAGGCCATCAAACTAATTCGTGGAATGTGCATAGGTAACTGCACTGTACAGTCATATAGAATCACATAACATCTGATAACAATTATTATACCAATACACAACATTATAAAATTGTACAGACAACACAAATTATGCTCATTAGGGTAGTACCTAATAAATTGATTATGTCCATACATCCACAAAACAATAATAATAATAATATATTGAATATAAAATTTAAATATTCAAAAAATACAAAATACAAAATAAAATCTAAAAAAAAATATATATATCTTCAATGCTTGGCGACATTTTCAATTGTCAAATTGTGACCTTCAGGAAACAAAGTGCCCACTTTGTTTATCCAGAAACTTTCTTTCTTTATCGAGTCGGTCAGAATCTGTGCTTGCAATATGGTCAATATAATAAATCTCATTAATTTGGGATCCTTATGATGTGCAACACTAAAATGTTTCGATAAACTGCGTTGCTGGTAGCCAGTATGTATGTTAAACCTATGCTTATTTAGCCTAGCATGCATAGTTTGAACAGTGCAGCCAACGTATTGTAGGCCACATGTACATTCTAGTAGGTATATTACATATGAGCTCTCATAATTTAATCTGATAGATCAAACCAGTCATCCGAGACGTGAAAAATTGTGTATTATTAATAACTCCACAACATAAACATTTAGGTGTATTGCAAAAAAACACCCCTTATTAGATTCTTAATTTACAGTGGTGGAACAGAGAAAGAACAGAGGTTCTCTTAAAGGCATCTTTCAATAATTTAATTGGATACCCCTTCTGTTTAAACCGTCGCGTAGTATTTTGGATTCCTGGAGGAAATCAGAATCACTGGTGCACTTCTTCCTCACCCTCCAATACTGGCCATATGGGACATTGGAGAACCATTTGGGAAGGTGTCCACTATCAAACTTAAGGTAACTATTAACGTCAACCTGTTTAAAAAATGTTGAAGTGGACACCACCCCTCCATCACCCAACCTCACCAAAAGGTCCAAGTACTGGAGGGCACTGGGAGAAACTGCAGCAGTGAATGAGAGTCCCCAGGAGTTATTGTTAAGATTAGAAACAAAGTCAGAAAATCCTTTGCACATTCCAATGATTTTAGGGATCATGATCTAGCTTTAAAGATCAAACTCGAGAAATTTGAGTATGACCTTATAAAGAAAAAAGCAGCCAAATTTACTCGTGACATCAGGGACCGCAAGTCGACTATTAAGTCAATGGATATATCTGTCCCACCCAATGCAGCGAGGGAGGCAGAGCTTCCATCCAATGATGAATTACCCTCTTTAAAAATTCAATTTAAATCTAGTATTGATGGATTAATTTCTAATGAATCACTTACCTATCTAAAAACAGAAGGGCATCTATGTTAGGCATATGAATAAATTACAAATTCATCCAAATTCAAAATCTTCTGCTAACGAATCTGTCATAACTGATAAAATAAGTGACAATGGGAATGTTAAATTATTCATAAAGAGGTTTCTTCACCTGCTCCCTAATGCCCCTTAGTTCAAAAAGAGGGATAATTGATTCCTCTTCCCTTGTCCCTGTTTATTATTGTTTCAAATCAGCCTAATACACATAATCTCACTTCTACTCAGATTGAGGATACTAATTGGTCCTTATTGACCACACATGACATCTCCAACACAAAAATTCCTTCAAGTATGTTGGATAGTAAAGACACATCTGATTCTCCCCTTAGAACTCCAATCCAATCATTGGATTCCACTATTGTGGAACCTAGTAATTGCTCTTGTAATAGGATCCTGAACACTGTTACAGAGATTAACCACCTGGTAGAAATAAGATCTATCTCATCCAAGTTTCCTGATATTACGGAGGGTTGTTTAGTTATTAATCTGAACAACATGACCGCAAAGAAAAATGTACCTAGTCCGGTTTTCAATAATAAATCAATCACTCAGTTTTTTCAGGTAGCTCTGGGCCGTCATCCCACAAGAAAAAGAGAAAACAGGGGTGTAGAGGGAGTGATCAAGGCAGTAAATCAGTTATCTTTGGAAGAAAATCTAGACCTAAAAACATCCAAATCAGTTTAAATCAAAATGTAGGGATATTTAACTTATCGGATCATGTATTGACAAATGACAAAGCCACACTATTGAGTCGTGGGCTTTCATTTTGCCCAAATTCACCTTTTAAAGCATTTCCTCTATCTCTGGATCTAAATGATTTTTTTTTTAGAAAGCTCACGATACAGAGGCATTATATAATACAAGAAAAGAGTACGGTCAAAGCCCCCCTTGACATGACCACTCTATTGATCAATTCTGTAGCTAATGATTTCTTGCACGTTGATGAGAAGTCCAGTTCCAATAACTTTTATCACCTACACCATAAAGGGTCACATTTGGAAACCTAAGATAACCTAAGTAGAGGTGAATGTAGGGCTATCGATTCCCTTCGTAACAATAAAGATATCGTAATAAAGAGTGCGGACAAGGGGGGGGGCATAGTACTTATGAACAAAAAATGGTATATAGAGGAGGGCAATAGGATACTACGAGAGACTTGATCAGGACCCTTCTGTTGGGAATTTTTTGAAATACAAGGATATGATAAAATTAGCATATATTAACAAGATATTGAACAAGAAAAAAATGAAATTTTTAGACATTACACGGTTTAAGGTTCTTTATTTTTATTTTTTACCTAAATTACACAAGCATCCAATCAATCCCCCAGGTCGCCCGATAATTTCCGGTAGACAATCGATTACTTGTAATCTTTCACACTACATTGATCTTTTCCTACAAAAATATGTTTTACAGCTTCCTTCTAACATAAAAGATTCTTCCCAACTCATTCATGAATTAAGAGAATTACCCCCATTAGGAGATTGTTTGATTATAACAATGAACGTTTCTTCTTTATACAGTAATATCTCTCATGGTTTAGGTATTGCTGCCATTAAAAAATTTTTAGATTCTGATTCTTCAATGACAATTTTGCAAAAAAACTTTTTTATTATCAGCTATTTCTTTTATTTTGAATAATAACGTATTTACATTTGAGGGTACAATTTGTGTGATGGGGATGAGATTCGCACCTAGTTATGCGAATCTCTTCATGGGGGCCTTCGAATCAGTCTTCATCACACAGTCTCTTACACAGGGCCAATTAATGTTTTATCGTCGTTTTATAGAGGACTTGTTCCTCCTTTGGATGGGCATGAAAGCTGAAGTTTCTGACTTTGTTTCTAATCTTAACAATAACTCTTGGGGACTCACATTCACTGCTGCAGTTTCTCCCAATGCCCTCCAGGACTTGGACCTTTTGGTTCAGATTGGGTGATGGAGGGGTGTCCACTTCAACATTTTTTAAACAGGTTGACGTTAATAGTTACCTTAAGTTTGATAGTGGACACCTTCAGAAATGGATCGCCAATGTCCCATATGGCCAGTATTGGAGGGTGAGGAAGAACTGCACCAGTGACTCTGATTTCCTCCAGGAATCCAAAATACTACGCAACAGGTTTATACAGAAGGGGTATCCAATTAAATTATTGAAAAATGCCTTTAAGAGAACCTATGTTCTTTCTCAAGAATCTTGTATTAATAAAATCATTACATCTAAGAAAAACAAAAAAGTCGCGACTGATCTTAGTATGTGGAGCTTAGTCATGACTTATTGTCAGTCTAGGTCCATCATTCAAGACCTATTGAAAAAGTACTGGTTCATTTGGAATTTGTTAGCCCTAAGTAATCCATCTTCTGTCACTGGTTCCACCACTGTAAATTTAGAATCTAATAAGGGGTGGTGTTCTTGCAATACACCTAAATGTTTATGTTGTGGAGTTATTGTAAATAATACACAATTCTTCACGTCTCGGATGACTGGTTTGATCTATCCGATAAATTTCAGATAAAATTGTCAGAGCTCATATGTAATATACCGCACTGTTCAAACTATGCATGCTAGGCTAAATAAGCATAGGTTTAACATACATACTGGCTAAAAGCAACAGAGTTTGTCGAAACATTTTAGTGTTGCACATCATAAGGATCCCAAATTAATGAGACTTATTATTGACCATATTGCAAGCACAAATTCTGACCGACTCGATAGGTTGATAAAGAAAGTAAGTTTGTAGATATACAAATTGGGCACTTTGTTTCCTGAAGATCACAATTTGACAATTGAAAATGTCGCCAATCATTGAAGATATACATATATTTTATATTTTTATATATATATATATATATATATATATTATAAATATTTATATCTTATATTCAATATTTTAATTATTTATTATTATTATTTCTTTTTTTGTGGATGTGTGGACATAATCAATTTATTAGGTACTACCCTAGTGAGCATAATTTGTGTTTTCTGTACAATTTTATGATGTTGTATATTGGTGTAATAATTTTTTCAGATGTTATGTAATTCTATATGACTGTACAGTGCAGTTACCTATGCACATTCTACCCATTAGTTTAGTGTGCTCTGCATAGGATAATCCTGCACTGTATTTCTGATTCACAATTTAAAAAAAAAAAAAAAGCAATTTTTTCTAATGGTAATCCAGTGTGAAGGCTACTTTACACGCACCCGCCTCCGTCGGTTGTGTGGCACGGGCAAATCGTTGCCAGTGGCGCACAACATCGCTAGGACCCGTCACACGGACTTACCTGCCTAGCGACGTCACTGTGGCCGGCGAACTGCCTTCTTTCTAAGGGGGCGGTTTGTGCGGCGTCACAGCGACGTCACACGTCAGCTGTCCAATAGAAGCGGAGGGCCGGAGAGCGGCCGAAAGAAAGTGATGCCCACCTCGTTGCCGGAGGACGCAGGTAACATGTTGTTCATCGTTCCTGGGGTGTCACACATAGCGATGTGTGATGCCTCAGGAACGACAAACAACCTGCGTCCTGCAACAGCAACGATATTTGGGATTAGAACGACGTGTCAACGATCAACGATTAGGTGAGTAATTTTGATAGTTAGCGGTCGTTCGTACATTTCACAAGCAACGACATTGCTAACGATCCCTGATGTGCGTCACGAATTCCGTGACCCCTTTAGGGTAGGCAATTTTAGGGTTAATGTAACCAATTGATTGTCTTAATTGTTAATCTCTAATCATTGGTCTGTTGTCCCTTTTAAATGTCACTTCTCCCCTTTCATTCATTTAATCACCTGATGAAGATAGCTTGCCTATTGAAACGTGTTGTGGTTTATATGAAAATAAAGATTTTAAAGACTGAAGATCCTCCTCCTCCTTAGCACTCTGCTAGACCATTTGTCATTCGGTGTACAGACAGAGGATAGAATGACATCACCATGCTATGCGCTCAATTGTGCAACTATGCAAGTCATTGGACCGCTACTGTCATACTAAAATAAATCCACACAAATACGTATGACAATCAAGCATAATAATATATAAGTTGTTTCCACCTCTTAATGGAGCTGAATAACGTAATTTTAAATGTGTGAGGACAAGGAAGCATAATAGCCAACAAGAATACCCATGATATGCATCATGCCCAGCGGCGATATTCTGGGCACAATTGTTACATCCTCACCGGAGTCCTCTCCATCGACTTCTGCTTCAATCACTAGGCAACGCCGTGTTCCTGCCGTGGATAGTGCTGGTGGTAGAAGAGGAGTCGATGCCAGTGCCGCTGGTGGTGGTTTCATCCACTGGGCTGGGTTTTCCATAGGATCTGCAGTACCATCGGCTGACTGTAAGTGGTGTGTATCTTCCAGCTGAAGTTACCATCATTCAGCTACAACCAATGGGAAGACACCACACCCTTCTTATTCACCCTCCTGTCTGCTTACCACTGCCAGAGATAGTTCTGTATTCCTGGTTCCTGTTCTGTTCGTATAGTGATTCCTGTGTGCTAACCTCTGCTTGTTTTCTGATCACCCTCCTGTCTGTCGTTTTTGTACCTTGCTGCTAGTCCCGGATTTGACCTCTCCTTTGTTTCCTCATTACACCCTTGCCTGCCAATTGTATTCCTGGATTGCATTTTCATGGTTTTAGACCCTGCCTGACTACCACGGACTACAGCCTACCACAGGTGGGGATCTCTGGGGCTCTGTGCAATTACAAATCCCTGTATAGGTGTTAAAGGGTTGCAGGGTTCTGAGGTTCCTGCTTTGTGAATGGCTTTCCTCTAGCCTGTCCATTACAGCCAGTCTGAGTGTGTGTCTCCAGGCAGGCGTTACAACGATACCATCCCACAATGGAGGTACCCTACAGAAAAAGACTGGAGACATCGCCCATTATGTGTAAAGGGGGGGGGGGGAAGAAAACAGAATGTTTATGTTATGCGCTCAGTTGCGATGTTATGAGCATAGTTGTTTTGGATCATTAACATATAATGTATAAATTGTTCTTTTAATAAAGCTAAATAGCAAAAATTCAATTGTGCTATATACGCAGGTGCGGGAAGAAATGACATAGTCCGGATACACAGCCAAAGGATAACACCGGTAAGTAGCTATGGTGACCATGTATAAAGCGCGCATGCGCAAACAATCCAAATGCTGCAAGCAATCCTCATTCGGCGTACAGACAGAGGATAGAATGACATCATCATGCTATGCGCTCAATTGTGCAACTATGCAAGTCATCTGACCGGAATGCATATGTACTGTCATACTAAAATAAATCCACACAGATATATATGACAATCAAGCATAATAGTATATAAGTTGTTTCCAGCGCTTAATGGAGCTGAATAATGCAATTTTAAATGTGTGAGGACAAGGAGGCATAATAGCCAACAAGAATATGCAGGGTATACATCATGCCCAGAGACGATATTCTGGGCACGATATCATCCAACAAAGAAGGTACCCTACAGATAAAGACTGGAGACATCCCCCATTATGTGCAAAGGGAGGAAAAATAAGGGGGAGAAAAAATAACAAGTTTATGTTATGCCCAGCGGCGATATTATTATTATTATTATTTATTTATAGAGCACCATTGAGTCCACGGTGCTGTACATGAGAAGGGGGTTACATACAGAATACATATACAAGTTACAATAGACAGACTAGTACAGAGGGAAGAGGGCCCTGCCCTTGCGGGCTTAAATTCTATAGGATTTTGGGGAGGAGACAGTAGGTGGGGTGTGGGTGGGGCGGCAGCGCTGCACGGTGGTGGTGAGGCGGCAGCTTTGCACGGTGGTGGTGATGTGGCAGCTGTGGTGGTGGTGGTGGTGAAGCGGCAGCTGTGGTGGTGGTGGTGGTGAAGCGGCAGCTGTGGTGGTGGTGGTGGTGAAGCGGCAGCTGTGGTGGTGAAGCGGCAGCTGTGGTGGTGGTGGTGAAGCAGTGAGGTCATTGAAGGTTATAGGAATTTCTGAACAGATGAGTTTTCAAGTTCTGTTTGAAGTTTGCAAGTGTAGTTGATAGTCTGACATGTTGAGGCAGCGAGTTCCAGGAGACTGGGGATGCTCTGGAGAAGTCTTTGAGTCGGTTGCGTAAGGAGCGAATGAGAGAGGAGGAGAGAAGAAGATCTTGGGAGGATCGGAGATTGCGTTTTGGAGAGTAGTGAGAAATTAGTTCAGAGATATATACGGAGGAGATAGATTTTGGATGGTTTTGTAGGTCAGTGTTAGTAATTTGAATTGGACACGATAGAAGATTGGGAGCCAATGGAGGGATTTGCAGAGAGGAGAAGCGGGGTGGTATTGAGGAGAGAGGTGGATCATTCGGGCAGCAGAATTAAGGATGGACTGGAGAGGGGCGAGCGTGTAAGCAGGGAGACCATAGAGGAGGATGTTGCAGTAGTCGAGGCGGGAGATTATGAGGGCATGCACTAGCATTTTTGTAGATTGGGAATTGAGGAAAGGGCGGATTCTGGAAATATTTTTGAGTTGATGACAGCAGGAGGTGGTCAGGGATTGGATGTGTGGTATGAAGGACAAGGCAGAGTCAAAGGTCATTACGAGGCACCGAACTTTGTGTGCTGGGGAGAGCGTGATGTTATTTATTGTAATAGGTAGATCAGGTAGAGAGTGTAGGTGAAATGGAGGAAAGATGATCAGTTCAGTTTTGGTCACATTGAGCTTTAGGAAGCGAGAGGAAAAGAAGGAAAATATAGCCGATAGACACTCTGGGATTCTGAACAGCAGAGAAGTGACATCTGGACCAGAGAGGTAGATCTGAGTATCATTGGCATATAGGTGGTACTGGAAGCCGTGGGACTTTGAGTTGTCCCAGGCCAAATGTATAGATGGAAAAGTGTAAGGGTCCCAGGACAGAGCCTTGAGGGATGCCAACAGAGAGATGGCGGGATGAAGAGGTTGTGTGGGACTGGGAGACACTAAAAGTGCGGTTGGAGAGGTATGAAGAGATCCAAGAGAGGGCGAGGTCTCTGACACCAAGGAAAGAGAGGATCTGTAGTAGCAGGGAGTGGTCGACAGTGTCAAAGGCTGAGGACAGGTCTAGAAGTAGGAGTATAGAGAAGTGGTTGTTAGCTTTGGCAGTAAGTCATTTGTGATTTTAGTCAGGGCAGTTTCAGTGGAATGATGTGGATCGAAACCAGACTGTAGGTTGTCAAAGAGAGAGTTAGAGGAGTGGGAGGAAAGTTCAGCATGGACATGCTGTTCCAGGAGTTTTGAGGCGAATGGGAGTAGTGATATGGGGCGATAGTTGGCAGCAGAGGTTGGGTCAAGGGAAGGTTTCTTTAGGATGGGCGTGACTGTTGCATGTTTAAAGGCAGAAGGGAAGGTACCAGTTGTTAAAGATAGGTTGAAGAGATGGGTTAAGGCTGGAATAAGCATAGCGGTGAGGTTGGGGAGGAGGTGGGATGGGGTCAAGTGCGCAGGTTGTGAGGTGTCCTTTTGAGAGAAGATACGCAAGTTCTCCTTCGGTGATGGTGCGGAGGATGTGTATGGGGGAGGGGCAGTGGTCTGTTATATGAGGGGGTTGTGGTGGTTGAGCAGAAAAGACTTGTCTGGTTTGGTCGATCTTTTCTTTGAAATATGTAGCAAATTCTTCTGCGGAGATGAAGGAGGTTGGAGGGGGCAGCGGTGGACGAAGGAGGGAGTTAAAAAGTATTAAATAGCTGTTTGGGGTTGTGTGTTAAAGAGGATATGAGGTTTCTGAAGTAATCCTGTTTAGCGGAGGTGAGGGCCAAGCGAAATGTATGAATAGCATTTTTGAATGTGGTGAAGTCTTCCTGGGAGTGCGTTTTCTTCCAGCGCCGCTCTGCAGCCCTAGACACTTGCCGTAGTTTTTTAGTGAGGCTGTTGTGCCAGGGCTGTCTATTGATTCGTCTCGCTCTGCCGTGTACAAGGGGAGCGACTGAATCAATAGCTGATGTGAGTGTGGCGTTGTAAAAACTGGTAGCACTGTTTGTGTCGTGGAGGGAAGATATGGAGGACAGAGGTAGGATAGAATCAGAAAGGGTGTGTATGTTGATGTGTGCAAGGTTTCTGCGGGGGTGTGCTAGGTGCTGGACAGGGGGGGCAGGTGAGGAGGACAGGGCTGAAAAGGTCAGTAGATGGTGGTCGGATAAGGGGAGAGGGGAGGTTGTGACGTTAGAGAGCAGAGACGGAGGAAGATAAGGTCTAGTGCATGGGTCCCCAATTCCAGTCCTCAAGGGCCGCCAACAGTGCATGTTTTCAGGATTTCCTTTGTATTGCACATGTGATAATTTAATCACCTGCACAGTTGATGATTCCAACACCCATGCAATGCTAAGGAAATCCTGAAAACATGCACGGTTGGCGGCCCTCGAGGACTGGAGTTGGGGAACCCTGGTCTAGTGTGTGTCCATCTTTATGGGTAACAGAAAGCGAAGGAGAAAGGTGTTCAAATGCCGCGCCAAAGGATCACCTGTGCAGATGTTCAGATCAATGTCACTTTATTGTCATATAGGTCGACGCGTTTCCGGAGCATCTGCCCCCTTCATCAGGACCACCAGGAACAGAAATAACATCAAATCTGGGATTAGTTTTGTTTGTTTTGTTTAGTTGATTAGTTCCGGTCTGCTCCAATTGGCCTCTCCTGCAGACGGTTACCACCGTCTGCCAACCTTGCTGTACCGTCCGGGCCACACACCCGGACCAACTTCAGACTGCTCCACTGCCACTCTCCTTCCTCTCACTTTACACTCTCCAACTCATCTGCTCTGTTTTCCCGCCTCCAGGACTGTGAACTCCTCGGTGGGCGGGGCCAACCGCCTGGCCCACCCCCTGGTGTAGACATCAGCCCCCGGAGGAAGGCAACAAGGGTTTTGTGTTTGGCTTTGGTGTGCCTAACCGGGGTGTGGGGTGTGTTGGTGTTGTTCTGTGACGACCTGGCTTGTCCAGGGCGCCACATTCCCCCTTAGTAAAACACAGACTGTCCGCGGGCTGCCCGTCCATCACAAGTTTTATTTTCACAACTGAAAAGAGATAAACGGTAAATATATAATACAAGTATAATAACTCTTCCACATCGGGTGGCACATTTCTTAAATGTTGCTAACGGTAACAGCTTCCGCTCTCTCCCACCCAAGCAACCTGGCCCTGATGCTGCCCCTAACCAAATGGGCAGCACCCCTTTACCCCAGTCCAGCACAAGTTACCCGAGCGGGTTGTGTCCTTTTCAGGGGACCCGCGTCCATGGGGACACCTGAACCCCTCCAGAGGATCGCCACCGGTTCCGGTGGTGGCTGGGCCCCAGCCTGCTCCACTGGGGGCCCTTCCTCCAATCTGCCTCTCCGGAGGCGGTCACGGTAGGAAGCCAGCAAAGATTTTTATTTACATGCCACAAGTTTGTGGTTGCCCTGCTAGTTCTCGGGCTTGTCCGTAGCAGTTTCTACGCATTGGGTGTAAGGGGTCCCAACGGGGACCAGTTGCCGGCAACGACCAGTTCTAATCAGGCAGCAAATCAGGTGAACTTCTCATCAATTATTCTTACTTATCATTCAAAACTTTAAACTGGTGGTCCCAACGGGGAAAACTTGCAGCGGGGCTCCGCTGCCATCACTCGGACTCTTCAGTGTCGGCCAGGGGGAGGGGCCGCGGTAGACACTCGGGCCTCTTGGCTGGCCCTCAGCTTTGCATCTAACGCGAACCACCCCCTCTCCCCGCAGTGCCGGGTGTACTGTACCAGGTCTCCCGGCATTAGGTTGCGGCCTGGGTGCTCCTCCGGCAGGTGGGCGTTGACATCCCGCCGGGCTACAAAGACTTCGGCCTCCAGGCCCGGCTCGTAGATAAAGCCATAGCCCGACGGACATCAAACTGCCTCACCTGCCCTTCATAGAGTGGGCCCCGGACACGGAAGGTCGCTTGACGGAGGCTTTCCTTTTCCCGGATCGTGCGGGCCACCAACTCCGCCTTCTTTCTCTCCCTCTCGGCGATCTCCGGGCCCAGCGGCGTCGGCTCCCTGTCCCAATACGGGGCTGCTGCAAGCCCCGGCGCATGGGTCGGGCCCCGCGAGACCTTCTGGACACTGCCCACCACTGGCAATCTGGGTGGAAGGTCCCGCGGTGACTTGGCCTGGGGTGCTGCTCTGCAGCGGCAACCCGGCGCAACCTCAGCCAAGGTGTGGGGGATGGGCGCAGGGGTCCTCTTCCGCTGGGCCACCTGCACGGAGCGACTTGTCGGCTCCGGCTCGGGAGAGGTCTCCGCAGATGCCTCCGGTTCAGGCTTCGGCACCTTCCACGGAAGCAGCTCCGATCGGTCACGGGCTCCAGCTGCAGGCCGATCCGCCTGGGCGGACGTGCGGGGTACCGCTACCGGTGGCGGTGGTAGCAGGCCTAGTGGTGGGGTGGCGGCAGCCAACACGGGTAGCGGGGGAGGTAGCAGGGCGAGCGGGTTTGGACCGGGTCCCTCGGCCGCGATGACCGACCCACTAGGGGTACAGGGGCGTGGGTCACTCACCCTCCCTTCCGAAACTCCCTCCTCCTCGCGTCTCCGTACGGTCGCCACAACCTCTGCCATGTCGGCCGCCACAACCTCTGCAGCCGTTGTTGAAGCTGAGCGGTCCGGACCTCCACCCACGCCGCGGTTCCAGGCGCGGGGGCTACGGTGCTGCGGGACAGCATATACATGGCTCCGGCGGCCTCTTCCAGGAACCAACAACAAGATGGCCGCAGGGTCCTGGCGTCCCTGCTTTTATAGCCGCGCTCACATGCGGCCAGCCGCCATTCCGTCCCCCTTAGTCTCTTTTCGGCTCCTCCTCTACAGGGGCGGGGTTTAGGCCTTCGCGCCTCCACTGCTCGAGGAGACGCTCGAGTGGGAATTTTTCGCGCCCAAGATGGAGGCTTCTCGAAATTTTCGGCCAGACACCTCCGGCGGTCACAAGGCGCACCTCTACCAGACGGCAGAGCGGTAAGATCCTGTTCATGACGCCAAGTTGTCGCGGGCGGAGGAGGGCGCAGCGCTCACCCACTGCTCGGGTCCGGGTCTGCTGAGGCCTGCTTGCTCGCTGCTCGGTGGTGGCTCGAGCGGCGGGCCGGATCCCGGGGCCTGGAGCGGTGCTCCTCTTCCGCGAGTGAAAAGGGGAATTGGTTTTGGGGATTTGATTGTCCGTGATGCCACCCACGGTTGTGGTGAGATTGTGACACCACCGCTGCTCTGGATGGGGATCCCGGGAACGATGACTGGGAGCAGCTTGGATGTTGGTTCTCCCCTCCGTAGGTAGGGGGTTGGTTGTCCCGGGGCCCGATGAGGGTAGGTGGGATGACAGGCGGGTTGCGGGGCCTGGTGAGGTGCAGGGTCGCGGGGGCAGCGCTGTGCCGCACAGCACGGTGGTACTCACTCAGCCAATGATGAAGACACAGTTCTTGGTAAAACACACGGCTGGATGGACGGGTCCCTCAGGCGGCTGCGGTGGTTTCTGCTCCCGGAAGGTTGACGGTGACTGCCTTTCCCTGCACCTGTGTAGTGTAGACGGCTCCAATGGGTTCCCACCGATAACCCGCTCCCCAGCTTGGATATGTGCTGAAGGAGCCCCTTTTGCCCGCAGGCTCTGGCCCTGGGAACTGTAGCCTTGGCGGTGGCTGTGTTTCCCTCTGACGGCTGGACTGTTGCCTTCTATCGGGACTTGACTGCTGGGAAACCCAGGAGGTTCCCTTCGCTGACTGATTTGACAAATTCAACGGCGACTCCTAGCCTTGTCGGGGTCCGTAAGCCCTGCCGGATGGTGCTGGCTTCTCTTTGCTCGCCGGTCTGGTACCGCCGGGCCACGGTCCTTACGGTCTGCTCCAATCGGCCTCTCCTGCAGACGGTCACCACCGTCTGCCAACTTTGCTGTACCGTCCGGGCCACACACCCGGACCAACTTCAGACTGCTCCACTGCAACTCTCCTTCCTCTCACTTTACACTCTCCAACTCATCTGCTATGTTTTCCCGCCTCCAGGACTGTGAACTCCTCGGTGGGCGGGGCCAACCGCCTGGCCCACCCCCTGGTGTGGACATCAGCCCCTGGAGGAAGGCAACAAGGGTTTTGTGTTTGACTTTGGTGTGCCTAACCGGGGTGTGGGGTGTGTTGGTGTTGTTCTGTGACGACCTGGCTTTCCAGGGGGCCACAGAAACATTTGGACTACTTCACAGCAAGAAAAAAATAAACTACTTATGATGCAGAAGATATGGACAGGTGTGAACTGGGATGAAAGAGTTAGAAGAATATGAAAGTCAGAGAGAGGAGGCAGTTGTAGAATGAATATGACGTACCAGGGCAAATAAACATACAGGAAAGAATAGCTTTCAGTGGGGGAGCAGTTGTAGAATGAATATAACCTATGAGGGCAAATAAACATACAGGAAAGAATGGCCTTCAGTGGGGGAGCAGTTGTAGAATGAATATGACGTACAGGGCAAATAAACATACAGGAAAGAATAACCTTCAGTGGGGGAGCAGTTGTAGAATGAATATGACGTACCTGTGGATGAAACAGATTAAATATCAGGTCAAAAGAGGTGGCAGCATTCAGGAGGATATATTATGAATTACATTTCTGGAATATTTCTGATTGCCCACTTAGAAATCCCACTTAGGGAATCACACAGACCATGGTCATAACAGACCAGTGCCATCTGATTTATACAACTCTAGAGGCATAGAAGATGGCTCAGGTATGAGCAGAAGGGAGGGGTGGCAGGAAGAGAGGTCTGAGAAACACACCAGGGGTGAATTAGTAAGTTTTAACCATGAGAAACATTTGGACTACTTCACAGCAAGAAAAAATAAACTACTTATGATGCAGAAGATATGGACAGGTGTGAACTGGGATGAAAGAGTTAGAAGAATATGAAAGTCAGAGAGAGGAGGCAGTTGTAGAATGAATATGACGTACCAGGACAGATAAACATACAGGAAAGAATAGCCTTCAGTGGGGGAGCAGTTGTAGAATGATTATGACGTACCTGTAGATGAAATAGATGAAATATCAGGTCAAAAGAGGTGGCATCATTCAGGAGGATATATTATGAATTAGCCAAAAAGTATGTGGGATATGCATCATGCCCAGCGGCGGTATTGTGGGTACAATACCATCCCACAGACAAAGTGCCCAATACGAACAACAGGAACATCTCTCATTATATATGATATAGCAACATGACAAGAAAAAATGAGGTTAATATTATGACCAATGGCGATGATATGAGCATAGTCATGTTGGGTTATATATAAATATATATATATATTTATATAAATATATATATATATTTTTATATATATATATATATATATACAGTACAGACCAAAACTTTGGATACACCTTCTCATTCAAAGAGTTTTCTTTATTTTCATGACTCTAAAAATTGTAGATTCACATTGAAGGCATCAAAACTTTGAATTAACACATGTGGAATGAAATACTTAACAAAAAAGTGTGAAACAACTGAAATATGTCTTATATTCTAGGTTCTTGAAAGTAGCCACCTTTTGCTTTGATTACTGCTTTGCACACTCTTGGCATTCTCTTGATGAGCTTCAAGAGGTAGTCACGAAAAATGTTTTTCACTTCCTAGGTGTGCCCTGTGAGGTTTAATAAGTGGAATTTCTTGCCTTATAAATGGAGTTGGGACCATCAGTTGTGTTGTGCAGAAGTCTGGTGGATACACTGCTGATAGTTTTACTAAATAGACTATTAGAATTTGTATTATGGCAAGAAAATTGCAGGTTAACAGCAGCTCAGATTATAGAGCAGGTCAATGCCACACAGAGTTCTAGCAGCAGACACATCTCTAGAAAAACTACTAAGAGGAGACTTCGTGAAACAGGCCTTCATGGTAAACTAGCTGCTAGGAAACCACTGCTATGGACAGGGATTTGTTTGGGATAAAGAACACAAGGAATGGACATTAGACCAGTGGAAATCTGTGCTTTGGTCTGATGAATCCAAATTTGATATCTTTGGATCCAACCACCGTGTTTTTTGTAAAAAAGGTGAACGGATGGACTCTACATGCCTGGTTCCCACCGTGAAGCATGTAAGAGGAGGTGTGATGGTGCTGGGGTGCTTTGCTGGTGACACTGTTGGGGATTTATTCAAAATTGAAGGCATACAGAAACAGCATGCCTACCACAGCATCTTGCAGCGGCATGCTATTCCATCCGGTTTGCATTTACTTGGACCATAATTTATTTTTCAACAGGACAATGACCCCAAACACACCTCCAGGCTGTGATTATCCGATTATCCAAAGTCAGCAAAAACAGACCGCACTCCAAATGCTGTGCCGATGACGTTTTATTCCATAAGAAGGTGCAGAGTAAAATAGGCAAGAGGAGACCTGGATGTGAGTCCCTCACAGAGGACTACGGCCGTTTCGCCTACCAATTATGCTTCCACGGGTCCACATGTGGGGACGTGTAGACACTCCTTAAAAAGGGGTGCATCCAGGTCACGTCATCACCACAATTAAAAACAACAAGAGGAATGCTTTCAATTGTTTTTGGTTTACATCCAAATTGAATTAATATATTAAAACATATATACATAAATACATAGAAAAAATCATAAAAAACACAATGACAATAGAGGGTACAATGTGCATTTTTTCAAGCATATATTGGGGAACGTGTTATAAAAACCCAGTTAAAACGTTGTGGTCGTTTAACCCCAAATCTCCCTGGGCTTTGTATTGTATTATTAACCTGGCCTCCTTGCTCAACAATAATTTATGAAGGTCACCTCCTTGAGGGGGGAGTGTGACTCTTGTAAGACCAGCAAAACGCAGGGTATTGGGATTGCCACTGTGTTCCTCCCGTATGTGATCAGTTAATCTTGTAGAACCTTTACCCGTGTGGATGGAGTTATAATGCTCTCTAAAACGCACATAGAGGCATCTTATGGTTTTTCCAATATAAAACCTTCCACACAGGCAGAGAACAACATATACAACGAATTTCGTCTTGCAGGAGATGAATTGTTTTATTTGATGCGTGTATGGACCAATCTGTAGGGAGTTACCGGTGAGGTGCATGCTGCAAAATTTGCAATGACCACATTGAAAATTACCCGTTAATGAATGTTTTTCCAACCATGTATTCGGGTTTCCCAGTCTATTCCTCACCAATAAGTCTCTTAAATTATTGCACAGTCTATATGTGACTAGCGGTTTTGAGCATGTCATAGTGCTCAAGTCTGAGTCTCCTTCAAGGATATGCCAATTCCTGACAAGAGCTCTTCTTATCACTCCGTCCAAAGGGGCGAATTTAAAACTAAAGATAAATCTATTAGGTGTTTTTTTCTTTTTGGTGTCAAAATTGCGAGTTTTTTGGCAAGCATGTAAATCCTCCGATACAACTCTCTCGTACGCTGAGTCAATGACCATTTCAGGATAACCTCTCACCTGTAATCTCATTTTTAATTCCATAGCTTGTTGTTGGAAAACCCCACTGTCATTGTTAACCCTATATAATCTTAGGAATTGGGCATACGGGAGAGCGGTTTTAGTATGAGTCGGGTGGGCACTTTTGTAATGTAGGAGTGAGTTTGAGGCCGTGGGCTTTTTGTAAACTTTTGTAAAAATGCTGCCATCTTTAACCTCCACCTGAACATCCAAAAAATTGATGATGTTCCCTCCAAACAAGGAAGTGAATGACATGTTCATGGTGTTGACGCTGTTAAGGTGGGTAACAAAACTGGAGAATAAATCCTCCGACCCGTCCCACACCATGAACACATCATCCACATACCTTAAATAATATTTTATGTACCTGAGATATGGATTGGTGTTAGAAAAAACATAATTGCTTTAAAAAAAACCCAAAAAATATTGGCCATGGCGCACGATACGAGGGTACACCTCCAGGCTGTGTAAGGGCTATTTTACTAAGAAGGAGAGTGATGGGGTGCTATGCCAGATTACCTGGTCTCCACAGTCACCAGACCTTAACCCAATCGAGATAGTTTGGAGTGAGCTGGACCGCAGAGTAAAGGCAAAAGGGCCAACAAGTGCTAAGCATCTCTGGGAACTGCTTCAAGACTGTTGGAAGACCATTTCCGGTGACTACCTCTTCAAGTTCATCAAGAGAATGCCAAGAGTGTGCAAAGTAGTAATGAAAGCAAAAGGTAGCTACTTTGAAGAACCTAGAATATGAGACATATTTTCAGTTGTTTCACACTTTTTAAGTATTTCATTCCACATGTTTTAATTCATAGTTTTGATGCCTTCAATGTGAATCTACAATTTTTAGAGTCATGAAAATAAAGAAAACTCTTTGAATGAGGAGGTGTGTCTAAACTTTTGGTCTGTACTGTATATATATACTGTCTACATATTGTATACACTGTGTGTGTGTATATATATATATATATATATATATATATATACACACACACTGTATGTATATATATTATATATATGTAAATATATATATATATATATATATATATATATACACACACACATATATATATATATATACATATATCTTCAAAAAAAGAGTTGAATAAGTCCCTTTCCTTTTTACTTTTTTATGTATCTTTTCAAAGACAATCCCAAAATACAGCAATATATGATGTAACCATTGAGCGATAAGTAGCATGACCAGAAATACCAAAAATTATCCAAATTAATGCCATGAACCGCCTGTATCAGAAACCAAGAAAGGAAGGTGAGGGAAAGGTGGAGAAACGTCCCAGAAGGTGTTGTGGATAAGTGAATCAACAAGGAAAAGGGGGGGGAGGGGAGGAAAAAGGGGGAGAAGGGAGAAGTCCCAGGTGGTATTGTGGACAGGGCACACATAAGGATGACAGAGCCAACTAAATTGGCGGAAAAGAGAATCCCAATTGAAGGAAAGGAAAGGGAACAAAATGGGGGAAAAAGGTAATGTAACTGATATTATAATATGGACAAGATCCAGAAAAACATGAATTTAAATCGCAATGATCAATATCAAGTTCATGTTGGGAGATGTGTGCCGCCAGACAGCTGTAATCAATGAACAAAGACATAAGTGTGGGTCCAAGTTCCAGAAGTCAATATCCAGAGATACAATAACAAAGATGGTCATATCGAAGTCTCCATGGTCAGAGGCATAGATGTAGAATCAACGTGCCATAAATGACTATCCGCAGGATACAGTAATAAAGATGATCAATCCAAATATCCGAGTAGTGCTCCTAAAAATATAAAGAACAGTACTAAATAAGGAGAAAAAATGCAAACAGCAACTCAACCTAGTAAACCAGTAAAGTTAATCTCCTTATTCAGGCCTGTTGGAGTCATCGAATGTAAATTGAAATCCAGCGTGATTCACACTGTAAAAAGAGGTTTTTTATGAAAATTGTTTCTCTCTGATCCCATGATCTTCTGCAGACCAAAAATCCGAATATTGGAGCAGCGGGCCTGATGATGTGTTAGAAAATGTGAGGCTATCGGAGTTAAGCGAGCTTTACACACTGCAATCTCGCTAGCGAGATCACAAGCGATCGTACCTGCCTCCGTCGGTTGTGCGACACTGGCAAATCGCTGCCCGTGCCGCACAACCTCACTTAACCCCGTCACACGCACTTACCTGCCCTGCGACGTCGCTCTGGCCAGCGATCCGACTTTTTTCTAAGGGGGCGGTTTGTGCGGCGTCATAGCAATGTCACACGGCAGGCATCCAATAGAAGCGGAGGGGCGGTGAAGAACGGGACGTATCATCCCGCCCACCTCCTTCCTTCCGCATTGCCGGTGGAGGCAGGTAAGGAGTAGAGATGAGCGAACCGGTCGCGGTTCGGCTCGAGTTCGGTTCGCCGAACGGAGGTCTCGTTCGAGTTCGGTTCGGCGAACCGCTCGAACCGCATAGGAAACAATGGGAGGCAATCACAAACACATAAAAACACCTAGAAAACACCCTCAAAGGTGTCCAAAAGGTGACAAACAACTCACAACACAACACAAACACATGGGAAAGTGACAAGGACATATACCCATGCGAAAACAAAAGAGCTGGACAAGGAAAAAGAGGAGGAGACACAGATATAGGCATGGCATGCCCTTCTAAAATCATGTAAAACACCGCAAGGTGACTTCAAGCGGAGTCTCCCTTTTTTCCAAAAATTGTGCCACACACACACCCACCCCTTCAGTGGCAGTACTTGTGCCCCAGTTGTACACTTCACAGCTAGATTTGCATCAAGCACATTCAAAAATACGCCATACTTAACCGTTCCCAGGATGACACCGGGGTAGGTAGCAAAGTCTTTCCTGATCCCAGCTCTGTGCATCTTGGATCATTTTTAAAAACAATGTAAGCAAGGGTTACTCCAAGCGGAGTCTCCCTTTTTTCCAAAAATTGGGCCACACACACACCCACCCCTTCAGTGGCAGCACTTGTGCCCCAGTTGTACACTTCACAGCTAGATTTGCATCAAGCACATTCAAAATACACAAGCATTTTCTCTCCCCAGGATGACACAGGGGTAGTAAATTCCTTGTGGATCCATGACTTGTTCATTTTGATGAACGTTAGTCTGTCCACATTGTCACTGGACAGATGCGTGCGCTTATCTGTCAGCACACACCCAGCAGCACTGAAGACACGTTCAGAGACAACGCTGGCAGCTGGACACGACAAAATCTCCAAGGCGTAAGTGGAGAGCTCTGGCCATTTTTCAAGATTTGAAGCCCAAAATGAGCAAGGCTCCATTTGTAAAGTAATGGCATCGATGTTCATTTGGAGATACTCCTGTATCATCCTCTCCAGCCGTTGACTATGTGTCAGACTTGTTGTCTCTGTTGGCCTTGCAAAGGAGGGTCTAAAAAAATTATGAAAAGATTCAATAAAAGTGCTGTTACCAGCACCAGATACGATGCTACTGGTACGGTTAGACTGTTGAAGATGACGAGACCGTCCCATGTTTGTCAAGTTAGAACTGGGAGATTCACTCCCTGCACCTGCACGGTTGTTTGGTGGAAAAGCCGAGCTAAGATCGAGTAACAGCTTCTGCTGATACTCCTGCATACGTGCGTCCCTTTCTATGGCTGGAATTATGTCACAAAATTTGGACTTGTACCGGGGATCTAATAGTGTGGCAAGCCAGTAGTCATCATCACTTCTAATTTTGACAATACGAGGGTCATGTTGGAGGTAGTGCAGCAAGAAGGCACTAACCGTTCTTTCTTCCTCTGACATCTCCCCCCAACCTCTTTCAACTGAAATTTGACCAAGGTCTCCCTCATCCGCTGAGTCTTCCATGTCCATGGACAGTTCGTCCTCCATTTCTTCATGTTCTCCTGCACCTTCCTCAACATTTCGCCTGCTACCATGCGCCCTTGTTGATCCCTGTCCCCCATGGTCCCATGCCTGCCACGTTGGTGATGATGAACGTCTGGACCTTGCTGATGTTGTTGTGTCTTGCGCATATGAATCCTCCTGTAGTTCCTCCCCTTCCTGTTGTCCCACCCCCTGACTCCGAATAGTGTTTAGCGTGTGCTCCAGCATGTAAATGACTGGAATTGTCATGCTGATAATGGCATTGTCAGCGCTAAACATATTCGTCGCCATGTCGAAACTGTGCAGAAGGGTGCATAGGTCCTTGATCTGAGACCACTCCATCAGGGTGATCTTCCCCACCTCTGCATCTCGTTGGCCCAGGCTATACGTCATGACGTATTGCACCAGGGTTCGACGGTGCTGCCACAGTCGCTGTAACATGTGGAGAGTCGAATTCCAGCGTGTCGCCACATCGCATTTCAGGCGATGAACCGGCAGGCCGAAAGACTTCTGGAGCGATGCAAGTCGCTCAGCAGCGGTGGTTGAACGGTGGAAGTGAGAAGACATTTTTCGTGCCCTGTTCAGAGGCCATCTAGGCCGGGATAGTGTGTTAAAAATTGCTGGACAACAAGGTTCAACACGTGAGCCATACAAGGCACGTGTGCCACCTTGCCCAGGCGAAGGGCCGCACCCAGGCTTGCAGCATTGTCGCACACGGCCTTACCAGGCTGCAGGTTGAGTGGAGACAACCATTTATTAAACTCAGTCTCCAGAGCTGCCCACAACTCAGCCGCTGTGTGACTCCTATTTCCAAGACATGTCAAGCTAAAGACCGCCTGATGCCGTTGCGCTCTGCTGCCAGCATAGTAATGAGGGGTGCGTGATTCCTTCTGCACAGTGAGAACGCTGGTGGCCTGACCAGGCAGGCTTGGGGCGGAGGTGGAGGACCCAGATGAGGTGGAGGAGGCAGAAGCAGTGGCGGAACTTGGACAGACAGAGGATTGACACACAAGTCGTGGGGACGGCAAGACTTGTGCAGCAGACCCTTCACCATCTATCACCATAGTTATCCAGTGCCCAGTCAGCGACATATAACGTCCCTGTCCATGCTTACTGGTCCAAGTATCGGTGGTGAAATGCACCCGTTCACATACAGAGTTTCTCAAGGAAGCGGTGATGTTGTGTGCGACATGCTGGTGTAGCGCGGGCACACCTTTCTTAGAGAAGTAGTGGCGACTGGGCATCTGGTACTGGGGCACAGCGACAGACATAAGGTCTCTAAAATCCTGTGTGTCCACCAGGCGGAAAGGCAGCATTTCGGTAGCCAAGAGCTTACAGAGGGATAAAGTCAACCTCTTAGCTTTGTCATGGGTCGCAGGAAATGGCCTTTTATTTGTCCACATCTGAGGGACAGAGATCTGGCTGCTGTGTGTAGAAGGTGTTGAGTAGGGTGTCCCTGGAAAAATGCAGGTTTGTGAGGAAAGTGCAGGCGTAGACATGATGTTGCCTTCATCCAACGTTGGTGCTATCGATGTCTGAGAGAGCTGTACACACGCACTTGTTTCCCCTTCCAAACCAACTGACGACCTACCAAGCAAACTGCCTGTTGCGGTTACAGTGGTGTAAGTTGTGCGTGGAAAACCAGGTGTGACAGCTGTCCCCACAGTCCTAGAAGATGAAGAGCGTGCGGATGCACTGGAAGGGGCAGGCGGTGGATGGTTCGCTCCGCTAAGCCGCATTGCAGCACGGTGAGCTCCCCACTGGGACATATGATATTTATTCATGTGACGATTCATGGAAAAAGTTGGCAAACTGCTGAGGTTATGCCCTCTACTAACAAAATCACAACAAATTTTACAGATCACATAATTTGGGCGATCTGTTGCTATGTCCAAAAAGGACCAGGCTAGGCAAGGCTTAGAGGGCATGCGATCTGCTGATCCACCCCAACTAGTGCTCAGAGGCAGAGTGGTGGCTGAGGATGCAGTTGTAGACGTGCTACCAGTACTCCGACTCTGTCCAGGAAGGCGCAAGGTAACTTTGTCGTCAGTTGCATCCTCCTCCACCGTCTCTGTTGACCTCCTCGAGGGCCTGACTGTGGGTTGACAGTAGGTGGGATCTAGAACTTCCTCATCAATTGTTGTGTTTGCACTCCCCTCGCCCTCAGACCGAGCCTCTTCTTGCCCTGACCGAATATTTAAGTTGCCATCCCAATCTGGTATCTGCGTCTCATCGTCATCAGTATGTTCCTCATTGTCTATTACAACAGGTGTTTCAGTTTGTGAATAAGGGTCAACATTATGCTCAGAAACTTGTTCATCACGGCCTGAATCTGAGTCACAAAGGTTCTGGGCATCACTGCAGACCATTTCCTGGTCTGTACTCACTGTAGCTTGGGAGCAGACCTCTGATTCCCAGGCTCTGCAGACTCAGGCATCTCAGTTCCACCATACTGTGCAGGGCGGATGGAGACTTCAGAGCTGGGAGAAAGCAAGTGTGATTGGGATGACAACTCAGAGGACTGGTGTTTTTTGGATGCGGTAGTTGAGGTAGAGGAGAGGGCACTTGTTGGACTACTTGAGATCCATTCAAGCATTTTCTTTTTTTGGCTATCATCTACCTTTGTTCCAGTTGTTCGTGTCCGTAAAAAAGGGAGCACATCGGATTGTCCACGGTAAGTAGTAGACATCTTACTTTTGCTGGAAGATGGTCTATCTTCAGCAGATGTTAATGGAGCTTTGCCACCTTCCCCATGGACAAACCCTTTTTTTCCTTTTCCAACACGCCTCTTCCCCTTTCCACCAGCATCTGTCATTTTGCCACTCATTTTGATTGCGACAAGATTGTGCACTTAAAATGTGGTAGTAAAAATTGAGAGGTGGTGTAGATTGCAGCGGTGGTATATCTTTATTAACAGCAGAATAAACAACAATAACTATCCCTGACAATGCAACTACGGCCCTTAAACTGGCAGCATAGTTTGCTAGTATAATGGCTTAGTAACAATGAGTTTGAGTGTGCATTGCAGAGGTGCTGCACATAGATTTGCACTAGTGGGACACTAATGGAAGTCCAACAGCCACTTTTAGGATGCCACTAAGTTTCCTCAGTGTTTGCTAGTATAATGGCTTAGTAACAATGAGTTTGAGTGTGCAATGCAGAGGTGCTGCACATTTGCACTAGTGGGACACTAATGGAAGTCCAACAGCCACTTTTAGGATGCCACTAAGTTTAATCAGTGTTTGCTAGTATAATGGCTTAGTAACAATGAGTTTGAGTGTGCAATGCAGAGGTGCTGCAAATAGATTTGCACTAGTGGGACACAAATGGAAGTACAACAGCCACTTTTAGGATGCCACTAAGTTTAATCAGTGTTTGCTAGTATAATGGCTTAGTAACAATGAGTTTGAGTGTGCAATGCAGAGGTGCTGCACATTTGCACTAGTGGGACACTAATGGAAGTCCAACAGCCACTTTTAGGATGCCACTAAGTTTAATCAGTGTTTGCTAGTATAATGGCTTAGTAACAATGAGTTTGAGTGTGCAATGCAGTGGTGCTGCAAATAGCTTTGCACCAGTGGGACACTAATGGAAGTCCAACAGCCACTTTTAGGATGCCATTAAGTTTACTCAGTGTTTGCTAGTAAAATAGCTTAGTAACAATGAGCTTGAGTGTGCAAAGGGCAGGAGGGTACAGTGACAGGGTTGTGGGTCTGGGTAGAGGAAAGGAAGCCTCACTTTCTATCCCTCCTAATGGGGAAATGCAGCGAGGAAATCCCTGACTTTAGCTACACAGACGCTGTTATCTTGTGTAGCTGTTAAAATCTGTTTTCACGGACCTGACTGTCACCTATGGCTCTGACCCTGCTGGTATTATCCCTTACAAGGACTAATAGAAACTTCTATCCCTATTCTATATAGCGCTGTGTGTAGAGCGTACACAGCAGTATCGGAGACAGGAGCTACGCCAGCGGTGACTGACACCCAGACGCAGAAGGCAGATAATGGCGTGCTGGAGGAAAATGTCCATTTTTATAATGCAGGCACATGTGACATGGACATCCTATCACACATGCCTTTGCTTCTCTGGCTAAAAGTCCACTTAGCTGTGTGTGTGTCTGGGATTGGCTGACATGCTCGCCCGCCCCACTACACGCGCGCGCTTAGGGAAGGAAGACAAGAAAAAAAAAAAAAATAGCGATCGCCATTATCCCAACAGCAGTGATCTGAATGTGCTGTTCCCGCACACTATACGCTGAAATGTCATAATGGTGTTTTTTTCTTGCTAGAACCGTTCTCGAACGTAACTAGAACTATCGAGCTTTAGCAAAAAGCTCGAGTTCTAGTTCGATCTAGAACAGCCCCCAAAATCACTCGAACCGCGAACTGCGCTCAACTCTAGTAAGGAGATGTTCGTCGCTCCTGCGGTGTCACACACAACGATGTGTGGTGCCGCAGGAACGAGGAACAACATCGCTAATAAGCAGAAAATGATTTTCAGTTTCAGGACGACCTCTCCGCGGCAAACAATTTTGACCGCTTTTGTGATCGTTTAAGGTCGCTCAAAAGTGTCACACACTTCGATATAGTTAATGACGCCAGATGTGCGTCACAAACACAGTTACCCCGACGATAATTCATTAACGATATCGTATCGTGTAAAGCCCGCTTTAGAGTTTTCCCTTTCCGTAAGTCTGATGATCCTAAATTGATAGTAGAGAGATGTTTCTGCATCCTTTTTCGTAGCTCCTGTGATGTTTGGCCGACATAGACCTTATTGCAAGGACAGATGAAAGCATAATTTACATTTCTTGTCTTGCAATTAATATAAGATTTTAGGTGATGCCTAGAGGAATCAAGAGGATTAACAAACATATCCTTAGTAGGAACAGATATTGCAGTCCCCAAAAGGAAAAGAAACCCGTAATGTGATGCCTCGATTTCGTTTAAAAGTGGGTCTCCGAAAATGACTCCTAGTAAGCAGGTCTTTCAAATTAGGAGCCCTTCTGGCTGTAAGTGAGGAATGGGGACCAATTTGCTGTGTGCTGTTAGTATTATTCTGTCTCTTCCTGGTAGCAATGAATCCAACCGCTCTAATTATCAGTCCCTTAGATAACTGTATGATTTACTCACTCTACCAGCATCCACAGATAGCTTTAACTCAGCCCAACGATGACTTGTAGGAAGACAAGGAGAAACGCTGTAGTTTTCTTCTAGAATCTTTTATTAAGTACAAAGTAAAGGCAGGTGAAAAGGAATAATCTGTACAGGGTTATAGACATGTCTTCAGCAATGGTTCCTCTCTAGACTAAACTGAAGGAGAAGGGAGGAGCTTTCTATACAGAAGCCAACTAAGGGAGGAATATAGGGACAAACTTCATACAGTCTAAATCTACCTAGTAACAAAAAGGAATTTCCTGACAGGAGGAAAAATATGCAATGCAAGAAATATATACAACACGTTGTTCCCATTCATGGGACACAACACTCCCCGTCTAAAATAATCTGATTTCACAAGTCCTTGTATGATGTAAGGAGTCAATCCTGCCCCTCGATGTCACTAAACCTGTAACGAGAAAAGAGACAAACACAAAAAATGCAACGGTAATGCACTATATTCAAGTCCATGCTTGGTTGATGACGCATTGTCCTTGCGTAAAAATGTAAAAGTAGAAAAATGTAAAAAAATTGAATCCAAGTTCAACAAACTCATCTTCAGATTGGGGAAGCCGCAAATATGGCAACTCTTCCTCCAACCCAATAATCCAACGGTAAAGTTTTAACCCAAAGGAAGAGTTCAAGGTTCAATTGGACACGGACAGTTGTGTCTCAGTACAGCAGGGGTAAGGAAAGGTATGCTCCCCGCCGTGGCAGTGTCCAATGACAAAGTTAGTTCATGTAACGTCCTCCTTTAGTAAAAGTAGCACGAGTTCAGTGACACCAGGATGATTCACGCATATGTTCCAGCCGTGGCACGTTGAAGACTTGTAGAAACAGTGAGCGATGAGAATAAGACGAGTTACGGCTCGCACCGCAGATGACCAACTTGAGAAGCGCTCGAAGCGATGAGGTGTCGACTTCTGTTTTGATGTCACTGAAGTGTAGCGAGCGGAGACGATTGGTCTAATTTCCTTGTCGGATTCTGGTTCCACCAGCTCGTACATGTTGTCGGCGTAGTTATCGCAGGTCTCCTCGTATAAGATACTTGGAGGTGTCAGCCACATGTCGTCGCCGTGTTTGGACGCAGCAGTGAGTCTTGTTCCTCGGTCAGCTGGGTTTTGTTCTGTGGGAATGTGGTGCCACTGTTCGGCATGATCTCTGTCGAGGATATTTTGCTTAAACTCGACAAAGTGTTTTTCCATCTCTGGTTGTCTTTTCAAGGTGCATTTTAGAGAGGAAAACCTTGCTGTTGCTTGCTGGGAGTTGTTTGGCAACCTTGGCCTTGGAGACCGAAAAGGTAATGGGGCTACCCAACTGTTAGAGTCTTTTTGAGAGAACTCTTTATCCATAATCTTTATGAATTCCTTGTCTTCTCTCGTCAGTGCCAACTTGTCTTCATTTGTAGACTCAAACACTGTTGACCCAAAGTCATCATCCCTGGGATGGTGTGCATCTACGCAGTCGGGCAGCTGCTGTCGCCGCCTGGTGTCGCTCTGCCTTTCTTTCACCCCGTAGTGATGCGGACATGGTTGAAAGTGAGTGCCGCGACCGTTTGGGAGGATGTGCGTTTTGTAGGAGGAGATCGCGTTGGGACTCTTCATTCTGCCTACGCAGACGTTTCCTATGATCACCCAGCCTAAGTCGTAGCGCTGAGCGAATGGCGCGTCGTGTGGCCCGTTGATTTGTTGGCGTACTTTGTGTAGCCGGAGGATGTCCCTTCCAAGCAGAATCAGGATTTTTGCATTATGATCAAGAGGTGGGATCTTGCTGGCGATAGTTCTCAGGTGAGGTTGGTGAAGAGCTGCCTCCGGTGTCGGAATCTCTTCCCTAGTGTGTAAGGGTAGGCATTTCCTTTTAAGCCGAACAAGTTGAAGAGTTCAGACCTGGCAAGTGACTTGTTGCTCTGGTCATCCAGGATGCTGTACACCTTCACGGCCCTCTCTGGGTAACCTTTGGGGTATATCCTTACTAGGCATATTTTCACACAAGACTTGTCCCAGAGATCTTCTCCGCAGACTTCCGTGCATGAGGAGGATGCTGTGAGGTGGTTTGCAGCTTGGCCTGTACTCTCCCCGCCATGACTTGTGGTAGGAGAAGGTGTAGGTGCAGGATCAGGCTGAGATGGGTGGAGCGCTTGTACGTGATCCGTGCTGTCACACTCCATGCACTTAATTGTAACCTTACAGTCCTTGGCAAGGTGTTCTGTAGAGGCGCAACACCTGAAACATACCAGAAACCTTTTCAAGAGTTCCTTTCGTTCTTGAAGGGGTTTCTTCTTGAAGCCAATGCACTTCTTCAGGGGGTGTGGCAGTTTGTGAATAGGACACTGGCGGTTTGGATTTTCTGCCTTCCCGCCTTCATTGCCCTTGTCTGGTGCTGACGTTGGCGTAGGTGGTAGAACATCGGTCTTTTTGACTGATACTGGGCCCCTACGTTTTCTGTCATTTTGATGAGTGCTCTCATATCTGGGAGCTGGTGAAGTGGAGCCGGTGGGTTCTCCACAGGTGAAGCTGGGGTCTGCCTTATGTTCCACTATGCCGTTGATGAACTCGCAGAAGTAGGAGAATGGAGGGAAGGAGACTTGGTGCTCTTTTTATAGTTTGTTCCTACCATGGTCCACCTTTCCTGTACGTTGTAAGGTAACTTGGCGACTATGGGTTTCACCCCACGAGCGGTGTCCAGGTAGCTGAGGCCAGGTAGGTGTGTGTCTGTTTTGGCCAGCTGGAGCTCGGACAGCAGGTCTCTGAGTTCCTGGTACTTTGAAGCATCCTTGCCAGATATTCTGGGAAGGTCGTACAGTTGTTTCAGCAATGCATCTTCAATTGCTTCAGGACTGCCGAAGCCTTTCTCTAGTCTGTCCCATGCGGTTGCGAGACCAGTTGTTGGGTCGCTGATGTAGACGGATCTGAGTCTCTTGATTCTTTCAGTAGACGATGGCCCTAGCCATCTGATTAGCAAGTCCAGCTCTTCAGAAGCCATGATTCTGAGGTCACGCGTTGTGGTTTTGAAGGCACACTTCCACCCTCTGTAGTTTTCGGGCGGTCGTCAAACTTTTTGAGACCGGTGTTGGTGAGTTCTCGGCGAATCATGTACCGTGCAAAGTCGGACATGTCTGATCTTTCCGACATTGGGGGCACACTTGCTGACTGCGTGGTGTCGGTTGCGTGATTCGTAGCTTCTTGGTTCGGGAACATGGGAAAGTACGGAGTGGCGTAGGCATTTAGACCAGTGATCGGTTTGCTGTGTACAATCTCTGTTGTATAAGGGACCCGACTACACAGTTGTTGGGAGTGTAGCGCCTTGCTGGCATGTTAGGTTGCATATAGACATGGGCATACGGAGGCTGCTGATGCATAGGGTGTGGCCGTGCATTGGAATATGAAGCAGGTTCAGGCTTAAAAGTCTGAGATGCATTGGACTGACATGGAAGGCTGGAAGCTGTAGGTGGATCAGTGTCTTGAAGCTCTGGAGAAGTGTTAGCGCTTACGGGAATGTTGATGGTAGTTGGCAGTTCGTCGGCTTGGCTCAGCACGTAATCTCTTGTACACTTAAGTGAGTCTTCTGTGTCGAGATCACACAAACTGGCACTGCCTTTTTGGCTCCCACCCAGAGCTTGCTCAAAGACCTTTAGCCTTGCCATTTGCGCCACGTGTTCACATTCCTTCTGTAGGGCTTCAATTTCTGCTTCCTTGCGTGCAGATTCTGCTTTCATCTCTGTTTCTCTCTGGGCGAAGATGGCTTGTACTTTCGTTGTTTCTGCTTCGGCGCGCGCCTTTATGAGCTGCTCATTGAGGGTTGAGTACCTTGATGAGCCTGATTTGAGTAAGTGCCTTGAGCTCTTAATGGACCTGGATTTGTAAGATGCCGCTCCTGACATTTGCACAATTTTTGCTTCAGTCTCGCTCACAATGTTGCGCACGGTTTGGTCTCGTTCAGCATTAAGCTGTTGGAAGTCCTGTAGTTCTTTTTGAGACTCGGACGCATTTGATCTCAGCAGGGTAGAGGAATATTTTTTACAAATCTCTTTGTAGGACCGGTATGTTGAGTACAGTTGTTCAAGGGCTCCCTCTGATGGTAGCTCATGAGCACCACGCGCAGATAAAACAGTCACTTGTTTTTGCACTCTTTGCCACAATAATGCTGTGTGGGTGAGCAGTTCACTTCTGGCTGTTTCTAGGTTCTCTTTAACCTTCCATGTTGGTCTGATCAACCGCTTAGATCTTTCACTGTAATTTAAGTGTGAGTCCATGTCTTTCTCTTGCTGCTTTAGAGCAGGTAGTGCAATTGTTCTCTTTACCTCCATCAGGAAGGGTGAATGCTGCTCTGCACTGGTTGTCAGGGAAACCAATACAATGCTGCAATCTCTGCAGCCAGCAGTCTGTGTTTGCAGAATGTATTAGCAGAGTCTGGCTGCAGCTTACAATTCGCTTATGGGTGATTCTAGGTTTATAGCTGCGCACAGTTCTGATAACAGGTTTATACTTTACAGGGCACTTTGTCTGAAGCTGCTATAAAGTTTTATGCTGTTGCTTGTTATCAGCCCCTTGGAGTAATCCTTTCTCTGGATTGTGTGCAGTATAACTCCTGGAAACAGGTTCTTTACTGATCTATGAATACTAATCCCGGTCACAGCTAGTCCTTTTCACTAATCTGTGTCTTCCTGGTAGCAATGAATCCAACCGCTCTGATTATCAGTCCCTTAGATAACTGTATGATTTACTCACTCTACCGGCATCCACGGATAGCTTTAACTCAGCCCAACGATGACTTGTAGGAAGACAAGGAGAAACGCTGTAGTTTTCTTCTAGAATCTTGTATTAAGTACAAAGTAAAGGCAGGTGGAAAGGAATAATCTGTACAGGGTTATAGACATGTCTTCAGCAATGGTTCCTCTCTAGACTAAACTGAAGGAGAAGGGAGGAGCTTTCTATACAGAAGCCAACTAAGGGAGGAATATAGGGAAAAACTTCATACAGTCTAAATCTACCTAGTAACAAAAAGGAATTTCCTGATAGGAGGAAAAATATGCAATGCAAGAAATATATACAACACATTGTTCCCATTCATGGGACACAACAAGTATCCATGGTCAAAATACCCCAATGCCTCTGCAGGACCCCCTCACCTGTTTCCAATGGTCGTTGAAATTTGTAATAAATCTCAGCTGGTTATCCTGGGTATGTGAAACTAGGGATAGCAATGATTCCTGAGAACAAGCTCTGGCCTGCTGGAAAACGTTGGAGATAATTCATTTTGGATAGCCACGCTCCTTCAAACGTGTGGTGAGTGCACCTGCCTGGAGCTTAAAATCTCATCTGTTGTACAATTTCGCCTGACTCAAAGAAATTGTCCAGTGGGCAGACCCTTTCGAGTGTGTGATGGGTGAAAACTTTGAAACGACAGGAGGCAATTTTTTGCGGTCGGCTTGCAAAATAGATTAGTGATCAGTTTGGAGCCATCCCTATTAATTTCTAAAGCCAAAAATGTCACTCTGATGGAAGAAAGAGCATATGTGAGAAAAATATTGACTTTGTTGACATTTCGCCCTCATCGCCACTCCTGAGACCTAACGAAAAAAGGACCTGTCAAACAAAAAATAATTATGTTTAAAAACAAAATCCAAAAGGTCCAACAAAAAAAAAATAGTGCATCCGATGAGGATTGTCTATCCAGAAAAAAAGGTTATGGCATTCATGCCATCCACATGTCCAATATTAGAGTACAAAGACTCTACATCACATGTGACTAGCAAATCTTGTGATGTTGTAGGTATGCTCTGACATATTTGCACAAAATGTGATGAATTGCGAACATATGAGGGGAGTCTAGTGATCAAGGGATGCAGAAAAAAAGTCAATATACATGCATGCCCTTTCACAAAGATGCTAGCCATTTCCTTCATTCCGCAAAATTTGGGAACCGGGGTTATCACGGTGTTCCAATATAATCATCAACATGCTTTTGGAGCATGATCGAGAAATCTTGACCAATACCAAGACACATATTAAATTGCTTGAATCTAAGCGTGCTTCCTATACTGATACTCAACAGGTATCCGATTTTCAAATCAAGTTGAAGAATACCTTTGACAAATATGAAGGTGATATTATTTCTAGGAAACAAAAGAAATTCAATAGGGACCGTATGGACTACGAAAATAATTAAGTGTATAAATGGAGCCCTTCTGGTAATTGTCAGTAATCGGTAATCGGCAATCCCCTTGTTCCAGACAAAGGATCCCTCAAGTAGATGGAAGTATGGACCATATCAATTTCAGTAGCGATTTTTTTTTTTATCTGCAACCAGCAGCAGCCCAGACGCCGCACTCGACAAAATTGTCGTAGGTCCAACAAGGCAATTAAGACAACGTCCAATCAAATTTAGGTTTCAAACAGTGTCGTACTCGTGTTCTCGGAGGCGCTAGATATATCTATTGCACCAACTTGTTCAGCAGCTGATATGATTTCCCCCTCTTCACAAGGATGTCTCCAGGTGATTAACCTCTCTGAGTATGCTCTCTCGGAGAATGAGCTCTCTGTTTTACAACAGAGTTTAACCTTTTCCCCTACTCAATCAGTAGATAAGTTTACGCTGGTTAAAGATCTTTACCTTTCTTGCAGGAAACTCATTCGTCATGTTATTTATCATAAACCAGACATTAATACCTTACCAGAGGACGAACGCCAAACATTTTGGGATCTAATTGATCTTCTGAATGATCAAGTCTCTTCCACAGGTAGGCAGAAATTTCCACATGCAAATAAATCTACCATTTGCCCCTCTTTGTCCTTGGTTCCAGCTGTAAGAATTTTTTTCTAATTAGTGATAAAGGATTTTTTATCTCTCTACCCTCGTCCACTTGGTCTCTTTAATCTAACATTGGCAGAAAAGAGCCATCGATACCCTTAAGAATAATACTTTTAGTATATTTAAGGAAGCGGACAAGGGGGACAATGTGATCTTAAGCCCCACAACCATATATTTGGAAGAGGCCCATAGGCAATTGGATGACGTTAGGTATTATCATAAATTGCTATCAGATCCTGGCCCGTTGTTCTTTAACAAACTTAAAAATCTTCTGAATTCAGCATTTAGTCTGGGTGTCATCACGGCTAAAGAAAGGCAATTCATCTGGGTACAATGCCCTAATGTTTCAACTTTTTACGTCACCTAAGGCACATAAAGACCAGCAAAAACCACCTGGCCGTCTAATTGTGGCTAGCATCGGTAGTCTTTGTGAAAGGGCATGCATGTATATTGACTTTTTTCTGCAGCCCTTGGTCACTAGACTACCCTCAACTGTTCACGATTCATGATCTTTTGTGCAAATATGTCAGAGCATAACTACAACATCACAAGATTTGCTAGTCACATGTGATGTCGAGTCTTTTTACTCTAATGTTGGACATGTAGATGGCATGAATGCCATAACCTTTTTCTGGATAGACAATTATCATCAGATCGGATGCACGATTTTTTTTTGTTGTACCTTTTGAGTTTTGTTCTTAAACATAATTATTTTTTGTTTGACAAGTCCTTTTTTCGTCAGGTCTCGGGAGTAGCGATGGGGGCGAATTGTGCCCTGGCTTTTGCAAATTTATTTTTGGGATGGTGGGAGGCTACCATTGTCTTCCCATCTTCCACTTTCCGTAAATTTGTGAAGCAATGGTATCGCTATATCGACGATATCTTGTTCATATGGTCAGGTATGGAATTGGAATGTCAGAAATTTCTGAGGAAATGAATTTGAACAAAGTCAATATTTTTCTCACATGTGCTTTTTCTTCCATCAGAGTGACATTTTTGGATTTAGAAATTAATAGGGATGGCTCCAAACTGATCACTAATCTATTTTGCAAGCTGACTGCAAAAAAATTGCCTCCTGTTGTTTCAAAGTTTTCACCCATCACACACTCGAAAGGGTGTGCCCACTGGACAATTCCTTTGAGTCAGACGAAATCATACAACAGATGAGGATTTTAAGCTACAGGCAGGTGCACTCACCACACGTTTGAAGGAGTGTGGCTATCCGAAATGAATCATCTCCAACGTTTCCAGCAGGCTAGAGCTTGTTCTCAGGAATCATTGCTATCCCTAGTGTCATGTATCCAGGATAACCAGCTGAGATTTATTACAGATTTCAACGACCATTGGAAACAGGTGAGGGGGTCCTGCAGAGGCATTGGCGTATTTTGACCATGGATACTCACACCACGCAGCAAGTTGGTCCCCATTTCTCACTTACAGCCAGAAGGGCTCCTAATTTGAAAGACCTGCTTACTAGGAGCCATTTTCAGAGACCCACTTTTAAATTAAACCGGGGCATCACATTATGGGGTTCTTTTCCTTGTGGGGACTGCAATGTCTGTTCCTACATGCACCCTACTAAGGTTATTTTTGTCATTCCTCTTGATTCCTCTAGGCATCACCTAAAATCTTATATTAATTGCAAGACAAGAAATGTAATTTATGCTTTCATCTGTCCTTGAAACAAAGTCTATGTCGGCCAAAATCACAGGAGCTATGAAAAAGGATGCAGAAAAATCGCTCTACTATCAATTTAGCATCCTCGGACTTACAGAAAGATAAGACTCTTATGCGGGCATCACACGATACGATCTATTGTGCGATCGCACGAGCGATCGTACCCGCCCCTGTTGTTTGTGCGTAACGGGCAATTAGTTGCCCGTGGCGCACAAAGTCGTTAAACCCCCGTCACACTTACCTGCTGAGTGACGTCGCTGTGGGCGGCGAAAATCCACTTCCTGAAGGGGGAGGGACATTCGGCGTCACTGCGACGTCACACAGCCGCCGGCCAATAGAAGCGGAGGGGCGGAGATGAGCGGGACGTAAACATCCCGCCCACCTTATTCCTTCAGCATTGCCGGCGGCCGCAGGTAAGATGCAGTTCATCATTTCCGGGGTGTCACACGGAGCGATGTGTGCTACCCCGGGTACGATGAACAACCGGCGCAAAGAAGAATAAACGATTTTTTAAAAATAAACGACATTTAAACGATACACGATTTGTAACCGATTTGCGACTGTCCTGAGACGCTCGTAGGTGTCACACGAAACGACGTCACAAACGATGACGGATGTGTGTCATGAAAACCGTGACCCCGACGACATATCGCACGATAGATCGTCTCGTGTGATGCCTGCATTACTCCGATAGCTTCATATTTTTTAGCACATCATCAGGGCCGCTGCTCCAATATTCGGATTTTTGGTCTGCAGAAGATCATGGGATCAGAGAGAAACAATTTTCATCAGAAACCTCTTTTTACAGTGTGAATCACGCTGGATTATCAATTTACATTAAGTGACTTCAACAGCCTAAATGAGAAGATTAACGTTACTGGTTTTCTAGGTTGAGTTGCTGTTTGCATTTTTTCTCCTTATTTAGTACTGTTCTTTATATTTTTAGGAGCACTACTCGGACATTTGGATTGATCCTCTTTATTACTGTATCCTGCGGATATTCATTTATGGAACGTTGAATCTAGATCTATGCTTTTTGACCATGGAGACTTCGATATGACCATCTTCGTTATTGTATCTTGTGGATATTGACTTCTGGAACTTGGACCCACACTTATGTCTTTGTTCATTGATTACAGCTGTTTGGCGGCACACATCTCCCAACATGGACTTGATATTGATCATTGCAATTTAAATTTGTGTTTTTCTGGATCTTGTCCATATTATATCAGTTACATTACCTTTTTCCCCCTTTTTTTTCCCCTTCCTTTCCTTCAATTGGGGTTCTCTTTTCTGCCAATTTGGTTGGCTCTGTCATCCTTATGTGAATCCACAATACCACCTGGGATTTCTCCCTTCTCCCCCTTTTTACTCCCCCACTTTTCCTTGTTGATTCACTTATCCACAAAACCTTCTGGGACGTTTCTCCTCTCCCCCTCACCTTCCTTTCTTGGTTCCTGATACAGGTGATTCATGGCATTAATTAGGATAATTTTTTGTATTTCTGGTCATGATACTTACGGCTCAATGGTTACATCATATATTCCTGTATTTTGGGATTATTTTTGAAAAAGACACATAAAGTAAAAGGAAAGGGGCCTATTCAACTTTCTTTTCTGAAGATATATGTATGTATATAGACATATATATATATATATAATTTATGTCTAGATCTATATCTTATATATAATTTATGTCTATATCTATATCTTATATATATATATATATATATATAAAAGTATATATATATATATATATACATACACATATATACATACATACATGTATGTATATATATATATGCATATATATATATATGTATGTATATATATATATATATATATATATATATATATATATATATATATGTATGTATATATATATATGTATATGTATATATATATGTATTTGTATATGTATATATATATGTATATATATATATATATATATATATATATATATATAGGCAATGAGTATGTAGACCGGCTCACCTGTGACAGCTCTGTATGAATAATTCCGCCTGTCATCCTAAATTTCGCATGGATCCAGACTGGGAGTAGGTCTTGAACAATGTGGAAAAGTAAAAGGGATCCAGCAAATATCAAGAGGTTCGATTGGCATAAAACTATCGATTTATTGGTAGAAAAATTAAAAAATATTACAAAGCTGTAATTACCGTAATAAGTTGCGTTACAGAGAACGCGTTTCGGCGGTATAAACCGCCTTCTTCACGATCCAAGCCAAAACTGATCTTTAAGGTGTGCTGGGACTCCTATAAGAACAATTGATTGCAGTCAAGCTGTGATCCGAGGTCCTCACACATGTGTTGCAATCGCGTGGAGAAAACCTAGTGGTAGCCCTTAGAATAACGCATTACATGATAATACAGAAAAAAAACACAAAAAACAACACTACATACATAGCCTGTAGAAAAATACATAAAATAGTATCATAGTATCATAGTTTTTAAGGTTGAAGGGAGACTCTAAGTCCATCTAGTTCAACCCGTAGCCTAACATGTTGATCCAGAGGAAGGCAAAAAAAACCCCAATGTGGCAAACAAGTTCCAATGGGGAAAAAATTTCCTTCCTGACTCCACATCCGGCAATCAAACTAGTTCCCTGGATCAATACCCTGTCATAAAATCTAATATACATAACTGGTAATATTAAATTTTTCAAGAAAGGCATCCAGGCTCTGCTTAAATGTTAGTAGTGAATCACTCATTACAACATCATGCGGCAGAGAATTCCATAGTCTCACTGCTCGTACAGTAAAGAATCCTCGTCTGTGATTATGATTAAACCTTCTTTCCTCAAGACGTAGCGGATGCCCCCGTGTTCCAGTCGCAGGCCTAGGTGTAAAAAGATCTTTGGAAAGGTCTCTGTACTGTCCCCTCATATTTATACATTGTGATTAGATCCCCCCTAAGCCTTCGTTTTTCCAAACTAAATAACCCCAATTTTAATAACCTGTCTTGGTATTGCAGCCCACCCATTCCTCTAATAATCTTGGTCGCTCTTCTCTGCACCCTCTCCAGTTCAGCTATGTCCTAGGATGCACAAAAAAGAAGAAAATATAGATACAACATTTTTTTTCCTATGGTAATAAAACTATCAACAGTACAGTGCACTTAACAAGTAATACAAAATAAAAATTTCGGCAATGAACATATATGAGTAACTTTTATGACATAATATGGACGATTTTAGTCAGGAAACTATGATACATATTCACATTATGACCAGCAAACAGTTGGAAACTAACCAAAAAACATACTTGTTCAATAGTATATCGCCAGATCCATCCTGCTATTTAAGCCATGTGGCTTTTTTCTGCATATCTCCCCCCTCTCTCAGGTTTGAAAACCTTCTCTATGCCTATGAAAGAAAAGCCTTTCAGATCTCCTCCATGTACTTTGTTAGGCCGGTTTCACACATCCGGCTTTTCGCCGGTTTGCCGGATCCGGCGCTCTCCCGTACAGACAATACAGTACAGTGACAGCGCTGTAACTTCCGGGTCACATGCGCCGGTCACATGACAGCACGTGACCGGCGCTTGTTGCGCTGTCACTGTACTGTAGTCACTATATGGGAGAGCGCCGGATCCGGCAAACCGGCGAAAAGCCGGATGTGTGAAACCGGCCTTAAAGTGGCGTGATACCACTGACGCTCCAGCCACAGGTAAGTTGGTAGCATCCGATAAATGTTTAAGGATTCTGTTTTTTAATGAATTCGTTGTGCAACCCACATACTTTTTGGAGCGCAAATCACAACTGATCAAATATATAACATTAACAGTGTTACAGTTAATAAAAGTTGTGATAATGAATTGCTTTTTCTTGAACATTGAGGTGAAAGTCTTAGTTTTTCTAGCGTAATTGCAGCACTTGCAGACATTAGCCCCACAACCAAAAAAGCCGGTAGTTTTTAACCAGTTAGAGTGTGAAACATTTTGTGTGGGATCTATAAACACACTCGAAGAAAGCAGTGAGGCTGATGTGGGGGCTCGCTTGGCGACAAATGTAATGGCATTTTTTTATATGACGGTTTTCAAAGCACTATCCTGGGATAAAATAGGCAGGAATTTTTTGATGATTTTTACTATAAGGTTGAATTGAGGGCTGTAATTAGTACTAAAAACTATGCCATGTTTCTGTGTTTTAGCAGTACGTTTACTAGCTAATAGATCATGTCTGTCCATATTATTAACAATATTGGTCGCTCTCTCCAAATAACCTTTAATCTTCAAGATTTAGAGGACAGGAACATGTACTGTATATTGAATTGGACCGAGATCCCACTTTTGAATTTAATGCAGAATTGCTCTTTCTCCTACAGGAGGGTTTGAGCATGGGTGCAATTACTGATAAAATATTGAAATATTTGTATTGCGACACACCAACTATTCCGGTGTACCACTCACTCCTCAAGGTCCACAGAGAGACCTTTCCTCCTCCTATGCGACCCAGTGTGTCGGGGATCAGATCCTTTAGTGAACGCTTGGGTGAGTGGGTGGCTCACTATTTAAAACCCCTTGTCTCTTACACACCCAGTCACCTCGGTAACACTAAGGATGTGATTAATGTTGTGGAAAGGATCTCTTGGAAATCAAATTACGTGTGGTTGCTACGTAATGTCGTGACATATACCCGTCCATACCACATCACATAGCAATACGGTGCGCCAAATATGAGGGATCGATCCTGTCAAACTAATTTGATCAGCTTCTATGAAGAGGTAAGTTCAAGTCTGGACCAGGGAAATGCAGTGGATGTTGTGTATATGGACTTTTCAAAAGCTTTTGATACGGTGCCACACAAAAGGTTGGTACATAAAATGAGAATAATGGGGATAGGGGAAAATATGTGTAACTGGGTTAAAAACTGGCTAAGTGATAGGAAACAAAGGGTGGTTATTAATGGTACGTACTCGGACTGGGTCTCAGTTCATAGTGGGGTACCACAGGGGTCAGTATTGGGCCCACTTCTTTTCAACATATTTATAAATTACCTTGTTGGGGGCATGCGGAGTAGAATTTCAATATTTGCAGATGATACTAAACTCTGCAGGGTAATCAATACAGAGGAGGATAATTTTATATTACAGGGAGATTTATGTAAATTGGAGGATTGGGCTGAGAAGTGGCAATTGAAGTTTAATGTAGATAAATGTAAGGTCATGCACTTGGGTAGAGGAAATAACATTTATGATTATGTACTTAATCGTAGAACACTGGGTAAAACAGACACAGAAAAAGACTTGGGTGTATTGGTGGATGGTAAACTTCACTTTAGTGGACAGTGTCAGGCAGCTTCTGCCAGGGCTAATAAAATAATGGGATGTATTAAAAGAGGTATAAGTGTTCATGAAAAAAATATAGTTCTACCTCTGTACAAGTCACTAGTGCGACCACACTTAGAATACTGTGTACAATTCTGGTCACCGATATATAAGAAGGACATAGCTGAACTGGAGAGGGTGCAGAGAAGAGCCACCAAGATTATTAGAGGAATGGGTGGGCTGCAATACCAAGACAGGTTATTAAACTTGGGGTTATTTAGTTTGGAAAAACGAAGGCTTAGGGGGGATCTAATCACAATGTATAAATATATGAGGGGACAGTACAGAGACCTTTCCAAAGATCTTTTTACACCAAGGCCTGCGACTGGAACACGGGGGCATCCACTACGTCTTGAGGAAAGAAGGTTTAATCATAATCACAGACGAGGATTCTTTACTGTACGAGCAGTGAGACTATGGAACTCTCTGCCACATGATGTTGTAATGAGTGATTCACTACTAACATTTAAGCAGAGCCTGGACGCCTTTCTTGAAAAATGTAATATTACCAGTTATGTATATTAGATTTTATGACAGGGTGTTGATCCAGGGAACTAGTCTGATTGCCGGATGTGGAGTCAGGAAGGAAATTTTTTCCCCATTGGAACTTGTTTGCCACATTGGGGTTTTTTTTGCCTTCCTCTGGATCAACATGTTAGGCTACAGGTTGAACTAGATGGACTTAGAGTCTCCCTTCAACCTTAAAAACTATGATACTATGATACTATGACTATGAAATATTATCTGCATAGATATTGTGATTATGACCCTAACATACAGGATTTTATTATCTCAGCTATCAACTTTTTATTAAAACACAACTATTTTTCCTTCAACAATAGGTTCTTTCTCCAGACTTTGGGCATTAGCATGGGAGCGAGTTTCTCCCCCTGCCTAGCCAATATTGTGATGGCAACCTGGGAAGAAAACTTCATTTTTTCTGACGATAATCCCTACAAAAATAACATGGCTAGGGAGGTACATAGATGATTTAGTGTTTATTTGGAATAATAACTATTCAGAGAATGGGAATATACTGAATTTTGAGGATTTTTTCAATTATTTAAACAACAATGATTATAACCTTCGCTTTACTAGCGCCATGCATACATCCGTGGCTAATTTCCTAGATTTACAGCTGTCGGGGGACCCCTTAACTAACACCATTTAGGTTTCCCCATACAGAAAAACTACAGCTTGCAACAGTATTCTGTCAGCTACTTTTAATCACCCCTTACACGTAATTAAAAACATTCCTGTGGGTGAACTTATTTGCCTCAAAAGGAACAGTTCTACAGATCACTCATATCAAAAAGCAGCTTTGGATGCTTGTAATAGAATAAAGAAAAGGGGATACTCTAAAGGTTATTAGAAGAGAGAGACCAATATTGTTAATAATATGTACAGACATGATCTATTAGATAGTAAACGGACTACTAAAACACAGAAACATGGCATAGTTTTTAGTACTAATTACAGCCCTCAATTCAACCTAATAGTAAAAAGAATCAAAAAATTCCTGCCTATTTTATCCCAGGATAGTGCTTTGCTCTACCGTCATAGAAAAAAATGCCATTACGTTTGTCGCCAAGCGAGCCCTCACATTAACCTCACTGCTTTCTTCCAGTGTGTTTATAGATCCCACACAAAATGTTTCACACTCTAACTAGTTAAAAGCTACCGGCTTTTTTGTTTTTTGGGCTAATGTCTGCAAGTGCTGCAATTACGCCAGAAAAACTACGACTTTCACCTCCAAGTTCAATAAAAAGCAATTCACTATCACAACTTTTATTAACTGTAACACTGTTAATGTTATACAGGGGCATAACTTCCGCGGTTGCAGACCGGGCCTGGCAGCTTAGGGGCCCCCTCTGCAGACCACGCGGCCGCTATATATACCGATGCCGCTGACACTGGGCCCACGTGCCCGGCGTCATCAACGACGGCACTGGGCCCCCCTGCCTGGTGTCATCGGCGGTGGCACTGGGTCCCCCTGCCCGGTGTCATTGGCGGCGGCACTGGGCCTCTACCCCGTCATTGCGCACAGCAATGATGAAGCATAGAGTGACGCTCAATTCGCCATCATTCTCCCCCTCTGCGCGGTGACGTCACTCCTGTGCAAGTGCTGTGCTGAGAGCACAGAGCACAAGACTGAAGGACAGTGACCAGAGCAGCGGGGGAACGGAGGACAGAGGTGAGGACTGAGCAGTGGTGAAATGAACAGAGAGGTGAGTAATTTTTTTTTTTTTTAAATCAGGGCGTACACGGTGGCCAGAGGCCTGGGGGTGCTGCATTATACACAGGGAGGCCTGAGGGAGGCTGCATTATACACAGGGAGGCCTGGAAGTTCTGCATTATACACTGGGAGGCCTGGGGATTCTGCATTATGCACAGGGAGGCCTGCGGGGGGCTGCATTATACATAGGAAGGTCTGGTGGGCTGCATTATGCACATGGAGGCCTGGTGGGGGCTGCATTACACACAGGAAGACCTGGTGAAGGCTGCATTATAGACAGGGAGGCCTGGGGGAGGCTGCATTATGCACAGGGAGGCCTGTGGGTGCTGCATTATACACAGGGAGGCTTAGTGGAGGCTGCATTATACACAGGGAGGCCTGGGTGTTCTGCATTATCCACAGGGGGGTCTGGTGGGGGCTGCATTTTGCATAGGGAGGCCTGTTGGGGGCTGCGTTATACACAGGGAGTGTTACGGGGGCTGTCGGATAATAAGGGAATGGAAGGCTATCCGACAGTCAGGGTCCACTGTGCAGAGCTCTGCTGCAGAGTATGGCAGAGGATAGGGGAAACCTGTACCACCAAAGCGGTACTGACACTGTTGCGTCACAGTGTCACCAATACCAATAGCGGCGTATACTGTTTAAGTCACAGCGACTACCTTATTAGAATAACATAGGAGTGGAAATGCAAAAGAGTGAGGAATACAACATAAAAGTGCATAGAAGTCTCACAGTCTGTGAGCGTGAAAGCACCTGTCTCAGTTAACAGTCACAGAGACTAGGTGTAGTGTGTGCAATATGGCACCTACCTATGTCCGCTCCACTTGTGGTGCAAGGATACGGACAGCAGCAGGCTGCTAGCTTGAAACTCCTGCCTATGACCGCTCCCCTAGTGTGCGAGGATACGGACTGCTGCAGGAGGCAGCGTAGTGGAGCGTTACCCTAGAAGGCAATGACCACCTAACCTACCTATGTCCGCTCCACTAAGGTCCGAGGACACGGACAACAGTACGGCTGAAAGGTACAGGAGCGCTACCCTACCGATAGCGCTCACCTCAGAGTAGAACCACAAGGCCCAGTCAGACCATGTGCAGCAAGCACCTGCCTATGTCCGCTCCACTAAGGTGCGAGGATAGGGACCACAGCATAAGCTGCAAGGTACAAGAGCGTTACCCTACCGATAACGCTCACCTAGATAGAATAGGTGCCGCAAGGGACATGCACAGAGCGTCTACTCCTATGCAGGAACCAAGAGGACTGAGCGCCGGGCGGCGTGCGTCAGGGTCTTATATAGACTCTGTGCCTCATCCAAGATGGAGGACACCAGAGCCAATCCGCTGCCAGAATGACAGCAATGACGTCACGCTGGCCTATCACCGAGCAAAGCGTCACAAGCACATGACCTGCGACCAATCGGCATAGAAGGTGTCAGAGACATGTGACCACGTGTCACAAGCACATGACCAGCGGCCAATCAGCTTAGAAAGTATCAGAGACATGTGACCTCGTGTCAGCGATGATGTCACCCGCACATGTGCAATGGCTCCAAGATAGGACTTAGTCTCCAGCGCTTGCACATGTGCAGTAGCAAGAAATCCGAACATAGTCTCCAGTGCCACAGCAACCGTAACAGTACCTCCCCCTCAAGGGTTCCCCTCCCGGCGACGCAGGTAATCGGCAACCAAGTCGGGAGCATGGACAGCCTCCTCAGGCTCCCAAGAGCGATGTTCCAGACCGTAGCCCTCCCAATCTATCAAGAAGAACCTGCGGCCTCGAACCATCTTAGAACCAACTATGGCTCGTACCTCATAGCTAGAGCAAGAGGAATCAGAGGCAGGAGAGTGCACTTCACGAGCGTGAGGTAAAATAGCCGGCTTCAACAGTGAAACATGGAATTTGTCATGGATCCTAAGGTGGACGGGTATCTTCAATTGGTAGACTACAGGATTTACATGTCGAAGAACCTCATAAGGACCCAGGAAGCGAGGAGCAAATTTGACAGCGCTCACTCTAAGTTTCACGTTTTTTGCAGAGAGCCACACAAAGTCCCCAGGAGAAAAGACAGGGGCCGGGCGATGAAACCGATCGAACTCCATCTTCATACGGTCCTTAGATGCTTGGATTGACTCTTGAGTCCGATCCCAGACCTCTCTGGCATTAGTCGCCCAGTCGGCCACAAGAGGAGGAGGTGCAGCAGCGGGAAACGGTACCGGTACCCTAGGGTGTTGCCCATTGTTGAGTATGAACGGTGTCTGCCCAGTGGCCTCAGCCAGAGAATTGTTAAGGGCAAACTCTGCTCAGGGTAGGAGGGAGGACCAGTTATCGTGGTTCTCAGCAACAAAGTGTCGAAGGTATATAATCATGGATTGATTGGTACGCTCAACCAAAGCATTGGTCTCCAGATGGTATGCCGAAGAGAGATTCAACTCAATTTGCAGAAGGCTACAAAGATCTCGCCAGAAACGGGAAGCAAATTGCGGGCCTCTATCACAAATGATACGATCTGGCATCCCGTGAAGCCTAAAGACATGCTTGAGAAATAGTTTGGCTAGTACCCTGGAAGATGGGATTCTCGATAATGGTACGAGATGAACCATCCGGGAGAAATGGTCCGTAATGACCCACACAAATCGATGTCCCTGTGAACACGGAAGATCACCCACAAAGTCCATGCCTACCACCTCCCATGGTCTATCTGGCACTGGCAAAGGATGCAAGAGCCCAGCCGGTCTCTGCCGTAACGGACGGTTGCGAGCACATGAGTAGCAGGAACCGACATATCTTTTGACGTGGCTGGCTAAGTGTGGCCACCAATACCACCTCTCGAGTAACTCTCGTGTCCGTCTAATACCAAAATGCCCACCCACCTTTGAGGTGTGGGCCCATGACAATATATCATTTTGTCGATTAGGCGGAACAAAGGTCTTGCCCGGTGGGATTTGGTCTAACGTTACAGGAGAGAGTGTGGGAAAAACCCTAGATGGAAGAATGAGACAAGGGACCTCATTCTCTTCATGAGATGATTCCATAGAGTGAGAGAGTGCGTCGGCCTTATTATTCTTACTCCCGGTAAGATAATTAATGGAGAAGTTAAACCGAGAGAAAAACAAGGACCAGCGAGCTTGCCGAAGATTCAAACGTTGTGCAGTTTGCAAATATGTCAGGTTCTTATGGTCTGTAAAGACCTGAAAGGGCTGCCTGGCTCCCTTGAGCAAGTGACGCCACTCTTCCAATGCTAATTTTAGGGCAAGTAGTTCCCTGTCACCAATAGTGTAGTTCCTCTCGGCAAGAGAGAACGTCTTTGCAAAGAAAAAACACGGTCTTTTTCTACCTGAGCTGTTCTTTTGATATAGAACTGCTCCAGCTCCTACAGAGGACGCGTCCACCTCCATGAGAAAGGGCTTATTATGGATTCTGAAACTATATTGGTATCCATAGACGTAGAGCAGCTGTACAGCAGCATTCCACATGACAGAGGCCTGGAGGCGGTCGGATACTATTTATCCACAAGAGGAAATCATTTTAATGTGCCTAACAATTTCGTTATTGAAATGTTACAATTTATACTTACGCACAATTATTTCCTTTTTGGAGGTAAGTTCTACCACCAGCTAAGGGGCACAGCCATGGGGAGCCCCTGTGCCCCCACCTATGCCAACATATTCCTTGGCTGGTGGGAGGACACGTGCGTCTTCAGAGAGGAGGATGTCACATTTTGTCCCCATATTTACCTATGGAGTCGTTACATAGACGACTTCCTCATTCTGTGGACGGGGGGGACATCCTTCTTTCTGCAGTTTATGGAATATCTCAATACCAATGACCTAGGACTTAAATTTACACATGAGATAGGGGGTGATTCATTCGCATTTCTGGATGTAAAAATAACCAAGAATAGGGATGGAACACTAGCCACCTCTATATATAGGAAACCCACAGCCACTAACAGCCTCCTTATATGGGAAAGTCACCACCCTACACCACTGAAGAAAGGCATCCCAAAAGGACAATTCTTACGTCTCAGACGTAACTGTTCATCTCTGAGAGATTTTGAGATGCAAGCAAACAATATGAAGGAGCGGTTCCATAACAGGGGTTACCCGACTTCCATTGTGGAACAAGCATATCAACAAGCAAAGGGCAGGAGTAGGAGAGATCTGCTCACACAGAAAGTAAGAGAAGATAAAATAGACATCACGAGGTTGATAGCAACATTTGACGACCAAAATGGTAAAGTTATGGAAATATTAAGAAGACACTGGCCCATACTTAAGGCTGACCCTGACATCCGTGATTCGATCTCTGAAAATCCGTGTGTAACATTCAGGAGGGGTAAGTCCATCAGGGATCACATAACCCATAGCCATTTTACACCGCCCAAAGGCACAGGCACTTGGCTAGATAGGAGACCTTGGCTAGATAGGAATTTTTAGTGCTGAAGTGCACATTTAGTGCTGGCTTTTTGTTTTTCTTCATTGAATTGGTCGGTGGCTGACTCCCACCTTGCTATGCACCCCAATTTGGGATGTATTCCATCTGTCTAGATTTTGGCGGTTGGTGACTGTTCACATTGTCATCAGGCCTTGGCCACAGGCTATTTACTTCATGCAGCATTTGCTTGGACCTGTCCCGCCCACAGCCATGACTCAGTCATGGGTACGGGATTTAAATAGACCAGGTGAGTGCTGCTAAGAGCAGTTCTACTATTCATATGTGAGGCCGTATGGCACATTTTATAAAAAATTTTTAGTGTAGGACTGCCTCAAATGAGATTTGCCGTGACGTGGCGAGGCAGCTCAAGAAATTGCAATTTTTTTGCCAAAAATCTCAAAATTTTTTATAATAAGTACAGTTTGGAATTTTTAGCGCTGAAGTGCACATTTAGTGCTGGCTTTTTGTTTTTCTAGATAGACCTGTAGGAACATTCAGATGCGGAAGATGCACCTACTGTCCCTATATTAGCCAAACCAAAACCTTTCTCAATCAAAAAACAAACAGAGTATTCAGGATCAGGGACTTTGCCAACTGTAGAACAGAAGGTGTGGTCTACCTCTGCACCTGTCCCTTGGGATATGTTGGCAAGACCAAAAGACAGCTACGGACAAGAATTGGAGAACATGTAGGAGATATTACGCACAAAAGAGATACAGCGATAGCCAGGCATGTCAACCAAATACATGGAGGTAACCTAAAGGGTATATCTTTTCAGGCCATCGAGGCGATCCCAAAACCTCTCCGTAAAGGAGACTGGGATAGACAAATACTTCAACGGGAGGCGAGATGGACTTTCCTCCTGGATTCGGTCTCTCCCGGTGGTCTTAATGAGATAATTAGTTTTCATAGCTTCATCTAACATCATAGCCCTTAGCAACTGTTACTGATAGGATAGGTTTTTCAGCATTTACTACATGCCCCGCATATGGTCATTGTATACCCTCAGTATATTTTGTTTTTGAGACTGCGCAAGCTGATAGGCAGATCTATCTACTAGTATAGCACACACGTATATTATGGATTAACCTAATTTCCCCCTAAAGGAGAAATTACATGTCTGATATCCTCATGAGGTTCAGTATCAATAACATACTCATGTGTCACCCATTAGTGGGAATACCCCTATAGGCATATTCCGCACGTATCTTTATGAGGAAGCTCTGGAGCAGGAATATTTCTAGAACAGATAACTATGCCACTCGCTAGGACTCTCATCTTTATAATAGCCCTAAATGAGAGTAACTATATAGGGCCCCATGTATCTTACTATTATAGACCACTCACATGCAATAACATCATATCAATATGTATTAGGCGCTATATCCAAAAGTGTAGTGACTCTCGTTATACCCATATTGGTCCAGTACAATCTACTATAGGAGTGACACTTCAAACCCCTACGCCATATTAAAATGGCAGGGATTCTAGCCTTAAACATTATTTTCAGGAAACAGATGTGGTGTTTATAACTTATATATAGGGAGAATCTATCGACCCTTCTATACTATAGTGCCACCTGTTGTGAATATAGCACGAGCCTGCTATACTAACCTATTCTCTGCATACGTCTGATAGTGTCACTTTTGGAATGCAGATGCGTTCCTAATTACATATAGTACGGGAATAGAGGGAGAATCCATCGTCCCTTCTATACTATAGTGCCACCTGTTGCGCATATAGCACGAGCCTGCTACACTAACCCCTCCTCTGTATACGTCTTACACTGCCGTTTTTGGAACGCAGATGCGTTCCAAACTACGTATAGTACGGGAATGGGTGGATCTAGAGACACCGCCCCATGCGGCTATAACATTATAGAGGGAGAATTTATCGCCCCTTCTATACTACATTGCCACCTGTTGCGCATATAGCACGAGCCTGCTACACTAATCCTATGTATACGTCTGTTACTGCCGCTTTGGAACGCATATGCGTTCCAAATTACGTATAGTACGAGAGTGGGTGGATCTAGAGACACCGCCCCATGCAGATCACATGACCTGATCTGTGACGCATGTATGAGGTGCATGCCGATACGTCACTTCCGGTTATGGGGCACTTCCGGGGCACTCCCGCGATCTCCTTCTTAAAGTCCCGCAGACCTGCTTGGTCAGCGGTCTGGAACGCAGCCACAGACAGAGGACGTTACGGGTTACCAGGAAACCAGTGTGAGCTCCCAGCGTGTTAGAGTGCTGATACTCGGGACCTACAGTCCTTGCTGGTAGAGCTCTAGTTATAGGTAGGTAAGACTCTATAGTTCCCTATATGGTGGATCTCATACATCCACTTGACTTACAGTTTTGCCTTGCCTTATACAGTAGCCCCCATACTTAGGATTTATACCCATACATAACTGGGGGGGTATCTGATTGCCCTATCTGTATGTTTGTTTCACAGGATATACATATATCTGGAGCTATCCCACTGTCCAGGAACCTTGTAGCATTCCATTTTTCCTTTACAGGCAAGGTAAACTACCATCCTTAAAACTACATAAGTGATACCTGTGTACTCTTTATCAGACCATCCAGCACATTGTGACACCTTTTTGGGTTATCACTATATCCCTGTTGCTGCTTTGGCTGTCATTGCCATCATATACTAACCCTATGAATTTTTTGTCTCCAATGGATAGATTATTATCTTTTACTGTGATGTGTTGAATATCCAGACAAACTGGAATACCAGTATGCTTTCTCTTACAGGAAACATATGCATCTAGAACGACTCACTATTACATTCCTATGACAGGGTACATTCCCTCATCCGTTGTGTACACACCGCTGCTTTTTTCCACAGGTATATTCTGAGCAGCATGATATTATGCCTGTATGTATACTCTAATGGCAATGGCAAACCAGGTTTTGATGTCTTTCCTTTACAGAGGAAGTATTTTTACCACATATCCTTTATTTAGGGAACTCTATCATGTTTTTCTTCAAAGGGGTCACTTCCATATCCTGAGTGATGTGACGATTCCCAAACATCGCTAGAAAATTTATTTCGCCCTCGCTATGTGCCAAGAGGTAATACAAATAGATCTCCTATAATGTGCTTATTCAGTATGCAAACATGGAGGGTATTATACATATGTATCTTATCATCCTTATAGGACTGGTATACAAACCGCTCTATAGAACTGTGAGATAAGACTATACATCTTCCTGAGAATCAGAGTGGATACAAGAACCTGCCTACTCATAAACGAGTGTACATAAAACCACGCCCATATCCAGGTAGAGAAACTTATACCCTGTACTGACGATAAGTTTTTCTCAGCATACAAAGCATTACAAGTAATTTTCTCCGGTGTTCCACAGGGACTAGACTCTGATAACCTTAACCATCCCGGACATGAAATAGTCCTCTCACTAACACTATATATTAAAAGGGAACAGGCAACATTTCCTGAATAAGAGGACCCTTTTCCCTGTACGTTACCTATACGACCTATATAATTGTGTGTATATTTGTGCCTAGTGCAGTGCAGTCTCCATTACTCTATTTTATTAATACCATGTTTTCATTCATTTTTTCAGGTGTCCTTTCTAAGAAGTGACTCATATCATATCCCCTGATGATCCCCTTTTACTGCGTTAGGGGGAAGTGAAACGCGTCGGGAGAGCTGGGGGGTCCATAAGCTAAGTGGAACTCCAGGCTCTTACCTAACCAATTCAGCAAATTTATATTAGGGAAACTATACCTAACATAAGAACCCTGGACATCTAACGCATTCTTGTACTTGTTTGTCTATGGTTCTGTTTTATGCACTTTATCACTTTTCTGGTGGTGGTTACCCCCGCTAGAGGTCGGTAAGGACAGTGAGGCTCACATATACCTCAAGTAGAGAGAGGTTCAATGGCAGTTAGGACATCTATCCACTAGCAAAAAGGTAGATACAGTATACATTAAACCAGTATCAGCCTGACAGTGATCTAGTAACAACCATACTCTGTCCTCCTCTATATCAACCATTGTCTGAGGCCGCGCTCAGGCGTGGGTATAACCTTGGTTGACACCTGCACTTTATATGTATGTCTATGTGATTTAACTGTTTTGAACAAATAAGAACACTACAACTGTTCTGTTTTAATATTTATGAAATTTAATAAAATATTTTTTATGAGAGTAGTCATAGTAGTGGTGTTCTAAAGGGCTTATTCTCGTCAGGTCTTTGGAGGACAGGAGCAGATGAAAAGTGTTCTTTAACTGCTTTGAAAGCCTGGAATGTCTCAGTAGACCAGACCTTAGGATTGGCGCCCTTTTTAGTCAAAGCCACTAACGGAGCTACCAAGGTAGAAAAGTGTGGTATAAATTGCCGGTAAAAATTTATGAATCCCAGGAAGCGTTGTACTGCTTTCAAGGAATGAGTCACAGCCCATTCCATAACTGCAGAAAGCTTCGCAGGATCCATTGCCAATCCCTCATGAGAAATGATATAGCCTAAAGGCTACTTTACACACTGCGATATCGGTCCCGATATCGCTAGTGTGGGTACCCGCCCCCATCTGTTGCGCGACACGGGCAAATCGCTGCCCGTGCCGCACAACATCGCGCAGACCCGTCACACATACTTACCTGCCCGGCGACGTCGCTGTGACCGGCGAACCGCCTCCTTTCTAAGGGGGCGGTCCGTGCGGCGTCACAGCGACGTCACTGAGCGGCCGCCCAATAGAAGCGGAGGGGCGGAGATGAGTGGCCGGAACATCCCGCCCACCTCCTTCCTTCCTCATAGCGGCCGGGAGGCAGGTAAGGAGAGGTTCCTCGTTCCTGCGGCGTCACACATAGCGATGTGTGCTGCAGCAGGAGCGACGAACTACATCGCTACTGCTGCAGTAGCGATAATCGAGAATGGACCCCCATGTCACCGATGAGCGATTTTGCACGTTTTTGCAACGATGCAAAATCGCTCATCGGTGTCACACGCAGCAACATCGCTAATGCGGCCGGATGTGCGTCACAAATTCCGTGACCCCAACCACTCCGCATTAGCGATGTCGCAGCGTGAAAAGCCCCCTTAAGAAGGATAGAGAGGCTTGCTCAAATATACATTTCTCGAGTTTGGCAAACAGAGAGTGCTCCCTTAGACGTGACAGAACCCTGATCACATCCAACCGATGTGTCTCCAGGTCGGGAGAAAAAATTAGTATATCATCCAGGTATACCACCACGGATGATAACAGTAAATCCCTAAACACCTTATTTATGAAGTCCTGGAACACTGCAGGTGCATTACACAGACCGAAAGGCATGACGAGGTATTCATAGTGACCGTCTCTGGTGTTAAAAGCGGTCTTCCATTCGTCACCCTCTCGAATTCGCACTAAGTTATAAGCACCTCGCAGATCCAACTTCGTAAATACCTTAGCTCCCCGTAGTCTGTCAAACAGTTCAGAAATTAGGGGCAAGGGGTATCTATTCTTTACAGTAATGGCGTTAAGACCCCTGTAGTCTATGCAGGGACGCAGATCACCCTCTTTTTTCCGCACAAAGTAAAAACCAGCCCCTGCAGGTGAGACAGACTTGCGGATGAAGCCCCTCTCCAGACTATCCTTTACGTAGGCTGACATAGCCTCGGATTCTGGGATAGACAAGGGATAGACCCTGCCCTTTGGTGGAACAGAACCCGGCAAGAGGTCTATAGCACAGTCATAAGGCCTATGAGGTGGAAGAGTCTCTGCACCCTGCTTGGAAAACACATCAGCGAAATCCACATAGGGTGTAGGTAAGGGAGAGAGATCAGTTGATGCAACCGCAACGACCTTAGGTGGTAAGGGAAGACATTGGGACTGACATTTCGAACCCCAACTAATAATGCTGTCGGACTCCCAGTCAATTAGAGGAGCAGGAGTCCGAAGCCATGGGAGACCCAGAAGTACATCGTCTATACCCTCAGGCAAAACAAGAAAATAAATCTCCTCTATGTGACCATGAGACAGGGAAAGGCGCAAGGGAACTGTCCTCAATGTAAAGGAGTCAGACAACATAGTCCCATTAACAACCCGGACAGGCATAGGCACCTCTAACATGATAGAGGGAATATTGTGTCTCTTTACAAATCCTGAGGACACAAAAGTCCCGTCAGCTCCGGAATCCACAAAAGCCATAATAGGCCATGTATTCTCAGAGAATGAGAGCTGACCTGGGATACTACACTTAGAGGGTGCAGAAGGCGTCTCTAGTAACCCCCCTCTAATGGTTACTAGGCCTGGGAGTTTCCCTGACGGCTAGGACACTTGTTGGCATAGTGCCTAGCCTGACGACCTATGTAACAGATAGGAGAGCCCGCCTTACAAGGTCGGGAAGAAGTATAACCCAACTCCATAGGAGTAGGAGATGTCGGAAAAAAACTATCTAAAACGTCACTTTTATTAATACTGTTTATTAATACTGTTAAAATACTAAAATAGTACTGAATTCTGGAATAATATCGAGAAGTAAGGACATCAACAAGTCGTGCTTAGTGATAACTAAATAAGGTCTTGAAGGAGGACAGGGGACAAAGGGGTGTGCACCGCCTACTGTATTGAATTATTATGCTGATAATTATGAGGATGAGATAGGGGGTCTGATAATCCCTGATGTTATTCCCTACCTGACAACGGAGGTCAAAAACACCTTAATTTTTTGGGTGCCCCCCGTTCCTCGGCGGCTAGCCCTATCTGCCCCTGTTACTGCTCCTGACCCTAGCCCACCACCAAGTGAATTGTGCAGCGGTGCATAACAGTCATGTGTCATAAGTCATAAATAATTACGAAAATGAACCCAAATCTCATGTGCAAATTAAGGATTTCGATTCACAGTTTTACAAATTACCTATATGGCTATGAAACTGGGAAGATATATGAAATTAAGGGTCTAGGCAAAAGATGATGGACCTGTGGTCCTAGTACTTATCCTGCCAGGACTAACTTGATCCCGACGCGTTTCCCCCCAACGTCTTGGGGTTCATCAGGGGATATAGATATATCAAATTATCTCTAATCTGTTTAGGCCATCAATCTATAATAAAGAGATTATCATTCCTTTAGATATATACATACATGACACATTAGTTGTCACATGACCCATGTTGAATTGCACATACCTCCTCGTTGTTTGTATTCTCCATAAGATAAAGGTCCTGTGTGATCCTTATGTGGGTCCAGTTGATACTCTTTACCCCCCATTTGGTGCTGGAATTACAATGAAATCTCCTTCCAAACAACGGTACCAGGAAGGCTCTCTAGGCAGTAGGTGCCTGCAATGACAGCCTTTCACTGTGGCATCAGGTCCATAGGTCTGATGCGCGTGCTAGATTCCTCTACTTAAGGGGTAGTAATTCCCACCCCTCATGGTCACAATCTACCGCTTCCGTTTTCAAAACTCCCGCCTATGGGCGGTATCCATTAGTCATTCATATTTGCCCTGAGCGTAACCAAGAGGAATCTCTACTGGACGCTGCGCTCCACCCCTTACTTTGATGCATGGATGACGTCAGCACCGGGTCCCGTCCACACACAGTCGGCCGGCCCCTACCCCGTACGCCCACCTGGAAATCACTGGGCGGTATCCCACGTGGAGCACAATGACCCACGTGGGACGCTTGTTCGGCCTGCCTCCTCCTCCTCCTTCCTGTATCGTGCTCGGTGCAGCAGAAAAAGGCTGCATTTCCTGCGGAGCGCATCTGCGTTCTGCCTGCCATAAGGAACGCACGTGCGCTCTCATTAAATCAGCCGGAAGTGCCAAGTGCTGCACTGAGACTGCGTATCAGAAAGAGCGCAACTGCGCTCTGTCTGGTACCAAATTGGGATCAATTATGTGCTAAGGAGCGCAAATGCGTCCTGAAGCATTTCTCAATAAGGACAAGGATTAAATGTGGCAAAATGCCAGTGTTTACTATACTTCAGGGGCATGTCAGTGTTTTACTGAATGCACCCTGACTGCTGTGCCCGGGTAGTAAGGGGTTAAGTTCCCCTCTCATGTCCGATTCTCCCTCCTCCCCTTCCAAAGGGTTTATCCAATGGGAATGTTCCCATAATCCCTTTCTTTCCCCTATAAATATTCCCTCTTTTCCTGGATCCGGTCTCTCCTCACCTTGTGAGATCCGACGGTGCTGTCATTAGCCTTCCCGGTGAGAGATGACCAAAATGCTCAACCAGGCTGTCAGGGACAGAATCAGGAGGGAGGGAGATGCGTGGCTTGCTGCTATAATGGGTGAGCAGCTTCCCCTCCCCCTGAGGCTCAACCGCAGGCTCCGGTCGGCAGGCGGCCTGCTCGCACAATCCGCCCTCCGGAGCGTCTCAGCCCTGCATGCAACTCCCCACTGCGCGCGCGAATCGCCCTGTAGCGTCCCCACGCCTGCCCCCAACAGTGAACGCGGCGGCCGCAAGCCTATCATGCCCCTCAGGCAAAGCGGCGCCGCTTGATTCAATAAACAACGTCCCTGCGTGCCAAAACCCACATGCACCACCACCCCTGCTGCACCAGCTTACCCCTCCTCTCTTCATAGCGCCCGCACCTTATCTGATGGGAGGTAATCAGAGCCGGAGCTCCTCATTGGCTGAGGAGCCTGCTGACAGTCTGCAGCCCCCACCATCTAATATGTTACCTTCCCTGTCACACTGCATTACTTCAGAAGTGTGCAGGGTGGGGGCTGCTGCTCCCTCCAACATCATACCTCCCCAAATGTCTCAACAGTCCATGAACCCGGGGGGGGGAATGGCTTTGCCACCTGCCGCAGCTGCATTGATGGCCCTACCTCCTGCGGCTGCTGCGGTGATGGCTTTGCCTCCTGCGGCGGCCGTATTGACGGCTGTGCCTCCTGCAGCCCCTGGAGTGATGGCTTTGCCTTTTGCAGCTCAGGTGGGTATGGCTTTGCCTCCTGTGGCTCCGCAGGCGCTGCTGTTCCAAACGGCTGCGCCTCCGGCGATGGCATTGCCAGCCGCAGTACAACCGGCGATGGCTGTGCCCCCTGAGCTGCAGAACCTACCACGGGTCCTCCCTGTTCAGGATGCAGCGGGTGCTGGAAGCACGGCCCACGGTAGGCGACGCCGCGGGCGCGGAAACCGCTCCGCTGCCTCCGACTCCTCCTCACGTTCTCGCAGCCCATATAGGCGCAGGCGATACAGTAGGGACCGCAGTCGCCGCTCAGCTTATTCTGAGTTGCGGTCACGTTCATCGCGGAGAAGCCGTAGGTCTCGCTCATCAAGATGGCGTTCGCCATCAACCACGGCTGAGTCATCCGGCGACTCCATGACGTCCAGCAGGCACTCTCGTCACACATCACGCCGCCGGAGAGATGCCGAACCCTATTTGGTTCAACCACAGGCTGCCGACTTGGTAGCGGCTCCACACGTATCGGTGAATCCCACAGATGCTCCAGCGGTCGGTGAGTACAACTATTCTGGGGCTTGGGGAGGTGCTGATAATACAGCTATGTCTTTAAAAGCTCTGCTAGCTCATTTAAATACCCCGGGTAATAAAATACTGGTTAACCCCCTATTACTTGGAAATCAGCCCGAGAAGAGATTTCAGCCTCCTCCTCGGGCTGATATACATAAGGACACGTTCTTTTGTGGTATGTCCCCTTTGGGCTCTCACCTTGACCCAGAGACGGTCACCAAAATATGGGCTAATGATTACATAGACATTTGGTCGCTGGTTTCCACTGACCAATTTACGGTTGACAAAGAGAGGCGTTCCGCTGAACGCCCTTTTGACAAAAAACCCAGGGTCGCAAAAACTATCAATAACTGGCTGCAAGCCAAAAAAGTATTGGGAGGTGTTATGGGTCAGAAACACCCCGAACGCTGTTCGGAACTTTTTATATATGTTGATTCCATTTATAACGCATACAAAGCGCACGGCGGATCTGCGTGGTGGCGTTATGATGAGGATTTCAGGCGTCGTTTGGCCCTACAACCTCACTTAGGGTGGGGGGTTAAAGCTACTGATTCCTGGTTGCGCCTCATGATGACTCCTAAAGCCCCCTTTCATGCCGCGGCCCCTGGCAACTCCGCCGGTTCCAGTTCAGTGGCCGTCCGTAGACCCGGCACATGTTAGCAATTCAACGAAGGGCACTGCCGATTCTTTGGTCTCTGCAGGTATAAACATGAATGTTCTGCTTGCGGAGGCTCCCACGCAGCGGCAAAATGCCACCGCCCTTCGGCGAAATTACCAACAAAGCCGTCAAACCCACCTGAGAATCGGGACGCCAGTGAGCGTAGCCGAGATGGGGCCGTGGCTCGACCGGTACCCCAATAAGGACGCGGCGGCGCAGCTGCGCTTCGGCTTCTCTTTTGGTTTCTTTATACCTTTTAAACTTAACAGACACCCCCTTTTTGCCCGTAACCTAAAGTCTGCGACGGAGCTTCATGAGGTTTTACTTGATAAAATAAACTGTGAGTTAGAAAAAGGCAGATTAAAGGGACCCTTTGATTCGATTCCTTTTTACAACTTACGGGTGTCTCCGCTGGGGGTCGTTCCGAAGAAGGAGCCTGGGAAATTTTGTTTAATTCACCACCTTTCCCATCCGAAAGGTTTGTCCGTCAATGATGGTATACCCGAATCGGATGCGTCAGTCACGTATGTCTCTTTTGACAAAGCTGTTGCGTTAGTTAGGCAAGCGGGACCTGGGGCTTTGATGGCCAAGTCAGATATTGAGTCGGCTTTCCTCCTCCTCCCGGTCCACCCGGATTGCTACCATCTGTTGGGATGTTTCGTAGATGGTTTTTATTATTACGATACATGCCTTCCCATGGGTTGCTCAATCTCTTGCTCCTATTTTGAGCTATTCAGTTCTTTCTTAGAATGGGTCGTGAAGGTTGAATCTGGTTCCCAATCTATTATTCATTATCTTGATGACTTCCTTTTTGTTGGCCCTCAAGATTCCACCCATTGCCAGCTTCTATTGGATACGTTTTGCAGTTTGATGTCCAGATTTGTTGTTCCTTTGTCGAAGGACAAAACAGTCGGCCCCTCCCAGGTTCTTTCCTTCCTCGGTATTGAAATAGATTCCAATGCAATGCTATTCCGCCTCCCGGATGACAAGGTAGTAAAGCTGCGCTCGCTGATTATGGGTTTTTGTTCTGTTCGTAGTGTGACCCTTCGTCAGATGCAATCTTTGCTGGGCCTTCTCGTATTCGCCTGTCGTGTCATGCCAATGGGCCGAGTTTTTTCCCGGAGGTTATCACTTGCCACTAAAGGCATTCGCCTTCCTCATCATCGCATCAGGATTACCCCCTGCTTGAAAGCTGATTTGTTTATCTGGAATGATTTTCTATCCAGGTATAATGGTCAAACTTGTTTCCAGGATAACGTTCTTTCCAATGAAGAAATATCACTTTTTCCCGATGCATCGGGATCGTTGGGTTTTGGCGTTATTTTTGGCGAGCAATGGTGTGCTGAGCAATGGCCTCAATCTTGGCACGCCAGAGGTTTTGTGTCCAACCAGACCCTCCTTGAATTGTTCCCCATTGTAACAGCTGTCGTGATCTGGGGCCCAGCCTTCAGAAATAAACGGATTTTATTCTGGACTGATAATATGTCCGTGGTGCACACGATAAACCATCTGACTTCATCCTCTTTGCCAGTCCTAAAGTTACTTAGATTTTTTGTGCTGCGTTGCCTCGAGCTCAATATGTGGTTCAGGGCTCGCCATGTGCCTGGCAGGTGCAACGCTATCGCTGACTCACTTTCCCGTTTTCAATTTCAGAAATTTCGGCAGCTGTGTCCTCGGGCACAACCAGAGGGAATATCGTGTCCACCCAGCATATGGGACCTGCTGGAATGCAGCTGATGCCTTTGGTGACGTCTTCATTGGCCCCGAGGACTTGGCTGGCTTACGGTAAGGCATGGGAGGAATGGCTATTTTTTGCGGCTAATTATCCGGTTTCTACCTCTGATTCTGCTAGACTGGACGTTACCTGCCGGTATCTGTATCATCTGTATAATAAAGGTGCTTCCTGCGCGGTAGCGCGGAACCGATTGTCTGGACTTGCTTTTCATTTCAAGCTTCGAGGTTGGTCGGACGTTACGAAGTTTTTTATAGTTCAGCAAGCAGTTAAGGGGTGGGGTAGGGGGCAGCCCATAAGGGAGTGTAGAAGGCCGGTTTCCTTTAGCCTTCTTTCTCGTATCATCGGACATATCTCCGCTGTTTGTCCTCCTCCTTTCGAGTCTGCCCTCTTCTCCGCCTCTTTTGCTATTGCCTTTTTTGGTGCATTGCGCATTAGCGAGTTGGTTTCTCCTGCCAGAGGCACTCATGGGGGCCTTCGGCACGACGACATCGCATTGTGTAATGGGGGTTTAAGGATTAGAATTCGGAAATCTAAGACCGATCAAACCGGAAATGGCTGCTGGATATCTTTGTTTGCTATTCACGGCCCAGTATGCCCTGTTACATTGACCCTTAACTATATCGCTTTGCGCCATGGTAGTTCTTACTTCCTAGTCCATGAAGATGGTTCCCCTCTGACGAGATTCCAATTTTTAGCCGTTTTTCGAAAATGTTTACGGTTCCTGGGCTTTCCCGCCGGCGAATTTGGTACTCACTCCTTCCAGATTGGGGCGGCGACTGAGGCCGCTCGGGCGGGATTGCCTAATGAAGTCATTCAACGCATAGGCCGGTGGCGTTCCGCGTGTTTTGCGAGATATATTAGACCAGAATTACTGCTTCTTTAATCAATTTTCTTTTGCACAGGTTTGCCTTCTTGTACATGTGTCACTGACAGTTTTCTTCTTCTAGGAGCTGCCAAGCCTGTCATTTGGTTATTGGGACACTCCTATATTTTCTGGGCAGGACAGCGGGCTGAGAATCGACCTGGAGGACGTGCCCTTGGCTTTCGTGGCTTCGAAGTCAATTGGAGAGGCGTCAGGGGTCTCATATGGCCTCAAGTTATACCGGAGGTTGTGGAAATTGCGAGGTCTGCTTTAACTCCAGTGGTCCTCGTCATTCACGCCGGGGGAAATGACCTCGGTGCCCGCCGTTTGGCGGAGCTTATCACCACAATGAGGTCTGACGTGGACAAGTTTCATGCCTTTTTCCCTGAACTTGTCCTTGTTTGGTCCGAGGTCGTTTCCCGGCCTGTTTGGCGACGCCTTTGGCCTGTTTGGCCTTGAGCCAGGAGCTGCAGCTCTGGAGCGTTCGAGGCGGACACTCAACTCACGTATTTCGCGTTTTGTCCGCTATAAGGCAGGGATCGTCGTTAGACACTGGCAATTGGAAGGGGACAATTCCTCCCTGATGTTGAACGATGGCGTTCATTTGAATAACATTGGCCTAGACATATTTTTATCAGGCCTGCAAGATGGTATTGAGCAGGCCTTGTTCATTATGGGTGGGGGTCGGTGCACAGTCTAGGGCCTCTGCTCCTCCGTGGCGGTTTCAAGGAGCACAGTTCAATTACGAAAGCTAAAGTGCGCCGGAAGTCCGGCCTGGCACAAAGTTTCGTTTTGAAAGTGGTTATTTATAATGGTTAATTGTGCTGTGACCGACCTCCATCCACAACAAAAGATGAGAGATGTTTACCAATTTTATAAAGCTCTCCTAATAAAGTTTGTATTTTGGTTAACTTGTCTCGGAGTGGTTAATCGGACATGGGAGGGTTTTTGGTTGAGGGTAATCTGGTCTCAGCAGTCATATAGCATTCTAGTAATAAAGCAGGAAGATCTAGATGAACTAGGCCCTGCAAGATGCCATTTTTATACTATACATATAGCATTCTAGTAATGAAGCAGGAGGATCTGGATGAGCAGGACCCCTGCAAAGTGCCAGTGTTTACCATAAATATAGCATTCTAGTAACGAACCAGGAGTATCTGGATGAGCAGGAGCCCTGCAAGATGCCAGTGTTTACTATATATATAGCATTCTAGTAATAAAGCAGGAGGTTCTGGATGAACGAGGCCCTGCAAGATGCCAGTGTTTACAATACATACAGCATTCTAGTAATGAAGCAGGAGGATCTGGATGAACAAGGCCCTGCAAGATACCAGTGTTTACTATATATATATATAGCATTCTAGTAATGAAGCAGGAGCTTATAGGTCGGCGCGAGATACTAACAGGAGAGACCTCTTGACTCCACGTGAGAAATCTGCAACTGAATCTTGCACAAGACTCATAGGCTCTTATGATGATCAGAGTGACAGAGTGTTTGGCATTCTGAGGCGTCATTGGGGCATACTACAGGCAGACCCCGATCTGAAGGATTTTATTACCCCTCACCCAAGTGTTACCTATAGAAGGGGGAAAACAATTAAAGATTTGGTGGTCCACAGTCACTTTGAACCGAAAAAAGGGGAAGGAACATGGCTGGACCGTAAACCGATTGGCACATTCAGATGCGGTTCCTGTAGCTACTGCCCATACATCGACCAGACCAAAACGTTCTGTAATCTGACCACAGGCAGAAGATTTTATATCAATAGTTTTGCCAATTGTCGGACAGAGGGGGTTGTCTACAGATGTACATGCTCGTGCCCTCTGAGCTATATTGGCAAAACTAAACGCCAACTCCGTGTACGGATAGGGGAACACCTGGGGGACATAGTGCACAGGCGAGATACACCTATTGCCAGACATGTGGCACAATGCCACCAGGGTAACCCCAAATCCATCCAATTCCAGGTTATTGAGGTCATACCAAAATCCCCAAGGAAGGGAAATTGGGAAAAAAGAATCCTGCAGCGGGAGGCAAAATGGACCTATCTACTTGATACACTCAATCCCAAAGGTCTGAATGAAGTTCTTAGCTTCACCAGTTTTATATAATGGGCGCTTTCCCGCCTAAGAATTCTTCTTATAAGAAAACCCCGATATATTGTACTGAAGACTGTTCATCTTCCAGCAAACACACCTGGGAGAAGGGTGTAATTATTCATTGCTTTCAAAACCCAGCCCCAAAAAAATGACATGTTGAATTGCACTCCCCTCACCTCTCAAAAGGAGTTGTCTACCTTAGAAGACCAAAATGGTATTCATACTTCCATAAAAATAACCCCCCCCCCTAACTAAACAGATCTGAAGCAATCACTGGCATCTTGCACGGCTCCTGTTCATCCAGTTCCCCTGGTTCATGCCTACAAACCTAAATCTAAAGGGCCTTTGTGCATCCAGATCGACCTGGTTCATGAGTCAAAAGCTAGATCTAAAGGGATCAATAGATTTTTTGCAGGGCCCTTGCTCATCTAGTTCCCCCTGATTCATGAACAGAAAGCTATATTTAAAGTGATCACTAGCATCCTGCAGGGCTGTTGTTCATCCTGGTCCATGAATAGAAAGCTAGATTTAAAGGGATCACTAGCATGTTGCAAGGCCTAGTTTATCCAGATCCTCCTGCTTCATTACTAGAATGCTGTATGTATTGTAAACACTGGCATCTTGCAGGGCCTTGTTCATCCAGAACCTCCTGCTTCATTACTAGAATGCTATATATATAGTAAACACTGGCATCTTGCAGGGCTCCTGCTCATCCAGATCCTCCTGGTTCGTTACTAGAATGCTATATTTATGGTAAACACTGGCACTTTGCAGGGGTCCTGCTCATCCAGGTTCACCTGCTTCATTACTAGAATGCTATATGTATAGTATAAAAATGGCATCTTGCAGGGCCTAGTTCATCTAGATCTTCCTGCTTTATTACTAGAATGCTATATGTATAGTAAACACTGGCATTTTGCCACATTTAATCCTTGTCCTTATTGAGAAATGCTTCAGGACGCATTTGAGCTCCTTAGCACATAATTGATCCCAATTTGGTACCAGACAGAGCGCAGTTGCGCTCTTTCTGATACGCAGTCTCAGTGCAGCACTTGGCACTTCCGGCTGATTTAATGAGAGCGCACGTGCGTTCCTTATGGCAGGCAGAACGCAGATGCGCTCCGCAGGAAATGCAGCCTTTTTCTGCTGCACCGAGCACGATACAGGAAGGAGGAGGAGGAGGCAGGCCGAACAAGCGTCCCACGTGGGTCATTGTGCTCCACGTGGGATACCGCCCAGTGATTTCCAGGTGGGCGTACGGGGTAGGGGCCGGCCGACTGTGTGTGGACGGGACCCGGCGCTGACGTCATCCATGCATCAAAGTAAGGGGTGGAGCGCAGCGTCCAGTAGAGATTCCTCTTGGTTACGCTCAGGGCAAATATGAATGACTAATGGATACCGCCCATAGGCGGGAGTTTTGAAAACGGAAGCGGTAGATTGTGACCATGAGGGGTGGGAATTACTACCCCTTAAGTAGAGGAATCTAGCACGCGCATCAGACTTATGGACCTGATGCCACAGTGAAAGGCTGTCATTGCAGGCACCTACTGCCTAGAGAGCCTTCCTGGTACCGTTGTTTGGAAGGAGATTTCATTGTAATTCCAGCACCAAATGGGGGGTAAAGAGTATCAACTGGACCCACATAAGGACCACACAGGACCTTTATCTTATGGAGAATACAAACAACGAGGAGGTATGTGCAATTCAACATGGGTCATGTGACAACTAATGTGTCATGTATGTATATATCTAAAGGAATGATAATCTCTTTATTATAGATTGATGGCCTAAACAGATTAGAGATAATTTGATATATCTATATCCCCTGATGAACCCCAAGACGTTGGGGGGAAACACGTCGGGATCAAGTTAGTCCTGGCAGGATAAGTACTAGGACCACAGGTCCATCATCTTTTGCCTAGACCCTTAATTTCATATATCTTCCCAGTTTCATAGCCATATAGGTAATTTGTAAAACTGTGAATCGAAATCCTTAATTTGCACATGAGATTTGGGTTCATTTTCGTAATTATTTATGACTTATGACACATGACTGTTATGCACCGCTGCACAATTCACTTGGTGGTGGGCTAGGGTCAGGAGCAGTAACAGGGGCAGTTAGGGCTAGCCGCCGAGGAACGGGGGGCACCCAAAAAATTAAGGTGTTTTTGACCTCCGTTGTCAGGTAGGGAATAACATCAGGGATTATCAGACCCCCTATCTCATCCTCATAATTATCAGCATAATAATTCAATACAGTAGGCGGTGCACACCCCTTTGTCCCCTGTCCTCCTTCAAGACCTTATTTAGTTATCACTAAGCACGACTTGTTGATGTCCTTACTTCTAGATATTATTCCAGAATTCAGTACTATTTTAGTATTTTAACAGTATTAATAAAAGTGACGTTTTAGAGAGTTTTTTTCTGGTTTTCAAGTGATCCTCTATTCTAATATATTTGAAATTGGTTTATGGAGTAGGAGATGTCTCAGATGCTGAGGAAGATGGAGAAGGAACCACAGCATCTGAACCAACTCGACGCTTGGGACGTGACAAGGTAACCTCGAGTCTACGTTCCTTATGGCGTACATCGATCCTAGTTGCTACCGTACTTAAGTCCTCCGGAGAAGGAGGAACTTCCCGAATAGCAAGAGCATCTTTGACATAGCCTGCAAGACCCCTCCAGAAGATAGGTATTAACACCTTCTCAGGCCAGTCTAACTCTGCTACCAAGGTAAGAAATGGCATAAGAGCTGGTAGATAACGAACCTTGAGACAGATCTAGCAGTCTCAAAGCCACATCATGGGTAACCTGCGGTCCCATGAACACCGCTTTAAGAGCATCAAGGAAGTCTTGATGTCTGTGAGTAACCAAATCAGAGCGCTCCCATAAGGGAGTAGCCCACTCTAAGGCTTTATCCTGAAGCAGGGATATAATAAAGCCTACTTTGGACCTTTCCGTAGAGAAGTGAGAGGAATTAACCTCAAGGTGAATCTGACACTGGCTTACGAACCCACGACAACACCTGGCATCGCCAGAGTATCTGTTGGGTAGAGCAAGTCGTGGGTCATGTAGCGAAGACACCAAAGTTTGAGGTTTATCCTCTACAGTCTTGAGCCTTGCTTCAAGAACCTGTATATACTGATGTAATTGTTGATACTCTACCATCTCTGCCAGACCCTTGGCTCAGTCCTAATGTTACGGGGGTTGTCGGATAATAAGGGAATGGAAGGCTATCCGACAGTCAGGGTCCACCGTGCAGAGCTCTGCTGCAGAGTATGGCAGAGGATAGGGGAAACCTGTACCACCAAAGCGGTCAGCGGTACTGACACTGTTGCGTCACAGTGTCACCAAGACCAATAGCGGCGTATACTGTTTAAGTCACAGCGACTACCTTATTAGAATAACATAGGAGTGGAAATGCAAAAGAGTGAGGAATACAACATAAAAGTGCATAGAAGTCTCAAAGTCTGTGAGCGTGAAAGCACCTGTCTCAGTTAACAGTCACAGAGACTAGGTGTAGTGTGTGCAATATGGCACCAACCTATGTCCGCTCCACTTGTGGTGCAAGGATACGGACAGCAGCAAGGCTGCTAGCTTGAAACTTCTGCCTATGACCGCTCCCCTAGTGTGCGAGGATATGGACTGCTGCAGGAGGCAGCGTAGTGGAGCGTTACCCTAGAAGGCAACGACCACCTAACCTACCTATGTTCGCTCCACTAAGGTGCGAGGACACGGACAACAGTACGGCTGAAAGGTACAGGAGCGCTACCCTACCGATAGCGCTCACCTCAGAGTAGAACCACAAGGCCCAGTCAGACCATGTACAGCAAGCACCTGCCTATGTCCGCTCCACTAAGGTGCGAGGATACGGACCACAGCATAAGCTGCAAGGTACAAGAGCGTTTCCCTACCGATAACGCTCACCTAGATAGAATAGGTGCCGCAAGGGACATGCACAGAGCGTCTACTCCTATGCAGGAACCAAGAGAACTGAGCGCCGAGCGGCGTGCGTCAGGGTCTTATATAGACTCTGTGCCTCATCCACGATGGAGGACACCAGAGCCAATCCGCTGCCAGAATGACAGCAATGACGTCACGCTGGCCTATCACCGAGTAAAGCGTCACAAGCACATGACCTGCGACCAATCAGCTTAGAAGGTATCAGAGACATGTGACCTCGTGTCAGCGATGATGTCACCCGCACATGTGCAATGGCTCCAAGATAGGACTTAGTCTCCAGCGCTTGCACATGTGCAGTAGCAAGAAATCCGAACATAGTCTCCAGTGCTCGCACATGTACAGTAGCAAGAAATCCGAACATAGTCTCCAGTGCCACAGCAACCGTAACAGGGAGGCCTGGAGGTGCTGCATTATACACAGGGAGGCTTGGTGGGGGCTGCATTACACACAGGGAGGCTGCATTATACACAGGGAGAATATGAAAACACAAAGCGAAGAAGTCTTTCAATTTTGCCAATTAGTGAAAATAACATCCCAAGAAGCCAATAATAAATGCTATATAAATATTTATTGTAACAAATGCTTCAGGATAAGACAGATCAGAGTTAATCAATTCAAAACAGATGGATAAAGTGCAGAGGGGGAATAAAAGGACCCCCCATGCCCATGGGCAGTTGTTATAAGTAAATAGGGGGAGTCATACTGTTCATAAGCAAAGGTGTAGACAGGGTGCAAAGGAGATGCACTAAATAATCAATCATACCAAAACAGTCAGTCATCGGTACAGAACACTCACCCATGCCAGTGCAATGTAAGACCAGGGTTGCACGTGGGGACCAGTGTCCCGACACGTGTTTCACGTCTCTTACGCTTCTTCGGGGGACAAAAAAAAGTGTGGAAATGTGCAACTTTATAAACCTCCTGGATAAGCCCTGTCACGCTCAGTCACGCCCAGCTGTTATTGCGCACGGCCGGTGTTCTGAGTGCAGCAGCATTCAGCTACCCGGCATCCGCAGCGGAGACTGGATGGAAGAAAACTTCCTGTGACGTCAATAGGTAAGTCCGGATCACCGTTGCTAAGGACGCCGCTGTAACCATGCTTGCAGCAAAGACACACCCGGCCGTGCGTCAGGAACGGACAACTCCCACATCCTGGATTCCAAAGTATCCACGGCTTACAACATGCGTAACAGTCAGACATACCGTCCTAATCAACCAACGAGGAAAATATTGGTAAACAAGAATACTAGTGATATGAACACTTATAAAGGTCCTTATTCAGACATAGCTATATCTCATCATTCAAAGTTAGAATAATTAGAAAAGTAGAAAAAAAAGAAGAAAATAACCATGCAGTAGAAACTTTGGTTGCAAAGAACCCATAGTAACAGAAGTAGCCAATCTCCTTTCACGTTTAGGGCAGACAGAGATGTTATGAGAAGCGTCTCCACAATAGAAGCACAGTCTATTCTTCCATCTGAACCACTGACGACTAGCATTAGAAAGGACCCTATCACACTCCATAAGCTCCAAAGGCTGTTCCATAGGCACAAAACCAGCAGGTATCTTCCTGCACTCACATAACCGCCTATCAATCTGAATGGCCAAGGTCATAGAGGCATCAAGACCAGAAGGGACGGGAAATCCTACCATTACATCCTTCACAGCATCAGCAATACCCTTCCAAAAAAGAGCCGCAAGCGCATCATCATTCCATTTGGTAAGGACCGCCCACTTTCAAAATTTCTGACAAAACGTTTCTGCAGAATCCAAACCCTGAGTTAAGGACAACAAGACCTTTTCTGCTTGGTCCACAATACTGGGTTAGTCATATAATAAACCCAAGGCCTGAAAAAAGGAGTCCACATCATTGAGAATCGGATCATCAGACGCTAAAGAGAAGGCCCAGTCCTGAGTGTCACCACGCAGTAAGGCGATGACAATCTTAACCTGCTGCACGGGATTCCCTGAGGACTTAGGGCGCAGGTCAAAAAATAATTTACAATTATTTTTGAAACTCAAAAATCTCGACCTATCTCCCAAAAAAAATTCAGGACCGGGAATCTTAGGGTCTAAAAGGGGAGTCTGTGCAAGATAAGACTCTATATGACGAACCTTAGCATCAAGATGAGCAACAAGCTCACCCAATTCAACCATGCTAGAAAAATAAATCTTCCACGGAACCCAAAGAAGAAGAGGAAAAACACCAAAAAAAAAAAAATCTCAGCAGACTTTTTTTTTGCTTCTTAAGAGTACCCTTTAAATTTGTTGGCTGGATGTACTGTTATGATCCGGAACCATGGAAGACCACCACAAATCATTGGTAAAAGGTGACAAGAGCATTGGCAACTAATCTGGCCACCATCCCCTTACTAACCGTCACAACCAGAAGTAGCCGAGGGGTGAACTAACATCCTGTGCACCGCGAACCCAGCCGGAGAACTAGCTATCCTAAAGGAAGGAAAGATGAATAACTCTCTGCCTCAGAAAATAGAGAAGAATAGCAAGCCCCCCACATTCAAAGACTGCGGTGATATAGGAAAAACACAACACAATACACAGATAGATGACAGGATTAGCAAAACATGAGGCCCCCACTGACTAAAATAGGAAAGGACAGGAAAGGGACTGATGGTGGCCAGAGTAAAACCCTGCAAAATTCCAAATTCCTGATAGTACAAAAAGGCCCTCAGATCGCACGATCTGAACTCCGTCCTATGCCAGGTGCTTTTGTCATACCAATGAACAGAAAACAAGAATCATAACAAATTCAACAAGTCACAAACACATGGACCCAAAGGAGAAATACTCCAAACAGAACTGCAGGCAGTTCCCCAGCCAAGCGACTGAGGGGAAAAACCCTGCATGCAAATAAATTGAAAACAACCACAGCAAATGACAAACCCAGATAAGAGCAAAAGAACCAAACAATAAATAAAGAGCAAGCACTTATCTGGGGTAGATGTGGTGTGGAGCAAAAAGAAGCAGGCTGGTGATACAAAGAACAACTGACATCCGGCATAGCCAGCTATCAGGATTTAAATAAGCAGAGAGTTAGCAAAGGAAACGCCCATTGCACAACACACCTGGTCCAAGTCCAAACCAATCCTGGCCACCAGAGGGAGCCTCCCAGCAGCCAAAACATAGCTTTCACAACAGGCATCCAAAAAGTGGCTGTTGTACTCCATTTGTGCCCCACTGGTGCCAAGCAACTTCCAGCACCTCTGCATTACACCCTCCTGCTCATTTTTAATAAGCTATAATAATAGCAAAAAATGCTGCAAGTTAGTGGCATCCAAAAAGTGGCTGTTGTATTCCATTTGTGCCCCACTGGTGACAAGCAATTTCCAGCACCTCTGCATTACACCCTCCTGCTCATTTTGCTACGCAAATTTTATAGCAAACTCATGGAATTCCTTGCTGCATTTCATCATTAGGAGGGATAGAAAGTGAGGCTTCCTTTACTGTCCTGGTACCCACAGAACACGGCCATTGTACCCACCTGCCCACTTTTGCCACGCTATTTAATTTGCCCAAAGAGCTGACTATTTTTCTGCCATCCTAATATTGTTTGGAATACTAAGTTAGTGTTCCTTTGCTGCCAAGCAAGGTACAACACATGGGCATTCTACACTCCTTTCCATTTGTGGAACGCAATTATTAACTGCAAGTAGTCCAGCCAATCTTTGACGAAGGTGCAGGCGTGGATATAATGTTTCCTTCATACAATGGTGGTTCTCTCAATGTCTGACAGCTCAACAATACCATCTGTTTTCACTTACAAAACAAGTGACGACCTGCCAATCACACTCCCGCTTACGGGTAACGGGGTGGAAGTTCATTGTGAAAAAGCATGTGTGACTGCTGTCCCCACAGTCTTTGCACAGCCCCGCTAGGCTGCATTGTAGCACAGTGAAATTCCCATTGCGACTTATGCTTCATTTTAAGTCTTGTATTTGGTGGGCTCCCCAGTATGCAGCAAAACCACGCAACATGAAAAGCACTGTATGCAGTTGGGTTGATAAATGATTGTTTAACTTTCCCAAAACAAACAATAAGAACCATGCATAAAATTGAAATAATAGAACAATCTATTCAGTTGGCTACTACTTGCTATTCCCTCTGCGTAGCAGCAGTAATTGTGTGTTTGTGTGTGTGTATGTGTGTGTGTGTGTATGTGTGTGTGTGTGTGTGTGCGAACATGACTTACTAGTGGCGCATCACAAGAGCTTCCCAGTTACCTACCTAAACATAGACAAAACACATCACCCACCCTGAATACCCTTGTTAGCTGAAGCCTCACAGATAAGGCAGATGATAACAGTGTGAATGCAAACCACACAGCTCTGCAACAAAGTCATGGAAATTTTGAAAAGCATCAGTCAATGCAAACATGTGTCGCTGTTCCTCTATGATTTAAACTGTACGTGACAATTTGACAGTGCAGAGGCAGCAAGTCTGATTGTCTATATAGTCATCCTACCCAGATATGTGTTTTAATAATAAAACAAAGTGTTGCGTGCACACATTACTGTCTGGGCACAGCCTACTGTACCCGGGTACTGTCATGTCCATTTGCCATAAATACAGACTTTACGCTCCTATCATGGTAAACAGTATAGACAGCATTGGAAGAATGTTGGTCTGTGGCACAGAATACTGCTCACTGGCGTTACGGTACTCCTCACCAAACTCCAAAATGACTCCCCTCACAATTGAACAAAGTGTTTCCGCGGTTGCTCCTTGCTGTAACACACACCTTTATCTTTTCATTCTGTTCATAGACAGCATCTCCAAGTCCACACCCGAAGATCATTTTGCTATTGCTATAGTGACCAAACAGACAAAAGCAGCTCAAAAAAAACAGCAGCCCCTTGTGTGTAGTCTGCAACAATGCATGCAATGAATGGCAAATAAGCATGTTGCATTGACAGTGGCTAAAGCTGAGCAATACATCCTCACGCTATCAATTCATATCCATGTGACACTTCATGGTGGAAGTACTCAAAGTTGAGATTTTTTTGCCTTCTACTTAGAGATTGTTACACATTACATGACTTGGGTGATCCTTTGCTATGTCCAAAAAATTCCCAGGCTAGGCAAGGCTTACAGCCCATGCGAACTGCATAGCCAACATGACTTATGCTCATAGGCATCGTTGTGGCCGAGGATTCAGTTGTTGACGTGCTTCCAGTACTTTGTATCTGTCCAGGAAGACACAACGTAAACTCGTCGTCAGTTTCATCCTCCTCCACCTCCTCTGCTGACGTCATCGATTGGCTCACTTTGGTTTGACAGTAAGTGGTGTGTCCAACCTCATCATCACCCTGTGTGTTTTCATTCCCCTTGTCCTGAGTCCTTCGTGACAACCTCTTCCTGTCCTGACCGAATAGCAAAGTTGACGTTGCAATCAGGTATCTGAGTCTCCTCATCATGTTACCCATTGTCTCCACCAGGATGATGTACGGTTTGGAAATGAGGGTGTGCTCAGCATCTTCTTCATTGGGGCCTGGATCCGACTCACAAACCTTTTGGCCATCTGTGCAGATAATTTCCCTTGTCTCCTGTAACTTGCTGCCTCAACACGTCAGATTATCTGCTACACCCGCAAGCTTCAAACGGAACCTGAAAACTCATCTGTTCATAAATGACTATAACCATTAAATGACACCACCACCATGCGGAGCTTCTGCCGAACCTACACCCCACCTACTGTCTCCTCTCCAAAATACTTTACAATGTAATCCCGCGAGGGCTGTGTCCTCTGCCCTCTGTTCCAGTCTGTCTATTGTTACTTGTATATGTATTCTGTATGTAACCTCCTTGTCATGTGCAGCACCATGGAATCAACGGTGCTCTATAAATAAATATTAATAATAATAATAATAATACTAATAATAAGAACTTCTTTGTCTGTACTCACTGCAGCTTTTGAGCAGACCTCTGATTCCCAGGCTATAGTGTGACTGAACGGCTCTGCAGACTCAACAATCTCTGTTACCCCTTATTCAGCAGGGCTGGTGGAAACTTGAGAGCACTTATGAAGCAAGTGCGATTGGGTTTACACCACTGTGGAATGTAGTATTTGTGATATTGAACTTGAGGTGGAGGAGAGCCCACTTTATTGAGCACTTGACATCCATTGAAGCAGCTGCTGTTTTGGTGCCTCATCTACTTTTGTTAACGATGGTTGTGTCAGTGAAAAAATGATCATATCAGATTATCTACGGGAAGAAGTACACCTGTTATTTTAGCTATTATTTGTTGTTACAAATTGGTGCCGCCGTAAACGCAAGTAACCTGCTGCGGTTCCAGTTGCGCCCAGGCGTCAGCTGACATTTAGGGCTGTGCCTCGAGTTGTCCAGCTGGCTGCTTTCTCCACCTCGTCTAAGTGTGGAGAGGCGGCCAGTGCGCATGCGTGTGCCGATTTACCCCAGCCGCAGCCTAACTCCAGTGTTTCACCTACTGAGTATGCTCAGCCTGACTGTGTCATTCCTGAGGCTAAGTCTTCATTGTGGGCTACAGCGCATGCTCGTTTGGACTGTGCCTGAGTCATTCTGCGACCTGCGGCTCCACACACTTACACAGGGCCCTGGGGCTTGCCTCACTCTTGGGAGGCCAGTACAACTAACTGCACCCAACATCAGCCCCAGGTGTCCCCTTACACTGAAGTGGCGGTCCCCACTGACCGCAATACCGAGAGTGGCGTCACGAAAATACATATAAAGAAGCAACCTACCTGTGACCAGACTGTTCCTCCACGTGGAGTCCCTGAAGGTAATGCACCGACACAACACCTGTGGGGCTTCACGCTTACTGCCAAAATCCTCTTTGCACAGGTACTTGCACTCCGTGCCGGGTCTCAGTCCTGTGTTTTGCCTAGACAGCATGCTGAAGCGGATAGTCTTTTTTTCTGAAACTGAATTTCATGCTACTGAGCATGCTCAGGCACTTACTGCATCAGAGGCTAGGTCTGGTAATGAACTCTTTGGACCTGCCCCTGATGTGGGGGAAACCATATAGACCACAGGGCATCAGGTGTCCTGACGATGTGGCCAGGCCACTCCCAACTGGCTTGCAGAGGCCCGCCCCTATGACTTGTCACCTCATTATTGTTGGTCAGACGATGACTGGTGAAGTGTTTGGGTCGTAGCAGCCATGAGGTCATCATTGAAGTGGCGGTTCCAAATAGGATGCTAGTTATGCCACTCATGACGTGTCACTCTGCTTTTGTCTCCAGGAGGTGCATTGTGGTCCACCCTGGTTTGGGGCGGACCCAGGTTATAAAAGGGGCTGGAGCCAACAAGAAGGTGCACAGTCTTCTATTATGCTCCGAAAGAGCACACCTCCATGTGTTGAACCCATTGTGGCTTTAGGCCAGAGGTAGGCAGGGATAGGGCGTCAATGCAGGCTGCCACCACTGTTGGTAATGCAGAACGGTTAAGATCAGCTCCTGTCCTACCAGTCCTGCTAGTGCAGCCCAGTGTCATTAACAGGCCTGCTGCTGCTGATGCACCTGCTGTCCACAGGTGTGGCCCCTACGCACACGGACAGCGTACCCAATGGCCCCTGTGTTGTTAACAGGGAGTTCTGGGGCTGGGTGGGCGCGTGGACCCTGTGACGCTAACAGGGCTCCCAGTCTCCAGATCCGAGTGGCGTCTAACTCGGTTCAGGCTACTATTTGTTTCAGAGTCATAGTATCATAGTTTTTAAGGTTGAAGGGAGACTCTAAGTCCATCTAGTTCAACCCGTAGCCTAACATGTTGATCCAGAGGAAGGCAGAAAAACCCCAATGTGGCAAACAAGTTCCAATGGGGAAAAAATTTCCTTCCTGACTCCACATCCGGCAATCAGACTAGTTCCCTGGATCAATACCCTGTCATAAAATCTAATATACATAACTGGTAATATTAAATTTTTCAAGAAAGGCATCCAGGCTCTGCTTAAATGTTAGTAGTGAATCATTCATTACAACATCATGCGGCAGAGAGTTCCATAGTCTCACTGCTCGTACAGTAAAGAATCCTCATCTGTGATTATGATTAAACCTTCTTTCCTCAAGACGTAGCGGATGCCCCCGTGTTCCAGTCGCAGGCCTAGGTGTAAAAAGATCTTTGGAAAGGTCTCTGTACTGTCCCCTCATATATTTATACATTGTGATTAGATCCCCCCTAAGCCTTCGTTTTTCCAAACTAAATAACCCCAAGTTTAATAACCTGTCTTGGTATTGCAAGTCAACCTGCTCTGTATCCTCCACCTAACCTTCCAGTTGCGAACCTCTCCTTTTCCATCTGGGAGCACGGTGGAAACCGAATGGCGATTGGGATATATACCTTTCTCTTTCTTTTCTTCTTAATTTTTTTATATAGCGGTAACATAGTATATACCACCTTATCCAAATCTGCCAGTCCCACCATAACAGATGTTGTTTCTTCACCAAATGTTACTGTTGCTTAACCACCAAACCCACGGACACAAACTTTTTTCCCCTTTCCAACACACCTGTTCCCCTTTCCACCAGCATCTGTCCTTTTTCAACTCATTTTGTATATGACCAAAAGTGCAACTCTGCAGGGACACCGCACTCAATGCCGTCTCACCACAGCAGCCAGCCCTCAGTTCCTCAGATGTGGACAAGTAAAAGACCATTTCCTCCTAGCCATGACAAAGCATTGAGATTCACTCTGTGCAGCACAGGTGTTTAGTGGAAAAACAGATCTAAGATTGCGTACCACCTTCTGCTGATACTCCTGCATACGTGCGTCCCTTTCTATGGCAGGAATTATTTCGCAAAATTTTGTGTTGTACCGGGGATCTAAAGGCTGCTTTACACCAGGCAATCTATCGTGCGATAGATCGTCGGGGTCACGGTTTTTGTGACGCACATCCGGCATCGCTGGCGATGCCGGCCTGTGTGACACCTCCTAGCGACGCAGTATCGCTCACAAATCGTGAGTCGGGTACTGCTCGTTAGGTTCCATAATATCGGTTACTTTAGTTGATCATCGTTTCCGTGGTAGCACACGTCGCTCCGTGTGACACCACGGGAACGATGAGCAGCTCACCTGCCTCCCGCGGCCGCCGCCGGCTCAATGTGGAAGGAAGGAGGTGGGCGGGATGTTTACATCCCGCTCATCTCCGCCCCTCCGCTTCTATTGGCCGGCGCCCGTGTGACGTCGCTGTGACGCTGAACGTCCCTCCCACTCCAGGAAGTGGACGTTCGCCGCCCACAGCGAGGTCGCACGAGAGGTAAGTATGTGTGACGGGGGTTACTAACTTTGTGCGACACGGGCAGCGATTTGCCCGTGACGCAAAAAGGACGGGGGCGGGAACGATCGATTGTGAAATCGCACAATTAGTCGTACCGTGTAAAGCAGGCTTTACAGTGTGGCAACCCAGTAGTCAGCATTACTTCGAATTCATACAATCCGAGGGTCATGTTGTAGGTAGTGCAGCAAGAAGGCGCTCATGTGTCTTGTGCATCCAGGAGATCCAAGTCCTTGTTGTGTTGGTGGCGGAGAGGTGAGAATCATGCCTTCTTCCTCTGCCCTCTCCCCCCAACCTCGCACAACCGAAATGTGAGCAAGCTCTCACTCATCTGCTGTGTCTTCCATGCCCATCGCCAGTTTGTCCTCCATTTCTTCCTGGGCTCCTGCACCTTCCTCAACAGTTTTGCTGATACTATGCGCCCTTGATAATCCCTCTCCCCCACCATATCATGACTGCCGCCTAGGTGCCGCTGACCGTCTGGACCTTGGAGATCTTGTTATCCCTTCCTCATTTGACTCCTCCTGTACTTCCTCCCCTTCTTCTTGTCCCAACACCTGACTCCGAATAATGCTTACAGTGTGCTCCATCATGTAGATGACCAGAATTATCACGCTTAGAATGGCATCACCAGTGGTAAACATCTTCGTCGACATTTGTAAACTGTGTAGAAGGGTGCATAGGTCCTTGATCTGACACCACTCCAGCAGCGTGATCTGCACCACCTCTGGATCAAGTTAGCCCAGGGTATACGTCATAACGTATTTCAGCAGGGCTCTGCGCTGCTGCCACAGACGCTGCAACATGTGCAGATTCCAATTCCTGCATGTCGGAACATCGCATTTCAGCCGTTTAACCGACAGACCTTAAGACTTCAGGAGCAATGAAAGTTGTTGAGCTGCTGGGTGCGAACGATGGAAGTGAGCACATAGCGAGCGTGCCCGCTGTACAAGGCCATGTAGGCCAGGATGGTGTTTTAAAAATTGCCGGAGAATCAGATTCAACTTGTGAGCCATACAAGGCACGTGTGTCACATTGCCCTGAAGAAGGGCCGCAGACTGTTTTGCATCATTGTCGCACCCGGAATTCCCTGGCTGCTGGTTGAGTGGAGACAACCATTGATGAAACTTGGTCTCACTCTCCAGAGCTTACCGTCCACAACTCCTCAGCAGTGTGACTCACATTTCCCAGACATTTGTAAGTAAAGAGTCGACCGCATCATGCTGTTGAGCTCTGCTGCCAGTATAGTAAGGAGGTGTGTGGGATTCCTTAGGCACAGTTAGAAGTTAGGGTGGCCTGACCACACAGCGTTTGGCCCGAGGTGCAGGACTAACACAAGGTTGAGGAGGCAGAAGCAGTGGAGGAACTTGTACATATAGAGGAAGGATTGACACACAACTCGTGGGGACGGAAAGACTTGTACAGCAGACCCTTCTCCATCTCTCACCATAGTTACCCAGTGCCCAATCAGCAACATGTAACTCCCCTGTCCATGCTTACCGGTCCAAGTATCTGTGGTGAAATGCACCCAGTCACACAGAGAGTTTCTCAAGCAATCGGTGATGTTGTGTGCGACCTGCTGTGGTAGCGCGGGCACGCCTTTCTTGGAGAAGGAGTGGCGACTGGCCATCGGCTCTTGGGGCACTGTAATGGGCATAAGGTCTCGAAAATCCTCGGTCTCAAAAGGGTGTAAAGGCAGCCTTTCTGTAGCCAACAAGTTGCAGATGCTAAAAAACTCAACCTCTTACGCATGTCATGCCCTTCAAAAATCAAGTAAAACACAGCGAGGGGACTCCAACCACAGTCTCCCTCATTTCCACTAATTGGGCCACACACACCTAACTTGACTGGCATCAGTTGACCCCCATTTTCAAAATGAAAAAGATGCTTTACATGAAGCACTCTCAAAAATATGTGTGCCTTTCGCCTCCCCTGGATGACCCAGGGGAAGAAAAGTCCTCTGAGAGCCATGACTTGTTCATCTTGGTTCTTTTAGAAACACAGCGAGGGGACTCCAACCACAGTCTCCCTCGTTTCCACTAATTGGGCCACACACACCCCACTTGACTGGCATCAGTTGACCCCCCTTTTCAAAATGAAAAAGATGCTTTGCATGAAGCACTCTCAAAAATACGCGTGCCTTTCGCCTCCCCTGGATGACCCAGGGGAAGAAAAGTCCTCTGAGAGCCATGACTTGTTCATCTTGGTTCTTTTAGAAACACAGCGAGGGGACTCCAACCACAGTCTCCCTCATTTCCACTAATTGGGCCACACACATCCCACTTGACTGGCATCAGTTGACCCCCATTTTCAAGATGAAAAAGATGGTTTGCATGAAGCACTCTCAAATATACATGTGCCTTTCGCCTCCCCTAGATGACACAAGGGTAGAAAAGTCCTCTGCGATCCATGTCCACATTGTCAGTGGACAGACGCTTGTGCTTATCTGTCAGCAGACCCCCAGCAGCACTGAAGACACGTTCCAAGAGAACGCTGGCTGCGGGACGAGACAAGATCCCCAAGGCGTACGTGGCGAGCTCAGGCAATTATCCAGATTGGAAGCCTAAAATGAGCAAGGCTCAAGTTGCACAGTAATGGCATCGATGTTCCCTTGCATATACTCATATATCTGTGTCTCCTCCTCTTTTTCCTTGTCCAGCTTTTTTGTTTTCGCATGAGTATATGCCCTTGTCACTTTCCCATGTGTTTGTGTTGTGTTGTGAGTTGTTTGTCACCTTTTGGACACCTTTGAGGGTGTTTTCTAGGTTGTTTTTATGTGTTTGTGATTGCCTCCCATTGTTTTCTATGGGTTCAAGTGGTTCGCCGAACCGAACTCGAAATAGACCTCCGTTCGACGAACCAAGCTTGAGCCGATCCGCGACCGGTTCACTCATCTCTAATCTTGAGTACTAAGACCAGGAAGTATCAACGCGATGTGTCGGATTATAAACATGGCCAAGTCTACAGATGGCGGAGTTCTTCACTTAATAAAAAGAAACATCATCCATCATCAATGTCGATTTCTGCATCATCCCTTTCCTCATTGGATGAGGAGGGTGTAGTGGATAATATTAAACATCTACGACCCAACACGAGAGCTGCCCATGCAAAGAATATATCTTCTAAAAACCCTGGTGGTGGCCGTGGTGCTCCTCCTCCTCTTTCCAACAAAAAAGATGGGAACACGGGACTTGAGGTGATTAATCTATCTAAACACCAGTTAACCGGCTCCCAGATTGCAGCTCTTAAGCTGGGTTTGACTTTTGTTCCCCAATCTAATTTTGATTTATTTTCAGTAATCAAGGACCTCAACCTGTTCCTGCGGAAGCTGATATTACATAAACTACATGCCAAAAATGATCTAGGCGCATCTAGCATGTCCGCATTGGAGCAGGAAGCTTTGGAAGCCCTTGAAGAATTGGAGGAGGAGTCTACTGGCCACTTGCCAGGTAATTTCCCTCAACAAATTATGAATAAAAATGTTTCCCCCCTTGTCGCTATGTCCACCAATTCAGATATTTGGTGAGTTAGTCACTAGGGATTTGAAGCCGCTTTCCTCGAGTGGAGGAACTAACAATCTATCTAATCAACATAATTATAATAATTAAAAACCCTGAAGGAAGTTGTTATCAAGACAGCAGACAAGGGGGAAATGTGGTCGTATGGCCGGTGGAACTATATGAGAGGGAAGCATGGAGGCAGCTTAGGGATCGTGAATACTATAAACCCCTTCCTATGAATCCAATCAAGGGGTACTCACAGGAGCTCAAAACGATAGTTATGAAAGCATTCGAAGAAGGGATCATCCCCAAGAAAATATTTGATGGACTCTTTGTCAGGTCGCCGGTGACACCTACATTTTACCTCCTTCCGAAAATACACAAGAATCCTGAGGTACCCCCAGGACGCCCTATAGTATCTGACATAGGAGGGTTGTGTGACGTCGTATGTAAATTTATAGAACATTACTTACACACACTTGTGGAGACGTTACCCTCCTATGTCAGAGATACCTCGGATGTCCTGAGGACTTTGGATGGTCTTGTGTTGGAGGAGGTTGTGTCACTGGCGACCATGGATATGGAGTCTCTCTATTCTAGTATTGGCCATCGGGATGGTTTGAGAGCCACACAATTTTTCCTTGACATGAATATCCTTGATAAATCATTGTCCCAATTGATCATGGAGTTGTTGGAGTTTGTGTTGAAGCGCAATTTTTTTCGTTTTCAGAGATAGGTTATTCCTCCAGCGGCACAGCACTGCGATGGGGACGGCGTGCGTGTCATCTTACACAAACCTCTTCCTTGGCTTCTGGGAGCAGGAGGTTTTCGGGGATGGCGTGGCGGCGAGCTCCCATGCGCAGTGCTGGCTCCGCTATGTTGATAACATTTTTGTCGTCTGGGGGGAACCATCTCTGAACTCGACTCCTTTGTGCGTCGACTCAACTCCAATGACCTTAATATAGTCTTGACACATTGTTCCGATCCTAGGAAAATTGACTTCCTTGATATTCAGATCTCCATTGGAGACTGTGGTGTGGTGTCTATAAACATCTTCCGTAAATCCACCTCTGCTCCTCTGCATGCGACCTCGGGACATCCCAGATTGACAATTAATGCTATCCCGATGGGCTCTGTATGTAATCATTTGCTAGTGGGGAAGGCAAAGGAGAAAGACACAAAATCGGGATCTATGGTTAGGTTCATCTCGACCCATTGTCGTCAATGGGGTAAGATCAGGGAGATCCTCAATAAACATTGGGGTATCCTTAGGACAGAACCCTCGATGGCAGGATATCTGCCAGAACGCCCAATGATGACAGCAAGAAGGGGTAGGAGCCTCAGGGATATGTTAGTCCAAAGCCATTATGTGGTGGAGAAATCGCCTCCTCTTTTTGGATGTGGACCCCCACTGCAGGGCTGCTATCTCTGCGGTTCATGCTGAGGTTGCCAAAATATTATCCGGGTTAACTCTTTCCTATCGGTTGATGGGAAGAAGCGTTCCGCATTCGTGAATTCATTTCCTGTGGTACATCAGCCGTGATCTATTATGCCACCTGCAGTTGTGGCAAGGTGTATATCGGGCTGACTTCCCGGGAACTCCGGATTAGGACAAGAGAACATGTCCGGGACATCATTGCGGTGAGAGAGGCCACAGATTTGGCAGTCCTGAAGACAATCTCCCGACATTTCAGCGAGTTTCACAATTGTGACCCCAAAAGTTTTAAGGTTAAGGGAATCGACAGGGTCCACTTGGGTATCCGTGGGGGTGACATTTAAAAACGATTAGCGCAATTGGAGAGTCGTTGGATCTTTACTTTGGGCACAATGTCCCCCCTACGGCCTAAATGAACGCCTGAGTTTTCCCCATTCCTTTGATTTAAGGACACCCAGGAATGGCTTTTTATAAGTTGTGGCCTCCTTCTCCTCCTTTTTACACAGTAGCCCCTCTATTTTTGTAGCTTTATTGAGGGCTTCATTTGTTCTCTTGGTATTAATTTGTGTTGTTCTTCATGCCTTTTTATGATGATCATGTGAGTAGATTTTCAGGATCTGGTTCTCAATTTTAACAGTGTGTCTTTTTTATCTTTCAATTGTTTAGTATTGCCTTACCGGTGTGCCCCTCCCCCCTCATCTTCTCCTCATCTGGATTGGTGACAGTTGGAATAACTGGTTGTTTTTCCTCTTGGAGAAATTGGAATTTCCCTGCATCTGATATATACCATGATGCCACTGATTTCTTATTAATGAACATGCGTTTCTATATTTCATGTATTTAATTGTGACTATGTACTGTAGTTTACGATTTTCATGCATTATTCATATGTGTTCACTATGGTATTTATAGTTCTTTGTTACTTGTTTCTTATTTTGTGATTTGAGTCTGCTGCATGGTCATTTTCTTCTCTTTTTCTAATTTTTCTAACGAATTCAACTTTTTGAATGATGAGATATAGCTATGTCTGAATGAGGACCTTTATAAGTGTTCAAATTACTAGTATTCTTGCTTACCGATATTTTCCTCGTTGGTTGATTAGGACGGTATATGTCTGACTGTGACGCATGTTGTAAGCCGTGGATACTTTGGAATCCAGGATGTGGGAGTTGTCCGCCCCTGACGCACGGCCGGGTGTGTCTTTGCTGCAAGCATGGTTACAGCGGCGTCCTTAGCAGCGATGATCCGGACTTACCTACTGATGTCACAGGAAGTTTTCTTCCACCCGGTCTCCGCTGCGGACGCCGGGTAGCTGAATGCCGCTGCACTCAGAACACCGGCCGTGCGCAATAACAGCTGGGCGTGACTGAGTGTGACGAGGCTTATCCAGGAGGTTTATAAGGTTGCACATTTCCACACTTTTTTTGTCCCCCGAAGAAGCGTAAGAGACGTGAAACACGTGTCGGGACACTGGTCCCCACGTGCAACCCTGGTCTTACATTGCACTGGCATGGGTGAGTGTTCTGTACCGATGACTGACTGTTTTGGTATGATTGATTATTTAGTGCATCTCCTTTGCACCCTGTCTACGCCTTTGCTTATGAACAGTATGTCTCACCCTATTTACTTCTAACAATTGCCCAGGGGCATGTGGGGTCCTTTTATTCCCCCTCTGCACTTTATCCATCTGTTTTGAATTAACTCTGATCTGTATTAATCTGAAGCATTTGTTACAATAAATATTTATATAGCATTTATTATTGGCTTCTTGGGATGTTATTTTCACTAATTGGCAAAATTTTAAGACTTCTTTGCTTTGTGTTTTCATATTCTTCTGAAGTTGTTGCATCATATGTGCCATGAGATTTGCCCTAGGCCCCTGTTCTTTAGTCTATTATACACAAAGAGGCCTAGTGGGGGATGCATTATACACTGGGAGGTCTGGTTGGCTGCATTATGCACATGGAGGCCTGGTGGGGGCTACATTATACACAGGGAGGCTTGGTGGTGGCTGCATTACACACAGGGAGGCCTGGTGGAGGCTGCATTATAGACATGGGGCCTGGTGGGGGCTGCATTATATACAGGGAGGCCTGGTGGGGGCTGCATTATACACAGGGAGGCCTGGTGGGGGCTGCATTATACACAGGGAGGCCTGGTGGGGGCTGCATTATACAAAATGAAGGACACCTTATACATGGCCTATAGGGGTGCATTTACATGGAGGAGTATGGGGCTGCATAATACAATATGAAGGTTTATGGGGCTGCATTATAATACATATAGGACTATGGGGGCTACATTATAATATATGGAGGACTATGGAGGCTACCTTATACATGGACTATGGGGGTGCATTATAAAACATGGAGGCCTATGTGGTGCAGTATAATCTATTGAGTACTATGGGGTGAATTATAATACATGGAGAACTATGGGAAATGCATTATAATACATGGAGGACTATGGGGGTGCATTCTATTATATCAAGGGTTATGTGGGACCCTTTATATTATATGGAAGGCTATCATAGTATCATCATAGTATCATAGTTTTTAAGGTTGAAGGGAGACTCTAAGTCCATCCAGTTCAACCCGTAGCCTAACATGCTGATCCAGAGGAAGGCAAAAAAACCCCAATGTGGCAAACAAGTTCCAATGGGGAAAAAATTTCCTTCCTGACTCCACATCCGGCAATCAGACTAGTTCCCTGGATCAATACCCTGTCATAAAATCTAATATACATAACTGGTAATATTAAATTTTTCAAGAAAGGCGTCCAGGCTCTGCTTAAATGTTAGTAGTGAATCACTCATTACAACATCATGCGGCAGAGAGTTCCATAGTCTCACTGCTCGTACAGTAAAGAATCCTCGTCTGTGCTTATGATTAAACCTTCTTTCCTCAAGACGTAGCGGATGCCCCCGTGTTCCAGTCGCAGGCCTAGGTGTAAATAGATCTTTGGAAAGGTCTCTGTACTGTCCCCTCATATATTTATACATTGTGATTAGATCTCCCCTAAGCCTTCGTTTTTCCAGACTAAATAACCCCAAGTTTAATAATCCATCTTGGTATTGCAGCCCACCCATTCCTCTAATAATCTTGGTGGCTCTTCTCTGCACCCTCTCCAGTTCAGCTATGTCCTTCTTATATATCGGTGACCAGAATTGTACACAGTATTCTAAGTGCGGTCGCACTAGTGACTTGTACAGAGGTAGAACTATATTTTTTTCATGAACACTTATACCTCTTTTAATACATCCCATTATTTTATTAGCCCTGGCAGCAGCTGCCTGACACTGTCCACTAAAGTGAAGTTTACCATCCACCCATACACCCAAGTCTTTTTCTGTGTCTGTTTTACCCAGTGTTCTACAATTAAGTACATAATCATAAATGTTATTTCCTCTACCCAAGTGCATGACCTTACATTTATCTACATTAAACTTCAATTGCCACTTCTCAGCCCAATTCTCCAATTTACATAAATCTCCCTGTAATATAAAATTATCCTCCTCTGTATTGATTACCCTGCAGAGTTTAGTATCATCTGCAAATATTGAAATTCTACTCCGCATGCCCCCAACAAGGTCATTTATAAATATGTTGAAAAGAAGCGGGCCCAATACTGACCCCTGTGGTACCCCACTATGAACTGAGACCCAGTCCGAGTACGTACCATTAATAACCACCCTTTGTTTCCTATCACTGAGCCAGTTTTTAACCCAGTTACACATATTTTCCCCTATCCCCATTATTCTCATTTTATGTACCAACCTTTTGTGTGGCACCATATCAAAAGCTTTTGAAAAGTCCATATACACAACATCCACTGCATTTCCCTGGTCCAAGCTTGAACTTACCTCTTCATAGAAGCTGATCAAATTAGTTTGACAGGATCGATCCCTCATAAACCCATGTTGATACTCTGTCATAAGGTTATTTTTCTTCAGATACTCCAGTATAGCATCTCTCAAGAAACCCTCAAGGATTTTACCAACCGTAGAGGTTAAACTTACCGGCCTATAATTTCCCGGCTCAGTTTTTGTCCCCTTTTTGAATATTGGCACCACATTTGCTATGCGCCAGTCCTGCGGTACCGACCCTGTTATTAAGGAATCTGAGAAGATTAAAAATAATGGGGGCCTATGTGGGGGCCATTACAGTATTTGGAGAACTGTATACGAGGGGGGACAAAGATACAGGCATGGGATTCAAACGTTTTGTGCTGAGGGAAAAGGCTCTTTCCCTCAGTACCCAGGTTTCCCATGCTCTGATATAATCTTCTCTCAGCACCCAGCTTTCCTATGCTCTGATATGGGAAAGCTGGGTGCTGAGGGAAAGATGTATAGCAGAGCATGGGGAAGATGGATACAGATGACAAGATGCATATCAGAACATAGGAAAGCTGGGTGCTGATAGAGGGTTTTTAGATCGTGGGAAACCTGGGTGCTGAGGGTAAGAGCCAAGTGTCAGTATGATTATCATGTACCCCGAGTGTCAGTGCCACTGATGTTATATATTTAATCAGTTGTGATTTACGCTCCAAACAGTATGTGGGTTGCACAACTAATTAATTAAAAACCAGAATCCGTAAACATTTAGCTGATGCTACCAACTTACCTGTGGCAAGAGCGTCAGTGGTATCACGCCACCTTAAGAAAGTACATGGAGGTGATCTGAAAGGCTTTTCTTTCATAGGCATAGAGAAGGTTTTCAAGCCTGAGAGAGGGGGAAATATGCAGAAAAAAGCCACATGGCTTCAATAGCAGAATGGATCTTGCGATATACTATTGAACAAGCATGGTTTTTGGTTAGTTTCTGACTGTTTGCTCGCCATAATGTGAATATGTATCATAGTTTCCTGACTAAAATCTTCCATATTATGTCATAAAAATTACTCATATATGTTCATTGCAGAAATTTTTATTTTGTATTACTTGTTAAGTGCATTGTACTGTTGATGGTTTTATTACCATAGGAAACATTTTTTTGTATATATATTTTCATGTTTTTCGTGCATTCTATTTTATGTATTTTTCTACAGGCTATGTATGTAGTGTTGTTTATTGTGTTTTTTCTGTATTATCATGTGATGCGTTATTCTAAGGGCTACCTACCACTAGGTGTTCTCCACGCGATTGCAACACCTGTGTGAGGACCTCGGATCACAGCTTGACTGCAATCAATTGTTCTTATAGGAGCTCCAGCACACCTTAAAGATCAGTTTTGTCTTGGACCGTGAGGAAGGCGGTTTATACCGCCGAAACGCGTTGTCTGTAAGGCACTATTTCCTGCAACTTATTTACATCTTTGTTATATTTTTTAATTTTTCTACCAATGAATCCATAGTTTTATGCCAACCGGACCTCTTGATATTTGCTGGATCCCTTTTCCTTTTCCACATTGTTCAAGACCTACTCCCGGTCAGGATCCATGCAAAATTAAGGATAACAGGAGGAATTATGGATCCCTTTTCCTTTTCCATATATATATATATATATATATATATATATATACACCGTGTGCAGGATTATTAGGCAAATGAATATTTTGATCACATGATACTTTTTATACATGTTGTCCTACTCCAAGCTGTATAGGCTTGAGAGACAACTACCAATTAAGTAAGCCAGGTGATGTACATCTGTGTAATGATGAGGGGTGTGGTGTAATGACATTAACACCCTATATAAGGTGTGCTTAATTATTAGGCAACTTCCTTTCCTTTGGCAAAATGGGTCAGAAGAGAGATTTGTCGGGCACTGAAAAGTCCAAAATTGTGAGATTTCTTGCAGAGGTATGCAGCAGTCTTAAAATTGCCAAACTTTTGAAGCGTGACCACCGAACAATCAAGAGTTTCATGGCAAATAGCCAACAGGGTCGCAAGAAGTGTGCTGGGCAAAACAGGCACAAAATAACGGCCCATGAACTGAGGAAAATCAAGCATGAAGCTGCCAAGATGTCATTTGCCACCAGTTTGGCCATATTTCAGAGCTGCAACGTTACTGGAGTATCAAAAAGCACAAGGTGTGCCATACTCAGGGACATGGCCAAGGTAAGGAAGGCTGAAAACGACCACCTTTGAACAAGAAACAAAGGTGATAAAACGTTGATAAAACGTCAAGACTGAGCCAAGAAATATCTTAAGACTGATTTTTCAAAGGTATTATGGAGTGACTCTTGATGGGCCAGATGGATGGGTTAAAGGCTGGATCAGTAAAGGGCAGAGAGCTCCACTCCAACTCAGATACCAGCAAGGTGGAGGTGGGGTACTGGTATGGGCTGGTATCATCAAAGATGAACTTGTGGGACCTTTGCGGGTTGAGGATGGAGTGAAGCTCAACTCCCAGACCTACTGCCAGTTTCTGGAAGACAACTTCTTCAAGCAGTGGTACAGGAAGAAGTCGGTATCATTCAAGAAAAACATGATTTCCATGCAGGACAATGCTCCATCACATGCATCCAACTACTCCCCAGTGTGGCTGGCCAGTAAAGGTCTAAAAGATGAAAAAATAATGACATGGCCCCCTTGTTCACCTGATCTGAGCCCCATAGAGAACCTGTGGTCCCTCATAAAATGTGAGATCTACAGGGAGGGAAAACAGTACACCTCTCGGAACAGTGACTGGGAGGCTGTGGTGGCTGCTGCACGCAATGTTGATCGTAAACAGATCAAGCAACTGATAGAATCTATGGATGGTAGGCTGTTAAGTGTCATCATAAAGAAAGATGGCTATATTGGTCACTAATTATTTTGGGTTTTGTTTTTGCATGTCAGAAATGTTTATTTTTCAATTTGAGCAGTTATATTGGTTTATCTAGTGAAAATAAACAAGTGAGATGGGAATATATTTGGTTTTTATTAAGTTGCCTAATAATTCTGCACAGTAATAGTTACCTGCACAAACAGATATCCTCCTATGATAGCCAAATCTAAAAAAACCCACTCCAAATTCCAAAATATTAAGCTTTGATATTTATCAGTCTTTTGGGTTGATTGAGAACATAGTTGTTGATCAATAATAAAAAAAAATCTTCTAAATAATTCTGCACACTGTATATATATATATAGATATATATATCTATATCTATATATACAGTTAGGTCCAGAAATATTTGGACAGTGACACAATTTTCGCGAGTTGGGCTCTGCATGCCACCACATTGGATTTGAAATGAAACCTCTACAACAGAATTCAAGTGCAGATTGTAACGTTTAATTTGAAGGTTTGAACAAAAATATCTGATAGAAATTGTAGGAATTGTACACATTTCTTTACAAACACTCCACATTTTAGGAGCTCAAAAGTAATTGGACAAATAAACCAAACCCAAAACAAAATATTTTTATTTTCAATATTTTGTTGCGAATCCTTTGGAGGCAATCACTGCCTTAAGTCTGGAACCCATGGACATCACCAAACGCTGGGTTTCCTCCTTCTTAATGCTTTGCCAGGCCTTTACAGCCGCAGCCTTCAGGTCTTGCTTGTTTGTGGGTCTTTCCATCTTAAGTCTGGATTTGAGCAAGTGAAATGCATGCTCAATTGGGTTAAGATCTGGTGATTGACTTGGCCATTGCAGAATGTTCCACTTTTTAGCACTCATGAACTCCTGGGTAGCTTTGGCTGTATGCTTGGGGTCATTGTCCATCTGTACTATGAAGCGCCGTCCGATCAACTTTGCGGCGTTTGGCTGAATCTGGGCTGAAAGTATATCCCGGTACACTTCAGAATTCATCCGGCTACTCTTGTCTGCTGTTATGTTATCAATAAACACAAGTGACCCAGTGCCATTGAAAGCCATGCATGCCCATGCCATCACGTTGCCTCCACCATGTTTTACAGAGGATGTGGTGTGCCTTGGATCATGTGCGGTTCCCTTTCTTCTCCAAACTTTTTTCTTCCCATCATTCTGGTACAGGTTGATCTTTGTCTCATCTGTCCATAGAATACTTTTCCAGAACTGAGCTGGCTTCATGAGGTGTTTTTCAGCAAATTTAACTCTGGCCTGTCTATTTTTGGAATTGATGAATGGTTTGCATCTAGATGTGAACCCTTTGTATTTACTTTCATGGAGTCTTCTCTTTACTGTTGACTTAGAGACAGATACACCTACTTCACTGAGAGTGTTCTGGACTTCAGTTGATGTTGTGAATGGGTTCTTCTTCACCAAAGAAAGTATGCGGCGATCATCCACCACTGTTGTCATCCGTGGACGCCCAGACCTTTTTGAGTTCCCAAGCTCACCAGTCAATTCCTTTTTTCTCAGAATGTACCCGACTGTTGATTTTGCTACTCCAAGCATGTCTGCTATCTCTCTGATGGATTTTTTCTTTTTTTTCAGCCTCAGGATGTTCTGCTTCACCTCAATTGAGAGTTCCTTAGACCGCATGTTGTCTGGTCACAGCAACAGCTTCCAAATGCAAAACCACACACCTGTAATCAACCCCAGACCTTTTAACTACTTCATTGATTACAGGTTAACGAGGGAGATGCCTTCAGAGTTAATTGCAGCCCTTAGAGTCCCTTGTCCAATTACTTTTGGTCCCTTGAAAAAGAGGAGGCTATGCATTACAGAGCTATGATTCCTAAACCCTTTCTCCTATTTGGATGTGAAAACTCTCATATTGCAGCTGGGAGTGTGCACTTTCAGCCCATATTATATATATAATTGTATTTCTGAACATGTTTTTGTAAACAGCTAAAATAACAAAACTTGTGTCACTGTCCAAATATTTCTGGCCCTAACTGTATATATATATATATATCTATATCTATATATATATTATATATATATATGACCCAACATGACTATGCTCATATTATCGCCGTTGGGCATAATATTAACCTCCTTTTTTCTTGTCATGTTGCTATATCATATATAATAATGTTCCAGTTCTTCGTATTGGGCACCTTTTCTGTGGGATGGTATCGTACCCACAATACTGCCGCTGGGCATGATGCATATTCTACATACATTTTGGCTATCAGGCCTTTTTGTCTTTACATATTTGAATTTTTGCTATTTAACTTTATTAGAAGAACGATTTATACATTATATATTAATGATCCAACATAACTATGCTCATAATATCGCCGCTGGGCATAACATAAATTTGTTATTTTCTCTACCTTTTTTTTCCCTCTTTGCACATAATGGGGGATGTCTTCAGTCTTTATATGTAGGGAACCTTCTTTGTTGGATGATATCATGCCCAGAATATCGTCGCTGGGCATAATGCATACCCTGCGTATTCTTGTTGGCTAGTATGCCTCCTTGTCCTCACACATTTAAAATTGCATTATTCAGCTCTATTAAGCACTGGAAACAACTTATATACTATTATGCTTGATTGTCATATGTATTTGTGTGGATTTATTTTAGTATGACAGTACATATGAATTCCGGTCAGATGACTTGCATAGTTGCACAATTGAGTGCATAGCATGATGATGTCATTCTATCCTCTGTCTGTACGCCGAATGAGGATTGCTTGCAGCATTTGGATTGTTTGCGCATGCGCGCTTTATACATGGTCACCATAGTTACTTACCGGCATTATCCTTTGGCTGTGTATGCCGAGTGCTACGTAATTTCCTCACACACCTGCGCATAGAGCACAATGAATATGGCGGGCCTGCCTTGCCCTCCACGCTGGATGTCATTTGTCCATCGGCTGCTCTTGTACGGTAAATACCTTGGCTATATTTACTGTGTCTAAATGCTATGTCTTCACTTGCTCCTGACGAAGCCCAATTAGCGGCGACACGCGTTGGGCTCTGTCAGTCCATGCCTTGATACACTTTGTCCCTTGTTCCAGTCCCAGGTCTTGGTATGGTATTGTGGTTTTTATGGCCACACCATCCTCCTTGCTTTCCATACCTTTTACTCTGCTTTCCTTGTTTCCTGTGGGTTGGTTGCATTTTATCTAAACCTTGATATTTCGTGATCGCATCTAATTCAATTATGCATGATCCCTTTATCTAACCATTTATACTCCACAGGATACTAGGGTTCTTTTGAGGTTGCTTCATTGTATTTTTTGCTATTATGATTGTAGCTCTTGCCTTGATTGTATAACCCCTGTCCTGAGACACCATCACCACTTATGGGTTTACACTGGACTATGTGTATATCATTTATTTATTAAATAATATATGCATACAACTATTTATTGTATATTTTATGGGACAGCTGTTTGGTATACATAATTTTAAGTGTTTTTAAATGTCTTGTACTTTGTGTATTGTTTTGATGCAATAAAAGTTTGATATATTTTCCCTACATTGGTGTGCACAGTCTTCTTGCAGAGTTTCTTGCTCTTTTTCTTTGTTCACACTTCTGGGAGCGCCATAGAACCCGTGGCTTGGAGCATGCAGCTCAGCCTGGGTTCTCTACAACTACACGGGATTCCAGGGTCTGCGGTGAGTGCAGGAAACATCTGCGACCCGTTCCATATTCCACATACACCTGGATTGGAGGGATCCCGACCAGAAAGGATTCATAGTGGGAACACCGGCGGTAACCTCGAATTGCTCGGGATTGGCTGGGGCCCATCACAGCGGTGACCAGTGCTTCTGAAGCGGCAATCGGGTTACTTAAAGAACTGTGAGTAAAACACCTGGAACCCGCAGAGACTGTGTCAGCCTGTCATTCCCAGCATTGCTGCCCTGCGCCTTGGTGCGCGCCCTTACTACTCCGTTTGACCTAAGTCATACAGTTTAGGGGCAATGGTACCAAATACTAATGAAATGTATGTAAACTTTTGACTTTGCAGAAATTAATAAAAAAAATGCCTTAAAACATTTTCTCTCTCAATATTCTGGCATTTGGCAAATATAAATAATTTTGGTAATCCTAATTGACTGAAACAGAAAAGATTTAGTCTAATTTCCTGTCAGATTGTGAGAAAAACATGCATGCAAGTATTTTTAAATAGTGTATGTAAATTTTTGGTTTCAACTTTAGGTTTTGTAAATTTTGCAGAAAAAAATGAAAAACTGCTGCTAAACTTTTAGGCCCTGTGTGCACTGGAAAATGGAATTTTCTCAAGAAAATTCCGCAGGCATTGAAAGATTACCGAACCCGCGGTAAAAAAACGCGGCAAACCGCACCCGAAAACCGCATGCGGTTTGCCGCGGTATTGTTCGTGGTATTGCCGCGGTTTTGCCACGTGCGGGTTGGTACATGTGTTTTATTGCATTCAATGCAATAAAGCACATTGAAAAAAAAAATAAATAAATAATTTCCTTCTGAGATAGTAGATAGATAGATAAATAGACAGATAGATAGAGGACAGATCGCTGCAGTTCTCCCGAGCGGTAATGTGTTGTTCACATTACCGGCCGTGGGAAATGCCCTGTGGTTACCTCTCTGCTGTCTTGCTGCGAGGCTGCATTCAGCGCGGTGTGTCAGTCGCGGCTGGATGCAAGCATCGCAGCACGTGGATTACGTCGGAGCTTTGTTTCGGGAGGGGTTAATAAAAAGGTGAACGAGGCTTATTTGTGTTTTATTTAAAATAAAGGATTTTTCAGTGTGTGTGCTTATTCACTTTACTTACGGGTTGATCTTGTCAGCTGTCACATAGATCAAGCCTGGACTTAGTGGCGGCGATCCGCCGCCAATAACTCCTTGTATTACCCTGACTGCCACTGCATCACGGCAGCAGGAAGACCTGGGGACACTCCGGTGCTGCCGCATAATGGATGCGACAGTCCCGGGGCAGCTGTGGCCTGATATTCTCGGCTGCGGGAGGAGGGGGGACATTAACCCTGCCCCTCGCTCTCCCCAGCCTGAGAATACCGGGCCGCCGCTGTGCGCTTACCTCGGCTGGAAGGTAAAAATACAGCGGAGCCCACGTGTTTTGTTTTCTATATTTCCGTTTGCTTTCTATGTGTGTTCTATATCTCTGTGTCTGTGATTGTGTTCTATGTCTGTGACGTCTGTGTGTGTCTGTGATCTGTGTGTGTGTTTACTCTCTGCTCCGCTTCCTCTTCTTGTCATAATGACATCACTTCCCTGCAAAACCGCAGGCAAGCGATGTACATTACCGCAGGTAAACCAAGAAATACCGCAGGGAATAACGCAGGAAAACGCAGTGAACCGCACAGAATTTGCTGCCTGCGTTATTCCCTGCGGGATTTCACGATTAAATTGGAGTCAATGTAGTGAAATCCCGCAGCGACATGCGGAAAAGAAGTGACATGCAATTGTTTTTGCTGCGGGAATCCCGCAGCAAAACATGCAGCTGTCAAATTCCGCCTAGTGTGCACAGGATTTTTTTTCCCATAGGTTTTGCTGGTGAATCACTGCAGAGATGTTATGAACATTTTCTGCAGCGAAACATGCAGCAAAACCGCAGGAAATCCACGGCAAAAAACGGTAAGTGCGCACAGGGCCTTAATCATCCTAAGATCCTAGCAAAAAAATGCTTCAACAATTATGCTGATTTATAGTTGACATGTTGTTTATTAACAGTGCAGTATTACTATCTGTTTAAGGGCAAACAGTGGGGGAAATAAGTATTTGATCACTTGCTGATTTTGTAGGTTTGCCCACTGACAAAGACATGAATAGTCTATAATATTAAGGGTAGATTAATTTTAACAGTGAAAGATAGAATATCCAAAATGAAATCCAGAAAATAACATTGTATAAATTATATACATTCTGACTCCTACAGACCAGTTAAACGCTCCTAATCAACTCATTACCTGATTTAAAGACTACTGTCTGAAATTGTCACCTGTATAAAAGTATCCTGTCTGCAGACTTAATTAATCAATCAGTCAGACTCTAACCTCTACAACAAGACCAAAGAGCTTTCTAAGGCTGAAAACACACTAAAGGTACCGTCACACTAAGTGACGCTCCAGCGATCCCACCAGCAACCTGACCTGGCAGGGATCGCTGGAGCGTCGCTACATGGGTTGCTGGTGAGCTGTCAAACAGGCAGATCTCACCAGCAACCAGTGACCAGCCCCCAGCCAGCAGTGATGCGTGGAAGTGATGCTGCGCTTGGTAACTAAGGTAAATATCGGGTAACCAACCCGATATTTACCTTGGTAACCAGCGCACACCGCTTAGCGCTGGCTCCCTGCACTCCTAGCCAGAGTACACATCGGGTTAATTACATGATGTGTAGTCTGGCTATGTGTGCAGGGAGCAGGGAGCCGGCACTGACAGCGTGAGAGCGGCAGTCGCTGGTAACGAAGATAAATATCGGGTAACCAAGGAAAGGGCTTCTTGGTTACCCGATATTTACATTGGTTACCAGTGTCCGCAGAAGCCGGCTCCCTGCTCCCTGCACATTCAGTTGTTGCTCTCTCGCTGTCACACACAGCAATGTGTGCTTCACAGCGGGAGAGCAACAACTAAAAAATGGTCCAGGACATTCAGCAACAACCAGCGACCTAACAGCAGGGGCCAGGTTGTTGCTGGATGTCACACACAGCAACATCGCTAGCAACATCGCTGTTGCGTCATAAAAGTCGTGCCTCAGCAGCGATGTTGCTAGCGATGTTGCTTAGTGAGACGTGGCCTTTATGCGTGTAAAAGACCAGCAGAGCTTATGTAATGCATGTGTGATCCGTGTGTGATCCTTTTTTTTCTCAGCAGCTGTCATCTGCCATTCAGCTCTGCTACATGGCCGCTGACAGCAGCCACAGACAGAGCCGCGCGATCAGAATACAGTCGGATGAACGTCACCCGACTTCATTGTCATCCCGCGGCTCTGTCTGTGTGGCATGGCCTGATTTTCGGCAAATCCCCTGAGTGACCGTAGTGAGCCGCGCGATCTGCGGTGCCGTCACTGAGGTTACCCGCGGCCACAGCAGAAGTCCTCCCGCTGAAATCTGTGGACACTGATAGCACGACTCACTTCAGTCGCTGCGGGGAGCTCACAGAGAGCAGTTGTGCTCTGTGACCACTCTCTGTCAGATTCTGATGTAGGAGAGCTGACAGCGTCGAGGGACCTCTGTGGATTACGTCGGACATGGAGGGGTATTCGGGGACTTGAATAAGTGGTGAAAGAGGGTTGTATTTTTTTGTTATTTATTTCAAATAAAGGATTTTTGGTTGTATGTCTTAATTTTCTTAACCTTACAGGTTAATCATGGAAGGTATCTCAGGGAGACGCCTGCCATGATTAATCTAGGACTTAGTGGCAGCTATGGGCTGCAGCCATTAACTCCTTATTACCTCGATTGCCACCGCACCAGGGAAATTCGTGATGGCCGGGTACAGTCCCGGGACAGTCGCATCTAAAGGATGCGGCTATTCCGGGCAGCTACTGGCTGATATTGTTAGGGTGGGGTGCTCCCCATAACGTGGGGCTCCCCATCCTGAGAATACCAGCCTGCAGCCGTGTGGCTTTACCCTGGCTGGTATTAAAATTGGGGGGAACCGCACGCCATTTTTTTAAATTATTTATTTATTTTTTTACTGCATTATATAGACCCGCCCACTGGCAGCTGTGATTGGTTGCAGTAAGACAGCTGTCACTCTTCGTGGGGGCGTGTCTGACTGCAACCAATCATAGGCGCCGGTGGTCGGGTAAAGCAGGGAATACGAGATTGAATAATGAGCGACCGGCTTTTTCAAAAGAGGGGAAGCCGCCGGAGAAGTATGAATGCCGTGCAGCGCCGCACCGGTGACCGAGGATCAGTGAGTATGAGAGAGAGGGGGAGAGGGATAGACCGACATGGACAGAGAGAGAGACCGACAGAGAGAGAGACAGGCCGACAGAGAGAGAATAGAGACAGAGAGGGAGAGACCGACTGACAATAATCGCATGTTTCTCAAAACACTAGAAATGAGTGAGGTCTCACAATGTCGGTCAATCTCTATGATTGACCGACATTGTGAGACCTCACTCATTTCCAGTGTTTTGAGAAACATGCGATTAATGTATTTAGAAAAACGAATGTCACTAGGATGGTGTGAGTGCCGGTCCATGTGACATGCTTTTATTCACGCTCCCATAGAGTTGCATTGGAGAGACTCGTGCGTGAAACTCTACAAATAGCAGCTGTGAGGTAGCGTGGTCGGCTGCACGGCAGAAGACACAGGATCCAGGCACCAATGGTCACAGCACACGGTTTATTACACAAACCAAAAGTCCAACAACAATATACATGTGCTCCCCGGGCAGACACTCAGGGAGTTGTGTTCACTCCCTCACACTAAGGCCCCACGCCCATGTTCCTGTTTCCTTTTAACCCTCCTTTCAGCCTGCAGGGAAACAGCATAAACCCTGGAGTGGAGTTGCTTTCTATGCATGGAGTGAGCACAACCGGGGCGAGACGTACCGGCCGTCATAGATAACCCCGGTCACAGTCTCACACACCCCCCCCTCAGTTGAAGCGAGCGGGGTTGAACTCCCACCATCAAACACGGGCCGCAGGACAAGGCATCGGCGTTGCCCTGCAACCTACCGGCCCGGTGTTCAACCGTAAACCAGAAGTTCTGCAGAGAAAGGAACCACCGGGTAACCCGGGCATTCCGTTCCTTGGCGGACCTCATCCAGACCAGCGGAGAGTGATCAGTCACCAAGCGAAACTGTCGTCCCAGCAGGTAATAGCGTAGGGACTCCAAGGCCCACTTGATCGCCAGGCACTCCTTCTCCACTACGCTATAATTCCGCTCGGGAGGGGTGAGCTTCCTACTTAAGAAGGTGACGGGGTGTTCCTCCCCCTGAATTACCTGAGACAGCACTGCACCCAGGCCGACCTCCGAGGCGTCAGTCTGTACTATGAACTCCTTCCGGAAATCAGGGTTGATAAGAACGGGCTGTCCGCACAGGACCCCCTTCAGGGCCCGGAATGAGTCCTCGGCCTGCTGAGTCCAGCGCACCATGACGGACTTCTTGCCTTTGAGAAGGTCCGTCAAGGGGGCTGATAGTAAAAATTTTTACAAACCTCCTGTAGTACCCCACGATACCCAGGAAGGCCCTAACCTGCTTCGTGGTCAGGGGTCTAGGCCACTTCTGGATCGCCTCAACTTTGTTAATTTGGGGCTTAATCACTCCTTGGCCTATTACGTAGCCCAAGTAGCGGGCTTCCGTGAGCCCCAACGCACATTTCTTGGGATTGGCTATCAATCCGCCTGTTCGGAGCGCGTTCACCACCGCTTGTACCTGTTCCAAGTGGGTCTGCCACTCAGAGCTGTAAATAATGATGTCATCAAGGTACGCTGATGCATACGCCTGGTGGGATTCCAGCACCAGGTCCATCAACCTCTGGAACGTGGCCGGAGCGCCATATAACCCAAAAGGCAAGACAACATAGTGGAAGAGACCCTCCGGCGTAACAAAAGCGGTTTTCTCCTTGGCAGACTCCGTCAGTGGCACCTGCCAGTACCCCTTGGTCAGGTCGAGCGTGGTGAAATATCGCGCCTGTCCCAGCCTATCAATCAGCTCATCCACCCGGGGCATGGGGTAGAGATCGAACTTGGATACTTCGTTCAATCTCCTAAAGTCGTTGCAGAACCTTAAGGAGCCATCGGGTTTTGGTATTAGGACAATGGGACTAGCCCATTCACTCCGGGATTTTTCGATGACCCCGAGGCGTAGCATCGTCTTCACTTCCTCTGATATGTCTTGTCTTCGAGCCTCCGGCACCCGGTATGACTTCAGGCGTACCTTCAGGTGGGGCTCGGTGACAATGTCATGTCGTATCAGACTGGTCCTACCAGGCAGTTTGGAGAAGACATCGGGGTTCTGCTGAACCAGCCGTCTGGCCTCTCGTCTCTGTTGCTTGGTGAGGGCTTCTCCAATCCTTATTTCCGGTTCGTTCTATCTGGAAGTCGCTGGAGCCGGGTTTGAATGACCCGAAGAGGAGGGAGATGGGGAAAAAGCAACCATCAGGCTTTCCCGTTCCTGCCACGGTTTTAATAGGTTGACATGGTATATTTGTTCAGGTTTCCGCCTACCGGGCTGCAATACCTTATAGTTGACCACCCCGACTCTTTCCTTTATCTCGTAGGGGCCTTGCCACTGAGCCAGGAATTTACTCTCCGCCGTGGGGATCAATACCAACACCCGATCCCCGGGGTTAAAGGTCCGCACGGTGGCTTGTCTATTGTAGCGGCTGCTTTGCGCGGCCTGAGCCTCCTGTAAATGCTCCTTCACAATTGGCATGACCGCGCTTATGGGGTTCTGCATTCCTAAAATGTGTTCAATCACACTTTTATGGGGGGTGGGCTCTTGCTCCCATGTTTCCTTTGCCAGGTCCAACAATCCCCGGGGATGTCGCCCGTATAACAACTCAAAAGGCGAAAACCCCGTGGATGCCTGTGGCACCTCTCGGATGGCAAACATCAAATAGGGAAGCATCATATCCCAGTCTTTCCCGTATTTGGAAATCACCCTTTTGAGCATGGTTTTCAGGGTTTTATTGAATCGTTCCACTAAACCGTCCGTCTGAGGATGATACACAGACGTACGCAACTGCTTGATCTGGAGTAGCCGGCATAGCTCTTTGGTCACTTTAGACATGAATGGGGTCCCCTGATCCGTAAGGATCTCCTTGGGCAACCCCACCCGGCAGAACACAGCAAACAACTCCCGAGCTATAAGCTTCGCTGCAGTATGTCTGAGAGGTATCGCCTCTGGATACCGGGTGGCATAGTCAACGATCACTAGGATGTGTTGGTGCCCTCGAGCGGACTTTACGAGGGGCCCCACCAGATCCATCCCTATCCGTTCAAAAGGGACTTCTATAATGGGTAAGGGTACCAACGGACTGCGAAAGTGGGCCAGGGGTGCGGTAAGCTGACACTCCGGGCAGGTTTCGCAGAACCGTTTTACCTCCCCAAAGACCCCGGGCCAATAGAACCTTTGCAATATTCGCTCCTGCGTTTTCTTGACCCCTAGGTGGCCACTCATCAGTGTTTATGAGCCAAGTCGAGGACCCGCCGGCGATATGGCCGGGGCACCACCAACTGCTCTACCCCCACGCCCCGTATTTCATCTACCCGGTAGAGTAAATCCTGTTTAAGAGCGAAATGGGGGTACCTTTCCTGGGCACCGGGCAGCTGTGCCACCCCGTCAACCACTGTCACCCGACTCCGGGCATGTATTAATGTAGGATCCTGGAGTTGGGCTGTCCCAAACTTATCCGGGGACGCCTCCAACTCCGGGATGGGCTCGACCATCTCAGCCTCTCCTGCCAATACCTCTAGGGGCGACCTATCGGGTTCACATTCTGTCCCTATCATGGGGACACCTACAGCAGGCGTCCCGGATTCGGGATTGTCGGGTCAGGTCCCGGACTGTCCAATATCTGAGGGGACTTAGGAGGCCCCTTCCATAAAGTCCAAAAATAGGGCAGATCCCTTCCTAGGATCACGTCATAGGGAAGAGTGTTAATAAGTCCCACCTCATGTTGCACCTGACCGCAGGGTGCTGTGATGGTGACAATCCCCGTGGGATAGTCTCGGCGGTCCCCATGTATGCAAACCACCCCCACGGTACGTCCTGTGGCTTTTACTTCAGCCCTTAGGGTTGATCGCACCAGAGTCACTAAGCTTCCGGAATCCAACAAGCCTGTAACCGGACATCCATTCACCTGTATTTGGCACAAGTGGGGCTCAGTCTCCGGGGAGACAAGGTCAGCGGTACACACCACCTGAGCATACATTGAACCCCGCCGGGTAACCCCACAATCCATGGGCTCCGTGGTGAGTCCGATTTGGACTGAGAAAAAAATAGCAGATGGGAGCTGCCTCATTGTTTAACATGTGTCCGAGTGCAATGTGAGAATTTCTCGCATTGCACTACTGCGAGAAAATCGCAAGTGAGAAGCCGGCCTAAGGATGTCAGGGACAAGATCATATACCTGCACAAGGCTGGAATGGGCTACAAAACCATAAGTAACATGCTGGGAGAGACAGAGACAAATGTTGGCGTTATAGTAAACAAATGGAAGAAATACAAAATAAGATAAGATAAGATAAACTTTATTGATCCCACAGTGGGGAAATTTGCACATTACTGTAGCTCAATACAGGAGATAAAAAAAGATAAAAACACTATATGTTGCGGGCGGAGGAGGGGACGCTGCGCTCTCCCACTGCTCGGGTCCGGCTGCTGCTGCTGCTGCTGCTCGGTGGTGGCTCGAGCGGTGGGCCGGATCCCGGGGACTCGATCGGCGTTCCTCGTCCGTGAGTGAAATGGGGGTTTTGATTGTGGGGATTTGATATTGTCCGTGATGCCACCCACAGTTGTGGTGAGGTTGTGACACCACCGCTGCTCTGGACGGGGATCCCGGGAGCGGTGACAGGGAGCAGCTTTGATGTTAGTTCTCCCCTCCGTGGGTAGGGGGGTTGGTTGTCCTGGGGCCTGGTGATGGGGTTTGTAGGGATGGATGGCAGGCGGGTTGCGGGGCCTGGTGAGGTGCAGGGTCGCAGGGGCAGCGCTGTGCCGCACGGCACGGTAGTACTCACTCAGCCAATGATGAGGACACAGTTCTCGGTAAAACACACGGCTGGATGGACGGGTCCCACAGACGGCTGCGGTGTTGTTTCTCCCGGCAGGTTGATGGTGACTGCCTTTCCCTGCACCTATGTAGTGTAACGGTTCCAATGGGTTCCCACCGGTAACCCGCTCCCCGGCTTTGATATGGGCCGGAGGAGCCCCTTTTGCCCGCAGGCTCTGGCCCTGGGAACGGTAGCCTTGGCGGTGGCTGTGTTTCCCTCTCTTGGTTGGACTTTTGCCTTCTGTCGGGACTTGGCTGCTGGGAAACCCAGGAGGTTCCCTTAGCTAACGAATTCGGCAAATTCACGGCGACTCCTAGCCTTGCCGGGGTCTGTAAGCCCCTGCCAGATGGTGCTGACTTCTCTTTGTGTACAGGTCCGGTACCGCCGGGCCACCGCCCGTCCACGGTCCTTGCGGTAAACTCCGATAGGCCACTCCTGCAGACTGTCACCACCATCTGCCAACCTTGCTGCTCCGTCCGGGCCACACACCCGGACTAACTTCAGACTGCTCTACTGCTACTTCGCTTCCTTCCACTTTCACCTCTCCAACTCTATCTGACTGTTTTCCCGCCTCCAGGACTGTGTACTCCTCGGTGGGCGGAGACCAACCGCCTGGCTCCACCCCCTGGTGTGGACATCAGCCCCTGGAGGAAGGCAACAAGGGTTTTTGTGTCTGACTTCGGTGTACCTGGCCGGGAGTGTGGGGTGTGTTGGTGTTGTTCTCTGTGGCCCCTGGCTTGTCCAGGGCGCCACACTATACACATGTAATATATACCAATGTACATATACCTAATACAGTAAATAAATATATGTATATGAAGGTGCATATTAGTGATGGCACTGTAGGTGAATTGTCTAATTGAATGATAGCATCATGATGTGTTATACAGTAACTGCAGTTGGAATGAGTGACCTACGGAAGCGCTCCGTCCTGCAGCGAGGATGTTTAAGTCTCTGACTGAAGGAGCTGCTCAGGCCCCCCACGGTTTCATGCAGAGGGTGGTGGGGGTTTTCCATGATTGCTGGCAGCTTTGCTAACATCCTCCTCTCACCCACCACAACCACAGACTAAAGAGGACATCCCAGCACAGAGCTTGACCTCCGTACCAATTTGTCAATCCTGTTCCTGTCCCTTTCAGTACATCCAGCCCCCCAGCAGACCACTCCATCCAAGAAAGCTTCAGGAGAAAGATGGAGGAGCAGCTCCAACAAAACAAAGTCCGAGAGGTTTGGAGTAATATGAATAGGGCAGATGGGCAGATGCTACCACCGTGTCGTAGAATGTCTTTAACAGAGTCCTGCAGACACCAAAGGACCTCAGCCTCTTCAGTAGGTGGAGTCGACTCTGGCCCTTCTTATACAGGACTATATGGAGAGAAGGTATGCACACCATTGACTATGTAAGGGGATTATATGAAAAGCAGAAACTGCTGTGTGAATACTGATATGAAAAATCCAATAGCTATATGTAAGAATGAAATAATAAGAATGGAATCTGCATTGCTGCCATGAACATATTAATAAAGAGAAATTTAGCTATTGAATTGATCAATTCAACAGAGCCCCAACACTACGCCAAAGTATTTCTCTACGTTGGGGTCACACCTGTTGCCAGTTCACATTATATGCATATATAGCCTGGGTATCAGCTTCCCATACACGGTAAGTTTTTTAACTGCATGAGAGGACACACACTAGCTAGGGACCCCAACGTAGAGAAGTCCAACATAGTCCATCTTATTGTTGAGGTGAACACCCAGGTACTTGTAAGAGTCCACTGTCTCAACGTCTTTTCCCTGGATGTTCACCGGTGCTGTAGGGGGTGACTTCCTCCAAAGGTCTATGACCATTTCCTTCATCTTGCTGGCATTTACTTGGAGAGTGTTGGTCTCACACCAGCCAACAAAGTCACTGATGACACCCCTGTATTCCTCGTCATTCCCGTTTGATACACATCCAATGATGGCCGTATCATCCGAGAACTTCTAAAGGTGGCAGTGGTACGAGTTATACCTGAAGTCTGACATGTACAAACTTAACAGAAAGGGTGAGAGGACCGTGCCCTGTGGTGCCCCTGTGCTGCAGACTACCACATCAAACACACAGTCGTGGAGCCTCACATGCTGTGGTCTGTTGGTGAGGTAGTCGATCGTCCATGCTGTCAGCTGCTTGTCCACTCCAGTTCCCTCCAGCTTCCCTCTCAGCAGAGCAGGCCGGATGGTGTTGAAAGCACTGGAGAAGTCAAAGAACATGATCCTCACAGTGTTTCCTGCTTGCTCTAGTTGAGAGAGACATCGGTGCTGCAGGTAGATGACAGCGTCTTCCACCCCGATGCGGGGTTAGTAGGCAAACTGCAGGGGGTCCAGTGCTGGGCTCACCACAGGACGAAGATGGTGTAGGATGAGCCGCTCCATGGTCTTCATCAGATGAGAAGTCAGAGCCACAGGTCTGAAGTGGTTGGGCTCTCTGGGATGTGTGAACTTTGGCACTGGAACCACGCAGGAAGTCTTCCACAGATCAGGAACCCTCTACGCACTCAGGCTCAGATTGAAGATGTGCAGGACCACCTGACAGAGCTGGTCCGCACAGTCTCTGAGAACTCTGGGCTGATTCCATCCGGTCCTGCTGCCTTCCTGATCTTTGCTTTCCTGAGGTGACTTCTCACCTGATCAGCTGTGAGGTGAATGTGAGGCTGGGTTGGAGTGGGAGTTGGGTCTAGTTCTGTTGTGGGTGGGAGTGAGGAGAGTGCAGGAAGAAGAAAGTTGGGGAGCAGCATACAGTGGGTGCTAGTTGGGAGCTGGGGAGTGGGAGAGGTGGTCAAGGGGTCAGAGTCAAATCTATTGAAAAACAAAGTCATTAGCTCACCCCCGATATGTAGGCCCTGTGGCTCCACTAGTGTCTTTGAAGTGGCCAGAGATTTTATTCATATTACTCCAGACCTCTCTGACTTTGTTTTGTTGGAGCTGCTCCTCCATCTTTCTCCTGAAGCTTTCTTTGCCCCTCTGGATCATGTATTTGAGATGTATCTCATCTCCTGTTCTGCATTCACATTTAAAGTGTCTATGCTTTTGGGTATGCAAAACTGCTATTGTCCTGCTGTGCAACTAGTCAATTTTTTTTTTCTTCTCTTTGAGTGGATTCTACCTGTTAGTAATTCTTTCATGTGCCACTCCCCTGTTGGCCAGCTGATGTTCAACTGGGGCATTGAGACATGTATTAAGGTGCTGCACCAGGTCTATGACCATGGTCTGTGTGCGTGCCTCTGGATAAGTGCCTCATAAGTGGCAGAAATATACCAGAAATGTGACCAGAAGGTAAAATTTTGCTTTTTCTAACTAAGTTTGCCACTGACACAATTTATATGTTAAATCCCATACTTACCACATTACTCCCACTATGTTCACCTATGTCCTAACAGTCCTTGCCCCTCTCCTCCTTACTCTCCTTCGATATCCCCACACCCCAGCACCCCTAAACAAATATTCATCTCCCCTTCCCTCCTGCCTTCTCATCTGTCCTCATCTGCTGACCTACTCCTTAACCTCAGATCGCTCCTAATATCACGCAGACCATGCCGTCCACTCTCCTTCTCCCACCTGCTCTCCCTTTCTCTACTCCTTCTCACTGCTGGTGACATAGCCCCCAATCCTGGCCCCCCACAGATGGTACACCCTTCTTTATCACCCACCTACCACTCTCCACATACTAGTAACTACCGCAATCTATCAAACATAAAAACCATTCCCCTCTCATCCACTCCGCCGCCCCCTCTCTCTGGAGCGCTTTGGAATGCCCGTTCAGTGTGTAATAAACTGCTCATCACCGAAACATGGATGACACCATCCAACACTGCCTCCCCTGCTGCACTATGCTACGGTGGCCTTCACTTCTCCCACACTCCTTGCCCTGGAATTAGACAGGGTGGAGGAGTGGGCCTCCTTCTTTCTAACAACTGCAGCTTCACCACAATCCCACCTCTACCCTTCCTTGTCCTGCCTTCCTTTGAAGTGCACTCTGTCTGCATCACTCTCCCTCCAACCTCCAAGTGGCTGTCATATACAGACCCCCGGGCGCTACCACTGCCTTCCTCGACCACTTCTCTGCCTGGCTTCTACACTTTCTCTCTGCTGACATTCCCACCATCATCATGGGTGACTTCAACATCCCCACTGACACCCGCCAATCAGCTGCTTCCAAACTCCTCTCCCTTGCTTCATCTTTTGGCTTAACTCAGTGGTCCACCTCTGCCACCCACAAAGATGGACACACACTAGATCTTATCTTCACCCGCCTCTGTTCCCTTTCTGACCTCACAACTTCCCCCCTCCCCCTATCTGACCACCATCTTCTGACCTTTTCAGCCCTGCCCTCCTCACCTGCCCCCCCCTGTCTGGCACCTAGCACATCCCCGCAGAAACCTTGCACACCTCAACATGCACACCCTCGCCGACTCTATCCTTCCACTGTCCTCCATACCGATCCCTCCACGACACAGACAGTGCCACCACTTTCTACAACACCACTCTCACATCAGCTATTGATTCAGTCGCTCCCCTTGTGCATGGGAGAGTGAGACGAATCAATAGACAGCCCTGGCACAACAACCTCACTAAAAAACTTCGGCAAAAGTCTAGGGCTGCAGAGCGGCGGTGGAAGAAAACGCACTCCCAGGAAGACTTCACCACATTCAAAAATGCAATTCACACATTTCGTTCAGTCCTCACCTCCGCTAAACACGATTACTTCAGAAACCTCATATCCTCGCTAACACACAATCCCAAACAGTTATTCAACACTTTCAACTCCCTCCTTCACCCACCACTGCCCCCTCCAACCTCCCTCATTTCTGCAGAAGACTTTGCCACTTATTTCCAAGAAAAAAATTGACCTAATAAGGCAAGTCTTCTCTGCTCAGCCACCACAACCCCTTCATATAACTGACCACTGCCCCTCTCCCATAAACTTCCTCCCCACCATCACCGAAGAAGAGCTTGCACGTCTTCTCTCAAAAGCGCACCTCACCACCTGCGCACTTGACCCCATGCCATCCCACCTCCTCCCCAACCTCACCACCATCCTTATTCCAGCCTTAACCCATCTCTTCAACCTATCTTTAACAACTGGTACCTTCCCCTCTGCCTTTAAACATGCAACAAAAAATAGAAATGTAGCTCTGGCACACCTTGGAGAAAAAAAGGCAGAAAGTCTTGGGTGGTGCTGAATAAGTTTTTATGGAATACAAAAAGTGAAGTCTGTCCCCACGTTACGGTCGAAATAGGACCTTTCTCAAGGGTTCTATCAGACTGGTGAGGAAAACCAGGACAGAAAAAACATAATGTTATACAACAAAAACATCATGCTATACGACAAAAAACCACAAGTGTGGTATCAGTATCGATAAAACATCGCAACATGATACAACGTACAGCATGAAAAGACATCGTATTATAAGAGAAGAAAGTATACAAGTGAGATATCTGTACAATGAGGTATCGTAGCATGATGAACAGTACAGTACAAATGTTAGTCTCATTGGAATGGTATCGTAGGTCCATAGGGGTACGTATAAGCACATGATACCCATGAATTGTTAGTAGTTCAACAGGAGGTTTCAGTGAACATATGAACATCCAGAATCATGGATGGATGAAGTGACAGATAAGCATTACATACATAAACATACCTAAAACACTCATAAACATACCTAAAACATTAGGAGTCAGTAATCAAATAGCACCAAAGGCGAAATCGCGTGGGATCATCATATACATGAGGATACTAGTTTAGGTACTAGACAAAAAAACAGAGGAGCAATTTAGAGGTTAGGTAAACCGTGACATATAACGCTATCTGGGGTATTTCATAGATACCTGTAACTATGTAACAAAGTTTTCACATAGGTAGTACTATGGTATCGGGAGGAGCCGTACTAGGGTGTCTCAAGGAGGCAGAAGACTAGAGTATAGTCTAAATGAAGAAAGTCGAGGTTAAAGACGGAGGAGGCATTAAGCAGTCGTTTGTTCGGTGCAATCTAATAGCAGATCATACCTGGTCATGTATAGTAGGTCGGGGTGCGCCCAAATGAAATGTATAGTATCAGGCGGGATGATGTCCCAATGAAGAAATGGCATAGTAAGGTGTACTTGTGCAAGTCTCCATGTATATACTACGTATATGGGTATACAGAGGGTAAAAATGCAGTAAAGTACCTGTGATGACAGGGTATAACGGGCCGTGGCAGCTTATCAAGGTGTTTAAATCAGGAAAGCCGGGTCACTGTGGAGGGGACTGTTAAATAACAAACCTTCAAAAAGGTGGGAGAGAAAAGAGGAAGTTAAAGAGGAAGTTTTTCAATGAGAGGCGGGCTCAGAAGGGATAGACAACTCAGTGGTTGGATATGTGTAAATACGTCTTCACATGTCGGTGTGTCATTTAGGTGCACATAAGGGCAGTAAAAAGACATGGAAAAGGTAAGGAGATGCAAACGCAGTAGTGTAGCAAGGTAAATGCCTTCAGTTAAATCAGAGGATGATTCTGTTGTGAGGGATAGAAGGTATGTATGAAATTCAGCAATCACAATCACTAAAGCGGGAGCAAACAAATCCACATGGTATACTACCCTCTGGCCCAGTTTACCTCACGTTGGTGCCAGCTACATGTGTTACAGGGCTAATCTTGAGGGGTATCTGTGAGATTGGAGAAGTATATCAGAAAAGCCTATATGTTAGGTCATAGGACAGGAAACAAGAACACATTCACAGTTAAATCAGAGGATGCTGCTGTTATAAGGGATAGAAGGTATGCATGAAATTCAGCAATCACTAAAGTTGAAGTAAACAAATCCACATGATATGTTACCCTCAGGCCCGGTGTACATCACGTTGGTGCCAGCTATATGTATTGCAGGACTAATCCTGAGGGGTATCTATGAGATTAGAGAGGTATATCAGAAAACCCATATGATAAGCCATAAGACAGGAGACAAGAGTACATTCACATATCACTTGAAGGAGATGGGGATATCAGGTGACCTGTAGGGAGCGCTGGACAGTGCCTATGGTCATGAAAAAACATAGTGAGGCTTAAAGTGGGAGAGGGATATTATTGGTGGTGGAGTGGTACAGACCTGTGTCCGGGTAGGAGCATCCTAGCTGGCTGCTGCACTGGTCAGTAGGTGAGTGCTGCTTTAAGTAGGGGGACCGTGATGAGGCTGGAGCGCGTCACTTCCGGGTTCAGAAGTGGAACGCAGCGCGGGTCAGGTGATGAGGACACCGGCGCATGCGCAGAGCGTTAGCGGTCCGCGCATGCGCACAGCGCGCTCTGGTGAGACGGTGGTGGCTGGTAGAACTGCGGCGCTGTTCCGCGCCTGCGCATAGGCAGTTAATAGCGTTACTGGGATGTAATACTGACCAGAGAATGTGCAGTAGGGGTGGAAGTGCCTTTCTAATGACCTCCTATGGGGACGTAAGCCAGTCATGGTCGGTGATGAGCAGGTGATCACATAGATAAGGGAGCCTAAAGGAATAGAAGGTAAAAATTAGTAACATCCTGATATGAACATTAAACTAGAGTAAAAGGAAAATGGGTTTAGAAAATAAAAACAAAGAATAGGAAATAAAAAATTGAATAATGAAAAATTCAATTGGAAAAGCAAGAGGATAAATGTTATAACATAAATACATGTAAAATGACAGGTGTTAATAGAGCATACTCACATGTCACAGTTACAATCACTGCTGTGTATACAGGAGGTCGCTATGAATGAGAAAAAGTAAAAGAGCGAGCACAAAAGAGTAAGATAAAGACCGCCAAGAGGGTGGGATACCCAAGGTCATGTATTAGATCATATGTGTACTTCATACTCACGGTTTAACTCTTTGGGTTCAAGTGTACCCAGCGTATGTATCCAGAACGTTTCTCTTTCTTTCAGTTTGCGTATCCTATCTCCTCCCCTACGCATAAATGGGAGTGTTCTATAACTTGGAATCTCAGCTGAGCTACTGTGTGATGAGCCATGTCAAAATGATGAGGAATAGGCAACAGGAGTTGCCTGCAGCGGATGGTAGATTTATGCTTACTTATGCGGTCTCGGATATGATGGCTAGTCTCCCCAACATATCTGAGACCGCACGGGCACTTGATGAGGTACACTACGAACGAAGATTCGCAGGTAAAGTCGTTTTTAATGGAAAAGATTTTGCCTGTATTAGGGTGCGTGAATGTATTACCTTTGGTGAGGTTATTGCATTGGAGACAATGCAGGCAGGGGAAGTTGCCCATTTTGGTGGGACCAAGGAAGGTCTGGCGTACTGGTAAGGATGAACCCACGTCGGCTCTGATTAAATTATCTCTAAGGTTCCTGGGCCTTTTGTGGCAAAACACTGGGGGTGTAGAGAATTCAATGATGGAGGGATATGCTTTTTGTAAAAGTGGCCAGTGTTTGGAAATAATCTCTTTGAAGATGGGGGAGAACGGGTGGTAGGTTTGGACGCAATAGGTGCGTGGTGTGGTAGTGTTCTGCCTGTGGGGGCGGGATGACCGATTCATTGCCACCGTTGGGGGGTAACCTCGTGAGATGAATTTTGTGCCCATCTCATGATACCGTAATGCTTGTTGTTGGGGATCTGACACAATCCACTCAATCCGCTTGTGTTGTGAAATCGGTAAAGATTTTTTCATGTGAGGAGGATGACAGCTAGTATAGAGTAGGAGACTGTTTTTGTCAGTAGGTTTGACATAGAGGTCGGTCGTGATGAGCCCTTCAGGAGATAAGATGACCAGAGTGTCCAAAAAATTGATTTGCCTAGGGTCACTATGTATGGTAAATGTGAGGCCTGGTCTGATGGATAAAATGTCTTGGTAAAAGGTACCTAGAAAGTCAGAGTTACCGTGCCATATTACGAAAACGTCATCAATGTATCGTTTCCAAACTATAGCGTGTTTAACCCAAAAAGGGTGATTGTATACAAAAGAGTCCTCAAAATGAGCCATGTAGATGTTAGCGTACGGAGGCGCTACATTAGATCCCATGGCTGTACCCCATTGCTGTATATAAAACTGGTCTTCAAAGAGGAAGAAATTGTGACCAAGGACCAGTTGAAGCAAATCTATGCAAAAAGTGTGTTGTGAAGGCGAGAGGGTCTTATGTTGTTCAAGGAACCAGTTCACTGCCTGAATACCGTCACTATGTTGTATACTTGTATAAAGACTGTCGACATCTAAGGTCACAAGGAGGCAGTCAGGGGGTAGGGAAGTCAAGGTCCTGATATGTGAGAGGAAGTCTGAAGTAGCCTTCACGTATGATGGTAACAGAGGGATCAAGGGTGTCAGGATTTTGTCTAAAGTAATGGCCAGTGGTGACAGGATAGATTCCGTGGAAGCCACGATAGGACGTCCAGGAGGTCTCTGTATATTTTTATGTATCTTGGGCAAAACATAAAAAACAGGAGTCACTGGATTGGACTTGACCAGGAATTTGGCTAGTTTCTTATCTATGGTACCCTGGTGAAGATGGTAATCTAACTTGTCTTTGATGTATTCGCGAATCAAAGGGGTGGGGTCCTTGGGGACAGGAAGGTAAGTGGTTGTATCATTCAGTTGTCGATATATCTCTGAGAGGTAGTATGTCCTGTCAAGAACCACAATTGCGCCCCCTTTGTCGGCTGACTTGATAATAATGTCCTTATTACCCTTGAGTTCCTTAATGGCTAAGCCCTCCTCGGGGGTAATGTTGTTCTTGACTTTATAGTTACCCCTCTCAATGTCCTTAAGTGTGGCGTCAATATCTCTGGATACCAAAGAGATGTAGGTCTCAATGGGGTGGTATGTCCTGGGGGGACTGTAAGTATTGGTCAAACTTAAGTTGAGGTTTCGTAGACAAAAGGTGCCAAGGTCCTGGGTTGTGTTATCGATTGAAGTGTCTCCTTCGGAAGCCGCAAAATGGGCTTTAAGCCGTAGGTTTCTAAAAAAGCACATCATCTCTTGATCGACTAAGAAAGAGTCGAATTTAGGAGTAGGGCAAAACGATAGACCTTTTTGTAATACTTGGGACTCAATATAAGTGAGATTGTATGATGAAATGTTATAGACCAAATTATCAGTTAAGTCTGTCCTACCTGTAATCGGGTCTGTACATGGGTCGACGGGCCTGGTTTTCCTCTGGCTCCTCCTCGTCTTTCTCCTAGGGGTTGTTGTGTTTCTAAAAAACGGGTGGAGTGGGTAGAGTGGGAATCGCTGTCTGAACCGGAAGAAGCTGAATATCTATAGAAATTAGGACGGCGTTGAGGATTAGAATCCAGGGAGCGTCACCAGTAAACATGGTCTTTTGCGTAGTCCTCCTGGTCCCTGATGAATTTTAGTCGTTTGCATTCTTGCAGGGTCTTCTGAAAATTTTCAATGGACTCCTTGGATTTTTGCTTCAGCTTCTCCCATTCAGCGCTGGGTAGAGTGTTACAAAATTGGTCCTCAATGGACTTGATCTTTGGTTCTAATTTGCTGATCTCCTTCTGGAGGTACTCAATAGTCAGAATAATGATGTCCATAGAGCATTTATTTAAAATGCTTTCATATTTGGTGCAGTACTCGGGGTTATCTGAAAAGAGTGTGGGGCGTAGGGGCACCTAAAGTCCTCGTGGGATTCTTTGCACACGATGATATTCCGCTAGGGTAGCGCAGTGCAGGTCAAGGGCAGTGTGCCTCCTCAGCTCTTTGTCGTAATTACGGGTACGTAACTCTTCTGATGGGACTGAAAGGAATGCACGAGGTGTGGTGACTCGAGACAGGATGTTGGTCACTTCATCTAGTCCATATGAAAAGGTAGTGAATGACATTGGTGCAGGAAAAAAATCTTGGTAATAGGAGCCCAGGGAAAAATACGTCCAACAGCAATAATAAACCTGGCTCACTATCTAGTAAATAGCCACTAAAAATAGAAATGTGGGAGATTCAAAAAGGTGGGAGAGAAAAGAGGAAGTTAAAGAGGAAGTTTTTCAATGAGAGGCGGGCTCAGAAGGGATAGACAACTCAGTGGTTGGATATGTGTAAATACGTCTTAACATGTCGGTGTGTCATTTAGGTGCACATAAGGGCAGTAAAAAGACATAGTGCTATGTACCTGTTACAAAAGGTAAGGAGATGCAAACGTAGTAGTGTAGCAAGGTAACTGCATTCAGTTAAATCTGAGGATGATTCTGTTGTGAGGGATAGAAAGTATGTTCTATCCCTCATAACAGCAGCATCCTCTGATTTAACTGTGAATGTGTTCTTGTTTCCTGTCCTATGGCCTAACATATGGGCTTTTCTGATATACTTCTCCAATCTCACAGATACCCCTCAGGATTAGCCCTGTAACACATGTAGCTGGCACCAACGTGAGGTAAACCGGGCCAGAGGGTAGTATACCATGTGGATTTGTTTGCTCCCGCTTTAGTGATTGCTGAATTTCATACATACCTTCTATCCCTCACAACAGAATCATCCTCTGATTTAACTGAAGGCATTTACCTTGCTACACTACTGCGTTTGCATCTCCTTACCTTTTGTAACAGGTACATAGCACCATGTCTTTTACTGTCCTTATGTGCACCTAAATGACACACCGACATGTGAAGACGTATTTACACATATCCAACCACTGAGTTGTCTATCCCTTCTGAGCCCGCCTCTCATTGAAAAACTTCCTCTTTAACTTCCTCTTTTCTCTCCCACCTTTTTGAAGGTTTGTTATTTAACAGTCCCCTCCACAGTGACCCGGCTTTCCTGATTTAAACACCTTGATAAGCTGCCACGGCCCGTTATACCCTGTCATCACAGGTACTTTACTGCATTTTTACCCTCTGTATACCCATATACCTAGTATATACATGAAGACTTGCACAAGTACACCTTACTATGCCATTTCTTCATTAGGACATCATCCCGCCTGATACTATACATTTCATTTGGGCCCACCCCGACCTACTATACATGACCAGGTATGATCTGTTATTAGATTGCACTGAACAAACGACTGCTTAATGCCTCCTCCGTCATTAACCTCGACTTTCTTCATTTAGACTACACTCTAGTCTTCTGCCTCCTTGAGACACCCTAGTACGGCTCCTCCCGATACCATAGTACTACCGATGTGGAAACTTTGTCACATAGTTACAGGTATAATATATCATACAAAAATTGCGCAACTCGACATATAAAAAATTTCAAATTTTTATTATTACATAATTTAATAAACAAAAGTATCAATAATACTTTTATCAATCAATATCATTTATACAAGAAAATGCCATGGCAGATGACATGACCAGTGATACCATAAATTCACCCTTGAATATTACCTGCTTAACCCAGCAGGAAGTACGCCGCCGCCTCAAAATCACTAAGGTTGACAAATCTCCGGGCCCGGATGGCATACACCCCAGAGTACTACAGGAATTGAGTTCTGTGATAGATAGACCATTATTTTTAATCTTCTCAGATTCCTTAATAACAGGGTCGGTACCGCAGGACTGGCGCATAGCAAATGTGGTGCCAATATTCAAAAAGGGGACAAAAACTGAGCCGGGAAATTATAGGCCGGTAAGTTTAACCTCTACGGTTGGTAAAATCCTTGAGGGTTTCTTGAGAGATGCTATACTGGAGTATCTCAAGAAAAATACCGTAACCTTATGACAGAGTATCAACATGGGTTTATGAGGGATCGATCCTGTCAAACTAATTTGATCAGCTTCTATGAAGAGGTAAGTTCAAGTCTGGACCAGGGAAATGCAGTGGATGTTGTGTATATGGACTTTTCAAAAGCTTTTGATACGGTGCCACACAAAAGGCTGGTACATAAAATGAGAATAATGGGGATAGGGGAAAATATGTGTAACTGGGTTAAAAACTGGCTCAGTGATAGGAAACAAAGGGTGGTTATTAATGGTACGTACTCGGACTGGGTCTCAGTTCATAGTGGGGTACCACAGGGGTCAGTATTGGGCCCGCTTCTTTTCAACATATTTATAAATGACCTTGTTGGGGGCATGCGGAGTAGAATTTCAATATTTGCAGATGATACTAAACTCTGCAGGGTAATCAATACAGAGGAGGATAATTTTAGATTACAGGGAGATTTATGTAAATTGGAGGATTGGGCTGAGAAGTGGCAATTGAAGTTTAATGTAGATAAATGTAAGGTCATGCACTTGGGTAGAGGAAATAACATTTATGATTATGTACTTAATTGTAGAACACTGGGTAAAACAGACACAGAAAAAGACTTGGGTGTATGGGTGGATGGTAAACTTCACTTTAGTGGACAGTGTCAGGCAACTGCTGCCAGGGCTAATAAAATAATGGGATGTATTAAAAGATGTATAAGTGTTCATGAAAAAAATATAGTTCTACCTCTGTACAAGTCACTAGTGCGACCGCACTTAGAATACTGTGTACAATTCTGGTCACCGATATATAAGAAGGACATAGCTGAACTGGAGAGGGTGCAGAGAAGAGCCACCAAGATTATTAGAGGAATGGGTGGGCTGCAATACCAAGACAGGTTATTAAACTTGGGGTTATTTAGTTTGGAAAAACGAAGGCTTAGGGGGGATCTAATCACAATGTATAAATATATGAGGGGACAGTACAGAGACCTTTCCAAAGATATTTTTACACCTAGGCCTGCGACTGGAACACGGGGGCATTCGCTACGTCTTGAGGAAAGAAGGTTTAATCATAATCACAGGCGAGGATTCTTTACTGTACGAGCAGTGAGACTGTGGAACTCTCTGCCGCATGATGTTGTAATGAGTGATTCATTACTAACATTTAAGCAGAGCCTGGATGCCTTTCTTGAAAAATTTAATATTACCAGTTATGTATATTAGATTTTATGACAGGGTATTGATCCAGGGAACTAGTCTGATTGCCGGATGTGGAGTCAGGAAGGACATTTTTTCCCCATTGGAACTTGTTTGCCACATTGGGGTTTTTTTTGCCTTCCTCTGGATCAACAAGTTAGACTACGGGTTGAACTAGATGGACTTAGAGTCTCCCTTCAACCTTAAAAACTATGATACTATGATACTATGAATAAGTGGACATGGCGTCAGCAGGGAAGTAAAGACAAAAGACAATTGTTTCACAAAAAATCTAAATAATAATACATAGCAAAAATTTGCTGGCCAAGTATACAAAGTACACATATGCGTGATAATTTTAATTTTGATACGATAAGCGCATCCCCAATGTATGTAATACAGTAAATCAAGGGGAAAAAAACCCAAACCACATGTAGATGTTAATAGGCGGGCAGTGTAAGCAGAAAAAATACCTAGTGGTGTTAATAAAGTTGGTAAATATTGCTAATTATTCAATAAAAAGGCTAACTGCAATTAGAAGTAAACGTCATCAAGAGAAAATATATAGTCAGGCTCAATGAATAACCAACCACCACGATAAATCCTGCAGGCACTGATTGCCAAGGAGACCAGTCTGTCTAATCAGGGGATCACTATAATAATCACGAGTATGTTAAAGCCATCAGAGTGAGTGCATAATTACCTAGGGAAACAAAGGTCTTGTCTGGAAACTCCTACACGCGTTTCGACGGGCAGTCTTTTTCCAGGGAGAGAGTATAATAAACGTTTGAATGTACCGCTCTTAAATAGTACGGGGAATCAGCTGATAGGGTCTGCAAACATGTGACTGCAGCTAAAGACATCACTTCCTGTGTGGCGCATGGCAACGCCGACGCCACCGTCGTCACTGTCGCTAGGGGCGTCTCCAGGTGTAGCGCGACGCACATTGGAACAACGAAACGTCACCACCCAGTATAGACGCCCCCGGCTGCATAGACGAGGGAGAAGTCATGCGCACAAGTGAGTCCACAATTCTGCCGTATAAACGGTAAAAGACAGGCAGGAGCCGTCTACCTTAGAGAAGAGGAGGATGCAGTTTAAATCATTGTGGCACAGTTTGATACAGGAAAGCAGTAATACAATGAATAAAAATAATGGCCAAGTCAATATATAGTGATAAAAAGTTGGAAACAGGACAAATACTATATTAGGACAAAAAACTAATATATTATATTATATAATATAAAAGGACAAAAAACTAATAGTGTTGTATATAAATTGAATCAATATAAATGTCTATCCACAGATGTGACAATATTAAAAAGTAATACAAAAAATATATGCATAATTATTGTATATAAAATGCTAAGTATAGTAACAATAAAAATATATAAGGAAGAATCCTCTTTATGCATACATATATATTAAGTGTAAAGTGCGATTGTGCAATAGTAATAAATATAAAGTGGAAATGAACATACATATTACACATGTATAAGCTACATTAATAAAAAATTGTATGGCGACAGCCAAAACACCAATAAGAAAAAATATATAAGTGATGGTGATAAGTGAAAATGCAACAAAAAGTAATAATTAATGTTGAATAAAAACTGTCAAGTTATGATGTATGTGAAAAAATTGAACACATGTATGTGATAGAAAAGTGTATGTAAGTGATCATGTGAAAAATAATTGAAGTATATATGATGATAACTACCTAGGGAAACAAAGGTCTTGTCTGGAAACTCATACGCGCGTTTCGACGGGCAGTCTTTTTCCAGGGAGAGAGTATAATAAATGTTTGAATGTACCGCTCTTTAATAGTACGGGGAATCAGCTGATAAGGTCTGCAAACACGTGACTGCAGCTAAGGACATCACTTCCTGTGTGGCGCATGGCAACGCCGACGCCACCGTCGTCACTGTCGCTAGATAGAAATGTGATAGAAAAGTGTATGTAAGTGATCATGTGAAAAATAATTGAAGTATATATGATGCATAATGAAGACCAATAACAAAAAAAAAATAAAATATTTTTTATACGCATCACCACGCAGAATGTCTCATGCAGAGCAGAGCAGTACATAATTCAATAATTGTAATATTAGCTGAAATAGATAAAAAAATTTGTGTTAAACTTAAAACCATAAAACCTAAAAACACTAATAAAAACAAAAATGATACAATGATCAGAGAAAAGATGAAAAGCTTAAATTTTCGTTAAGTCCCGCCGGTTGTAGGGTCCCTAGCGTCCAAATCCACCTGGCTTCTCTTTGAGCCAGGATTTGACTCAAACTACCACCTCGAAGGTCTGTGTGTATTCGATCAATACCCTTGATACGAAGACCAGAGGGATCACAAGAATGATACAACTTAAAGTGTTTAGGGAGAGTTTTTAACAGTTCCACATTGTCTTCATTTGTTTGTTTTGCAACATGGAAGCGGCTATATACAGGTATGTGTGCTACATTATGGTTCTGCTTTTAACTTTATCTAGGAGGCCTCATGGCACATGAAATACAGAATATAGAGTAGGACCCCCCTATTGAGATTTGCCGTGACGTTGGCAGGGGTGGCTCAAAAAATTGATCAATTATTTGCTAAAAATCTTATTTTTTTTATTATAGTACAGTTGGAATAAATCTGTGAATTTTCACTTTTTATATGATGCATGCCAATTTCAGATCGTGCTGGCTCCTTTTTTTCTCTGTTATGACTGTAGTTATGCTACAATTTCTGGTGACTGACCATCACCATACCATGCACGCCTGATTTTGCTTTGCAATGTATTCCTCCTGTTGGTAGCTGTTCAGATTCAGTTACCTCACCCCTTTCCACAGGCAATGCTAATTAAGCACCATTCTTGGATCTGGTCCGCCTTTATCAATGGTTGCTGTTTGGCACTGGGAGGATCAGTTCTGATATAGTCCTGGTATGTGTAGAGCTTGCTCCAGATGATGGGACCTGGGCTGGTCTCTATCCACAATTGCCTTTTTTGCAACATGGAAGCGACTATATACAGGTTACAGGTATGTGTGCTCCATTATGGTTCTGCTTTTAACTTTATCTAGGAGGCCGCATGGCACATGAAATACAGAATATAGAGTAGGACCCCCCTATTGAGATTTGCCGTGACGTTGGCAGGGGTGGCTCAAAAAATTGATCAATTATTTGCTAAAAATCTCATTTTTTTTATTATAGTACAGTTGGAATAAATCTGTGAATTTTCACTTTTTATATGATCCATGCCAATTTCAGATCGTGCTGGCTCCTTTTTTTCTCTGTTATGACTGTAGTTATGCTACAATTTCTGGTGACTGACCATCACCATACCATGCACGCCTGATTTTGGTTTGCAATGTATTCCTCCTGTTGGTAGCTGTTCAGATTCAGTTACCTCACCCCTTTCCACAGGCAATGCTAATTAAGCACCATTCTTGGATCTGGTCCGCCTTTATCAATGGTTGCTGCTTGGCACTGGGAGGATCAGTTCTGACATCACTACCTGTGTGGCGCATGGCAACGCCAACGCCACCGTCGTCGTTTACGCCCCTAGCGACAGTGACGACGGTGGCGTCGGCGTTGCCATGCGCCACACAGGAAGTGATGTCCTTAGCTGCAGTCACGTGTTTGCAGACCTTATCAGCTGATTCCCCGTACTATTTAAGAGCGGTACATTCAAACATTTATTATACTCTCTCCCTGGAAAAAGACTGCCCGTCGAAACGCGCGTATGAGTTTCCAGACAAGACCTTTGTTTCCCTAGGTAATTATCATCATATATACTTCAATTATTTTTCACATGATCACTTACATACACTTTTCTATCACATACATGTGTTCAATTTTTTCACATACATCATAACTTGACAGTTTTTATTCAACACTAATTATCACTTTTTGTTGCATTTTCACTTATCACCATCACTTATATATTTTTTCTTATTGGTGTTTTGGCTGTCACCATACAATGTTTTATTAATGTAGTTTATACATGTGTAATATGTATGTTCATGTCCACTTTATATTTATTACTATTGCACAATCGCACTTTACACTTAATATATATGTATGCATAAAGATGATTCTTCCTTATATATTTTTATTGTTACTATACTTAGCATTTTCTATACAATAATTATGCATATATTTTTTGTATTACTTTTTAATATTGTCACATCTGTGGATAGACATTTATATCGATTCAATTTATATAAAACACTATTAGCTTTTTGTCTTTTTATATTATATAATATAATATATTAGTTTTTTGTCCTAATATAGTATTTGTCCTGTTTCCAACTTTTTATCACTATATATTGAGTTGGCCATTATTTTTATTCATTGTATTACTGCTTTCCTGTATCAAACTGTGCCACAATGATTTAAACTGCATCCTCCTCTTCTCTAAGGTAGACGGCTCCTGCCTGTCTTTTACCGTTTATACGGCAGAATTGTGGACTCACTTGTGCGCATGCGCGCTGACTTCTCCCTCGTCTATGCAGCCGGGGGCGTCTATACTGGGTGGTGACGTTTCGTTGTTCCAATGTGCGTCGCGCTACACCTGGAGACGCCCCTAGCGGCAGTGACGACGGTGGCGTCGGCGTTGCCATGCGCCACACAGGAAGTGATGTCCTTAGCTGCAGTCACGTGTTTGCAGACCCTATCAGCTGATTCCCCGTACTATTTAAGAGCGGTACATTCAAACGTTTATTATACTCTCTCCCTGGAAAAAGACTGCCCGTCGAAACGCGCGTAGGAGTTTCCAGACAAGACCTTTGTTTCCCTAGGTAATTATGCACTCACTCTGATGGCTTTAACACACTCGTGATTATTATAGTGATCCCCTGATTAGACAGACTGGTCTCCTTGGCAATCAGTGCCTGCAGGATTTATCGTGGTGGTTGGTTATTCATTGAGCCTGACTATATATTTTCTCTTGATGACGTTTACTTCTAATTGCAGTTAGCCTTTTTATTGAATAATTAGCAATATTTACCAACTTTATTAACACCACTAGGTATTTTTTCTGCTGACACTGCCCGCCTATTAACATCTACATGTGGTTTGGGGTTTTTTTCCCCTTGATTTACTGTATTACATACATTGGGGATGTGCTTATCGTATCAAAATTAAAATTATCACGCATATGTGTACTTTGTATACTTGGCCAGCAAATTTTTGCTATGTATTATTATTTAGATTTTTTGTGAAACAATTGTCTTTTGTCTTTACTTCCCTGCTGACGCCATGTCCACTTATTGATACTTTTGTTTATTAAATTATGTAATAATAAAAATTTGAATTTTTTATATGTCGAGTTGCGCAATTTTTGTATGATATATTGTTAGTGTAGCGCTGACATAGGGTCATACAGTTGCTTAGGCTTAACCGCCTTTTCATGACCTAATAATTAGCAAAGATGTTTGATCTATTGTAATTTTCTGTGGTTTCCACAGGTCCTTTTTGCTGTATAACCATGGATTATAAAGCCAGAGTTACTAACTGGCAAGCACAAGTGGCGCATGACTTCAGCAGCGAAGTGACTATTGATACTAATGATCAGAATGGTATTCCAGTTTTGCAATTCCAGATTAAGAAATTACTCCAAAAACACACCAAGATTTGGTGGAACAAGATTTATCTGGAGAACTACATTAAGAAAGGATTGGTCCCACGAGGGCTACGGGTTCAAGTGTTCCCGTCATTTCCGGTTAATGATGATGTATTTACTACTAAGTGGGAAAAGGTCTGTTTTGATAGTTCTATTCAATTAATGGGACTTCTTGTTGAATTAAATCAGAGTTCCCTCAGTACATTGGAATTGGAACTGGATGATTTGAAAGTTAAGCTGCAAAATAGCTGTCCATCTGAGGCTTTTGGACTATTTAATAGTACTATGGAGAAAGCTGTGGATGAATGGGAGAAAGATATACGTGAAAGGCAATCAAAAAAGTTATTACGAGATACAACCGATTTTCAACAGAAAAAAATCTATAGGTGGCACCGTACACCAAATACTGGCAATATAAAACGGTCCTTATCGGTTTCATCAAGATCATCGGCTGGTGACATTTCTGATACTTCATCTATCACAACGAGATCTGGGAACATTGGTAAACGAAAATATAACAAGACCTTCAGTTCAAACAAACGACCACAAAACACCACGTCGAACAAAAATCAACCTAAGGTAATTAATCTATCGGATCATGAGTTTTCTGATATTGAATTGCAGTTACTAGCAAAGGGCCTTACTTTTTCACCTAGCATGAAGTTTGATACCTTTACTGCAATAAAGGATGTGCATTGCTTTGCTAGGTCTCTGCTCCTTAAGAAATGGTTCCACAATAAAGAACTACAGAAAAATTTTCCTTCACTTGATGAGCAGACGGCTTTACAGATCTTAGAGGAACTTGCTATTGAACACAATAATCCGTCATTAGGTAAGGTTCCACAATCTCTTAAACCTAGATCCAAGAAATTTCCTCCATTGACATTGTGTTCTAATATTGATGTTTTTGTTCAGCTAGTTTCAGAGGATTTGTCAAATATTCCAAAGAATATCTATTGAGACAATTTGTCTCCAATGGAGCGTAGTTGTCTCAGACGTCTTAAGAGCCTGAAAGACGTTGTCTATAAGACAGCTGATAAAGGAGGCAACGTGGTTGTGTGGCCAAATAGGTTATATGAAGCCAAAGCTTACAGGTTGTTAAGGGACCGTGCTTGCTATCAAAAATTGACGTTTAAGCCTTTGTCATCGTATAGGAGTGAAATCCTAAAGATTCTGCAGACAGCCTTGGACAGGAGTTTGATTACTAAAGAAGTATTGGATCTCCTTTATGTTAAGGAACCATCTGTTTCTACGTTGTACTTGTTGCCGAAAGTCCATAAGAACTCGAAGAACCCTCCAGGTAGGCCAATAATTTCTGGCATAGGCAGTTTGACGGAAAAGATTGGCAAATATATTGATGCTTTCTTGAAGCCGTTGGTTGAAACCATTCCATCGTACACACGAGATACATCGGATTTTTTACAAAAAATTGACTCTCTTCACATTGATGATGATATGTTATTGGTCACCTGTGACATTGAATCGTTGTATACTAGTATCCGGCACAGTGATGGCCTTAAGGCGGTTTCATTCTTTCTATCTATGACTAACTACATGAGGGAAGAAAATGAATTTTTGTTATTGATGTTGGAGTTTTTGTTGAGAAAGAATTTTTTTATTTTTAATGGATCCTTCTACCTGCAGCTACAGGGGACGGCCATGGGCGCGGCTTGTGCGCCGTCCTACGCTAATTTGTTCCTGGGGCTGTGGGAGAGGGATCTATTTTCTTTGGACAATCATCCATCAATGGACCGGGTCATATTTTGGACCCGGTACATTGATGATGTATTTTTGATATGGCGAGGTACCACTGATGAGCTCCGGCGCTTCTTTTGTACATTAAACTCCAACCACCTCAACATTAAATTGACATACAAGTCGGATCCATACCAAATAGATTTATTGGATGTTCTTGTCATAAAGGATGAAGAGGGTTGTTTACAGACAGATATCTTTCGTAAAGAAACATCAGTAAACTCTGGTTTGCATGCATCATCTTCACACCCTGAACATGTGATCAATTCTGTCCCCATTGGCCAATTCCTTAGGCTCAGACGTATTTGTTCAACAAAGGAAGTGTTCGAAAAACAAGCAATGGACCTCCAGGAGAGATTTTTACAACGTGGCTACAGAAAGCGAAGTATTAAAAGAGCTTTTAACTGGGCTAAATACACACCCCGATGGGACTTAGTCTATCCGAAGAACAAACCCAAGGAAATACCCAAGGTAAGACTGGTCACACAGTACCATTCACAGTGGGGGATGATGATCAATGTTTTTAAAAAACATTGGCCTATCCTATTGGCGGATCCTGTACTTAAGGAATATTTGACCAATCTGCCAACCATCACAGCTCTTCAATCTTGTAATTTAAAAGATCATTTGGTGAAGAGCTATTATAGCCCTACTTATCAAAAGCTGATTTCATCTACTAGTGTATCACAAGTTTGGGGGTGTAAAAAATGCGGTAATTGCATAGCTTGTCCAAATATAGAAACATCAAAAACGTTCCTATCATCTGGAGGGAAAGAATACGTGATTACACAAACTATCACTTGCTCAACGAAGATGGTCATATACCATGCTACGTGCCCTTGCTCCAAAATATATGTTGGATTGACAAGAGCCTTGAAAATCAGAGCTAGAGAACATGTTAGAGACATCTTGGCAGCTACAAATGAAGACAATGTGGAACTGTTAAAAACTCTCCCTAAACACTTTAAGTTGTATCATTCTTGTGATCCCTCTGGTCTTCGTATCAAGGGTATTGATCGAATACACACAGACCTTCGAGGTGGTAGTTTGAGTCAAATCCTGGCTCAAAGAGAAGCCAGGTGGATTTGGACGCTAGGGACCCTACATCCGGCTGGACTTAACGAAAATTTAAGCTTTTCATCTTTTCTCTGATCATTGTATCATTTTTGTTTTTATTAGTGTTTTTAGGTTGTATGGTTTTAAGTTTAACACAATTTTTTTTATCTATTTCAGCTAATATTACAATTATTGAATTATGTACTGCTCTGCTCTACATGAGACATTCTGCGTGGTGATGTGTATATTAGTCACAGGAGGAAGAAAGGAGAATTTTAGAAGATACGGATGTACTAACAGCTCAATTAAAAAATAAAAAATAATTTATTTTTTTTTTGTTATTGGTCTTCATTATGCATCATATATACTTCAATTATTTTTCACATGATCACTTACATACACTTTTCTATCACATACATGTGTTCAATTTTTTCACATACATCATAACTTGACAGTTTTTATTCAACATTAATTATCACTTTTTGTTGCATTTTCACTTATCACCATCACTTATATATTTTTTCTTATTGGTGTTTTGGCTGTCACCATACAATTTTTTTTAATGTAGTTTATACATGTGTAATATGTATGTTCATGTCCACTTTATATTTATTACTATTGCACAATCACACTTTACACTTAATATATATGTATGCATAAAGATGATTCTTCCTTATATATTTTTATTGTTACTATACTTAGCATTTTCTATACAATAATTATGCATATATTTTTTGTATTACTTTTTAATATTGTCACATCTGTGGATAGACATTTATATCGATTCAATTTATATACAACACTATTAGCTTTTTGTCCTTTTATATTATATAATATAATATATTAGTTTTTTGTCCTAATATAGTATTTGTCCTGTTTCCAACTTTTTATCACTATATATTGAGTTGGCCATTATTTTTATTCATTGTATTACTGCTTTCCTGTATCAAACTGTGCCACAATGATTTAAACTGCATCCTCCTCTTCTCTAAGGTAGACGGCTCCTGCCTGTCTTTTACCATTTATACGGCAGAATTGTGGACTCACTTGTGCGCATGAGCGCTGACTTCTCCCTCGTCTATGCAGCCGGGGGCGTCTATACTGGGTGGTGACGTTTTGTTGTTCCAATGTGCGTCGCGCTACACCTGGAGACGCCCCTAGCGGCAGTGACGACGGTGGCGTCGGCGTTGCCATGCGCCACACAGGAAGTGATGTCCTTAGCTGCAGTCACGTGTTTGCAGACCCTATCAGCTGATTCCCCGTACTATTTAAGAGCGGTACATTCAAACGTTTATTATACTCTCTCCCTGGAAAAAGACTGCCCGTCGAAACGCGCGTAGGAGTTTCCAGACAAGACCTTTGTTTCCCTAGGTAATTATGCACTCACTCTGATGGCTTTAACACACTCGTGATTATTATAGTGATCCCCTGATTAGACAGACTGGTCTCCTTGGCAATCAGTGCCTGCAGGATTTATCGTGGTGGTTGGTTATTCATTGAGCCTGACTATATATTTTCTCTTGATGACGTTTACTTCTAATTGCAGTTAGCCTTTTTATTGAATAATTAGCAATATTTACCAACGTTATTAACACCACTAGGTATTTTTTCTGCTTACACTGCCCGCCTATTAACATCTACATGTGGTTTGGGTTTTTTTTCCCCTTGATTTACTGTATTACATACATTGGGGATGTGCTTATCGTATCAAAATTAAAATTATCACGCATATGTGTACTTTGTATACTTGGCCAGCAAATTTTTGCTATGTATTATTATTTTGATTTTTTGTGAAACAATTGTCTTTTGTCTTTACTTCCCTGCTGACGCCATGTCCACTTATTAATACTTTTGTTTATTAAATTATATAATAATAAAAATTTGAATTTTTTATATGTCGAGTTGCGCAATTTTTGTATGATATATTGTTAGTGTAGCGCTGACATAGGGTCATACAGTTGCTTAGGCTTAACCGCCTTTTCATTACCTAATAATTAGCAAAGATGTTTGATCTATAGTTACAGGTATCTATGAAATACCCCAGATAGCGTTATATGTTACGGTTTACCTAACCTCTAAATTGCTCCTCTGTTTTTCTGTCTAGTACCTAAACTAGTATCCTCATGTATATGATGATCCCACACGATTTCGCCTTTAGTGCTATTTGATTACTGACTCCTAATGTTTTAGGTATGTTTATGAGTGTTTTAGGTATGTTTATGTATGTAATGCTTATCTGTCACTTCATCCATCCATGATTCTGGATGTTCATATGTTCACTGAAACCTCCTGTTGAGTTAACTAACAATTTATGGGTCTCATGTGCTTATACGTACCCCTATGGACCTACGATACCATTCTAATGAGACTAACATTTGTACTGTACAGTTCAGCATGCTACGATACCTCATTGTACAGATATCTCACTTGTATACTTTCTTCTCTTATAATATGATGTCTTTTCATGCTGTACGTTGTATCATGTTGCGATGTTTTATCGATACTGATACCACACTTGTGGTTTTTTTGTCGTATAACATGATGTTTTTGTTGTATAACATTATGTTTTTTCTTTCCTGTTTTTCCTCACCAGTCTGATAGAACCCTTGAGAAAGGTCCTATTTGGACTGTAACGTGGGGACAGACTTCACTTTTTTTATTCAATAAAAACTTATTCAGCACCACCCAAGACTTTCTGCCTTTTTTTCTCCAAGGTGTGCCGGAGCTACATTTCTATTTTTAGCGGCTATTTTTTCTCCAGAGCACCCTACTAGATAGTGAGCCAGGTTTATTGTTGCTTTTAAACATGCAACAGTCACACCTATCCTAAAGAAACCTTCCCTCGATCCAGCCCCTACTACCAGCTATCGCCCCATATCACTACTCCCACTTGCCTCAAAACTCCTGGAACAGCATGTCCATACTGAACTTTCCTCCCACCTCTCCTCTAACTCTCTCTTTGACAACCTACAGTCCGGCTTCCGTCCACATCATTCTACCGAAACTGCCCTGACTAAAATTACGAATGACTTACTGCCAAAGCTAACAAGCACTTCTCTATACTCCTACTTCTAGACCTGTCCTCAGCCTTTGATACCGTTGACCACTCCCTCCTATTACAGACACTCTCTTCCCTTGGTGTCAGAGATCTTGCCCTCTCTTGGATCTCTTCATACCTTTCAAATCGCACTTTCAGTGTCTCTCACTCTCACACAACCTCTTCATCCCGCCATCTCTCTGTTGGCGTCCCTCAAGGCTCTGTCCTAGGACCCTTACTTTTTTCTATCTACACATTTGGCCTGGGACAACTCATAAAGTCCCATGGCTTCCAATACCACCTATATGCCGACGACACCCAGATCTACCTCTCTGGCCCAGATGCCACATCTCTGCTGTCCAAAATCCCAAAACGTCTATCTGCTATATCCTCCTTCTTCTCCTCTCACTTCCTAAAGCTCAATATGGCCAAAACTGAACTAATCATCTTTCCTCCGTATCACCTATACTCTCCACCTGATCTATCTATTACAATAAATAACACTATGCTCACGCCAGTACCCAAAGTTCGCTGCCTCGGAGTGACCTTTGACTCTGCCTTATCCTTCATACCACACATCCACTACCTCCTGCCGTCTTCAACTCAAAAATATTTCCAGAATCCGGCCTTTCCTCAATTCGCAATGTACTAAAATGCTAGTGCATGCCCTCATAATCTCCTGCCTCGACTACTGTAACATCCTTCTCTGTGGCCTCCCTGCCAACACGCTCGCCCCTCTCCAGTCCATCCTTAACTCTGCTGCCCGACTGATCCACCTCGCTCCTCAATACCACCCCGCTTCTCCCCTCTGTATGTACCTCCACTGGCTCCCAATCTTCCACCGTATCCAATTCAAACTACTAACACTGGCCTACAAAGCTGTGCATAATCTCTCTCCTCCGTATATCTCCGAACTAATCTCCCACTACACTCCAACACGTCACCTCCGGTCCTCCCAAGATCTCCTTCTCTCCTCCTCTCTCATTCGCTCCTCACGCAACCGACTGCAAGACTTCTCCCGAGCATCCCCAGTCGCTGCCTCAACACGTCAGACTATCCCCTACCCTTGCAAACTTCAAACGGAACCTGAAAACTCACCTGTTCAGAAATGCCTACAATCTACAATGAACTTGCTGCCGCCCGACCACCGTGCGGAGCTGCCGCCCGACCACCGTGCGGAGCTGCCGTCCGACCACCATGCAGAGCTGCCGCCCGACCACCGTGCGGAGCTGCTGCCCAATCTACACCCCACCTACTGTCTCCTCCCCATAATCCTATAGAATTTTAAGCCCGCAAGGGTAGGGCCCTCTTCCCTCTGTACTAGTCTGTCTACTATAACTTGTATATGTATTCTGTATGTAACCCCCTTCTCATGTACAGCACCATGGAATTAATGGTGCTCTATAAATAAATAATAATAATAATCCTTCTGTACTATCCTCAGTTCCTCTTTGTTTCCAGATCTGAAGGCCCTCTTCTCTTTCAACAGGGCCTTCAGCTCTGAGGTCACCCATGGTTTATTGTTGGAGAAGCACTGTACCTTCTTAGTTGGCACTATGTTCTCCACACAGAAGGTCATGTAGTCAGTGATGCAGTGGGTCAGGGCATTGATGTCCTCGCCGTGAGGCCTGCAGAGTTCCTGCCAGTCCGTACATTCAAACAGTCCCTCAGGGCCTCACTGCAGTCCTCAGACCACAGCCTTATCACCTTCTTGATGGGGGGTTTCCTCTTCACAATGGGGATTTAGGTGGAGTGGTGAAGGACCAAATTATGATCTGAGTGACCGAGCGGGGGGAGGGGTGATGCGCTGTAAGCCACCTCGATGTTGGCAAACAGCAGATCCAGAGTTTTGTTGTCTGTTGTGTGGCAATCAACATACTGTTTGAAGTTAGGGAGAGTGGAAGAGGGGGAAGCATGATTGAAGTCCCCAGAGATAATAATTAGGGACTGCGGGTGTGCCATCTGTAGCTGAGAGACAGTGGTGTGAATGAGTATCAATCAACATTATCTGGGGCTCCATGCAAAATTCTACGTCGTGGGGTATCCAGGATCATGAGGAAGGTGAGAGATCAGCCTAAAATTACTCGAGGGAAAATTATTAATGATCTCAGGGCAGCTGGTACCACAGTCACCGAGAAAACCATTGGTAACACATTACGCTGTAATGGATTAAAATCCTGCAATGCCCGCAAAGTCCCACTGCTCAAGAAGGCACATGTGCAGGCCCATCTGCAGTTTGCCAATGAACACCTGGGTGATTCTGAGAGTGATTGTTACGGGGGGCTGTCTGATAATAAAACCTAAAGGAATGTCAGACAGTCAGGGTCCACCGTGCAAGACTCTGCTGCAGACTATGGCAGAGGATAAGGGGTATATAAGTGTGCCACTGTAAAAAATAATAGCACAAGTGCAGAGTGCAATACCTCTGTTAAACTCACAGAGGAATATAATTAGAAAATAAAGCAATTTCTCCCTTACTTGGAGGGTGTGTGGAATGGTCTCTGTTAAAAATCACAGAGACAAAAGCAGTGAGTGGGAAATGGCACCTACCTAGGTCCGTTCCTCTAGTGGTGCCAGGAGACGGACAGCAGCGTAAGCCGCACCAAGCTCCTACCTGCGTTCGCTCCACTAGTGTGCGAGGACACGAACCACTAGATATGGCACCTGCCTAGGTCCGCTCTTCTAGTGGTGCAAAAGAGACGGACAGCAGCATAAGCCACACAAAGCTCCTACCTGCGTTCGCTCCACTAGTGTGCAAGGACACGAACCACTAGATATAGCACCTGCCTAGGTCCGCTCTTCTAGTGGTGCAAAAGAGACGGACAGCAGCATAAGCCGCACAAAGCTCCTACCTCTGTTCGCTCCCCTAGTGTGCGAGGATACGAACAACTGCCAGACGCAGTATAAGGAACGTTACCCTAGTGGCAACGTCCACCTACGAGTAGAACCACAAGGCCCAGCCGGACCATGTGCCTCAGGCACCTGCCTATGTCCACTCCACTAAGAGGTAAGGATACGGACTGCAGCCGAAGCTGTAAGGCAGACCTGGGCAAGGGGCGGCCCGCGGGCCGGATGCGGCCCGCCTACTGTCTGTGACCGGCCCGCCCGTCTTGCTAAGAGTTGGAGGCGTGGCCTGATCTATGCCTCAGCCTTGATCTCACTGCCGGGAGCTATGATTCCCGCAGTGCAGTGATAAGCAGCTGCCACGCCCCCACTCTGCACGTCATGCCTCCTCTGGTTGCTGATCACACTCCTCGGATGCCTCCCTTGTCCCCTCCTCTTGCTCTGTCGATTCTGGCCGCGCCCCCTTTGCCTGCCCCTTCTACCCTGGGATCCTCACATGACCGGCCACTTCAAAAACGTTTGGTCTACAAACTGAGGTAATGTGCACTTGTGCAGAAGTAGCACCGGTGAGAGGGCAAAGTGGCTGCAGAAGGGGGGAGCAGGGGAGCAGCACTTGTGCCTTCTCAGGTCCCCCCTGTGCCTGCAATAGAGGAAGCAGACACACAGGGGACTCAGGCTCTGCTGCTGTGCTGCCTGCCTGTGCCCTCAGCGTCCCCAAGGCCAGTATGCATGCCCCACTGGCCACCACTGTCAGTATGCATGCCCCACTGGCCACCACTGTGAGTATGCATGCCCCACTAGCCACCACTGTCAGTATGCATGCCCCACTGGCCACCACTGTGAGTATGCATGCCCCACTAGCCACCACTGTGAGTATGCATGCCCCACTAGCCACCACTGTCAGTATGCATGCCCCACTAGCCACCACTGTCAGTATGCATGCCCCACTGGCCACCACTGTCAGTATGCATGCCCCACTGGCCACCACTGTGAGTATGCATGCCCCACTGGCCCCCACTGTCAGTATGCATGCCCCACTGGCCACCACTGTCAGTATGCATGCCCCACTGGCCACCACTGTCAGTATGCATGCCCCACTGGCCACCACTGTCAGTATGCATGCCCCACTGGCCACCACTGTCAGTATGCATGCCCCACTGGCCACCACTGTCAGTATGCATGCCCCACTGGCCACCACTGTCAGTATGCATTCCCCACTGGCCACCACTGTCAGTATGCATGCCCCACTGGCCACCACTGTCAGTATGCATGCCCCACTGGCCACCACTGTCAGTATGCATGCCCCACTGGCCACCACTGTCAGTATGCATGCCCCACTGGCCACCACTGTCAGTATGCATGCCCCACTGGCCACCACTGTCAGTATGCATGCCCCACTGGCCACCACTGTCAGTATGCATGCCCCACTGGCCACCACTGTCAGTATGCATGCCCCACTGGCCACCACTGTGAGTATGCATGCCCCACTGGCAACCACTGTGAGTATGCATGCCCCACTGGCCACCACTGTGAGTATGCATGCCCCACTGGCCACCACTGTGAGTATGCATGCCCGACTGGCCACCACTGTGAGTATGCATGCCCCACAGGCCACCACTGTCAGTATGCATGCCCCACAGGCCACCATTGTCAGTATGCATGCCCCACAGGCCACCACTGTCAGTATGCATGCCCCACAGGCCACCACTGTCAGTATGCATGCCCCACAGGCCACCACTGTCAATATGTCTGTTTCACAGTCCCCAGTATTGTCTATGCCCCCCACTGACCCCAGTAATGTCTATGCCCTCCACTGACCCCCCACTGACCCCAGTAATGTCTATGCCCTCCACTGACCCAAGTAATGTCTATGCCCTCCACTGATCCCAGTAATGTGTATGCCCCCCACATTTTCATTGAATCTTATTGTTGTTTAACTTACTGTTTGTTTATGAAGGGATAGTATATATACAGTATTGGGTAGAACTGAGCTAATTACATTAGTCCGGCCCTCTAAAACCATCCCAATTTCTCATGCGGCCCCATGGAAAAATTAATTGCCCACCCCTGCTGTAAGGTATAAGAACGCTACCCTGCTGGTAGCGCTCACCTAACATAGACAGAGAGATGCCTAGAGGGACATGCACAGGGCGTCTACCCTCATGCATGAACCAAGAGGACTGAGCACCGGGCGGCGTGCGTCAGGGTCTTATATAGACTCTGTGCCTCATCCAAGATGGAGGACACCAGAGCCAATCCGCTGCGAGAATGACAGCAATGACGTCACGCTGGCCTATCACCGAGCAAAGCGTCACAAGCACATGACCAGCGACCAATCGGCATAGAAGGTGTCAGAGACATGTGACCATGTGTCACAAGCACATGACCAGTGGCCAATCAGCTTAGAAGGTGTCAGAGACATGTGACCTTGTGTCAGCGATGATGTCACCCGCACATGTGCAATGGCTCCAAGATAGGACTTAGTCTCCAGCGCTTGCACATGTGCAGTAGCAAGAAATCCGGACATAGTCTCCAGAGCCACAGCAACCATAACAGTGATTGGGAGAAAGTACTGTGGTCAGATGAGACAAAAATTGAGCTCTTTGGCATTAACTCAACTCGTCGTGTTTGGAGAAAGAGAAATGCTGACTATGCCCTAAAGAACACCGTCCCCACTGTCAAACATGGAGATGGAACATTATATTTTCAGAGTGTTTCTCTGCTAGGGCACAGGACTACTTCACCGCATCAATGGGACAATAAATGGAGCCATGCACCATAAAATCTTGAGTGGAAACTTCCTTCCCTCTGCCAGGACATTAAAAATGGGTTGTGGCTGGGTCTTCCAGCATGAAAATGACTGAAAACATACAGCCAAGGCAACAAAGGAGTGGCTCTAAAAGAAGCACATTAAGGTCATGGAGTGGCCTAGCCAATCTCCAGACCTTAATCCCATAGAAGACCTTTGGAGGGAGCTAAAACTCCGAGTTGCAAAGTGACAGCCTCAAAATCTTTTTTTTTTTTTTTTTTAAATTCTTTATTTTAAAGCCAAACTCGTAACAAACAATACATCCCCTGCTCCCAACTGGGACGCAGGTATTATTACAGAAATGACGGTAGTATATATACAGTCTGCACACATATGCAATTCCCATCCCCGCTACCACTCAGGTCTGGCCCAGTTTACATATTTTATAAGCCGACCCAACTTAATGTAAGTAGGGAGAAGAGCGAAGAAAAAGAAATCAGAGCCTGAACCAAGATTGAAGGCCTGTAGAGAAAGAAAGAAATAAAGAAAGGGGAAGGAGAAGAGGGCAGAAGAGAAGATCAGGGAATAAAGTAGAGAGAAAGGAAAAGAGGGGGAGAAAGAAGGCGACAAGAGAAGAGAAGAGAAAAAAAAAAAAAAAGGGAGGGTAAATCAGGAATCCTGAGGTTCCGTGACCAAGTCCGCGTACTCCGCCGAGGAGGTGAACTCTATCCATGGGAACCATGTCCTATAAAAGTCCTCCTGGCGATCGTTAATAGAGGATGTCAAATCCTCCATATGCATCAGATCGTTAATCCGCGAAACCCACTGCGTCACCGTGGGGGGGGTAGTAGACTTCCAACCAAGCGGAACGCAAGACCTGGCAGACATGACCAGGAATCTAAGCAAAGATCTCCTATATTTAGAAACCGGGAGTTCGGATAGCTGTAGAATGAATAGCTCCGGACCCATTGTTTCAGAAGTACCGGTCACTCGTCTGATTACCTCCCCCACTTCTGACCAAAACCGCTGCAGAGAAGGGCAAGACCAAAAAATGTGCACAAAATCACCCTCCCCCTGACCACATCTCCAACAAACCGGGTCAACTGAGGGAAACATTCTATGGAGTCTGGTCGGGACCCTGTACCACCTGGCCAACAGTTTGTAATTAGCTTCCAGCAGTCTGGAACTGATCGAAGTTCTATGTGCTAGCTGGAGGATTTTGTTTCTTTGTGAGTCGGATAAACTAATCCCCAGGTCCCTCTCCCACTGCAACAGGTAGGCCGGGGGGGGAAAATCCCCCGGATCTGATAGCATGTTGTATACCAAGGATAGTGAGTGCCTTACGACTCCCTCTCCCAGACACAACTTTTCAAATCCCGTGGGCGGTCCGACATATCGGCTGAAGCGAGGGAGGGAAAGCATGTAGTGCCTCAACTGCATAGCCCTCCAATCCCCCAGGGAACCCGAAGGCAAGAAGCCCCGGATATCTGTCAGTGAAAGCCAATCCCCCTCTCTACCGAGATGACAGGCTCTGAATTTGCCCCCTTGAACCCACTTTCTGAAGACCGGGTCCAAGAGACCAGGACGGAATTCCGGGTTACCTAGTATGGGTGTCATAGGGGAAGGCACTGGCAAAAGAAGACGTCTGACCTCCCCTCTCGAACAGCATTCAACAGTGGCGCCAATGGTAGGATGAGATCTCAGAGCAGGCAGGGGGAGGTTCAAAAGCCAAGGGATGGCCGGAAGATGTATTTCCGAGAAGCTCTGTTCTAGGGCTACCCACGGCTTTGTGCTGGAATGGCGGCACCAGTCCAACACCCTAACCATGTGCGTGGCCAGATAGTACTTTTTAAGGTCTGGGATACCCAGGCCTCCCCTACTCTTAGGCCTGCACAAAAGAGATCGGGAAAGTCTCGCAGGTTTGTTGGCCCAGATAAATTTGATCTGTAGAGAGGCCAGTTCCTTGAAGAAAGAGCTAGGGATCCTAATCGGCAAGGATTGAAAAAGATATAAGAGACGTGGCAGGATATTCATCTTCAATATTGCACATCTCCCGAACCATGTGAAGTAGCCCTTCCCCCAGTTGGCGCAGTCTTTTCTAATTGATTGCAGGAGCGGGAGATAATTCAATTTGTAGATTTGACTAGGGTCCGCAGGCACCTGGACGCCCAGATACTTCAAGGCCTGGCTAGCCCACCTAAACTCGAACGCGGATTGTAGCGAAGTGACCAACTCAAGGGGAAGAGATATATTTAGGGCCTCCGATTTTGACATATTAATTTTAAAGTTAGATAATGAGGAGTAGATTTCCAGCTCTCTCATAAGATTAGGGAGGGAAACCCGAGGGTTGGTAATAAAAAAAAGTAAATCGTCTGCATAAGCCGCGATTTTATAAGTAGAACCTGAGACGTTGGGGCCCGATATGTTAATGTTGCTTCTGATCCGACTGAGCAGGGGTTCCAGAGTCAGTATAAAAATCAAAGGCGAGAGAGGACAACCCTGCCTTGTTCCATTGCGGATGGGGAATCTCTCTGAGAGGAGACCGTTCACTCTAACTGCTGCCGAAGGGATGCTGTACAGGGAACAAATCCAAGCAAGCATCATGCTCCCCAACCCCACAGCCCGCAGAACCTCCTCCATAAAAATCCAGTTGACTCTGTCGAACGCTTTTTCTGCGTCGGTCGACAGAAGCATCAAAGGCAGCCCAACGGATTTAGCCTTGTGTATTATGTTCAAAGCCTTAGTCGTGTTGTCCCTTGCTTCCCTGCCCGTCATGAACCCAGCCTGATCCGGGTGAACAATCTCCCCCAGCAAAGGGGAAAGTCTGTCCGAAAGAATCCTAGTGAAGAGCTTCAGATCTGTGTTGAGGAGGGAAATGGGTCGGTAACTAGAGCACGAAGTAGGATCTTTGCCCTCTTTAGGGATAACTGCTATATTAGCAGCCAGGGTATCCCTTGGCAAGGGAGCAGCTTCCGAATGTGGGCCATGGTTGAATGCTGATAGAAATGGGGAAATCAAAATGGAATCCAACCTTTTGTAATAGAGCAGAGGGAAACCATCCGGGCCAGGAGCCTTGCCTGTGGGGGATTTTTTAAGTGCGGACCAGTATTCCTCCTCCGAGATGGGCCTTTCCAGATCGGCCGCATCCTCCGGCTTAAGATGTCTCAAGCCGGAGTCTGCGATGTACATCCGTATACGTTTACGCAATTCCGTCCTGGCCCTCTCAGACCGCCCCCCATCAATTGCATAAAGGGTGGAAAAGAAATCTTTAAAAGCGGAGGCAATGTCTTTCGGCAAAGTAGCCCATCTGTCTCCCGCGATGTGCACCTTAGAGACGTATCCTCTCGCTCTCTGAGTCCTCAGAGCTCTAGCCAGGGTCCTGCCACTCTTATTGCCAAATTCATAGAAATGCCGTCTACACCTAGCCAATGTTCCCCTAGCTTTGCAGCCTAGTAGGGTCCTCAGTTCCTCCCTCTTCTTGACCAAAATGGCCCCCACATCCCCTCCCAGAGACCCCTTGTGAATTGCCTCCAGCCCTCTAATGTCTGCCAAAAGGGATGTAACCCTAGCTTCTCTTTCTCTCTTCAGGCGTGCCCCATGTTTGATGAACAGTCCCCTCACCACACATTTGTGTGCCTCCCAGACTATGCCCGGGGACACCTCCCCCCCCCCACTGTCTCTGAAATATTCCCGCAAGGCCTCCCTTATTTCCTGCATTGTCACCGGTTCGTCGAGTAGCGAAGTGTTCAGGGTCCATTGACTCTGCCTCCCAATGGGGTAGCCGAGGGATAGAGTTATTGTGATCAGGGCGTGATCCGAGAATGATATGCACTCGATTGAGGAAGCCACCAGAGAATGTAGATCCCCATGTTTAAGGAAAAAAAGGTCTAACCTGGAGTAGCAATCATGCGCTGCCGAGTAAAATGAGAAATCTTTGTCTGATGGGTGCATCAATCGCCAAGTGTCTATTAGTTGATGGTCATGTAGACCCCGTCGCAAGCGACGTAGTACCGAATGTGGCAAACTGGACACCCCTTTGGAGCTATCCCTCGGTGGCTCCAACACAACATTAAAGTCACCCCCGAAGACCAGAGTGCCCTCAGAGAATTCCTCTATCTGCTCAAGATAATGCAGCAATGTAGGGCATTGACCCGAATTTGGCAAGTAGACCGCCACAAAAGTGAAAGTCTGTGTAGCAATGCGTCCCTTGAGCATCAGAAGCCTTCCCTGATCATCCGATCGAGAGTCCAGCAGTTCCCAAGGGAGCGTACTGGACAATAAGATGCTCGTGCCCCTGGATCTAGAGTCCGGGGAGGGTGAATGGTGCACTACAGGATACCTTCTGTCGGCAAGTTTGTATGGTTTTGCCTCACAGTAGTGTGTTTCTTGGAGGAATGTAGCCAAGCGAAAGCAAAGACCCTTTAGGAGGGGATAGAGAAAGATGTAGAGGAGCACAAAGTGTAAAGGAAGAGAGTGGAAAAGCAGCAGATCTGCCGCACGCAGTACCAGGGACCAGCCCAGAAACTGCTTAGGGAAAGTTAGGGACAAGAACTGACATGTGGCCAGAGCTCCATCCCGCGCCTCACATATGTATGCTTGGTGACCCAGACCCCAAACAAACGGGGAGAGTCCGTCAAATTAACCTCCCGCGATCCCTCCCGCCCAAGACGGAAATGCAAGACCCCCCCCCCCTCAAACGACCCAACGTCAATAGAACAAAGTTGCATTGAACGTAAGTCAGTACGCTGTGGTCTGTTGGGCCAGTCGCACAGCCAGAACCCTTGCCAGCGGAGTAAGGAGGCAACCCCCAGCCATACTCCTCTCCCGACCCCTCAGCCACCACTTTGGTCACTTCCCCGACCCATCAGCAACCAAGAGATTTCATGACCCTCCAAGATCATCACAATGGGAGGATTGGACGCCATCCCTCCTCCTTCGCCTCCCAGTTGGGGCCTGAGGTTCCCACTCCATCCAGTCCGGGATAGAGCAGTCTGGTATTCCAAGAAAGTCATACAATTTTGAAAGCTCAGAGTGCCTCCTCAATTGGAACACAGAGTCCCCCTTGCGGACAATCAGATGAAAGGGGTGGCCCCATCTGTACGATGCACTTGCCTCTTTGATTTTGAGCAGAAGAGGGTGTAGCAACCGTCTCATGTATAGTGTACGGCCGGAGACATCCGGGAAGAGCTTCACCACAGCCCCGTCTACATCCACAGAGCCCCGCGACCAGGCTCCCTGAAGAATCCTCTCTCTATCCCCATAATAATGCAAGCGACATAATACGTCTCTAGGGAAGGAAGCAGATCTGGGGCCAGGCCTTGCGACCCTATGAATTCTGTCAAAGAGATAGGCGGCCTCAGGTGGGCGATCAGTGACTTGATTGAATATGGATAAGACTTTGGTGCGCAGCACATCTTGGGGCCAGTCCTCCGGTATACCCTTCAGCCTTATATTATTTCTTCTGCCCCTGTTTTCTTGATCGTCCAATAGCAGAGCAAGCTCCCTAATGCGGGCATTAGAAGTCTCACAGTCCCGTTCAATCCTCTCCATTCTACCCTCCAGGGACTCCTGTGCTTGCTCTGTAGCCTCTATTCTATCTTCCAGCACCACCATTTCCTCTCTCAGGGTAGTCAGCGCCATCTGCTGGGAGGATTCTATTCTAGCCACCACATCCTCCAGATCTTTTTTGCTAGGGAGGGCCAATATAAGCTCCCTCAGAGCCTGCAAATCATCCCGAGGGGGGCCGGGGGGCTGGTCGTCTGCCATCAAGGGGTCTTCTGCTTGCCCCAGAGAAGGAGGGGTGCCTGGAGTGCAGAGGGACGCAGAGAATCCCATTACAGGTGATCCCCCGGATGTCATGGCCTCCTCTGTCTCCTCAGTGACATGCTGTGTGGCCGGGCCTGTGGGTCCCCCCCTCCTCCATGCTTCTATACCTTGATCTGCCGCCGCCGGTCTCCCTGCTGTGACGTTCGCTCGTTTCTCCCCTCCACCCGACATCCGAGCTGCTGCAGAGGCTGTGGGTGGGCGCCGGGTCGCACCAGGGGAATCCCCAGCCGGGGAACGCTGCTGAGACGCCGGCGCCATCTTGTCCTGGGCCGCCGGCGGGAGCTCCCGGCCCGACCCTGCCAGGTATCTGGAGAGGCTCCCCTGGGACTTCTGGCCCACTCCGGGGGATGCGGAGGCGGGGGCAACGCCCGGTCTTCTCTTGGGGGCCATCCTGGACGAGGAGGGACCACCGGAGTCTGTAATATTAAGCTGTGGGCGCGGGAGCTCTGGAGGTAAGCTTCCTCACGCCACCATGTCTAGGACACGCCCCCCAGCCTCAAAATCTTAATGTTTTAGAGATAATCTGCAAAGAGGAGTGGACCAAAACTTCTTCTGACATGTGCGCATCAACTACAAAAAACATCTGACTGCTGTGCTTGCCAACAAGGGTTTTGCCACCAAATATTGTCTTGTTTGCCAACGGTATCAAATACTTATTTCTTTCTGCAAAATGAAAAAAAATGTATAGAATTTATACAATGTGATTTTCTGAATTTTATTGTGGATATTCTATCCTTCACTGTTAAAATTAACGTACCTTTAAAATTATAGACTGTTAATGTCTTTGTTAGTGGGCAAATGTACAAAATCAACAAGGGATCAAATACTTATTTCCCCCCTGTACAAATTGAAAAGTTGGTCTTCATTTTTTTTTAAGCTTCATAAAATAACACAAATCATATAGATTTGTGGGAAGGTACAAAAATATATAATTAGCAGGAAAAACCCACAAAAAATGCAATGCAATAAACTAAAATACTCAATACCTCTGAGTATAGACAATTATTTGTTAGTCATGGATTTGGTACACAAGAATGAGGCAGAAAATCCTAATAATATGACGAAAATCACAGGATACACAATCTCAAGGCACTTTTGATAAAATCATTTGGATGAGAACCACTCACATTGAAAAAATTTAATTCTGATCAATAATGGAACATGGCAAATTATTTTTGCTATATAAAGAGTGGTTGAAACTGTATATCCTAGATTAATTTACAAATTGCTTGGCTGACTTCTCTCTCATCTAACTACACAAGATTTTTTAATTAACATATAGTGCTAATACACTTCTGCTGACATTTTAGAAATATTTTTCATGGGTCATAGACTATGAGCCTTCGAGGGCAGGGTCCTCTCTCCTTCTCTACTAGTCTGTGTCTGGTATTTTTCATGATTAGTGATGGGCAAAACCAAACTGTAAAGTTCGGGATTTGTACCGAACACATGGTATTTGTGCACACGATCCTGAACGCGAGCTTTCTGCAAAGTTCTTGTTACAGTTCGGGTCCAGTTCAGTCCAGGGGCTGTTAAAAAAAAAAAGCACATTATTAAAAAAAATTATGATTATAATTACAGGTCCTGCGATGTGTCCTGCAGACTGTTTCCCGGCCGCTTCTGCTTCCGATCATTGCTGTGCCGCCAGTAACCACCACTGACTTACAGGACCTGTCATGATGTCATAGCCATGTGACCAGTCTGGTGTGAATGTTGTATAGACATTGCGTTAGACTGGTCACATAGCTATGACGTCATGACAGGTCCTGTTAACTTCTGGGGGTATGCACTGCACTGCTTGTCACTCTGCAATCTTTGGCAGTTTTCGGCCATGTTCGCAGTGACCTCAGGGTTCACCTGAGTCCATGGCTCATGGACTCGATTGATCTTTGACTGTCACTGTGCGAGTTTCGCATCGCATCACCCGGTATGGCTGCACACTGTCCTGCCAGGAATTGTCGGCTGCATGTATTTCCATGAAACTGAGGCGCTCGTGTCCGAAGAATGTCAGTCCATGCCGGGTGATGCCAATGCGAGACTGCTCTAGTCATACTATGTAAGTGAAACTCCGGCTTCAGTATCAGCTTGCTTCTTACTCTGTATAGACGCTGTCTGAACAGTGTGATGAAGCAGAGCTGACAATGCTCTCTCTGCTTCTCACTTTGTATAGACGCTGTTTGTACAGTGTGATGAAGCAAAGCTGACAATGTTCTACCTGTGGACTACGTTGGACTAAGGATTTTTTTTTATAATAAAGATGGAGTCTCTAAATGTGTTTTTTGTTTCATTTCTAATAAAAAATTTTTTCTCTGTGTTGTGTTTTTTTTACTGTTTACTAGAAATTCATGGTGGCCATGTCTAATTTGATGTGACACCATGAATTTTGGACTTAGTACCAGCTGAGAATACAAAGCTGGTATTAACCCCTTTATTACCCAGCGTGCCACTGCCATCAAGGCCGCTGGACGAGCTGGGTAAAGTCAGGGTAAATGTGCCATTTCCAGGGGCGGCAGCGGACTGCGTTTTTTAGTGTGGGGGGCTCAGAACGCTTGGGCCTTACCACACTGATCCCAGCCCCCAGCTCCCTGGTTTTACCTGACTGGCGATCAAAATACGGTGGGACCCCACGCAATTTTTTTTAAAATTATTTTTTAAAATAATTTAAAAAAAAAAAATAGGCTTCCTGTATTTTGATTGGCAGCCTAGGTAAATCCAGGCAGATGGAGGTGACAGCCCATAGCCATCTGCTTTATCTGCGCTGAGAATCAAAAATACCGCAGTGCACTACGTCATTTTTTTAATTTATTTTTACCCTACTATATGTGTATAGATGCTAGAATGTATGGGCTGGTTTCAGGTTACTCCAACAGCGAATCACAGACGCCCACTCTGTGACAGCATCTGTCTTTGTCTGTTATTTTAACATTAAAATAAAACAAAAACACAGGAGAAAATTTTTTTTTATTAGAAATAAAACAGAAGACATTTAGGACTCCATCTTTATTACCCAAAATAAACCCCTCCAAAGTAGTCCAAAGGCGGGTGAGCATCTTCAACTCTGCTACATCTGTGGAGGAGACAAACACATGTCTGCTCACACAGACTCAGATGAAAGCAGTCAGAGACTTCACCCGAGTGCATAGCTGAGCAGGTCAGCTGTGTCGGTCAGCTGTGCCCTAGTGTAACGTACATTGACACTACAGGACCTTGCATGATGTCATAGCCATGTGACCAGACTATAAACAACAAGGTAATACAACATTCACACCTGACTGGTCACATGGCTATAATGTCACGGAAGGTCCTTTAGTCAGTGCTGGTTACCGGGAGGGCACAGCAATGATCGGACCCGAAAGCAGAAGCGGACGAGAGACAGTCTGCAGGACGCGTTGCGGGACCTGTATGTATAATGACAATGTTTATTATTAACTATATTCTTTATTTTACAGCCCCCCTCGCCCCATCTCATAACTGTAAAGTCCAAGTTCGGTGTTCAGACGCAGTTCGCGTTATTTCAGAACCCGAAGTAGAACTTTAAAAAATTTTCGGGCAAGGCTCCCGAACATCGGGGGGTTCGCCCATCACTATTCATGATTATTGTACTTGTTTTTATTATGCATACCCCTTTTCACATGCTTTTCATATGGTGCTATCTTAATAAATAATAATAATAATAATAATAATAATAAGAAGAAGAAGACAATCCCTTTAATCCAACCCTCATCATCATAATGTCCTAATAGTTTCCTGAAGTGAGGCAGTAACCAATGTAACAGTAATATAAGAATATGCACATGTGGTCAAAATTGTTGGTACACCTCGTTTAACCTCTTAAACGGCATTGGATGTACTGGGTACATCCTGCCTCATGTCGGTATACTCACTACCGGCTGCCGCAGGCACCAGCGGTGAGTTCCGCACATGTCAGCTGATTTGGAAATATAAACCCTTGTCAAAGATATTTAATATCACTTGTATACAGCATACTAAGAAAAGCAGTTATAGCTCCTTTCCAATATACAAATAAAAGATCCTACATGGTTTATAAATATTTTCTACTTTATTGTCAGAAACAGAGTGAAAATGAATAAACAAAACACAAGAAATGGAAATATTATACAGCCTAAATAGGAAAATTAGGACATTTATTTAGTCACACAACAAAATAAAACATTTTGATTATTGGTATGAAAATATAATTTAATACAAATGAAACATTTTAAATGCTGCCAGTATCTTCGGCTGAGTTCACATGTCCAGTAATGATCCGTTAGAATGGATCCAGCAGCAATCCTTTGGGAAAACAAGTTCTGCAAATACAATTTTTTTGTCTGTTTTGAAAAATTAATCCTTGTAGGATCCATTTTTTTTTTTTTTTAACATGGGAGTCTATGGAAAACACATCTGTTATCTGAGTGCTATTTGGCCATCCATTTTTCTTCCATTCGTAAAGGACCTGTTTTTTGATTACTGGATCAGTTTGAAGTGGAAGATAAATAGCAATCAGTTAACGGATCCATTTTCCATAGACTTCCATATTAAAAAATATGATTCCTGCAAAAATCTATTTTTCAAAAATGCACAACTTTATTTCCAAAGAATTGCTGCTGGATCCATTCTAAGGCCTGCAACACACATCCGTTGAAAACGTGCGTGTTTGGTCCGTTTCCGTACATACCAGAGATACGACCAAACGTGCACATATGTTTTTTTATGGTTAAAGGCACACGTGCGAGTTATTTGATCTTCCGTGTGTTCGTGTGCGTCCCACGTTTTTTGCTCCGTTTGGCACGGAAGCATGTTCGTTTTTGGGACGGAGCACGCACACACGTACATAATGTTAGCCTATGGGAGTCCAAATAAAACGTTCCTTGCACGGATGTGTGGTTATGTTGTCCGTGAGAAATGTACGTGTGTGATGCAAAATGTCGTTACTACATGTCAGAAGACAGAGTAACGGGATGACAATGAACTCGGGTGAACTTCCCCCGACTTCATTGTCATGCTGCGGCTCTGTCTGTGTGCCGTGTACTGATTAGCGGTCACCTGTGAAGGATTCACCAGTGAGCACTAATCCCCCGAGTGACTGAAGTGTCCCCCCCTCTCTCATACTCACCGATCCCCGATCACCGGCGCTGCACGGCGTTCACACTGCTCCGGCGGCTTTTTCTAATTTGAAAAAGCCGGCCGCTCATTAAACAATCTCGTATTCCCTGCTTTCCCCGCCCACCGGCGCCTATGATTGGTTGCAGTGAGACACGCCCCCACGCTGAGTGACAGGTGTCTCACTGCACCCAATCACAGCAGCCGGTGGGCGTGTCGCTATGGAGTATAGAAAAAAATAAATAAATAATTAAAAAAAACGGCGTGCGGTCCCCCCAATTTTAATACCAGCCAGATAAAGCCATACGGCTGAAGGCTGGTATTCTCAGGATGGGGAGCTCCACGTTATGGGGAGCCCCCCAGCCTAACAATATCAGTCAGCAGCCGCCCAAAATAGCCGCATACATTAGATGCGACTGTTCTGGGACAGTATCCGGCTCTTCCCGATTTGCCCTGGTGCGTTGGCAAATCGGGGTAATAAGAAGTTATTGGCAGCCCATAGCTGTCACTAAATCCTAGATTAATCATGTCAGGCATCTCACGAAGATACCTTCCATGATTAATCTTTAAGTAATTAAAGGAAAAATCCTTTATTAGAAATAAAAAACACAAACACATTCCCTGGTTCACCAATTTAATCAGCCCCAAAAAGCCCTCCATGCCCGGCGTAATCTAGGATGGTCCAGAGGTGAGTAGCGCGATCAGCTGAGCTGTCACTGAGGTTACCCGCGGCCACCGCTGCATCCACCGCTGGATCCAGGTAACCTCAGTGACAGCTCAGCTGATCACGCGGCTGTCTTCATTAGCTGCGTGGAGGTGACAGGAGCGGTGGTGTCTGCTGCAGCTCCTGTCACCTCTATGCAGCAGAGCTGGAAGCGACGCTGGACCATCCTGTATTATGCCGGGCATGGAGGGCTTTTTGGGGCTGATTAAATTGGTGAACCAGGGAATGTGTTTGTGTTTTTTATTTCTAATAAAGGATTTTTCGGGTGTGTTTATTTACTGTAATTTACAGATCAATCATGGAAGGTATCTCGGGGAGACGCCTGACATGATTAATCTAGGACTTATTGGCAGCTATGGGCTGCCAATAACTCCTTATTACCCCGATTTGCCAACGCACCAGGGCAAATCGGGAAGAGTCGGGTACTATCCCAGAACAGTCGCATCTAATGTATGCGGCCATTCTGGGCGGCTGCTGACTGATATTGTTAGGCTGGGGGGCTCCCCATAACGTGGAGCTCCCCATCCTGAGAATTCCAGCCTTCAGCCGTATGGCTTTATCTGGCTGGTATTAAAATTGGGGGGACCACACGCAGTTTTTTTAAATTATTTATTTATTTCTATACTCCATAGTGACACGCCCACCGGCTGCTGTGATTGGGTGCAGTGAGACACCTGTCACTCAGCGTGGGGGCGTGTCTCACTGCAACCAATCATAGGCGCCGGTGGGCAGGGAAAGCAGGGAATACAAGATTGTTTAATGAGCGGCCAGCTTTTTCAAATTAGAAAAAGCCGCCGGAGCAGTGTGAACGCCGTGCAGCGCCGGTGATCGGTGATCGGTGAGTATGAGAGAGGGGGGGACACTTCAGTCACTCGGGGGGATTAGCGGTCACCGGTGAATCCTTCACAGGTGACCGCTAATCAGTACACGGCACACAGACAGAGCCGCGGCATGACAATGAAGTCGGGTGAAGTTCACCCGAGTTCATTCTCATCCCGCTACTCTGTCTTCCGACATGTAGTAAACGACATTTTGCATCACACACGGACATTCCACACGGACAACACAAACACATGTCAGTTAAGTTTCACACGCACAGACGGCTAGCATACGGGATACATACGCAGGCCACACATACCATAAAAACGGACCTAAAAAACGGAAAACGGACCCGAAAAACGGCCCGTTTTACACGGACGTGGTTTTCACGGATGTGTGTTTTAGGCCTAAGGGATGATTACAGGACATGTGAACATAGACTTACATGTAAATGCAACAACAAACCACTGATTAATCAACTCTACACACCTGAGGTAGCCGACTTTGCATATCAAAAATTCATTATTTCTAGCTCTCTATCAAAGGCTATGTCCACATATTGCTTTCTGCTGCTTTTTTGGGTGAGTTTTTGCTGTTTTTTTCATGCAGATTATGTGTGTGAAGTGTCTACAGAAAATGTTTAATAAAGTTAAGAAAAAAACGAGAAAAACTCATGGATGCCTTTTTTTGCAGCATTTTTGCCCTTCTTCGTTACTTTCTATGGTGAAAAAATGCTGCAAAAACGCTGAAATAATTGACATGCCACAGATATAAAATACGTAGCTTTTGTCCATTTGAGTCAGGAAAAACAATGCAAAGTTTTGCATGAAATTTCTGGAATATCATAGTTTTTTCTTTGGTATTGTAAAAAGCAGCTTTCAATTTGCGTAAAGAACTCCGTAAAAAAATGCTGCAAAACATAGCAAAATGTCTTTTATGTTTCAGGGGCTTCATGTATTTCTAGAATATTGGCCTAAACTTAGCAAAAGAAAAGGGGCAGCTTTATTCACTTTTATAAGCAGAGTTGACATACTAGGCATATCCACATTTTTCTGGATTTCATGGTGACATACTGCAGGTAAGTGCCACATCTCTTCCATTTTGCTGATCAGTGGGGTGTCTGATCCATGTAATGCTCAATGGAAAGTCCCAGAAACTCTTTTAAGGAAGCAGAGATAATGTAATCCTGGATATATCATATTGACTACTTTCAAGGCAGACATTCACTTACAAATTCCCCACTGGGCAGCTGTGTGGTTACTGAACACTTAACGGCATTTAACACTGATTGGAAAAGCACATTTACAAATTATTCAATGAACAGATTTAAAAGAATCAAATTTCTGAGGACGTTCAAGAGTGTGGAATTTTGTGACTGAATTTTTATTTCAGTGTCCATAAAAAAAAGAGATTTAGGATATTGGATACACAAAATATACATGACGATTAGTATGGAAATTATTTTAACCATTTATGTGTTGAAATAGAGTCATTATGGTAAAATAAGATGTTTATTGCTTTATATTGGATCTCTGGGACTAGGTAAATAATATTAAAATTCATTTGTAAGTTGGAGGACATTTCATTGGATTTACACAATGCCAGAGAACCAATTTTAGGTCTCCAATAATTGGTCTGGTTATTTTTAAATAGTAAACTGCACTAGGTTTTTCAATTATTTTTCTGTTAGTTTTTATTTTAGGTTCGCATGTGAGCAACACTGCAGTGCTAAAGTGGGAATGAAGCAAAACTGAGCTCAGTAGACTCTCCTGGTGCGTAGCAGACTGGCTGCTTATTTTGATGCAGTGTCCATTGCTTCTGCATTAGTTTTGCTTTCTTCTAGTGCTTTCTTTTTACATCTGAGCAACTGAAGAACAAACAGGTTTGTCTTAAAAGCTAGGACTTATACTGAACTACGTTTTACTTATGAATGACAATTGGCATGTAATTTTCAATCATTTGGAAATTCTCACATTTTCTGGCCAGCACATATTAACTGGCTCAAGATTTCACTATTCTACCCAATGATGATGATAATAGCAATATTTAGGGCCACTGCCTTTAGCTTAGAAACAAGAGGATGAAGGGGAAGTTTCCATGAGTGTAGGAGGGCACTGCACGCGGGTGTCTGATGCCACCTGTAGGTTAGCATGGAGACAGAGTTAAATCGCGTTATTTGTAATGTTGCATTACATTGTCGCAGTGAGACAAACGGCTATAGTCTATTAGTGTGGGTTATGAAATGGTGAGCAGTGAATTACTTTTCAGCTGCACTTCCATTAAAATCGGTGTTCAAACATTCCTTGCCTGAACAAAGCTAAAATGATACCAGCAGTTCACACAAATTCTCTGTACAATACATAAATATTGCTACAAAAATATTTTAATAATACAAACGAAGTTAAATTATACCATTTTACAATGTTCACAATTATGGTAGATTACTGCTTGACAGATATTTTTGGTTAAAAGAGATTTACTTTTGGTTACCTTTGTGTTCTCTCTCAATGTTACTGTATAGTTTTTATTCTTTAGATATTAAGCACAAAAAGCCAAACATTAGTACAAACCTCAACAATAAAACTGCCACACCAAGAAGAAAAAGTCATGAAAGTTTATGAAAATCACAGGATTGATATGCGATCCTGTGATTTTTAGAACTCCACGACTTTTCCTTCTTGGTGTTGCAATTTTAATGTTGGAAGGGAAGATAAAGTTAATGCAACATACTAAATGAATGTATTTACTGAGAACAGACTATGGCACGTAAACAGCTTCAGTGTATATACATACATGTGAGTGATTGTGTGATGCATCATTTCCAGTATACGGTAACAGTGTACATCGCTTTATTTTGTCACTTTTGGGACCTGTTCCTTGTTTTTGCAATGTCCTTTTGTAATATCTAGTAATATCTACCAACCATATTGTTATGAATAGATGGTAATAACTTCTCGTCCACCACCACGAACAAGTAGTACTCTATTTAAGCCTTCAGTTAAGACCTCTAAAAATTCCATATCTATTTTACAATGGTTAAGGAATCTAGGATTTTAAGAGTTTAATGATTTTGTGATAATATATAAATGATGCAGTTTTTTTTAAGATAAAAGAGAAAATTAATAAAGAATTGTGAAAGAAAATCGAGATATATTTCAAGCTGTATGCATTTGATTGGGCAAAAATCACATGAATCTATAAAAATTACTTTTCATCTCACACCCACAAAAATTGGACTATTTTTCATTTTTTGTCATCCATACGCCATTATATGAAATCTGTATGGCATCTGTTTTTATACATCAGCAGTTATTAAAATTCACAAGAACAAATACAGTTTCCTATATTAAAGAAATGCAATATCTCCATAAAAACGGAATGCTATATGCACAAACATAGACTTCAATAGGTGAGTCTTATCTGCACATGCTGCAATTTTTTTTAAGTGGACATTCAGTCCATGTACAAAACAGCCATCTGGACACGGTGCAAGTGCTTTCCTTTTTTTTTCACGGACACTGCTACAACTGAATATATGGTTGTGTAAAAGTAGCCATACAGTCACGTGACAGTAAAGGGGGCTTTACACGCTGCCATATCGTTAATGAATTATCGTCGGGGTCACGGTGTTTGTGACGCACATCCGGCGTCATTAACGATATCGCAGTGTGTGACAAGTACGAGCGACCTTAAACGATCGCAAAAGCGGTCAAATCGTTTGGCGGAGAGGTCGTCCTGAAACTAAAAATCGTTCTCTGCTTATTAGCGATGTTGTTCCTCGTTCCTGCGGCACCACACATCGCTGTGTGTGACACCACAGGAGCGACGAACATCTCCTTACCTGCAGCCGCCGGCAATGCGGAAGGAAGGAGGTGGGCGGGATGTTACATCCCGCTCATCTCCGCCCCACCGCTTCTATTGGACGGCTGCCGTGTGACATCGCTATGAAGCTGCACGAACTGCTCCCTTAGAAAGGAGGCGGATCGCCGGCCAGAGCGACGTCGCAGGGCAGGTAAGTATAGTGTGACGGGGGTAAGCGAGGTTGTGCGGCACGGGCAGCGATTTGCCAGTGTCGTACAACCGACGGGGGCGGATACGATTGCTTGCGATCTCGCTAGCGAGATCGCAGCGTGTAAAGTACCCTTTAGTGTTTCTAGTACCATAATATGATTTTTTTCTTTGTGGATTATGTAGATTTTCTGTCTCCTTTTGATGTTTTTTATTTTAGTTTTGATGTACATGCAGACATTGGCTTCAGTTGTAAGTATGATATATTTTCCCAAATTCCAGTAAAGGGGCAAGCAACTAAAATTTCCAGACTTTCTAATGAATGGAAAAATTATCTTAACATGTGTGCACAGGATTTATTACCTCTCCTTTATCAGACCTCTAAAATGTCAATATTATCCTGATTTTTGTAAGATAAATGAAAACATTACTTCCAAAATCCTAGATCTTCACAGGGTTTAGCCACCCCAAAAAAAAAATCTAAATTAAATAGGGTGTGAAGAAGCGACTCACTCAGCTGCTTGTTTAGGTAGACTCAGAAACCATTTCCATTTAATTGTAAGGAAACAAAACCAAGTTCAGCTCACCCCTTCTGGCATATTTCTTATATCTCCTGCTGCTCGGATACACAGCTACCGTCACCTGTTAGAAACATGGAGAAATTAGGAAAATCCAGCGCATATGGAGTATAATTACCGCCACTCAGGATAAATTTCCAGCTTGGTTATTCACGTATAGTGGTAAAAATATAACGTATGTAGAGCATAATTCATGCATAGCTTCAACAATGTAGTAAAAAAATTGACAGTTGCAATGTATTAAATTTTTTTTTACTACATTGTTGAAGCTGTGCATGAATTATGCTCTCAATGCTTTATATTTTTACCCCTATAGTGAATAAACAAGCTGGAAATTTATCCTGAGTGGCAGTAATTATGCTCCATATGCACCAGATTTTCCTTCTTCCTCCATTTCCATTTAACTGTCCTGCTGGTTTATTCAGTCTTCATAAACTGCTCGAATGAACAAACTTACAGAAAGCCTTTTCCGCTCAAGGTAGCAAACAGAAAAATAATGAGTCCCTAAAGCACTGCGGATTGGTCCACTCAGGATAGTGTTCCAACTCATGGTCTCCATTTTACCTTGTGTACCACGCCCTAGGGTGGGGATATGTCAGCAAGCATTCCCACCCATTTCTCCGACTGCTCGTAAACCTGGTCCTGACACATCCTATTAACTCTCTCAGTATTAACCATGCTGGAGCCTGCTTCCAGGCTTACATTACTGAGGTTATCATACTCGATAATACATTTCTCCCTCAAGGACTTTTCCGGGGACCTTCTCACATACCCCCCCAAACCGGGGGGAACTTGTCGTCTTCTGCCACTGAATAATAGAGCTGAGATAGAACATCCGCATTACCATGTAGTTTCCCTACCCTACTTTCTACAAGAAAGCTAAAGTCCTGGAGTGCTAAAAACCACCTGGTGACGTGGGCATTTTTCCCTAACTTCATCCACCTCTGTGGGGCATGGTCTGGCACCTACCTAAATTTCTGCCAAACGCTCACTTAATGGCCAAGCACTCCTTCTCCACAATGGAGTAGTTCTTTTTGCAAGTTGTCGGGTATTGGGTGGTGTTCTCTATTTACTTATTGGCATAGAAAAGCCCCTAACCTGACCTCTGAGGCATCCATCTGGACAAGTACCTTATTGAAGTCAGGTGCCACCAAAACCGGCTGTTTACACAGGATCAGCTTCAATTCCTGGAAAGCTGTCTCTGCTTCTGAGGTCCATTGCCATAGCCAACTTTGTACCATAAGGAAGTCAGTCAGGGTGAGGCTATGATGGTGATGTTCGGGATGAATCGTTGATAGTATCTCACAATTCCAAGAAAAGCCCTCACCTGCTTCTTTCAAAGTGGTTTCAGACAATTCTGGATTGCATCCACTTTGTTTATTTGATTCTTGATTTCACCACTACTCACAATGTATACAAAAGCAATTGCTAAGAGGCTAAAATGTAACTTTTATTCTGAATGCTCATAAAAGCCTAGATTAGGTAGTGAGTAACCCAAAGCTCCTCGGTTTGCCGAAATTTTTTTCCGGACAATAACCATATGATATTAATTATGGTAGCCAAGCAAGCCTAATGAGATATATAACAAAATTAACAAAAAACACAACAAAACAAACAAATATATTGGGTATGATTATTTGGCCCAGAATTGAACAGTGGTCCAATATGTGAGCATACACAAATAAATAATAAAAAAACCCTCAATATAAACAACCATAATACTATATAATGGTCCTATACATAGAACCCACAGTATTCACAGGTACTATACAGTAGATGAGAAAATAGGAACGATCTCACCCATTCTTTGCAGCTTGGGGTACATCAAAGTCTCCTCTGTATTAGTCTTTTCGTTTTCAAACTGTCACTGACCCTATAAATCCCTAGGAGAACTAACTTCATCTGTTATCCCAAAAGCTTCCGCCCTGACAAGGGCAGACCACATCTAACCCTCTCTTCGAACCCCTAGAACAGTCCTAGCCTCGTCCTGACACGTTTCATCACATTAGAATCATCAGGGGACTCAGGTGTTTCAATAGAGGTAAGAGGTCCTGTGCCCAAGCTCCCAGAATACACTATGGAACTGGAGCACACATACTAGAGGGTATATAAGCATAGTCAAACCAATCAGAACTCCCATCCAATTAAAAAACTCATCCCGTGATTAGTATAGTCCCCAATTAATCCAGCCCAGTGATTATGGACGTAATTAAGTTAAATTACAGAGGTATGGCCCCCAGGAGTCAGAACGCATGGTCCATGAACCGCAAACAACGTGCGTTCCACATGACACTACATCCGGCAGTCATGTGTATATCCAAACCTCCACGATCGACAAACTGGAAGTGCGTCACAATGTGGGTGGACCACCATCCTGCCAACTGTAATACGCAAATTCCAAGCTTGGAACGCAAACATCTGCGTTCCAATGACAAAATCGGAAGTGACGAGGATACTGGGAGTGTCATACTTTCATCATGAGGCCATAAGGGGGATGTACTCCGCTAGTTCAGTGGACCCGTCCGAGCAGAGGAGCACAGACGGACACATAGTGGAGAATACTCCCACCGCCGCTCCACCACAGCATCCTGGATCGGGTCCCCAGCAGTACACCACCCACACAGGTAGCTCAATGTAGTGGGGCAAAACAAAGCACACCCCCTAAAAAATCCCAAACTCCCAAATATCCATCAACAACCCCAGACATAAAAGGAAAAAAGATCTATTCTACCATTGTCAAGATTCCTCTGAATAAAAATGAATGTCCTCCCTCGCATCCTTTACCTTCTCCAGGCTCTTCCAATACGGATTCCCAGCTCCTTTTTTAAGGATCTGGCCGCCCTACAAACCAAATTCATCTGGGACAATAAGCCAGCTCGAATCTCCCGCTCTTTACTGTGCAGACCCAAGAGGAGGGGGGGATGGGAATCCCTGACTTGAAGGTATATAGCTGGGCCTCACACATGGTCAGGGTTATCGACTGGTGTCGCCACGCCAAGACGAAACCCTGGGTGGCACTGGAACAAAGTCTCACTGCAATCAGTCTCACCGCAGCCCCTTGGATACCGAGCCCTCTTCCCGCTAACCTAAGGCATCACCCTACAATCGGTGCTACTTTGGAGTGTTGTTCCCTGAGACAGATCCGCAGATCACTACTCCCAGTTCCCTCTCCTCTCTCACCCATAATTGGCTCCCCAGACTTCTATCCGAGTCTGACGGACCCCGTCTTTCGCCGATGGATAGAAGAGGGGCGCTTCCGGGCGTATCACTTAATAACTGACGGGGGCTGGCCTTCGCTCGGGGCACTCACAGCCTGCGAGACACCGAGACAGTTGGGAACCTGGAGGTCCATGCAACTCAGACATTACATTAGCTCTCTCCCCGACCTCTCGCTGTATGCGGCTCGCCCCACGGAGTTTGAAGCGCTGTGTACCCGGGAGGGAGTGTTACGGCACTCTCTCTCCCTGGTGTACAGGATGTTGACGGACCCTGGCGACCTCCCCCCCCCCCACATTTCTCGTACACTGGGAACAAGACCTGGGTCTCTCCCTGACGGATACGCAAAGGAATAAAATTTTGGCGCTCGCCCATAAGACCTCCATAAGCTCCAGACTTCAGGAATCCAATTATAAACTTCTGTCGAGGTGGTATAGGGTCCCAACCAGAGTACACAAGATGTTTCCAGGCGTAGACCCGTGCTGCTGGAGATGTGGGACGGCTGAGGGGGACTTTGTACACATATTCTGGACATGTCCGGCCCTCAGAGGGTTCTGGAACGGAGTGGGGGAGGTGATTAAACACGTGACTGGAACATCACAGACCTTGGGTCCGGAGTTGTTCCTTCTCCAATTGACTGAGATGTCTGTCTCTGCATACAAGCAGTCGCTACTGCACTTTCTGGTGATGGCGGCCAGGTCATGCATCCCCTTAAAGTGGAAGTCGGACGCTCCCCCTGCCCTGTCCCTCTGGGCCTCCAGGGTCAATGAGCTTCTGCGGATGGAGGAACTGACCTCCTCCTTACATGATCGGTACGAGCACTTCCACGAGATCTGGCTCCCCTGGATGCAATTTAAGATCTCCAATGAATACGACCTCCTTTTGCGTGATGCGTAGATGGAGCGCATTCTCCTCTGTCGCTGGCCTTTCCCCCTTGGTAAACCTCCCCCACCCCCCTTTTTTTTTTTTTTTTCTCCCTCTCTCTCCTCTCTCTTCTTCTTATTCTCTCCCCTTCTCCTCCTCTTCTCCCATCTTCTTCCCCCTTTCTCTCCCCCCTCCTTCTTTCTTACCTTCCTCCCGCTCTGCCCTATCCCTTCCCCTTTCCACCCTTCCTCTACATTCCTCCCCCTTTCTTCTCTCTCAGCTGGTGTGAACTCTTTGTTGAGAGATGTCTGAATGATCTTCAGGCACTCTTGCCTCCCTTTGGTACTTCTCCTTCTTGCCTTTGATAAAAAATTTAAAAGAACGGACCCGTTCGATAACTTGTTGGGTTGGCTCAGATGTTGGTGACTTTGTATTGAGATGTATTCTCCCAAACTCTGTTCAATTGTTTTTGTTTATTTTGCCAACTGATTACTTTATGGTTTGTAAGGGTCTGTTGTATAAATAAAGAATTTAAAAAAAAAAAAAAAAAGATTCCTCTGAATATATCCAAATGTTTCATCATCAATGGACTTCTGGGGCCAAGATTTCATATAGGTATGTTTAGCACATTTACATTCTGTCATATATTCTTTGAAAAATAGTTCAATCAGCACCCAAATGTTACAAAGGTACACAATTTCTTACCCTCCAGATTAATTGGAGGACAGACCAGTTCATCATCCATCCATCCAGAACTATAACGGTTACAATTCTAAAATAAAATATATATGCTAACAAGACTATCTTTGGCTGTAGTTGTCCCTCCGGAGATTATATGAAACTGGCGAATTGCAGATGTTCGTTTAGTCCCTGTGGAGACAGGGTACCCAGGGTGAATATCCATTGTCTCCTGTTGTAGTACCTTTCTGTCCCAATTGCCTCCCCTCCTTGGTCTTGGGACTACGTCAATGCCTGTGAAGCGCACTACTGTAGCCTCAAATTCACACATGTCATTGAAGAGGAGGACTGGACTAAATGTAACAAGTCAAACATTTGAGAGCGGGGAGGTTTTGTCACAGTGATAAGCCCATCGGTGGATTTGTTGGACTGTTATAGTTATCTTTAAACATGCCAATATTTCCATTTTTAACTTAATATGTTCTTTCACGTTCTGCAACGTTTCACGTTTCTATTAGTCAAGATGGTGTTTACGGCTTTATTATTACCATAAGTTTCCTGTGAGCCTGCCTATTTAAGTTCCCGTGCATCATTCATGCCTTGCCTGAGAATTTGTTACTTACCTTGCTGCTCTCAGTGAGTACTCTCTAGATCTGGCTCCGCTGACTTGTATTGCTGCACTCTTGTTGGCTTCTAACAACTGGCTGTCCTGGCTCCTCTCCTGGCTTCTAGATCTGATCTTGCTTTACCTGTTCCCAGCAAGCTTGCCCTGTTGGAATATTGCTGGCTTTGCTGTGGTTTCCTTGCCTCTTCTCAGCAGGACCTTTCTCTTCTCTGCATCAAGGGGCTTGCTCCAAGAAGGGTCTCTCAAGTCTGCCTGCAGTTATACAATGGTCTGCACCTCACATAAGCCAGAACTTGCTGCTAGTGCGTACACTCTCCTCTAGACTTTTCCCTGCAGTTCGAGTCGTGCTTTTCTGGTGACCTTCTCATGAGGGATAAACAAGATTTTAAGCCATGTAAAATCAGAACTTGGAACCATCCGCAGCACACATATCTCTACAGAATTAGCAACAACAACGACTAGACCTATCTACCTTATACATCAAGGAAATTGATAAAATTGAATCAAGAGAAAGGCAAACAGTTTATCAATAGTTAATACAACCACAAAAAAAATAGCATTCAAAACCACTCGCCATTCCCCAATATCAAACATTTAAAACAAGTAGTGATCCTTAAGGTAAAAAAAAACCTTCAAAAGAAATTTACAACATTACAGCAATCATTTATCACTCAGATGCCCATATCCTATATAAGCCCACATGCATTTTTAAATCCTTTGACAACAACACATGAAACACTAAACACTATCACTCACGATTATTTCAAGGAATTGCAACAAAATTAGAAGCAAATTTATAACTTCAAAATGAATAGCACCTTTTCAAGACACAGATACTTGGATTAAAATGACTTAGTGAGACAGACCCAGGTTCCCATAAACACCCTCAGGTGAAGTCCCTGAGTTTACAGACCTGCTTCTCCATGGTTTTCTGCCAGGAGGGACAAATTTGGTGCTGAAATGTCTGCACCATATTTCAGCACCAAATTTGCACCTCCTGGCAGAAAGCTGCTCTGAAATGGTGTCACAACCAGTTTTGTTCATTTTTTTTACCAAGAGATGCAAATTTTGTGTTTAAATTTATAAACCATATTTCTGCACCAAATCTACATTTTCTGGCAAAAAAAGCATCAAAATTGTGGTTCGTGCCTGGGAACGTTTGAACCCACATGGATCCGGACTTTTACCGTATGGGTCAGCCCATCACAATTAATGACTTCAATATCTACTCATGAAATACAGTGGAACCTCGCTTAACGAGTAACCCAGTTAGCGAGTATTTCACTTAACGAGCAAAGCTTACAGTAAATTTGTAACTCCGTTTACGAGCAAGCTTTGCCGTCCAAGCAAAATACTCACCGCACACACTTCCAGTTCCGTACATCCACCGCGCCCTAACCCGCTCTTGCAGTCCGCACAAACACACACAATCATGCACAAACACACACAAACACGCACACACACACACATATTATGCTCACCTTAACTTCCGTTCCATCGCCGGTTTTTGTAGTTCGCCGGTACAGGATGTGTATTGGTAACCATCGCGACGAGGGAGGAACTTCCGCTGTCAGACGCTACTCAAAGGCAGCGCGCTGGCCAATCAGACGCAAGCGGCTCCTGCCTTTGACGTCAGCGCTCTGGCAGCGGAAGATAATACACATCCTGTACCGGAGAACTACAAGAACCAGGAGACCGGCGATGCAACGGAAGGTAAGGTGAGCCTAATATGTGTGTGTGCATGCGTGTTTGTGTGTGTTTGTACGTGTTTGTGCGTGTTTGTACGTGTGTGTAATGGCACAATAGGGGACCAGGATGGGACATTTAACAAGCTGTGGAACGAATTGTCTGCATTGCAATGATTTCTTATGGGAAATCTTGCTTTGCTGAATGAGTAACTTGGTTAACAAGCACAGTCCCAGAACGGATTGTTCTTGTTAAACAAGGTTCCACTGTATTGGTAACAGAGGACACGGTGTTTCTATAATGATCTGATTTTAACAGTGAGCACTCTAGCTGGCCCAAAATGCACTACAGCTTTTTTTTAAATCCAGAATCAATCTATAACTCATTCAACCAAAACATACCTACGCACCCCCATGACCTTTTTTAACAAAATAAAAAAAATACAAAACAATGAAGAGTGACTGTAAAGCCTGCTTTACACGAGACGATAGATTGTGCGATAGCACAATCGATCGTACCTGCCCCCGTCGTTTTTGCGTCACAGGCAATTAGTTGCCCATGGCGCACAAACTCGTTTAACCCCCGTCACACGTACTTACCTTACGGATGACCTCGCTGTGGGCGAAAAATGTCCACTTCCTGGAGTGGGCGGGACAATCGGCGTCACAGCGACATCCCGCCCACCTCCTTCCTTCCATTAAGCCGTCGGGTGCCGCGGGTGGCAGGTAAAGCTGCTGTTCATCGTTCCTGTGGTGTCACTCGGAGCAACGTGTGATGCCACGGAAACGATTAACAACCGCCGCCATTTTAATGAAACAATTATATGAAACCTAGCGACGAGTACACGACTCACGATTTGTGAGCGATACTGCGTCGCTAGGAGGTGTCACACGAAACCACGTTGTGCGGTATGCCGGATGTGCGTCACGAAAACCGTGACCCCAACGACATATTGCACAATCTATCGTCTCGTTTAAAGCCCGCTTAAGCCCTATAATACAACCAATCTAACACCAGATACATTTTTTTAACCTTTGTAACTAAGTGTTTATTGAAAAGGAACAAAATCTCCTGAAACTATCTTTCTGCTCTACACACTAACACAATGATTTCAAACTATTGTCTGAGCTACATGCTTCTGCAAACTAACCCAAAAAAAGACACTTTAAGGGTATGTGCGCACGTTGCTTTCTCTGCAGTGTAGAAAAGAACGCACCCTCTGGCAGACTGGACACTGCGTTTGTAAAAAAAAATGCATCCACAAGGCATGCATTTTGGATGCTTTTTCCATGCATTTTGCATGTGTTTTGGATGCATTTTTGACAGTGCATTCCCCCGGCAATTCAGCTATGCTACATGCCGGCTGACAGCAGACACAGACAGTCGCGCGATGAGAATGAACTCGGGTGAACTTCACCCGACTTCATTGTCATACTGCGGCTCTGTCTGTGTGTGGTGTCCTGATTAGCGGTCACCCGTAAAGGACTCACCGGTGTCCGCTAATCCCCTGAGTGACTGAAGTGAGCAGCGCGATTAGCGCTGCCGTCACTCAGGTTAAGGCTACTTTCACACTTGCGTTGAACGGCATCCGTCACAAGGCATTGTGTAACGCATGTGACGGATGCCTTGCAAATAGTGTGATAATAAAGGCCACGGATTCCGGTGAAATAACGCACTGCATTAAGTTTTCTTTTGCTGAGAGAGCCCTCATCTTCACCGCACACATCCCGACATTACCGCCTACATCACCGCACACATCCCGACACTACTGCCCAGATCATCACCGCACACATCCCGACACTACCGCCCACATCATCACCGCACACATCCCGACATTACCGCCTACATCACCACACACATCCCGACACTACCGCCCACATCATCACCGCACACATCCCGAAATTACGGCCTACATCACTGCACTCATCCCGACATTACCGCCCAAATCATCACCACACACATCCTGACATTACCGCCTACATCACCGCACACATCCCGACATTACCGCCTACATCACTGCACACATCCCAACAATACCGCCTACATCACCGCACACATCCCGACCTTACGGCCTACATCATCACCGCATACATCCCGACACTAGAGTTGAGTGCGGTTCGTGGTTCGAGGTTCTCCAGTTCGCGGCTCGAGTGATTTGGGGGGCTGTTCTAGATCGAACTAGAACTCGAGCTTTTTGCTAAAGCTCGATAGTTCTAGATACGTTCGAGAACGGTTCTAGCAGCAAAAAAAAAAGCTAATTCCTAGCTGGCTTTCCACTGTAATAGTGTAAGTCACACTATTATGACATTACAGTGTATAGTGTGCGGGAACAGCGCATTCAGATCACTGCTGTATGTATAATGGCGATCGCCATTTTTTTTTTTTCCTTGTCTTCCTTCCCTAAGCGCGCGCGTCTTGTGGGGCGGGCCAGCATGTCAGCCAATCCCAGACACACACACAGCTAAGTGGACTTTTAGCCAAAGAAGCAACGGCATGTGTGATAGGATGTCCATGTCACATGTCCCTGCATTATAAAACCGGACATTTTCCTCCAGCACGCCATTATCTGCCTTCTGCGTCCTTGGTGTCAGACATCACTGGCGCAGCTCCTATCGCCGATACTGCTGTATACGCTCCATACACAGCGCTGGACAGCTTAGGGATAGCACTTTCTATCAGTCCTTTTAAGGGCTCATACCGGCAGGGTCAGAGCCATAGGTGACAGGTCCGTGAAAACAGAGTTTAACAGCTACACAAGATGACAGCGTCTGTGTAGCTAAGGTCAGGGATTTCCTCGCTGCATTTCCCCAATAGGAGGGATAGAAAGACAGGCTTCCTTTCCTCTACCCAGAGACCCACAACCCTGCCACTGTACTCTCCTGCCCTTTGCACACTCCAACTCATTGTTACTAAGCCATTATACTAGCAAACACTGAGTGAACGTAGTGGCATCCTAAAAGTGGCTGTTGGACTGCTGTATTGCCCCAGTAGTGCAAAGATATTTGCAGCACGTCTGCCTGCATTGCACACTCAAACTCATTGTTACTAAGCCATTATACTAGCAAACACTGAGTGAACTTAGTGGCATCCTAAACGTGGCTGTTGGACTGCTGTATTGCCCCAGTAGTGCAAAGATATTTGCAGCACGTCTGCCTGCATTGCACACTCAAACTCATTGTTACTAAGCCATTATACTAGCAAACACTGAGTGAACTTAGTGGCATCCTAAACGTGGCTATTGGACTTCTGTATCGTCCCACTAGTGCAAAGATATTTGCAGCACATCTGCCTGCATTGCACACTCAAACTCATTATAACTAAGCCATTATACTAGCAAACACTGAGTGAACTTAGTGGCATCCTAAACGTGGCTATTGGACCTCTGTATCGTCCCACTAGTGCAAAGATATTTGCAGCACGTCTGCCTGCATTGCACACTCAAACTCATTATAACTAAGCCATTATACTAGCAAACACTGAGTGAACTTAGTGGCATCCTAAACGTGGCTATTGGACCTCTGTATCGTCCCACTAGTGCAAAGATATTTGCAGCACGTCTGCCTGCATTGCACACTCAAACTCATTGTTACTAAGCCATTATACTAGCAATTTATGCTGCCAGTTTAAGGGCCATAGTTGCATTGTCAGGGATAATTATTCTTTATTATTCTGCTGTTAATAAAGCTAGACCACCGCTGCAATCTACACCACCTCTCAATTTTTACTACCACATTTTAAGTGCACAATCTTGTCGCAATCAACATGAGTGGCAAAATGACAGATGCTGGCGGAAAGGGGAAGAGGCGTGTTGGAAAAGGAAAAAAAGGGTTTGTCCGTGGGGAAGGTGGCAAAGCTCCATTAACATCTGCTGAAGATAGACCATCTACCAGCAAAAGTAAGATGTCTACTACTTACCGTGGACAATCCGATGTGCTCCCTTTTTTACGGACACGAACAACAGGAACAAAGGTAGATGATGGCCAAAAAAGGAAAATGCTTGAATGGATCTCAAGTGGTCCAACAAGTGCCCTCTCAGCCACCTCAACTACCGCATCCAAAAAACACCAGTCCTCTGAGTTGTCATCCCAATCAAACTTGCTTTCTCCCAGCTCTGAAGTCTCCATCAGCCCTGCACAGTATGATGGAAGTGAGATGGCTGAGTCTGCAGAGCTGTTCAGTCACACTATAGCCTGTGAATCAGAGGTCTGCTGCCAAGCTACAGTGAGTACAGACCAGGAAATGGTCTGCAGTGATGCCCAGAACCTTTGTGACTCTGATTCAGGCCGTGAGGATCAAGTTTCAGAGCATAATGTTGACCCTTTGTCACAAACTGTAACACCTGTGGTTATAGACAATGAGGAACATACTGATGATGATGAGACGCAGATACCAGATTGGGATGACAACTTAAATATTCGGTCAGGGCAAGAAGAGGCTCGGTCTGAGGGTAAGGGGAGTGCAAACACAACAATTGATGAGGAAGTTCTAGATCCCACCTACTGTCAACCCACAGTCAGGCACTCGAGGAGGTCAACAGAGGCGGTGGAGGAGGATGCAACCGACGACGAAGTTACCTTGCGCCTTCCTGGACAGAGTCGGAGCACTGGTAGCACGTCTACAACTGCATCCTCAGCCACCACTCTGCCTCTGAGCACTAGTCGGGGGGGCTCAGCAGGTCGCATTCCCTCTAAGCCTTGCCTAGCCTGGTCCTTTTCTGACATAGCAAAAGATCGCCCAAATTAAGTGATCTGTAAAATTTGTCGTGATTCTGTTAGTAGAGGGCAAAACCTCAGCAGTTTGACAACTTCTTCCATGAATCGTCACATGAATAAATATCATATGTCCCAGTGGGAAGCTCACCGTGCTGCAATGCGGCCTAGCGGAGCGAACCATCCACCGCCTGCCCCTTCCAGTGCATCCGCGCGCTCTTCATCTTCTAGGACTGTGGGGACAGCTGTCACACCTGGTTTTCCACGCACAACTTCCACCACTGTAACCGCAACAGGCAGTTTGCTTGGTAGGTCGTCACTTGGTTTGGAAGGGGTAACAAGTGCGTGTGTACAGCTCTCTCAGACATCGATAGCACCAACGTTGGATGAAGGCAACATCATGTCTCCGACTGCACTTTCCTCACAAACCTGCATTTTTCCAGGGACACCCTACTCAACATCGTCTACACACAGCAGCCAGATCTCTGTCCCTCAGATGTGGACAAATAAAAGGCCATTTCCTGCGACCCATGACAAAGCTAAGAGGTTGACTTTATCCCTCTGTAAGCTCTTGGCTACCGAAATGCTGCCTTTCCGCCTGGTGGACACACAGGATTTTAGAGACCTTATGTCTGTCGCTGTGCCCCAGTACCAGATGCCCAGTCGACACTACTTCTCTAAGAAAGGTGTGCCCGCGCTACACCAGCATGTCGCACACAACATCACCGCTTCCTTGAGAAACTCTGTATGTGAACGGGTGCATTTTACCACCGATACTTGGACCAGTAAGCATGGACAGGGACGTTACATGTCGCTGACTGGGCACTGGGTAACTATAGTGATAGATGGTGAAGGGTCTGCTGCACAAGTCTTGCCGTCCCCACGACTTGTGTGTCAATCCTCTGTCTGTCCAAGTTCCGCCACTGCTTCTGCCTCCTCCACCTCATCTGCGTCCTCCACCTCCGCCCCAAGCCTGCCTGGTCAGGCCACCAGCGTTCTCACTGCGCAGAAGGAATCACGCACCCCTCATTACTATGCTGGCAGCAGAGCGCAACGGCATCAGGCGGTCTTTAGTTTGACATGTCTTGGAAATAGGAGTCACACAGTGACTGAGTTGTGGGCAGCTCTGGAGACTGAGTTTAATAAATGGTTGTCTTCACTCAACCTGCAGCCTGGTAAGGCCGTGTGCGACAATGCTGCAAACCTGGGTGCGGCCCTTCGCCTGGGCAAGGTGACACACGTACCTTGTATGGCTCACGTGTTGAACCTTGTTGTCCAGCAATTTTTAACACACTATCCCGGCCTAGATGGCCTTCTGACCAGGCCACGAAAACTGTCTGCTCACTTCCGCCGTTCAAGCGCCGCAGCTGAGCGACTTGCATCGCTCCAGAAGTCTTTCGGCCTGCCGGTTCATCGCCTAAAATGCGATGTGCCGACACGCTGGAATTCGACTCTCCACATGTTACAGCGACTGTGGCAGCACCACTGAGCCCTGGTGCAATACGTCATGACGTATAGCCTGGGCCAACGAGATGCAGAGGTGGGGCAGATCACCCTGATGGAGTGGTCTCAGATCAAGGACCTATGCACCCTTCTGCACAGTTTCGACATGGCGACAAATATGTTTAGCGCTGACAATGCCATTATCAGCATGACAATTCCAGTCATTTACATGCTGGAGCACACGCTAAACACTATTCGGAGTCAGGGGGTGAGACAACAGGAAGGGGAGGAACTACAGGAGGATTCATATGCGCAAGACGCAACAACATCACCAAGGTCCAGACGTTCATCATCACCAACGCGGCACGCATGGGACCATGGGGGACAGGGATCAACAAGGGCGCATGGTAGCAGGTGAAATGTTGAGGAAGGTGCAGGAGAACATGAAGAAATGGAGGACGAACTGTCCATGGACATGGAAGACTCAGCGGATGAGGGAGACCTTGGTCAAATTTCAGTTGAAAGAGGTTGGGGGGAGATGTCAGAGGAAGAAAGAACGGTTAGCACCTCTATGCCACAAACACAGGGTGGACTTGGTCCGCATGGCTGCGCAAGACACATGAGTGCTTTCTTGCTGCACTACCTCCAACATGACCCTCGTATTGTCAAAATTAGAAGTGATGATGACTATTGGCTTGCCACACTATTAGATCCCCGGTACAAGTCCAAATTTTGTGACATAATTCCAGCAATAGAAAGGGACGCACGTATGCAGGAGTATCAGCAGAAGCTGTTACTCGATCTTAGCTCGGCTTTTCCACCAAACAACCGTGCAGGTGCAGGGAGTGAATCTCCCAGTTGTAACTTGACAAACATGGGACGGTCTCGTCATCTTCAACAGTCTACCCGTACCAGTAGGACTGTATCTGGTGCTGGTAACAGCAATTATATGGAATCTTTTCATAATTTTTTTAGACCCTCCTTTGCAAGGCCAACAGAGACAACAAGTCTAACACATAGTCAACGGCTGGAGAGGATGATACAGGAGTATCTCCAAATGAACTTCGATGCCATGACTTTGCAAATGGAGCCTTGCTCATTTTGGGCTTCAAATCTTGAAAAATGGCCAGAGCTCTCCACTTACGCCTTGGAGATTTTGTCGTGTCCAGCTGCCAGCGTTGTCTCTGAACGTGTCTTCAGTGCTGCTGGGTGTGTGCTGACAGATAAGCGCACACGTCTGTCCAGTGACAATGTGGGCAGACTAACGTTCATCAAAATGAACAAGTCATGGATCCACAAGGAATTTACTACCCCTGTGTCATCCTGGGGAGAGTAAATGCTTGTGGATTTGGAATGTGCTTGATGCAAATCAAAACATCCTGTTTGCAACTAGGGCACAAGTGCTGCCCCTGATGGGGTGTCTGTGTGGCCCAATTTTTTGAAAAAAGGGAGACTCCGCTTGGAGTAACCCTTGCTTGCTGTGTTTTTTAAAAATGATCCAAGATGAACAGAGCTGGGATCAGGAAAGACTTTGCTACCTACCCCAGTGTCATCCTGGGGACAGTTAATTATGGCGTATTTTTGAATGTGCTTGATGCAAATCAAAACATCCTGTTTGCAACTAGGGCACAAGTGCTCCCACTGTTGGGGTGTCTGTGTGGCTCAATTTTTGGAAAAAAGGGAGACTCCGCTTGGAGTAACCCTTGCTTGCTGTGTTTTTTAAAAATGATCCAAGATGAACAGAGCTGGGATCAGGAATGACTTTGCTACCTACCGCTTGGAGTCACCTTGCGGTGTTTTACATGATTTTAGAAGGGCGTCCCATGCCTATATCTGTGTCTCGTCCTCTTTTTCCTCGTTACGCTCTATTGTTTTCGCATGAGAATTTGTTCTTGTCACTTTCCCATGTGTTTGTGTTTTGTTGTGAGTTGTTTGTCACCTTTTGGACACCTTTGAGGGTGTTTTCTCGGTGTTTTTATGTGTTTGTGAATGCCTGCCATTGTTTCCTATGCGGTTCGACTTCGGTTCGTCGAACGTTCGACGAACCGAACTCGAACGGGACCTCCGTTCGGCGAACCGACCTCGAGCTGAACCGCAACCGGTTCGCTCATCTCTACTCGACACTACAGCCTACATCACCGCACACATCCCGACACTACAGCCCACATCATCACCGCATACATCCCGACATTACGGCGTACATCACCGCACACATCCCGGCACTACAGCCAACATCATCACCACACACATCCCGACACTACAGCCTACATCACTGCACACATCCCGACACTACAGCCCACATCATCACCGCATACATCCCGACATTACCGCCTACATCACCGCACACATCCTGACATTACCGCCCTCATCTTCACCGCACACATCCCGACATTACTGCCTACATGATCACCGCACACACACCGACACTACCGCACCCATCATCACCGCACACATCCCGACACTACAGCTCTCATCATCCCCGCACACATCCCGACACTACAGCCCTCATTATCACCGCACACATCCCGTCACTACAGCCCACATCATCACCGCACACATCCCGACACTACCGCCTACATCACCGCACACATCCCGACATTACCGCCTACATCATCACTGCACACATCCTGACAGCCCACATCATCACCGCACACATCCCGACATTACCGCCCACATCATCACCGTACACATCCCGACACTACAGCCCACATCATCACCGTACACATCCCGACATTACCGCCTACATCACCGCACACATCCCGACATTACCGCCTACATCACTGCACACATCCCGACATTACCGCTTATATCATCGCACACATCCCGACATTACCGCCTACATCACCGCACACATCCCGACATTGCCACCCACATCATCCCCGCACACATCACGACACTACAGCCCTCATCTTCACCGCACACAGACCGGCACTACCGCACCCATCATCCCTGCACACACACACCGGCATTACCTCAGTGACGTCACCACTGACAGCGCGATTCACTTCAGTTGCTGCGTGGAGCTCACAGGAGCGGCGGAGTTCTACTGCCGCTCCTGTCAGCTTCATGTAGCAGAGCTGGATGCGTCGAGGGACCTCTGTGGATTACGCTGGACCTGGAGGGGTATTTGGGAATTTTAATAAAGTGGTGAAAGAGGGTGTTTTTTTGTCTTTTATTTTAAATAAAGGATTTTTTTGGGTGTGTTTATTTACTTTCACTTACAGGTTAATCATGGAATGTGTCTCATAGACGCCTGCCATGATTAACCTAGGACTTAGTGGCAGCTATGGGCTGCTGCCATTAACTCCTTATTACCTCGATTGCCACCGCACCAGGGCAATTCGGGATGAGCCGGGTAGAGTCGCGGGACTGTGGCATCTAAAGGAAGTGGCAATTCCGGGCGGCTGCTAGCTGATATTGTTAGGCTGGGGGGCTCCCCATAACGTGGGGCTCCTGATCCTGAGAATACCAGCGTTCAGCCATGTGGCTTTACCCTGGCTAATATCAAAATTGAGGGGACCGCACGTCGTTTTTTTTTTAATTATTTATTTATTTATTTTACTGCACGATATAGACCCGCCCACCTGCGGCTGTGATTGGTTGCAGTGAGACAGCTGTCACTCAGTGTGGGGGCGTGTCTGACTGCAACCAATCATAGGCGCCGGTGGGCGGGGAAAGCAGAGAATACCAGATTGAATAATGAGCGGCCGGCATTTTCAAAAGAGGAAAAGCTGCCGGAGCAGTGTGACAGCCGTACAGCGCCGCGCCGGTGATCGAGGATCGGTGAGTATGAGAGAGGGGGAGAGACTGACCAATGGACAGAGAGACCAACCGACAGAGAGAGAGAGAGAGACAGTTAGAGTGACCAACTGACAGAGAAAGAGACCGACCGACAGACAGAGGGAGATTCACCGACATCCACAGACAGAGATTGACCGACATTGACAGAGACAGACTGAAAAGACCTGCGTTTTGCTCGTCAAAAAAGCATGCGGAACGCAACAAAAATGCAGTCCAAGTGCATTTTTTGTTGCGTTCTGACCCACATCATTGATTTCAATGGGTGCAGAACGCAGCTACAACGCACAAAAGAAGTGACATGCTGCTTTTTTTTCCGCAGCGATTTTGGGCATCAAAAATGCTGCATTTAGAAACGCAGCGTGTGCATTGATTTTTCGGCTTTCTCATAGACTTTGCTGGGGAAGCTGAACGCATGCAATTTGGCACTGAAAACGCTCCAGTTCAAACTGCAGCGTTTCCGCGGGAAAAAACGCAACGTGCGCACATAGCCTAAAAAGGACCTTTCAACAAACTATTCATGTTGAATTGGACACATGATGTAAAAGACGCTGAAGAGCAGAATAAAACTTTTGAGAGTAGTAGCTTCACGGTGATTAAAGACTAGAAACTATATTAAGGACCATCTCTGTTTTGAAGATTTTCATGATTTTTCAGACTAAGAAAGAGAAAGAGGTACATACCCCTAGTGAAATCTATCTGATGAAGCCTATTTAGAGGTAAAAAAGTTAATTGTTTAAGTGCCAAATCACTAATATCACTGCAATGGAGGGGTGAAAAAAAGAACAAAAAACCCCAAAACATTTTATTATGCTCCACAGTGCTTATTCAACATGAAAAATTTGGTGAAAGGTCTTCTTAATTATAAGGCACAAAATAAAATTCACCTGAAATATAAAAAATACAAATGCCATAAGGAATTGAAGCTATTATCTAACTTTTATCCCATTGAAAAACAGACATTTTCTCAATACATTTTGTGACATGGTTCTATATGATTTTAAATTATTACAAAATCACCCTAAATCAAACAGTATTAAAAATAATGTAGCTAAAATAGATCCAGAGACTATAAAATCAGAAGCTAAGGGGGAGGCATTGCCATTCCGCATTATCATGGCTATACTAAAAAAACCTATCAATATATGATTTGATGACAAATCCTATGAAACATTCAGCAATGATCCCTTTTGTGAACCATTAAAGCTTATACAAGGGCATATAAATCAAGCCTTAACAGATGGAATATTAAACAAGAATGATAAGAAATTTCTTATTATCAATAATACTAGGCAACAAAATTTAAAAAGTTGTCTGGTTCAGAAATCAAATTGGCCATTTATTAATGATTTTGATGTGCTGAATTCAAATATGAAAAGGAAAACTGTTATTTGGCTTTAGTTTGCATGAAATCGAAGCGTTTGCGTTTTACTGTTCCATAAATTAATAAATAATTATAACATGTAGTTATTTCTTCTACAAATATAAAACTGCACATATATTGTCAAACAAATTGAATTAGATGTATTCAGAGGAAACGCAAGTGTATTTATATCTACTATATAATTAATTCAGGTCTAAGCACTTTGAACAATTATAATTTTAACTACTAATATATGTTATTGCAAGTACAAAATATGTCCTTAGTCACTGGATACTCGGCTCCTTTTACTTGTCTCTTGTATTCAAGCATTGGATTATATCTCTGGTGATTGTCCAACAGTAGTCTGCAAGCATTGAAGGGTTCCAATTACCCCGATATCTTTTTTCCATAGTCGCAATTTAGTGGTGAATTCGCTCATCATGCTCGTCATTCACTGCTCCATAGTTTGGTGCAAAAAAGTCTAGATGCGAATGCAAGAGATGAATCTTTAATGACATGTTGCAGCCAAGATTATGATATGCCTGGAGTAGATTTTCCATTAGCTATTTATAGTTGTCTGACTTGGTGTTTCCAAGGAAATTTGTTACCACTAACTGGAATGCTACCCATGCAGCCTTTTCCTTGCCACGCAGTAAACGGTGAAACTCCTCATCTTGCAGAAGCACACAAATCTGAGGACCAATGAAGACTTCTGTCTTTATCTTTGCTTCATTCAACCTTGGAAATTTACAAATGAGATACTTGAATGCTTCTGCATTTTTGTCCACTGCCTTTACAAAGTTCTTCATGAGACCCAACTTGATATGCAATGAAGGTAACAGAATATTCTGTAGTTTGACAACTGATGAAAAACTGATGAAAAACATTTTTAGTCCCCGGCTGCAGTGCATTTCTGAGGGGCCAATCTCTTTTCTTGTAGTGTTCTTGTCTTGCTTGACTGTCCCATTCACATAGGAAACAACAGTACTTTGTGTAACCAACCTGGAGACCAAGCACGATGGCAACCACCTTTAAGTCACCACAGAGGCACTGATCCTGATCCTTGTCCTGATCTCCTATTTTGAAACCTAAACACAGGTTGTAGGCTTTCTTAACCTTATGAGTCAAGTTTTGCTTTTGTGACTCAAAAGTCACCTCGCCACAGATACAGCAGAAATTATCTGCTTTATTAATGCAAGTCCGAAACATCACTGAATACCTGAATGATGATATCAGTCGACCGCTGAAAATGCTATGTGATTGAGAGGGAGAACATGCGCCTTTTATAAAGTTGTGTAATGCAAATTTAATTAAGATTGCAACATCTTTCTTTCTTTGGCATCTACCATTGGTCATTTAGAGATCATAAAATATTGTTGACTCAATTCATTAGTCATTTGGAAATGATGCAATATTGATGAAGCAATTCATTAGTCAGTTGGATGGTGCAAAACTGATGACGCAAGGCTGATGATGTATTCCTTGCCTAGCGTTGTATCAAAGGCTGTGAGAAAGATCGACGCACTCCTGTATCATAAAAACTAGAGCCAATTTCAAAATGTAAGCATAATTTTCGTTTCAGCACCCCAAAATTAGTTAAGTCCAACTGTTTTCATGTCTGAACCAATTTTGCTGTTGACTAGTGTAATCCAAACAAACCCTTTGTCTATCATTTACCAAATATATTAAATCACTGGTGAACTAATATGGTGGTGTCTAATATCATTTATCTGGTGTAATTTCAGTTGCCATTCTCCAACATCATGTAATTATTCTACCTAGTCATCTTAAAGACTCGGCCTACCTCATCAGATATCTGCTAGAGGTATAATGATCCTGCCATACTAATAATTGATGAGTCCGCATTACATACCAATAGTAACCATTCATCAAATGCATTAACCATTTAACTATTTAAAAGGGACATGAGAGAATTACAGAAGTGCATAGAATTTTTCTATTGAAAGGTTTGCAATTTGTTCTTTCAATTACTTTGTATTCAATGACACCATCTACCAATCAGATCAATGAAACTGCTATGGGCATGAGAGTAGCACCAAGTTTTGGAATTTTATTTCATTAACAGACCAGTAACAAAAAACATCAGCATGGGACATTGATTTATAAAAATGACATTTTCTAGGATTTTAGTGAGAATCTCAGACTATAACTTTCCAAGCTTAGTTTACATGTTAAGGCCCCACCCGCCCACAGTTTTAAAATTAAAAGGATACAGTTTTCATCACCTTGTTTATTCTTGGGCGGCCCAGGCATATTCAGTAAGACCAGCTGTGCATGCTGAGATCTGTTTAACACAACTTCATTTAGTTTTACTGCAGTGTGCATTCTTCTAACATTTGACTGATTTCTGAAATTAAAAAAAGAAATAAAATTGGAAATAAATAAGTTCATACCATCATTAAAGGGGTAGACTATAATTAGAAAAAAACACAGTGCCACATGTGTTTATGGAATGTGTATGGAATTGCAGCAGAGATGCAATATAACACCTCTCGTAAACAGGTGTGGAATTGTTTATGGAAGATAGCAAACCGTATTCTAATTCTGTACAACTCAAATCATTTCATCCTGTCGTAAAGTCATAATTATATTTAATTTATAAATCTTATAAGAAAAGGAAGTTCATGTCTCATTTGTTGACTCCTCTTTACTGCTTCCCCTTACGGGTTCCTCTGGATTCAGTTCTACTGTAGTTCCCCCTACTGTTTCAGTCTATACAGCCCTATTGAACAGACTTCAGCAGATTTCAGAGTAACAGTTGTACGTTAATGACCCCCACTTACAGTATATATACATCTCCTTCTGACATCATTTGTGAACTACTATAAAATAAAAGTGATTGTACCTGTTCCTAATACGGAGAGGATCTATCTGGACACAGTCTTTCCAAAATGAAAAGTATTTTTCCTCTGTCTATGAAAGCAACTAAAACTGATATTTCAATACATAGTACTATCAGAATTCCCAGTCAGCATGCCCGTTGTCTTGGGTTTATAGGTCTATAGTTCCCCTCTTACAAAACTCTCCTCATTCTTAATTATCATGAATGTAGCAGACAGGCTCATATTTCTACCCAGCTAATAGACATCCTGCTACCGCCCAATGCTACTTATTGCATTGCTTCCCATCGGCTTCAGAATACAATATAAAGGTATCATTACCACTTACACAGTTGCTGTACAGAACCAAATCTCAATTATCACCCTACCAGTGATCTCCACTACGATAATCATCTAAGACTAACATTTTCATAATCTGAACCTTACACTCCTGTCTCTGGAACTTTTCTTGTGCAATACCTTATTTGCTGCAATGCAGACAATCAGAATAATTGCCAGCGTCCACATTTTAAAGTGTGCACTAAGAAATGCATCTCATTAGGCAGTACTGTACATTACATATTAGGCCCTGTGTGTACTAGAAAAAGGAATTTTCTTAAGAAAATTCCGGAGGCTCAGTAAGATTTCCGCACCTGCGGGAAAATACCGCACCGAAATCCGCATCCAAATCCACATGCGGTTTGTTACGTTTTGCTGCGGATTTGGATGCGGATTTGGTGCGGAAATGCCGCAGCCAGCATCGGAGTGGCTACTGGAGGAATCTCCAGTAATACCAAGCCTGCCCGTGGTTACCTGCACTGAACTCTGGAGCTCCCACCTAAGCTCCGAAGTGCAGCCTAGACTAAACTGCGAGCGCCGAGTGATTGATTCCCCAGCGATTGCCGTTTAGTTCAGGCCGGGATGATCTCCGGAGCTCAGGTGAAAGCTCCGGAGTGCAGCCCGGCCTCTATACAGCTGTCACCTGAACTCCGGAGATCAGCCCAGCCAGAACTAAACTGCAATCGCTGGGGAAACAATCATTCGGCGCTCGCAGTTTAGTCTACGCTGCACTCCGGAGCTCAGGTGACAGCTCCGGAGTTCAGTGCATGTAACTGCGACCAGGACTGGTATTATTAGAGATTCCTCCGGTAGCCAGTCCCGCAGCTACCTGCAGAAAAGAAGTGACATGCAATTGTTTTTGCTGCGGGAATCCTGCAGCAAAACATGCAGCTGCCAAAATCCGCCTAGTGCGCACAGCATTTTTTTTCCCCGTAGGATTTGCTGGTGAATCACTGCAGAGATGTTATGAACATTTTCTTCAGCGAAACATGCAGCAAATCCGTGGGTAATCCGCGGGAAATTCCGTCTAGTGAGCACAAGGCCTTAAGCAACCTTTTAACAGTTCTCCCTTTCTACATTTTCATTAGTATCTGGTCCATTCTTTTATCAGTTTCCCACATACTTAATCCACTTAGTAGCACTTTATATCAGTACATATACTGTTACTGGCTGATGTCCGGAATACCCTAATTTATTATAGAAGTTAGCTTGACCAGAGCACTATTTACCTTTTGTAGGTCCTGTACTCCTCTTAGTTAAATTGTTCAGTTAAATTTCAATTCACAGACTAAAAAACTCCTTAGTTATATATAGAATAAGGTTTTTAATAACCGAAGCAAATATATACACACAATACTTCCACAGTATAATCTAGCCAATAGAATTTGTGCCAACTACACAGTAGAGACATGTAACCCCCTCAAAAAAAGTGCTCTATATATAATCCCCTCCCCAAAAAAAGTTTCAGCAACATATGATAAATAACTCTATTCCCCTATAAAGAAAGAGTTTTAATCAATTAATTTAATATAAGCATATTATAAGCACATAATAAGTCTATGAGGGGGACCCTAGTGATACTTGAATGTCAATCAAGCATTACAGAATTACCCCTAATCAGTCCAATAGTCAAGAGTCCTAAAGACAAGGTACCTAAGGGTAACACTTTACCATAACCTATAATACTAAATTGGGATGTAATTCTGAGATTGTTGATTTCACCATACAGTTAGGTCCAGAAATATTTGGACAGTGACACAAGTTTTGTTATTTTAGCTGTTTACAAAAACATGTTCAGAAATACAATTATATATATAATAAGGGCTGAAAGTGCACACTCCCAGCTGCAATATGAGAGTTTTCACATCCAAATCGGAGAAAGGGTTTAGGAATCATAGCTCTGTAATGCATAGCCTCCTCTTTTTCAAGGGACCAAAAGTAATTGGACAAGGGACTCTAAGGGCTGCAATTAACTCTGAAGGCGTCTCCCTCGTTAACCTGTAATCAATGAAGTAGTTAAAAGGTCTGGGGTTGATTACAGGTGTGTGGTTTTGCATTTGGAAGCTGTTGCTGTGACCAGACAACATGCGGTCTAAGGAACTCTCAATTGAGGTGAAGCAGAACATCCTGAGGCTGAAAAAAAAGAAAAAATCCATCAGAGAGATAGCAGACATGCTTGGAGTAGCAAAATCAACAGTCGGGTACATTCTGAGAAAAAAGGAATTGACTGGTGAGCTTGGGAACTCAAAAAGGCCTGGGCGTCCACGGATGACAACAGTGGTGGATGATCGCCGCATACTTTCTTTGGTGAAGAAGAACCCGTTCACAACATCAACTGAAGTCCAGAACACTCTCAGTGAAGTAGGTGTATCTGTCTCTAAGTCAACAGTAAAAAGAAGACTCCATGAAAGTAAATACAAAGGGTTCACATCTAGATGCAAACCATTCATCAATTCCAAAAATAGACAGAGTTAAATTTGCTGAAAAACACCTCATGAAGCCAGCTCAGTTCTGGAAAAGTATTCTATGGACAGATGAGACCAAGATCAACCTGTACCAGAATGACGGGAAGAAAAAAGTTTGGAGAAGAAAGGGAACGGCACATGATCCAAGGCACACCACATCCTCTGTAAAACATGGTGGAGGCAACGTGATGGCATGGGCATGCATGGCTTTCAATGGCACTGGGTCACTTGTGTTTATTGATGACATAACAGCAGACAAGAGTAGCCGGATGAATTCTGAAGTGTACCGGGATATACTTTCAGCCCAGATTCAGCCAAATGCCGCAAAGTTGATCGGACGGCGCTTCATAGTACAGATGGACAATGACCCCAAGCATACAGCCAAAGCTACCCAGGAGTTCATGAGTGCAAAAAAGTGGAACATTCTGCAATGGCCAAGTCAATCACCAGATCTTAACCCAATTGAGCATGCATTTCACTTGCTCAAATCCAGACTTAAGACGGAAAGACCCACAAACAAACAAGACCTGAAGGCTGCGGCTGTAAAGGCCTGGCAAAGCATTAAGAAGGAGGAAACCCAGCATTTGGTGATATCCATGGCTTCCAGACTTAAGGCAGTGATTGCCTCCAAAGGATTCGCAACAAAATATTGAAAATAAAAATTTTTTTTCTGGGTTTGGTTTATTTGTCCAATTACTTTTGAGCTCCTAAAATGTGGAGTGTTTGTAAAGAAATGTGTACAATTCCTACAATTTCAATCAGATATTTTTGTTCAAACCTTCAAATTAAACGTTACAATCTGCACTTGAATTCTGTTGTAGAGGTTTCATTTCAAATCCAATGTGGTGGCATGCAGAGCCCAACTCGCGAAAATTGTGTCACTGTCCACATATTTCTGGACCTAACTGTATACAGTCATGGCCAAAAGTTTTGAGAATGACACCAAAATTATATTTTCACATGATCTGTTGCCCTCTGGTTTTTAATTGTGTTTGTCTGATGTTTACATCACATACAGAAATATAATTGCAATCATATTATGAGTACCAAAAGGTTATATTGACAGTTAGAATGAGTTAATGCAGCAAGTCAATATTTGCAGTGTTGACCCTTCTTCTTCAGGACCTCTGCAATTCTCCCTGGCATGCTCTCAATCAACTTCTGGATCAAATCCTGACTGATAGCTGTCCATTCTTGCATAAGCAATGCTTGCATTTTGTCAGAATTTGTTGTTTTTTGTTTGTCCACCCGTCTCTTGATGATTGCCCACAAGTTCTCAATGGGATTAAGATCTGGGGAGTTTCCAGGCCATGGACCCAAAATCTCTATGTTTTGTTCCATGAGCCATTTAGTGATCACCTTTGCTTTATGGCAAGGTGCTCCATCATGCTGGAAAAGGCATTGTTGGGCGCCAAACTACTCTTGGACAGTTGGCAGAAGTTGATCTTGGAGGACATTCTGGTACCATTCTTTATTCATGGCTGTGTTTTTAGGCAAGACTGTGAGTGAGCCGATTCCCTTGGCTGAGAAGCAACCCCACACATGAATGGTTTCAGGATGCTTAACAGTTGGCATGAGACAAGACTGGTGGTAGCGCTCACCTCTTCTTCTCCTAATAAGCTGTTTTCCGGATGTCCCAAACAATCGAAAAGGGGATTCATCTGAGAAAATTACTTTACCCCAGTCCTCAGCAGTCCACTCCCTGTACCTTTTGCAGAATATCAGTCGGTCCCTGATGTTTTTTCTGGAGAGAAGTGGCTTCTTTGCTGCCCTCCTTGAAACCAGGCCTTGCTCAAAGAGTCTCCGCCTCACAGTGCGTGCAGAAGCACTCACACCAGCCTGCTGCCATTGCTGAGCTAGCTCGGCACTGCTGGTAGTCCCATCCCGCAGCTGAAACAGTTTTAAGATACGGTCCTGGCATTTGCTGGTTCTTCTTGGGTGCCCTGGAGCCTTTTTGGCAACAATGGAAGGTCTCTCCTTGAAGTTCTTGATGATGCGATAGATTGTTGACTGAGGTGCAATCTTTGTAGCTGCGATACTCTTCCCTGTTAGGCCATTTTTGTGCAGTGCAATGATGGCTGCAAGTGTTTCTTTAGAGATAACCATGGTTAACTGAAGAGAAACAATGATACCAAACACCAGCCTCCTTTTAAAGTGTTCAGTGGTGTCATTCTTACTTAATCATGACTGATCGCCAGCCCTGTCCTTATCAACACCCACACCTGTGTTATTGGAACAATCACTAAAACAATGTTAGCTGCTCCTTTTAAGGCAGGAATACAATGATGTTGAAATGTGCTTTGGGGGTTAAAGTTCATTTTCTTAGCCAATATTGACTTTGCAAGTAATTGCTGTTAAGCTGATCACTCTTTATGACATTCTGGAGTATATGCAAATTGCCATTAGAAAAACTTAAGCAGTAGACTTTGTAAAAATTAATATTTGTAGCATTCTCAAAATTTTGGCCATGACTGTAGAAGAGGAGGTTCTACCATTGGAACCCTATGGATCTCGAAATTCCTGGGACTTCTAGTGTTAACCCCTTCAGCCCCAGGGCACTTTCCGTTTTTGCTTTTTGCTCCTTTTCTTCCGAGAGCCGTAACTTTTTTAATATTCCGTCAATCTTGCCATATGAGGGCTTGTTTTTTGCGGGACGAGTTGTACTTTTAAATGAAACCATAGGTTTTACCATATATTGTACTGGAAAACAGCAAAAAAATTCCAAGTGTGGAAAAACTGCAAAAAAAGTGTGATCGCACAATAGTTTTTGGGATGTTTTATTCACCGTGTTCCTTATATGATAAAACTGATGTATCTATGTGATGTCTCAGGTCGGTGCGAGTTTGTAGACACCAAACATGTATAGGTTTAGTTGTATCTAAGGGGTTAAAAAAAATGCACAAGTTTGTCCAATAAAAGTGGCGCACGTTTTGCGCCATTTTCCGAAACACGTAGCGTTCTTATTTTTTGTGATCTATGGCTCAGTGATGGCTTATTTTTTGCATCTCGAGCTGATGTTTATAATGGTACCATTTTTGCGCAGATGCTACGTTTTGATCGCCTGTTATTGCATTTTGCGTAAAACTTGCGGCGACCAAAAAACGTAATTTTGGCGTTTTGAATTTATTTGCCACTACGCCGTCTACCAATCTGATTAATTGATTTTATATTTTGCTAGATCGGGCATTTCTGAACGCGGCGATACCAAATATGTGTATATTTATTTATTTTTTAACCCTTTAATTTTCAATGGGGGGAAAGGGGGGTGATTTGAACTTTTAGGTTGTTTTTTTTTTTTTTTTTTAAAAACTTTTTTTACTTTTTTTTTTATTTTACTAGTCCCCCTAGGGGGCTATAGCAATCAGCTGTCGATCGCTGATCGCTATCTGCTGATCACAGCAATACAGCTGTAAACAGCAGATTCAGTCACTTTGGTTTTCCCTCTGCTCTCGGCCGAGGGAAAACGAAAGTGAAACATCATAGCAGCAGGCGTCATCACATGACCCTGTGCTACGATGGCAACCACCAATAGTCACGTGATAACACACGTGACTTTCGGTGGGGGCGGCGGTAAGTGAAAAACATGGCCGCGCGCATTTAAATCTTGCTGCCAGACTTTGGCAGCAAGATTTAAGAGGTTAATGGCTGCGGGTGGAAGCGATTCCACCCACGGCTAGCAGGCACACATGTCAGCTGTTGAAAACAGCTGATATGTGTGCCGATCCACGCCGCCTGCCCGCGGCAGGGGGCAGGGCTTAACGGGACACGATCCTGGATGGATAGATCCTTCCAAGGTCGTGAAGGGGTTAAATACCTGTACTGGCAGCTGCATCTAATAAAACTCTGGGGACACCTTGTTATCGGGCACGCATGCGCAGAATCGCGCTTCCGCGTCCGGAAGTCTGCCCAAAAACACCAAGGGCAATGATGTCACCGTTGATGACGCAGGACAGACGACCAAACACAGAGCGTGACCCGCGCATGCGCGCCGCGTCACACAGTGTCGCCCGCCGCCATCTTGGTAAAGGTACACGGAGGAGATTGCAATGTTAGGTTTTATTAATGGAACACAAATGTATAAATCGTGCCGAATACAAAAGAGATGTGACATTATATTCAGCATCTGGTGCATATCTTGTATGTAGACATGGCGAAACCTTTATACATAGAAGATGGGACCTGTGCAACCAATAAAGGACAAATAAGGTATAACCATATGCATAATATATGGACTATAAATATTAGACATTTCTATATAACATAATAGTAGATGCCCTAAATAGCCACAGTGATCCAAATTTCATATGAAAAACTATGATATATAAAGTAGAATAACATGTATGAGAATCACAATCCCACAGATGTAGATTGATTCAGCCATATATCCATATCAAAAAATAAAAGATAAACATCAGAAGGTTATTAATTCAGATTACGGTATGTCCCATAGGGCCACATAAACCCAAACCAGATTAGCATATATGAAAATACAAGTTCACCCATCCAGATTCATACACATACATATATATTAATAAGCACTTATTCTAAAACTGCTAAATGCCTGTAATGCTGCCACGAGGGGGAGCCAGAGCTCTGCAGCAGACGACACTACACAGAGCAATGAGAACCAGTAAGGAAATGCACAGCGTTCTCATGCACTGCCTAATCAGCACAGCTGAGAGGCAGAACTGCAGAGCATGCGAGGAATAGTCAGACAGGCTGGGTCAAACACCGTACGGGCAGAAGCAGGATCGGAGGAGCGAGCAGAAGCGAAGTCAAAGTCAGGCTAAGGTCAGTACCGGAGGAAGCAACCGAGTGGGGAAATAGGAGGGGGGACACAGGACAGGAGGGACAACCAGGGGACAGAACACAGACAAGGGCACGGGGGCACAGGAACAGACAGATCAGGATATCACTCACAGGACCAGCAATCACAGGCAAAGCAGAGCTAAGCTTATAGCCGGCGCTGGTTCACTGGAAGTGTCAGCTTTTAAGGCATCCAGGGGCCGGAAGTGAGGTCCGAGAGAAGGCTCCGCCCCCTAGCCATGTGTATAGGGAGGCGAATCATGACAATGCCATTCAAAATACATATCTTATGTCCCTCTGCAGAAATAATTCATACGGCCACAAAACTTCATACCAAAGATGGAAAAAATGTGTATGACCATTTCATATGTGGTAACAATTAAAAACCTCCTATACATTATCCGTGACCAGAGCAAAAGCATGATCAATATATCAGAGTTATATTTTTCAAAAGACAAAAAACAAACCAACCAAGGGCATGAAAAAGGTTCGTGGAAGAAAGGGTGATTAAAAAATGTACATAGTATATATATTACCAAGTGATGAGATCAATGAGACAAAGAGAGAACAAGCAGCATCAAATCGCCAAAGAAAGTTCACATTATGGAACATCTCATAAAAAACTAGAGAAACCCCACTGGACAATAAGACCCGCCGGTTTCATGCATTTTAATAATGTGATCCACCTACATTCCATTTAGCTAAGTCTTTTGAAAGTGTCTCCTCTCCTATTACCTGAATATAGGCGGTCGATATCTTTGAATCTCAACAGGTGTGACTGTCCTGGGTGGCAGTCCCTAAAGTGTCTCACCAAAGGTTTGAGTTTCGCAATTGTGAATACCTGGTCGCCAGGAATTTTTTCCGCTGCCCTTATGTCTCTAATGTGCTCCAAAATCCGAACACAAAATTCTCGTGTGATCCTGCCTACATACTGTAGGTTACATGAACATTTGGCCACATATACAGTATCACCATTGATGTTCTACAATTGATGAAATGAAGAATTTTATACTCTCGTTCATTATTGGAGTCTGAGAAGACATCCACCTTAGAGACATAAGAGCAGGCCGTACAACTCCCACAAGACCAGCAACCCCATTTGGGGCCCCTGGATCCAAACAGAAAGTTAGATGAAGAAGATACATGATGACTGTGGACTAATAAATCCCTTAGGGTTTTTCCCCGTTTGGCAACAAAGAATGGTTTGTCCGTAATAACACCAGCTAAAGAGGTGTCCTCTTTAAGAATGGGCCAGAATTTCATCACTGTATCAGTAAGTTCTCGCCATCTAGATTGATAATTAGAGATAAATCAAGTGACATCTTCAGATTCCTTTTTGGATATAACAACGAATGTCTTCCAATATTCTTTGATACTTGATACACTTTATTGATATTATCAGTGCGATAGCCCCGTTGTGGCTGATGTGATGTGATAGCTTGATGTTCCATGTATTCGTATTGAAATGAAGAAGAAATTGGTCCAGGAGAGATTTCGTACCCTGCCAAATAAACAGCATGTCGTCAATATAGCGGACCCACAATACAACTGACGTGCAGAAGTCATCATTATTTTGTATAAATTCTCTTTCCCATAATCCCAAGAAGAGGTTGGCGTAGCATGGGGCGCAAGCTGCCCCCATCACCACGCCCCTTTTCTGTAGGAAGTATCTGTCCTTAAATACAAAATAATTATGTGACAATACAAATTCCATAAGCGTCATAAGAAACTCCACCATTTTGGAGTCCAAATCCCGACCAAGAGTGAAAAAACCTTAGAGCTGCTAGACCCAAAGTGTGATTACTACATGTATATAATGACTCTACGTCACAAGTGACGAGATACATGTTTGGGTCCATATGTATTCCTTCCAGGTATTCACAATTGCGAAACTCAAACCTTTGGTGAGACACTTTAGGGACTGCCACCCAGGAAGGACAGTCACACCTGTTGAGATTCAAAGGTATCGACCGCCTATATCCAGGTAAGAGGAGAGGAGACACTTTCAAAAGACTTAGCCAAATGGAATGTAGGTGGATCACATTATTAAAATGCATGAAACCGGTGGGTCTTAATGACCAGTGGGGTTTCTCTAGTTTTTTATGAGATGTTCCATAATGTGAACTTTCTTTGGCGATTTGACGCTGCTTGTTCTCTGTTTGTCTTATTGATCTCATCACTTGGTAATAAATATACTATGTACATTTTTTATTTCAAATCTGTTTTATTTATGAAACTGTTGTCAACATACAAACATATCATTTGTGCAATTACAATACATAAACATCATTTTCTCAATGCCGGGATAACATCCAGAAATTGTTACATTACTAAGTTTCTTGGAATTCTTCAAATTATCTTTGTGCTGTTACCATACAATGCTGCAACTAGAGAAAAAGTCCTGCACCGTCCGCCCTCAGGTTACCTTGTGGTTTTGTTGCACACGTGAAAAGGATGGGGTTGTAGCGCTTCAGTAAGCTCCGGGTGCAGCGTGCACGTCAGAAAGCGAGATCAGTCATAGTCATCCAGCAAGGAGAGAAAGAAAACTGACTGCATACAGCTGCTGTGCCGGAAGGTTTATTCAAGATTTTTCTCCATAAGTGCAGGTAAAAACGCGGGAGGTGACCTGGATGCGAGTCCCTCCAGGAGGACAATGGCCGTTTCGCCTGTCAATCAGGCTTCTACGGGTCCACATGTGGGGGCGATCGTACACTCCTTAAATAGGGGAGTGCATCCAGGTCACGTCACCGCACATTAAAAACAGAGGAATCACCACAAGTCAGTGATTTGCATATATGCAATCAAATGTTTCAACTTAAAAGACGTGTTTACAAAAACATCACTATACAAATTTTAAAAAACACATATCCAACAGAAAAAGGAACAAATGGTTACATGGGCATAATACATTGACATATCATCATATATGGAATATTATTTTTATTTTTATAGACTGGATTATCTACTTCAAAAAGATTTATAAGAACACCGTTAAATCGTTGCGGTCATTCAGTCCCAGGTTACCCTGTGCTCCAAATTTTATTATTAATTTTGCCTCCTTTTGCAACAATAATTTATGGAGATCGCCCCCCTGGGGGGGCAAAGAGACCTGAACTAAACCCGCAAAACGCAGGGTATTAGGGTTACCTTCATGTACTGTACATATATGCTCTATTAGTCTCGGGGAACCCTTCCCGGTAGTAATGGATTTGTAATGTTCTCTAAACCATATGTACATACATCTAATTGTTTTCCCAATGTAGAATCTTCCACATGGGCAGTATATAATGTACACAACATACTTCGTTTTGCAAGATATGAACTGCTTAACCTGGTGTGAATAAGAACCAATCTGCAGAGAGGTGCCGGTGAGATGTAAACTACAAGTTTAGTTCAGGTCTCTTTGCCCCCCCAGGGGGGCGATCTCCATAAATTATTGTTGCAAAAGGAGGCAAAATTAATAATAAAATTTGGAGCACAGGGTAACCTGGGACTGAATGACCGCAACGATTTAACGATGTTCTTATAAATCTTTTTGAAGTAGATAATCCAGTCTATAAAAATAAAAATAATATTCCATATATGATGATATGTCAATGTATTATGCCCATGTAACCATTTGTTCCTTTTTCTGTTGGATATGTGTTTTTTAAAATTTGTATAGTGATGTTTTTGTAAACACGTCTTTTAAGTTGAAACATTTGATTGCATATATGCAAATCACTGACTTGTGGTGATTCCTCTGTTTTTAATGTGCGGTGACGTGACCTGGATGCACTCCCCTATTTAAGGAGTGTACGATCGCCCCCACATGTGGACCCGTAGAAGCCTGATTGACAGGCGAAACGGCCGTCGTCCTCCTGGAGGGACTCGCATCCAGGTCACTTCCCGCGTTTTTACCTGCACTTATGGAGAAAAATCTTGAATAAACCTTCCGGCACAGCAGCTGTATGCAGTCAGTTTTCTTTCTCTCCTTGCTGGCTGTTACCATACAACCACTTATAAATTATAGGTCAGAATTCCCACTTTTTTTGACTTCTCGTATCCTAATATACTCATTATTCTTGTATGTCTATTGTCTTATGAATTATTGATAAATCTTTTCATATAAAAAATTAAACTAGAAAAATGCAGATTAATGTTCAGAAAAGAAAGAAAGAAGAGGAAAGATACAAGCATAAAGAAGAGGAAATTAGAGAGAAGGGTGGTGGAGAGGGGGGAAAGCAAGAAAAGAAAAGAAAAAAGGGGGGGAGGAATGAGACTCCCCACCGTTTCTCAGTTCAAAAAGCTCGCCAAACTCTCCACAAATTCTGGGGACTCCATCAACATAATCCATGGTCCCCAAACTGTAGTAAATTTTTCTGTGTTCCCATTTAGTTCTGCTGTCAGCTCCTCCATTCTCTGGAGGTTTGTCATCTCCTCCAAAAAATCCAGCACCGTAGGGCATCTAGTCTGTTTCCAAAATCGTGGGACAATCATACGGGCAGCCGCCAGGCAAAATCGCAACATGTCCCTTTTTTGTGTTTTAATAGCTCCTGGGAGCATAGAAAGAAGGGCAACCTGGGGGGACTTTTCTATTTCACCTCCGCTCATCTTTTTGTACAGGTAGAACACTGAGTCACAAAAGGGTTGAAGCTTAGTACAGCTCCACCATATGTGTAGCATTGTACCTGTGTCTGTGCCACACCTCCAGCACACATCAGACACAGAGGGAAATATAGCATGTAATTTAGTCGGGTAATGGTACTACCTTGAGAGAATTTTATAACTTTTCTCTTGAGCGGCGCACGCCAAGGAAAGCTTGTGGGTTCACAGGTACGCTCTGCTCCAATCGTCCTCTGGAATATCCTCTCCCAGTTCCTCTCCCCACCTACAGACAAAGTGAGGTTTATCCACCCTATTTCTCTGGTTCAGCATTTTATAAATGAGTGAGATGCCATGTCCAGGTGATGACCCCTGTAAAAATACTTTCTCAAAAGGAGTAGGGGGTGTCCTCATCCTTCTCTCCCTGTCCTGGTACGAGAGAAAAGATTTCAACTGCATATATTCCATCCAGGAAATCTATCTCCCTGTGGCCTGCATGGAAGTACAAGTTGGTAGGGTGTGTCCCTGGAGCATGTGACAAAAACGAGTATCATCCGCCCGAGTAAATCCTCCGAATCTATGGGAATGGAGTCCCGGGGGGAACTTCTTATTACCGAATACGGGGGTAAGTGGGCCATGCTCCTGAGAGAGAGATCCCTTTTTTATCTCTCCATCCCACATCCCCATCGCTGTCCGCGTGAACTCCATTCCCTTCGCTATCTGGATCCTACTTTCTTTCTCTAACCATGGGAATAAATGTAAGGGAGTTCCCAGCATATCCTGTTCAATCACCACACATTGTTTCGAATTACCATGAAAATGCCAGTCCAGTAATCTCGTTAGGATAGCTGCCTTGTAATATAACTGAAAATTTGGGAGCCCCGCCCCCCCATCACTTTTGTGTCTGGTCAGAGTTTTAATTCCTGTTCGGGGTCTCCTGTTCCCCCAGACAAACCCAGACAAGGCTGTCCGGATCTTGGAGAAGTAACTTAGCGGTAGCTGTATGGGTATTGTCTGAAACAGGAACAGGAACTTCGGTAACACATCCATTTTTATCGCATTTATACGCCAAAACCACGTCAATCTCTTTTTGTCATATTTCTTTAAGTCCCTGATTGTCCTTTCTAATAAGGGGAAAAAATTGTGATGTACAATTTTTGCTGGATCCCTAGGTACCATAACTCCCAGATATTTTAAAACTGACGGTTGCCACTTAAAAGGCAAGTTTTGTGATACTCTCACAAGGTCTTCTGCCGATAAAGTCACGTTCATGGCCTCTGATTTGGAAAAATTTACTTTGAAGTTGCTTAAGTTGCCAAACTCTTTGAAGTCCTTGAGAAAGGACGGGAAGGATATGTGTGGTTGGGAAATGAACACGAGAAAGTCATCCGCGAATAGAGCCAGCTTATGGTTCTCCCCCCACCTCTATCCCGTGGATGCTTGTGTTGTTTCTCAGGGCAACCGCAAGGTGCTCCATGACTATGACGTATAAGAGGGGCGACAGTGGACATCCCTGTCTCGTTCCATTGTGGACCAGAAAGGATGATGATAGAAACCCATTTGTCCTGACTTTTGCTGAGGGTCTCGTATACAGGGACGCAATTCTACCCAAAAATTTCTGACCCAAACCCACCTGTCTCAAGGCTGCCATCATAAAGCTCCAACTGACCCGGTCGAAGGCCTTCTCCGCGTCCACTGAAAGTAAACACATGGGGAGAGACTGAGCCTTCGGCCGAGCCATCAGGAGGCACAATTTGTTGGTGTTGTCCCGTGCCTCCCGGCCTTTTACGAATCCCACCTGGTCCGTATGTATTATCCCAGGCAGGGACGGGGCAAGTCTTTTGGCAAGTGCTTTAGAGAAAAATTTCAAATCTAAATTAATCAGTGAGATGGGTCTGTAGTTTGTAACCAGCAAGTGGTCCTTTCCCGGTTTGGGGATAACATATATGTGTGCTTCAAGAGACTGTGCTACACACAGGGAGTTTTCAGATATGGAGTTAAATACTTTGGTTATGAATGGGGATAACTGAGTCTGAAAATTTTTATAGAACTTAGGGGTAAACCCGTCCGGACCTGGGCTTTTGCCTGAGGGAGAATGCCACTTCTGTCTCTGTAAAGTCTGCTTCTAGGTTTTCAACCTCAGTATTGGGTCGGCAGGGCTGTTTTAAGTATGTAATTATTTACTTTAGTCTCCAAAGCTTCTTGTGGCATATCCCCAAATTTGCCCCTTATGTCGTAAAGGTCACTATAATATTTTTGAAACTGCTCCGCTATGTGGATTGGGTTCTGAGTCAAAAGGCCGTCCGATTTTTTGATCGTAGGGATGTGACTGGGGTCCCCCCTCGGATGTAATAACCTAGCTAGTGGCCTGCTACATTTGTCCGCATATTCATACATAAATATTTTTAGTCTATTCCTGTGGCGCTCGTATTTTCGGTCCAGAATGGATTTAAGTTCCTCTCTGTTTTTAACTAGCTCTGTCAGTGTCACCGGGGATAATGTCTGCTTATGGATCTTCTCTATGTAATGCTGCCACCAGGGGGAGCCAGAGCTCTGCAGCAGACGACACTACATAGAGCAATGAGAACCAGGAAGGAAATGCACAGCGTTCTCATGCACTGCCTAATCAGCACAGCTGAGAGGCAGAACTGCAGGGTATGTGAGGAATAGTCAGACAGGCTGGGTCAAACACCGTACGGGCAGAAGCAGGACCGTAGGAGCGAGCAGAAGCGAAGTCAAAGTCAGGCTAAGGTCAGTACCGGAGGAAGCAACCGAGTGGGGAAATAGGAGGGGGGACACAGGACAGGAGGGACGACCAGGGGACAGAACACAGACAAGGGCACGGGGGGAAAAGGAACAGACAGATCAGGATATCACTCACAGGACCAGCAATCACAAGCAAAGCAGAGCTAAGCTTATAGCCGGCGCTGGTTCACTGGAAGTGTCAGCTTTTAAGGCATCCAGGGGCCGGAAGTGAGGCCCGAGAGAAGGCTCCGCCCCCTAGCCATGTGGATAGGGAGGCGAATCATGACACTCTAGGTCTGAAATATTCTGAAGTAGAGACAGAATGGTTTGGGCTCTCTCCCTCTTAATCCTAGCCCCATGTTTGATCAGAATCCCTCTCAACACACACTTGAGTGTTTCCCATTGAACAGGTAGGGTAGTAGTGTCTCCTGGGTGTATCTCCAAGAATTCATCTATTATGTTCTGCAGGTCTTTCAAGCATCCCTGGTCCCTCAGCAGACTATCATTCAACCGCCAAGACCACGGCCTCCCAGGCCCATCCGGGATAGTGAGACTCAAAAATATGGGGGCATGATCTGACCAAGAGATACTGCCTATAGAGGCCTGTATCTGCCATGTCAGGGCCTTCTGACTTACAAGGAATAGGTCTATGCGGCTGTACGAAGAGTGAGCCGGGGAAAAATATGTGTAGTCACGGTCTACTGAGTGTAGTGTTCTCCATGCATCCACTAATCTGAGTTCCTGTATACAACGTTTAACCTTCGTTAGTTTCCTTATTGAGAGAAAGTTATGTCGCGACGTTGTGTCTACCTTAGGGTCCAAAGTGAAGTTTAAATCACCGCCCACGATCACGGTCACTTCTGCGAATTCATCCAGTGATGACAGGAAAGAGGAGCAGGTCGTCGCCGGCTCTCTATTTGGTAGATACCAATTGACAATGGTAAAAATGGATGAGTTAACATTAATTTTCAGGAATATAAATCTTCCCTCAGTGTCCACCCGTGTATCTAGAACTGTGTGCACTAGGGACTTATGGATGCCTATGTACACTCCCTTGGATTTTGACTCTGGGTTGGAACTGTGGACCCAGTTAGTGTAATATCTGTCTCTAAAGATGGTGAGGTGACCCGTTTTAAAATGTGTTTCTTGGATCAATAGTATATGGATTCTTTTTTTGTGCAAATCAAAAAATATCTGGGAGCGTTTTTGCAAGACATTAAGTCTCTTCACATTTAGTGAACCCCAATTAATCTGCGTCATTCCAATGCGGAGGAACGGTGGGGACTCTGGGGACAGGTTCGGGGATTAGGGAGAGAGAGAGATGTGCAGGCAAGTAGGATAGGAAGAGCAGGGAAAGAGAAGAGGAAATAAAAGAGAAGAGGTAAGAAGGTCGAGAATACAAAAGAAACTACCAACAAAGCAGTAGAAACCAAAGGCAAGGAGGTCAGAGTGCCTCCCGCCTGCAAGGTCACAACAAGACCCTAACGTCAGGTCTAAAAAGACTAAAAATAACTGTATAGGTATAAGAGAATACCAAACTGTCTAACCTAGGAATGGTGAGACTACGCCACTCCTTTATGGTGTGTTTTCCCAATCAGGGAGGGAACTTTCTACAAAGGAGCCCCCTGCCCTGGACTAACAATAAGCAATTATTCAACTTAGTTTGTCAGCCAGAGCCCTATATAATGTGAGGACACATGGTCTAGAGAGAATATTGTGTTATACACCGTCAAGGGGTGCCTCCACGCCCCCCCTTCCAGGAAGGCGGGAGAGAACACCCCTCCCTCATAATCAGAAAGACTTAATCCCCCTGGAAAAAAATAATTATGGCAAAACTGGGAGGTACATTCTATTGAGAAACAACCCTATGAATTTTTGTTTATAAACCAATAACTCCTTAAACATCAGACTGGTCTTCCTCTTCGAGGGCCACGCATCCGATCACCATCTGGGGCAGCACCCCATCCCCCAATTGGAAACACCGACCATTCCTCTATAGGCACCAACGGAATGTCCAGGGCTGCAGCAAACGATGGGATAACAGTCGGGTTCCTAAGAACATGCATTCTTCCCGCGTGTCGGACCTGCAGGCGGAAGGTAAATCCCCAGCTGTATTGAAATTCATATGAACGGAGCATGTCCAGGAGAGGTTTCAGTGCTCTCCTTTGTAAAGTGAAATGGGATAAGTCCTGCAGAATCTGCACTTGGCTCCCCTCGTATGCTGGTGAAATTCTACTGCGAAGCTCAAACAGGATGGCCTCTTTAACCCCTTCAGCCCCAAGCCTATTTTGACCCTAAAGACCAGGCCATTTTTTGCAATTTTTACCAGTGTCACTTTATGAGGTTATAACTCTGGAACGCTTCAACGGATCCCAGTGATTCTGAGACTGTTTTCTCGTGTCATATTGGGCTTCATGGTAGTGGTAAATTTAGGCCGATATTTTTTGCGTTTCTTTGTGGAAAAAAAACGGAAATTTCGCGAAAATTTTGTAATTTTCAAACTTTGAATTTTTATGCTCTAAAACCAACGAGACATATGACACAAAATAATTAATAAATAACATTTCCCACTTGTCTACTTTACCTCAGAACAATTTTGTGGAAAAAAAAAATGAAGGAAATTATAGGGGTTCAAATTTTATGAGCAATTTCTCATTTTTACAACAAAATTTACAAAGCCACTTTTTTTAGGGACCACATCACATTTGAAGCGATTTTGTCTACATGACACAAAACACCCAAAAGTGACACCATTCCAAAAACTGCACCCCTCATGCTATTCAAAACCACATTCAAGAAGGTTATTAACCCTTCTGGTGCTTCACAGTAACTAAAGCAATGTGGAAGGAAAAAATGAACATTTTACTTTTTGCAACAAAAATGTTAATTTAGCCTCAAATATTGCATTTCACAAGGGTAGCAGGATTAAATGAACCCCAAAATTTGTTGGGCGATTTCTTCTGAGCACGCAGATACCTTATATGTGGCGAAAAACCACTGTTTGGGCGCACGGCAGGACTCGGAAGGGAAGGAGCGTCATTTGACTTTTTGAACAGAAAATTAGCTGGAATCGTTAGCCGCACCATGTTGCGTTTGGAGAGCCCCTAAGGTGCCGAAACAGTGAAGCTCCCCCACATGTAACCCCATTTTGGAAACTAGACCCCTCATGGAATTTATCTAGATGTTTATTGAGCACTTTGATCCTCTGGGGGCTTCACAAAAGTTAATAGAGTTGAGCCGTTAAAATAAAAAAAAAATCTTTTACCACAAAATTGTTACTTCAACCAGGTAGCTTTTTTTTCACAAGGGTATCAGGAAAAATTGCACCATAAAATGTATGGTGCAATTTCTCCTGAGTACACAGATACCTCATATATGGTGGAAATCAAATGTTTGGGCCCACAGCAAGGCTCGGAATGCAAGGAGCGTCATTTGACTTTTCAAACGCAAAATTGTCTGGGATAATTAGTGTATTCCATGTTGTGTTTGGAGACCCCCTGAGGTGCCGAAACAGTGGAGCTCCCCCACATGTTACCCCATTTTGGAAACTAGACCCTCATGGCATAGAAAAAAAATCAGGGCGCACGCACGGATGTTCTGCAAAAAAGGGGGGGGACTAGGTGGGAGGGAAAAAAGAAGCCCTGTCCAAAGTCGAGTACGACTGCAGGATGATTGCTGATCAGGTACCTAATTGTTCAAGTTTTTTTTTTTTTTTTTTATTTGGGGTGCACAAAAAAAGCAAAAACTAGAGCAACAATTACGTACCTGATCAGCCAATCACGTAGCTGATAAGCACTTGGCGGCAAGCAGGTGGGGGAGGAGGGGGGAGAGGGAGTGGGAGATGCGATTGGGGATAGTTAGAAAAGAGCCACGAACAATGCTTACTGGATGGATCAGAACAGCGGCAGATGGGGGGGCGGCAGATGGGGGGGCAGCGGCATATAAAGGGAGCATCTGTGATTGTGAGACGGAGGCGGCTGGGATAGGGTGGAGGCGGCTGGGATAGGGTGGGGGCGGATGGGAGAGGGCGCAGTGGATGCAGGAGCAGCAGAGGATGGGGTGAAGGGGAGATGGGGGTGATGGGGAGTGGGAGGTGAGATTGGGGATAGTTACCTTACAGGATGGTTCTAGGCAGCTGATCGGGGAGGGTGAGAGGTGGGAGAGGGAGCGCAGTGCAGATCACGGGGGAGACAGGTGAGCAGAGCACAGATCATGGGGGTGAGAGGTGAGGGAGCACAGATCACGGGGGTGAGAGGTGAGGGAGCACAGATCACGGGGGTGAGAGGTGGCGGGAGAGCAGACAGCAGATCACGGGGTGACAGGTGAGGGAGCACAGATCACGGGGGTGACAGGTAAGGGAGCACACATCACGGGGGTGACAGGGGAGGGAGCACACATCACGGGGGTGACAGGGGAGGGAGCACACATCACGGGGGTGACAGGGGAGGGAGCACACATCACGGGGGTGACAGGGGAGGGAGCACAGATCATGGGGGTGACAAGGGAGGGAGCACAGATCACGGGGGTGACAAGGGAGGGAGCACAGATCACGGGGGTAACAAGGGAGGGAGCACAGATCACGGGGGTGACAGGGGAGGGAGCACACATCACGGGGGTGACAGGGGAGCACAAATCACGGGGGTGACAGGGGAGGGAGCACACATCACGGGAGTGACAGGGGAGGGGGCGGGTAGCCGATCACGGGGGTGAGAGGTGGGGGGGAGTGGGCAGCACATCACGGAGGGGAGGGGGCGCCAGCCGATCACGAGGGGGAAAGGCGGGAAGCGCATAACGGAGGAGAGGGGGAGCGCAGTGCATAACGGAGGAGAGGGGGCATGCAGCGCATAACAGAGGAGAGGGGGCGCACAGCGCATAACGGAGGAGAGGGGGCGCGCAGCACATAACAGAAGAGCAGCGGGCAGCCGATCACGAGGGGGAGGGGCCAGGCAGCAGATCGGGGAGAGCGGTGACATTGTGGCAGACGGAAGAGGGCAGCGGCGGATCGGGAGGGGTGGGGCTGTGGGCAGCAGATCACGAGGGGTGAGGGTGCGGGCAGCAGATCAGGGAGACAGGTGGCAGATCGCGGAGGGCAGCGGTGGATCGGGAGGTAAGGGGGTGGGGGTGCGGGCAGCAGATCACGAGGGGTGGGGGTGTGGGCAGCAGATCGGGGAGACAGGTGGCAGATCGCGGAGGGCAGCGGCAGCAGCAGATTGGGAGGTGTGGGTGCGGGCAGCAGATACGAGGGGTGGGGGTGCAGGCAGCAGATCGGGGAGACAGGTGACAGATCGCGGAGGGCAGCGGCGGATTGGGAGGTGTGGGGGTGAGGGTGCGGGCAGCAGATTCGAGGGATGGGGGTGTGGGCAGCAGATTGGGGAGACAGGTGGCAGATCGCGGAGGGCAGCAGCGGCGGCGGATCGGGAGGCTTTTCGCTAGTTTCATACAGTGCAATGGCAGCACGGCAACTTCCGGGTCCCATGCTCCGGTCACATAACAGCATGGGATGGGAGCTTGTCGCCCTGCCATTGCACTGTATACACTCACTGTGCTGGCGTGCTGCAGGGACGACAAGTGACAGTGACGGGGGCGGTCACTGGCAACAGGTCCATGGTGATTGGAGAGATCGGTCACAAGGCCGATCTCTCCAATCAGAGCTGCTGGAACTGGGGGAGGGTGATCCAGTGAGGTCACCCAGCTCCAGCCAGTGGCCAGTGCTACAGCTGCACTGGTCAGGGCTGGATTTCAATGTTTCAGTCATTTTAAATGGCTGGAACATTACAGTGGCTGTGATTGATTGCGCGGCGTTCGTCAGCCAATCACATCCTCCGTAGGTCCGGGGAGGAGGCACCACCCCTCCTGAGGTCAGGTACAGGTCCCCTCCTCCCCGAATCTGCGGTTTATGCTAACTTTTCGCAGTCACCGGAGGCTCCGGTGCCGCGATTACGCCATGACGGAAAGATCCGTCCTTGGTCGTTAAGGGGTTAAGGACATAACGGTGGACCCTGCAAATCACATCTCGAGGTCTGTCATTCTGTGTAGGTCTAGGGCCAAGCGCTCTATGCACTCTGTCTAGCTCCAGGGGTTGGCTTGATGGTTCACCCAGGATCTCATTAAACATCACTTGGAGGGCTCTCTGGAGATCCTTAGGTTCAACAGACTCTGCTAAACCCCGGACCCTTAAATTGTTTCTCCTGCCCCTGTTTTCAGCATCATCCATTGCTTCCACCATATATTGTATTTGGCGGGATTGTTGATTCAAAATGACCCCTTGTGCCTGAGTGGTGTCTTCTATATTCTGCATTTTAGCTGCCTGTATTTGGTTCTGAGTGTCCACTCTTTCCACCTCCCCCCTCAGGGCCGACAGCTCTGTGCGGTATGCCTGTTCCAGCCTTGCTATATACGTTTCCATATCTTCTCTGGTGGGCATAGAAGAGATGTGTGCCCGGATTTCATTAAGTTCTGTCAGCACTCCTGGTTCATGTGATCTTATTGTACTTGTACATAATAGTGTTCCAGACGTTTTTTCTTTATTGATTTGTAGTCTTTCGTTTGTGAACCCGGCCCCACCCACACCTACTGCCAGTCCACATTATACACATATATCGCCTGGGTCTCAGCTTCCCATACAAGGTAAGTTTTTTAACTGCATGAGAGGACACACACTAGCTAGGGACCCAAACGTAGAGAAATACTTTGGCGTAGTGTTGGGGCTCTGTTGCATTGATCAGTTCAATAGCTAAATTCCTCTTTATTCATATGTTCATGGCAGTAATGCAGATTCCATTTTTCATATTTTCATTCTTACATGTAGCTATTGAATTTTTCATGTCAGTATTCACACAGCAGTTTCTGCTTTTCATATATTCCCCTTACATAGTCACTGGTGTGCATACCTTCTCTCCATATAGTGTAGATTTTTTAGGTTTTTACATACTAGATATGCACCAGATGCTGAATATAATGTCACATCTCTTTTGTATTCGGCACGATTTATACATTTGTGTTCCATTAATAAAACCTAACATTGCAATCTCCTCCGTGTACCTTTACCAAGATGGCGGCGAGTGATACTGTGCGACGTGGAGCACATGCGCAGGTTGCTCTCTGTGTTTGGTCGTCTGTCCTGCGTCATCAACGGTGACATCGTCGCCCTTGGTGTACGTGGGCGGACTTCCGGACGCGGAAGCGCGATTCTGCACATGCGCAAACCGAGCCGCCCGGTAACAAGGTGTCCCCAAAGGTTTTTTTAGATGCAGCTGCCAATACAGGTATTTAACGCACCTACGGACCCCTCCACCTCACTCCCTGACGAAGTGGTAGCGAAACGGTCATTGGAGTGGTGGTGAGGGGTTGGGAATTATTTTTCTGGATATGGCTTGACCTATTACTGTGTGTTTTTGCAGTGTTCCATCTCTGGTATATACTTGTAACCACCCTATATATATTTATGTGCTGCTATATACTTATGCATCTGACACCTCAAAGTGGGTTTGTTTCCCTTACTTTACATCTTTAGGGTTTTTTAAGGCTGTATTTATTTATTTAATTACCCCTATATTTATTACATTTGATGAATTGTTCTATATACACCCTTAGTAATATCCTGCTAGTTGTTGATATGTAATCTGGAGAGCACATTTCCAAATATAATTTGTTGTTATTCATGAGATTGCTGTACACACTGTAAGGCCATCTTGTACAAGTACCCCATTTTCCTTCCCCTCATCCTTCTGTGCACTTTGTTTTTAAAGATGTGTTTAGTTTTTAATCAATAGAAATGTCTTCTTAATACAAATTACTTATGGAATATTTTTTGTGGGATTATATATACATTACATAGCTGTTGACTGATCTATTGTTTGGCCAACAGCTATTTCTCCCATTTCCATTTATCCCATAAACTGCACCACTTGGCCGAGAGTTCCTGTGTTCTCTATAAAAGAGCTGCTGCCATACTCTGTCAGTGGCTTATTTATTTGCCAAACATAAGAAATGGCCGTGGAAAATTATTCTAAAGATATCCAAGTCAGGAAGCCACATTACACATTAGTTGGATGGCTAATTCTACCAAAAAAATCTATGAATTTAGCCGACTTTCATCCAATTTTTATAGGGGCCTGTAATTCATAATGTTTAATATAATTTGGACATGCATCCTCTAAAGTGTTTGAGTACATTGGCGATATAGCAACTGAAATATGTATAGAACACGTCACCAATTTTTTAAGTAAATACATTTCTAAAGCTACTATTGACATTAATTTCTCACCAGATGTCTGTAAGAACCCATCATATCCACACAGGCAAAGAAATCAAACCATTGATGTCCATAAATTTAGTAATGTGTAATAATGGGAAAAAGACAAGTGAAAAAGTATTGAATATACTTAATGAAGCTTATTTAATACTTCGTATAAAAGTCTTTGTTGGTAATGACAGCTTCAGGACATCTCCTGTATGGAGAATCTAGTTGCATGCAATGCTCACACAAACACTCTTCAAATCCTGAAGGTTTTGTGGGCTCTTTCTATTTAGGTTTAGTTCCTTCCATACATTTTCTATTGGATTCAGGTCAGGTGATTGGCTGGGCCAATCCAACATTTTCCTATTATGAAATCAATTGAGAATTTCCTGGGCTGTGTGTTTGGGATCATTGTCTTGCTGAGATTTCCATCCTTGTGTCATCTTCATCATCCTGGTAGATGGCAACAATTTTTTTTATCATGAATGTCTTCCTTCATACTTCATACTTCCTTCAATTATATGAAGTTTGCAATTGTCGAATCTGAAAATCATCCCCACATCAGGATGTTCCCACCTCCAAACTTCACTGTTAGCATGGTATTTTTGGGGTGATATTAAGTACCTCTTGGCCTCCAAACAGGGTGTGTATTACGGCATCCAAAGAGTTCAATTTTGGTCTCATCTGACCATACTATATTTGCACAGTATTTCACAAGCTTCCCTAAATCTTGTTGAGTAAACCTTAAAGGCGCTTTTATTCAGTAATGGAATATTGCGTAGTGAGCATACATACAGACCATGGAGGTTGAGTGCATTACTTATTATTTCATTTGAAACAATTGTACCTTCTGACTCCAGGTTTTTCTGTAGCTCTCCGAAGGTGGTTTTTGGCTCTTGGACTACTCTTCTGCTAATTCCTTACAATCCTCTGCCTGAAATCTTGTGGGGAGCACCTCGTCATGTCTGGTTTATGGTGATTTTTTTTCTCCACTTCTTTATTTTGGCCCCCACAGTCCTCACTGGAACCTTCAGTAGTTTAGAAATTCGTCTGTAACCAAAGTCATAAGTATTTTTTGCAACAATAAATGGTAAGAAGCTATTGAGATAGCTCAACGGTTTTACCCATAAGATTTTTTTTGTGAGGCACCTTGTTAATGAGACACTTTTTTATAGACCATCAGTGGAATCAGTGTTAAATATTAAAATCAGTTGTTTTTAACACATACACACACACACACACACACTTGAAACCAACCAGAGGTTTACATATACTATCTAAAAAAACACATATGCATGTTTTTCTCACTATCTGTCTTGAAATCAGAATAAACCTTTCTCATTTAAGGTCAATTGGGAACCAAAATTATTTATATTTGCCAAATGCCATAATAATGAGAGAGCGAGAGAGAGAATGATTTATGGCATTTTTATTACTTTCTGCAAAGTCAAAAGTTTACATACACTTAAGCGGGCTTTAGACGCAACGACATCGCTAACGAGATGCCGTTGGGGTCACGGAATTCGTGACGCACATCCGGACTCGTTAGCGACGTCGTTGCGTGTGAAACGCAGGAACGACCGTTAACAATCAAAATTAATCACCTAATCGTTGATCGTTGACGCGTCGTTCTAATCCTAATTATCGTTGCTGTTGCAGGACGCAGTTGTTCGTCGTTCCTGCGGCAGCACACATCGCTATGTGTGACACCGCAGGAACGAGGAAAATCACCGTCACTGCGGCTGCCGGCAATGAGGAAGGAAGGAGGTGGGCGGGATGTTCCGCCCGCTCATCTCCACCCCTCCACTTCTATTGGGCGGCCGCTTAGTGACGTCGCTGTGACGGCGCATGAACCGCCCCCTTAGAAAGGAGGCGGTTCGCCGGCCACAGCAACGTCGCTAGGCGGGTAAGTACGTGTGACCGTTCCTAGCGATGTTGTGCGCCACGGGCAGTGATTTGCCTGTGACGCACAACCGACGGGGGTGGGTGCTTTCACCAGTGACATCGCTAGCGATGTCGCTGTGTGTAAAGTGCCTTTAAGAGTACTTTGTCTTTAAACAATGTGGGACAACCCATATGATGATGTCATGTCTTTGGAAGTACCTGATAGGTTTATTGGCAACATCTGAGTTAATTAGAGACACATCTGTGGATGTATTTTAATGCACACCTGAAACACACTGCTTCTTTGTGTAGCATCATGGGAAAGTCAAAAGAAATCAGCCAAGACCTCAGGAAGAGAATTGTGGACTTGCACAAGTCTGGTTCATCCTTGGGTGCAATTTAAAGATACCTGAAGGTGCCTTGCTCATGTGTACAAACAATTATATGCAAGTACAAACAAGATGGGAATGTCCAGCCATCATACCACTCAGGAAGGAGACGGGTTCTGTGTACCAGAGATGAATGTGCTTTGGTCAGAAATGTGCATATCATCCCAAGCTTTCAGCAAGATATGTGTGTCTCTGCATCAAGCAAGAAAAAGCTTCACACTTCAGTACCCGGCATTGCTGAGGATTTTCCAAAAAGACGGTGACAACATTGTCTACAACTCAGCGAGGGATGCTGAAAGACACATTGAAAAAAATATTACAAATGGCAAAAACTGCAGAGAGAGGAAGAAACCGAGAGGGGGACAACCTAACATCACCACCGAAATCTCAGAAGTCAACAAGCTGTAATAGGTGAAGCAATCCAGTGATAACTTGTGACTGGTGATGTAGTTTATACCCTTACCCGCTTTGCCCTGCAATGGTCTGAAGTTTTCCCCAAGCTGTTTGGAGATACCAAGTTAATGAACAAACTTTATTTGTGGACGAGAGAACCTGGAGTTGATGGGGGAGGGGCCAGGTGATGGGTTGTGTACTGTGGGGCCCACCGTGCCAGAGGAGGCTTGTTCACATCATACCTATTCCCCTTATTTGGGGATGTGTTGTGTGGGGAGAAGATGGAGTGGTCTGTTTAGACAAATTGGGCGGGGATACGGACGTCATCCTGATTGATATTCCTTACAAATCATATGGTGCAAGATGATTTTCTCTAATATGCTTGTGTAATCAACCACTTTCCCAATCTCAGAAAAAAAGTGAAGTCCATAGCACTTCTGGTGGTGTGCACTGTTGGGGCCCACTACAGTGTATTACAAATTTAGTGTTACTGTTGCCCTAGGGTATATTACTTTGTTGTGTATTTCTTGTTCTTTTTTTAACACCTTTCTTCTTTCAGGAGTCACAGACAGACTCCGCATGCTGTTTAACCCTTTCATAAGTATCAAGTATCTGGTAACAGATAGTAACTGAAACTAACAGGGACTCCTATGATTGTCATTTTCTGGAATACGAGGGGTCTACAGTCCCGAAACAAAAGGTCTAAAATACTGAGGCACCTTAAACGATTCTCCCCAGACATTGTTCTACTTCAGGAGACTCATTTAACCTCATAACGACGGCCGTACAACTTAAAGCGGCGGCAAAACAAGGTACTTATTCTGTTCCGCCGCTTTAAAGCGGCGGCCCGAAAAAACCCTGTAGCGCCCCCCAGCGACCGAAAATCTCGGGGGTTTCAGCTACCGGGGGTAGCTGAGACCCCCCAGATTATGAATCGGGGTGTTTTTTTTGGACCCCGATAATGTGATCGGCGGTATACACCGTATACCGACGAACACATGAAAAAAAAAGAAATGACCGGTAAAACTGATTTTTTTTTCATCTGACGTGATTAAACATGTCAGATGAGAAAGAAATATAAACCCCTAGTGCCCCCAAAGCCCCCGGTACCGGAGAGTCTCCTCCCCACCCATACCCCACCTCCGGAGCAGTCAAAATGGCGCCGAAGCGCACAGAAAACTGCCGCCGCCGCCGGCTCTGCATTAATTTCCCTCCGATCTGAAATGATCAAACATTTCAAATCGGCGGGAAATGTCCTCCCCCTGACCCCTCCTCCGGTCCACCGGAGCCCCTCCGGTTCTCTAGAGCGCTCCCCCTTCCCCCCTCTGGAGCATGCAAGATTGCGGCGCGCAGCGCATAGCGCGCGGCCGCATTCATTCTGCTCTTTCTGCCGCATGTGACACGTCACATGCGACAGAAAAGTCGTCCCCCAGTCAGCCCCCGGCCAGCCCCCGGTCAGCCCCCGGTCAGCCCCCGGTCAGCCCCCGGTCAGCCCCGTTACCTGGCTTCTGCTCCGTCCCCGCGATCACTCCGCCTCCTAGAAAGCTGGCGGAGCATGCGCAGACAGCGGCTGTCAGCTGGATCCTTGCAAGCAGGGACTCTGACCTCGCTGCTGCGCTGTGGACCGGGGAAGAGTGAGTGCAGTAATCTGCAGCCACACTCCTCACATGGAGAGCCTGCTGTTCTAGAAAATGGGGGGTACGTTCTGTGAGCGTGCCCCTCTTTTTCTGGAATGAGGTTACTGCAGGTCACTCTGCCCTAGGTTGGACCGAGGCAGTGTGAGTGCAATATTCTCAGATTACTGCACCCACACTGCTCATGGAGAGCTTGCTCTTCCAGAAAATGGGGGATACGTTCCCTGAACATGCCCCCCATATTCTAGAAGGTCCAGAGTCGCCGAGGGACCTCCAAAATGGATTACAGCGATCGAAATGTTTTTATTTTCAATAAATTGGTGAAAGAGGAATGTTTCGGGGAGGGGTTTTTTTCAAATAATTTTTTTTTTTGTCTTTATTTTTTTCTATTACTGACTGGGTTAGTGATGTCGGGTATCTGTTTAGATGCCGTGACATCACTAAACCCAGGGCTTGATGGCAGGTGACATTACAGCTGATATCAACCCCGTATATTACCCCGTTTGCCACCGCACCAGGGTGCGGGATGAGCTGGGGCGAAGCGCCAGGATTGGCGCATCTAATGGATGCGCCACTTCTGGGGCGGCTGCGGCCTGCTATTTTTAGGTTGGGAAGAGTCCAATAACCATGGCTCTTCCCACCCTGAGAATACCAGACCTCAGCTGTCCGCTTCACCTTGGCTGGTGATCTAATTTGGGGGGGACCCCACTTTTTTTTTTTTTAAAAAAAAAACGCCTGGGGAGCCCTCCAAATTGATCACCAGCCAAGGTGAAGCTGTCAGCTGTGGTTTGCAGGCTACAGCTGTCTGCTTTACCCTAGCTGGCTATCAAAAATAGGGGGGACCCCACGTCGTTTATTTTAATTAATTTTTTGGGGGGCTAAATACAAGGCTAGGCACCCTTTAGGCACTAAAGGGTGCCAGCTTAGAATATGCAGGGGGGTGGGACGTTATATATGTTTGACATCTATCCATTCATCCACTGTAGCATTTTAGGCTGTGTGCCCACAATCAGGGTTTGCAGCGTTTTGGGCGAAGAGTGTTTTCCCTGTGTCCATAATGCTGCGTTTTGCAGTAGAAGCACAGTGGAAGGATTTTTAGAAATCCTATGCCCAATGTGCTTCTTTTCTCCGCAGCATAAACCGATCTGTGGTGCAGCTTCCCGCCCTCAGCCTGTCAATTTATGCTGCAGAGACAAGAGTGTTCTCTGCAGGTAGCATAGAGCTCCACAGCAGCCTGAACCCAAATCGTGGGCATGGGCAGCTGCGTTCTCCCGTGGACAACACTCACATCTCTGCAGGAGGCTGACACTGTGTACTAGACGCCGTGTCGCTGGATCATGGCCACATAGCCTAAAAGTGAGAAATTTGTTGCTACAGCAACATTTTTGTGAAGTACCTGTGGATTCAAAATGCTTACTATACTCCTGAATAAAATCCAGTTTCCAAAATGGGGTCACTTGTGGGGGGTTTCTGCTAATGTGACATGGTGCCCGCAATTTATTTCAACTTTGCCAGAATTCAAATGGTGCTCCTTCCATTCCAATCCCTCCCATTTATCCAAACAGAGGTTTATGGCCACATGTGGGGTATCCCTGTGCTCATAAGACATTGGATAACAACCTGTGGGGTCCACGGTTTGTTGTTGCCTCTTGAAAAAGTAAGAAATATGATGCTAAAGCAACATTGAAGATTTTCAATATGGCAACCTAAGCTTATCAAATTCTATGAAGTACTCTTGGATTCAAACTGCTCAATATACACCTAGATAAAAGCCTTGAGGTGTCTTGTTTCCAGAATGGGGTCACGTGTGGGAAACCTCCACTGTTTAAGCACCTTAGGGGCTTTCCAAATGCAACATAGCGTCCGCTAATGATTCCAGCCAATTGTGCAGTCAAATGGCGCTCCTTCCCTTCCGAGCCCTGCTGTGCACCCAAACAGTTGATTTTCATCACACATAAGGTATCAGCATACTCAGGAGAAATTGCACAATAAATTTTATGCTGAATTTTTTCCTTTTACACTTGTAAAAAAAAGCTACCTGGTTGAAGTAACAATTTGTTGGTAAAAATGTATTTTTTTATTTTCACAGCTCAACATTATAAACTTCTGTGAAGCACCTGAGGGTTCAGAGTACTCACCAAACATCTAGATAAATTCCTTCAGGGGTCTATTTTCCAAAATGGGGCCACATGTTGGGGAGCTTCACTGTATAGACACCTCAGGGGCTCTCCTAATGCAACATAGCATCCGCTATTGATTCCAGCCAATTTTGCAGTCAAATGGCGCTCCTTCCCTTCCGAGCCCTGTCATGCGCCCAAACAGTTGATTTCCACCACATATAAGGTACCTCCAAACTCAGGAGAAATTGCACAATAAATTTCATGGTGATTTTTTTCCTGTTACCCTTGTGAAAAAAGGCTACCTGGTTGAAATAACAATTTTGTGGTAAAATGTTATTTTTTTATTTTCATGGCTCAACGTTATAAAATTCTGTGAAGCACCTGGGGGTTCAGGGTACTCACCAAACATCTAGATAAATTCCTTGAGGGGCCTAGTTTCCAAAATGGGGTCACTTGTGCGGGGTTTCTGCTGTTTAGGTACCTTAGGGGACCTCCAAATGCGACATGGTGCCCGCAAACATTTTCAGCCAAATTTCCTTTCCAAAATTCAAATATTGCTCCTTTCGTTCCAAGCCCTCCCATTTGTCCAAACAAAGGTTTCAGACCACATGTGAGGTATCACCGCGCTCATAAAAAAGTGGGTAACAAACCTTGAGGTCAAATGTTTGGAATTACCTCTTGAAAAAGTGAGAAAATTGATGCTAAAGCAACATTTTTGAGAAAATTATTAAAATTTTCAATATGACAACGTAACGTTAACAAAATCTGTGAAGTACCTGTGGATCCAAAATGCTCACTATACCCCTAGATAGAAGCCTTGAGGGGTCTAGTTTCCAAAATGGCATCACTTGTGAGGGGTTTCTTCTGTTTAGGTACCTTAGCGGACCTGTAAATGCAACATGGTGCCCGCAATCTATTTCAGTCAAATTTGCTTTCCAAAATTAAAATATTGCTCCTTCTGTTCCGAGCCCTCCCATTTGTCCAAACAGAGGTTTCTGACCACATGTGGGGTATCTGTGTGCTCATAAGAAAGTGGGGAACAAGTTTTGGGGTCCATTTTGTTGTGTTATTTCTTCTAAAAGTGAATAAATTTGGGTTAGAGCAACATTTTTAGGTAAAATTTAATTTTTGCTTTTTTTTCATTCCACATTGCTTTTGTTCATGTGAAGCACCTGAAGGATTAATAAACTTCTTGAATGTGGTTTTGAGTACTTTGGGGGGTGCAGTTTTTAGAATGGTGTCACTTTTGGGTCTTTTCTGTCATCTAGGCCTATTGAAGTCACTTCAAATGTGATGTGGTCCCTAAAAAAATGGTTTTGTAAATTTTGATGTAAAAATGAGAAATCGCTGATAAACTTTGAACCCCTCTAACTTCCTAACAAAAAAAAATGTTGGTTCCAAAATTGTGGTGATGTAAAGTAGACAAGTGGGAAATGTTATTTATTAACTATTTTGTGTCACAGAAATCTCTGGTTTAACGGTGTAAAAATTCAAAAGTTGAAAATTGCTAAATTTTCAAAATTTTTGCCAAAATTCAATTTTTTTCATAAATAAACGCAAAAAATATTGTCCCAAATTTGGTACTAACATGAAGTCCAATATTTGACAAAAAAACAGTCTCAAAATCACCGGGATCCGTTGAAGCGTTCCAGAGTTATAACCTCATGAAGTGACACTGGTCAGAATTGCAAAATTTGGTCTGGTCATTAAGGTGAAAATTAGCTTAGATTTTTTCAAGCTTAATAGATTCTGGGTGGGGACAGTAGTGAGGTTGGCAGCACAGGGTAGACATGCAAGGGTAATGATTTTGTTCCACTGCAACTTCGTTTTTAAATTATTGTCCCAGGACTGTGACGACCAGAGGAGATGGATCATATTATAGACCATGGAGGAGAAACTAGTGATGAGCGACTGTAATCGTTACTATTCGCTACTCACACGGATAGCACAGTATTCGGGTTACTCGTTATATTGCGACTTTGTGTACTCGCTTCACTATATTCATATGTCCCGCCCAGCAGGTTTGGCGCCTGATTTGCAGCCACTAAACATGCTGGGCTTCTTAATCAATCGCAGTAATGCCACAGCCTTCTTGTTTGTGGCATTACTGTGATTGGCTGGCCACGCAGCGTCATAGGGTGAATGAAAGCCCTTCTGCCGCCATTTTGCGCACATTAAATCAGGAGCCAGTGTTGTATCAGCATAAGGACAGAGCGAGCAGCTGCTAGGGAGAGTGTTTAGGTCTATTAATAACACAAAAGCCCTTTTCAGGGCTACCTGCAGTGTATACTAGGTCAGTGTAGTGTAGGGAGGGATAGATTTTTGAGCAGATACAAAGTTTAAAGCCGAGCTTGTCACTACTTCCATAGTACCAGAATACCATAGCTCTTTTAACTGCTGAAACCACTGAACAAGCTCACAGTATAGGAAGGAGAGATTGTGGATTAGGTAGGAAGAGGTTAAACTGTTCTTCCAGTGTCTATATAAGAAAAGCTCTTGTCAGAGGCAGATCTCTTTTTTCTAGCACAGAGTAGTGTCATTTTGTACTGCCTGATGCACTAAACGCACTGGTCCTTTTTCCGCCCACTATTTTTCGGGTCACAGTTTGGCTTGTGCCGTCCACATCAGCCACATTAATACGTTGCTAGTGCACTTGCCACATACAAAACAGTACTCTAGCATTTTGTGCTGCAAAATACACTAAATGCATCTCTCCTTATATGACTTGGAGGTGCTTGCCTGCCCAGCTGCTATTGTGATGTCAGAGCATGTTTTTAGCTGGGACAGAGGTGGTCCAGAAACATACATTTGAGAGGGACTGCTCTTAATTCTACATTTGGGCAGTCCTTCCCTCATTGAGACTCAGATAGTGGAATACATATTCCATAGCAGTTTACAATGCTCCCAGTGTAGCGTTGGGCTTTACCCTCCTCCCCCATGTCATTCTGCAGCCCTCAATTCAAGTTTTCAGAGGGCTTTGATGGTGTCAAGAAACTGGACTTTGGTAAGAGCCTTCAGATGGCCTTGTAAAATACGTTTGGAAAGGCCTTACTCTATAAATTTTGGAGGACCCTCTTCTGTAAATTTAAGAGTGTCCTCACTGATTCATATAGTAGGGCCCTCACTTGCTCATTTAACTCATTTAAGGGCAGAGACTACAGAGAAGAAGGGCAAGTGGCATGAAATACAAGAAGGGAGCAGTGACTGCAACCTGTGAGCATCAGGTTTGGCTGAACTCTGCCAACAGAAAATATAAAGCTGTACTAGTCAACTGCATGACTAGCTTAAATATATCACTTATGCAAATGAATGGACAGAGGATATATGGTGCCCCACCCTCCATGATGGGTTGCAGAAGCTCCTCCAAATGGCTCAGAGATATTTATTGGCAATATTCCGCAGATTATATAGGAAGAGAAGACTTGTTGATACTCTAGTACCTCTTCCAGTGCAGAATGTACATCAGATTTCTAAAAATTACTCCTGTGGGCTGTGTCAGAGATGCAGGAAGACACCATGACAAGGGCCTTCCATGACAAACATTATCTATGTAGGACTAGTGTAGTAATTGTGGCTCTTAATTCAAGTTTTCAGAGGGCCATCATTTGTTCATCAACAGTCATTGTAAATTTCTATCGAATATGTATCCCCAATCTCAGTCACAATGAGGGACAACCCGTGACAAGGGTCTCCAATGACAAATATTAGTTTGGTAGGACTACTGTTCTGGTTTGTCCAGTGCACAATGTTCATTGTTTACAAAAATTAGCCCTATGGCCAGAGTCATAGTTGCCGCAGGGAGTCACCATGACAAAAGCCTCCAATGACAAATAGTAGTTAGGCTGGAGTAGGAGTACTGTCCTGGTTTGTCCACCACTGCACAATGTGCATAGTGTTTAAAAACATTAGCCCTATGGGCCGAGTCATGGTTGACGCAGAAAGGAAACGGTTTTATATGGGAAGGGGTGGATATTAACAGCAGGAGTCAATATCAACGTTTTGGGGGAATTAAGTTTGGCTTGCTCTCATCTGGAGGAATTAATAACTGTGGAGAAATCCAGTCCTTGTTGAATTTAATCAGAGTAAGTCTGTCTGCATTTTCTGTGGAGAGGCGGGAGCACCTATCAGTGATGATTGCTCCAGCAGAACTGAAAACACGCTCTGACATCACACTAGCAGCCGGGCCGGCCAGCACCTCCAAGCCATATAAGGAGAGGTCGGCCAAGTGTTCAGCTTGGACACCCAATAATTAAAGGAACTGAAGCATCAGAAAGGATGCAAGTATGCTCACTTACGTACTCCTTGACCATGTTGTGCAACTTCTCCCTCCTTGGCATTGTTACAAGCACAGATAGCCCTTGCTGATGTGCTGATTTGTTGAAAATGGTCCAGTTTGCGCACATTTTTCCCCCACCTCTGTTTGACCTGGTGTTGGTGTCTCTCCCCATTAATCCGTGGTGTTGAAAAGAGTCAGTAACTCTGCCACCAGCGTTGTCTGATCGTGATGTTTTCAGCAACTGATCTACAATGACCTTCTTGAAGGATTCCATTGTGCAACCCTTTGGTGTCTTCAAAAGGAAAGAAGGAAATTTCTCCTTGTATCGTGGATACAAAAAGGTGGCCAACCAGTATAGGTTGTTTGATAAAATGTGTATCACGCAAGGGTCTTGCCACAGACACTTACACATGCCATGTGCCATGTGGGCCTAGCTGCAAACAGGCAAAGGTTTTGTGTCCCCACCAGGAGGAACAATACCCATCCTCTCTTCACGCTGACTTGCCACCTCCTCCTCTCCAGCCCATCTATTTTGGACAGACATGAAGCTGGGGTTGAGAGTACCCTGTGTAGCATTGGGAGTTCCCTTGGTAGCACAGAAAAACAAGTCCTATCCCTTCTCATCATCACCAAATGTTGCCTCAGAATATTGTCTGGGCTGGGTGGTATCACCCATTGGGAAATCTGGCTCCATAGTCACATTGCTGGGCACTCAATGCTTCCTTTGAGATTATGCAGTGAGTGTTTCAACAGACACATCAGCAGGATGGTTACGCTGGTAATAGCCTGATCTTGAGCTTGGCGCAGTACTCAACTCAAAGTTCTCAAGAACCTCACAAATGTGAGTGATCCACACCCACTTGACAGTTGTTATGTGTGGTGGCTGCCTCTCAGTCTGACGGGTATGTTGAAGCTGGTATTGAGCTACTGCCCTCTGCTGCTCACTAATCCTTGCCAGCATAGAATATGTAGATTGCACATGAGTCGATGACTTGGCAAATTCAAGCACTTTTGCAGCGCTGTAAGACCAGCAAAAGGGGTAGAGGAATGGCGGAAATGGGCGCTAATACAGCGCACCTTCTCATGTAGGTGCTGCCATGCTGTACAAAGTGCAAGTAAGACGTAGTACAGGGTATTCCACACTAGGTGGCAGCAGAGTAGTGAAGGAGAGTCAAAGTAACACTGTAAGAGAAAGGCTGCTGAAGTACAGCTGAGTAACCTCAGCAGGCAGTTAACAGGCAAACCACCAGGAGACCATAGAGTAGTCAAACAGTCATGGACTAGCCAGGAGAGTCAAGTCACAGCAAAGTGAAGACTAAAATCAAGCCAGAAAACAGAACAGAGTCGGAAGCCGGGAGATCAGGTATGCAGAGGGAAATACAAACAACAGACAAGAGCATTGAGTCAGGGACTGGGATAGACGGACGAACGGGGGAGGGTACAGGTCAGGGCACGGTAACAAGGAGTCAGATCAAACAGGAAGTATCACCAAAGCTAGTCACAGGCTGCAGAGAAAAACTATAGCGAGCACAGGAATGCAGGTGCAGCGACCAGATATAGGGTCTCCTGAAACCAGAACAAGGCTGATGGGAGTAAACCCCTGACATGACCAGGCCAGGTCTGGGAAACTCTGGAGTGGAGAATACCGGTCCTGGATCATGACAGTTATGGCAAGTCAAGGTATAAATTATAAGGATGAGGGCAAGATGTGACACTAAACATAGCATTTTGTATAGACTACACCCTAATACTAATGATACAAGACTAGGAGAACCAAGGGAATGGTAGTCATAGGTCACAAATAGGACCGATGCATCAGAATTTACAAAGAACAATGATCCTGCTCATAAGGGTGTCACTGAAGTTAAACACATGGGTCCACCTCCCATAAGGGGAGCAGTATCAAAATCAGTAGGGACATGACCTGAATGACTCCTATATAATTAGTGGAAAATTGCCCCAATAATGCAGCACAAAATGCATGGAACATCAGAGAAACGCCAAAGCGTATATCCTATAATGTAGGGCTATAGTTTACCGTATTTTTCGCATTATAAGACGCACCTGATTATAAGACGCACCCCCAAATTTGGTGAAGGAAAAGAGATTTTTTTTTTTAATGTTAAATGGGGTCTATCTTATAATGCCAGTGTCCCTCTAACAAATCATATCGGGTATATGTTCCTCATAGCCCCACATCCTAAAATTAGCCCCCTTCATCTGGATATGGCCCCCTTATATTGAATATAGCCCCCTTGTGATGGCACACGTTCCCCTGTGCTGCCTATGGCCCCCTATGGATTGCATATATTCCCCTGTGCTGCCTATGGCCCCCTATGGATTGCATACATTCCCCTGTGCTGCTTATGGTCCCCTATGGATTGCACATGTTCCCCTGTGCTGCCTATGGCCCCCTATGGATTGCATACATTCCCCTGTGCTGCCTATGGTCCCCTATGAATTGCACACATTCCACTGTGTTAGATAGCGCCCCCATGCTACTGCCAATGGCCCCTATAGATCGCACAAGTCCCCTTGTGTTAGATATCGCCCCCATAGTGCTGCCCATGGCCCCTATATAGATCGCACAAGTCCCCCTGTGTTAGATATCGCCCCCATAGTGCTGCCCATGGCCCCTATAGATCACACAAGTCCCCCTGTGTAAGATATCGCCCCCAGGCTGCTGCCCATAGTAAAATAAAACACTCTTTCCTTACCTCCTGCAGCGTTTATCTCCCTCCTGTCTCCCTCTGTGCTTCTCTTCCTTACTTCCTGGTTCTCAGTGCGGTCATGTGATCGGCACAGCAGACTGAGATCTCTGCCTGCCTGATCACAGTGGAAGCAGGGACACGGGGAGAAACGCTGCAGGGGGTAAGTAAAGCTTTTTTATTTTAGAATGAGCAGCAGCATGGGGGCCAAATCTAACACAGGGGGGGCATGTGCCATCACAGGGGTGCGCAGAGACATATAATATGCACCGCTGCCCCAGCCCCTCACTGCGGTGCGATTTCAGCACCACCGGAGATGGACAGCGGCTGTATATATTACAGTGCCTACAAGTAGTATTCAACCCCCTGCAGATTTAGCAGGTTTACACATTCGGAATTAACTTGGCATTGTGACATTTGGACTGTAGATCAGCCTGGAAGTGTGAAATGCACTGCAGCAAAAAAGAATGTTATTTTTTTTTTTTTTTTTTTTTAAATTGTGAAAAGTTTATTCAGAGGGTCATTTATTATTCAACCCCTCAAACCACAAGAATTCTGTTTGGTTCCCCTAAAGTATTAAGAAGTATTTCAGGCACAAAAACAATGAGCTTCACATGTTTGGATTAATTATCTCTTTTTCCAGCCTTTTCTGACTAATTAAGACCCTCCCCAAACTTGTGAACAGCACTCATACTTGGTCAACATGGGAAAGACAAAGGAGCATTCCAAGGCCATCAGAGACAAGATCGTGGAGGGTCACAAGGCTGGCAAGGGGTACAAAACCCTTTCCAAGGAGTTGGGCCTACCTGTCTCCACTGTTGGGAGCATCATCCGGAAGTGGAAGGCTTATGGAACTACTGTTAGCCTTCCACGGCCTGGACAGCCTTTGAAAGTTTCCACCCGTGCCGAGGCCAGGCTTGTCCAAAGAGTCAAGGCTAACCCAAGGACAACAAGGAAGGAGCTCTGGGAAGATCTCATGGCAGGGGGATATTGGTTTCAGTCAATACCATAAGTAACGTACTCTACCGCAATGGTCTCCGTTCCAGACGAGCCCGTAAGGTACCTTTACTTTCAAAGCGTCATGTCAAGGCTCGTCTACAGTTTGCTCATGATCACTTGGAGGACTCTGAGACAGACTGGTTCAAGGTTCTCTGGTCTGATGAGACCAAGATCGAGATCTTTGGTGCCAACCACACACGTGACGTTTGGAGACTGGATGGCACTGCATATGACCCCAAGAATACCATCCCTACAGTCAAGCATGGTGGTGGCAGCATCATGCTGTGGGGCTGTTTCTCAGCCAAGGGGCCTGGCCATCTGGTCCGCATTCATGGGAAGATGGATAGCACGGCCTACCTGGAGATTTTGGACAAGAACCTCCGCTCCTCCATCAAAGATCTTAAGATGGGTCGTCATTTCATCTTCCAACAAGACAATGACCCAAAGCACACAGCCAAGAAAACCAAGGCCTGGTTCAAGAGGGAAAAAATCAAGGTGTTGCAGTGGCCTAGTCAGTCTCCTGACCTTAACCCAATTGAAAACTTGTGGAAGGAGCTCAAGATTAAAGTCCACATGAGACACCCAAAGAACCTAGATAACTTGGAGAAGATCTGCATGGAGGAGTGGGCCAAGATAACTCCAGAGACCTGTGCCGGCCTGATCAGGTCTTATAAAAGACGATTATTAGCTGTAATTGCAAACAAGGGTTATTCCACAAAATATTAAACCTAGGGGTTGAATAATAATTGACCCACACTTTTATGTTGAAAATTTATTAAAATTTAACTGAGCAACATAACTTGTTGGTTTGTAAGATTTATGCATCTGTTAATAAATCCTGCTCTTGTTTGAAGTTTGCAGGCTCTAATTTATTTGCATCTTATCAAACCTGCTAAATCTGCAGGGGGTTGAAGACTACTTGTAGGCACTGTATATGAGCGGGAGCAGGAGATCAAACGCTGCAGCCGCAGCATTCACCTGCCCACAGCACAGCGCCCCCACCTCCCCTGGACCCTGCAGTGTACATATATATATACCCCCCCGGTATATTCGGCTTATAAGACGCACCCCCTACTTTCCCCCAAAATTTGGGGGAACAAAAGTGCGTCTTATAAAGCGAAAAATACGGTATGTAAAAAATATAATACATCAGGGAGTCAGGTCATGAACAAAATACCAATTAGATAACAGACAGGTAACAGTAAACAGTATCAATGAAAATTGTTAATCAGCCCCCGTCCTAAACTCACCCATGATGGTTTACGTGGAACCCGAGAAAAACGTGCACGTACTTTTTTGTTGTATAAAAAAAGGGATAAATTGGCTAAAGAAGCCACTGCTAAGATATCTGATATATATGAGGAATTGGGTCTATATGACCTACATTGCGAATATAAGATTTTGAATTCTAACATCAATACGAAATTAACACAAGTAGAACAGGACACCATCCTTAGGAAATCTAGGAAATTACAGAGGGATAGGCAGGATAAAATCAATAAAACTGCCTCCCCTACGGACCAAAAAGATAATATATCTACACCAAGTTCTAATAATACCAATAAGTTCAATAATTTCAAATGGAAGAAAAGTCAAAGCAATAATCGGAATTTCTTTAACACTAAATTCCATAAAAAATGGAATGTCTCTACTAACATAGAAAAGGAAGTTTCAAAAGATACCCCTGTACCTAATAAAGAAACATCCAACAGTATGTCCACCAATAATGATACAACTAAAAAATTCTTAGGGGAAAGACAGACAGTGGGATGGCACCACCCACGGGGATCTCCTAGGTACACTGCTTTACGTGCCAAGAACAAGAAAAAGACATACCTAAAAAATGGGATCACCACTTATGAAGTATTATTAAGAATCATCAATGTTTTATTGTCAATAGAACACACATAAAACACATAGTGAAAGTGAAAAAATACCGATGAACGAATACACACAGACAAATACGGACATCTAAAATCAATTAAAAGCACTAATGCACTTGAGAGATACCCACATTGAAAAATGTATATTCTTGGTCCAATGCCAATAGGCTGTAGTCAATATTGAACAAACCCTGAAATATCCCTATATTTGTGCCACAAGGAGAGGAATTTCCACAAAATAGAATAGCAGCTTATGCCGAGGATCCCACAGGTACTCAAATGAAATTAACTGGCTGGCCCATGGCTGAGTGAGCAGCAGAAAATAAATGAACAAGATCAAAAATTGTACAGTTCACAAATTCACAAAGACCTGAGCAGGACACCCAGCAGGCATTTCAAACCACCCATATCTGGTCCACCACCCTTCCTTTGCCCTGCCCCGGATGTTTTTTTAGCATTTTTTGCTGCACCCTCCTTGAGGTTTTGGTATGTCATCCTGAGGGATTTTCCTTAGTTTCTCTCTGGGCTTTTCTTTATTATTTCAGCCCGCTTGCTTGATTATCTAAAACCTGTTTGAAATGCCTGCTGGGTGTCCTGCTCAGGTCTTTGTGAATTTGTGAACTGTACAATTTTTGATCTTGTTCATTTATTTTCTGCTGCTCACTCTGCCATGGGCCAGCCAGTTAATTTCATTTGAGTACCTGTGGGATCCTCGGCATAAGCTGCTATTCTATTTTGTGGAAATTCCTCTCCTTGTGGCACAAATATAGGGATATTTCAGGGTTTGTTCAATATTGACTACAGCCTATTGGCATTGGACCAAGAATATACATTTTTCAATGTGGGTATCTCTCAAGTGCATTAGTGCTTTTAATTGATTTTAGATGTCCGTATTTGTCTGTGTGTATTCGTTCATCGGTATTTTTTCACTTTCACTATGTGTTTTATGTGTGTTCTATTGACAATAAAACATTGATGATTCTTAATAATACTTCATAAGTGGTGATCCCATTTTTTAGGTATGTCTTTTTCTTGTTCTTGCCAACAAAAAAATTCTTAATGAATTCTCCAAGGGGGACAGTGGAAAAAACCACCCACACTAACAAACCCAAAACCCCAGAGCCCCTCAAAATTCCCAAAGATTTTGAGGAGACCAAAAGACAACTAGCAGCAATAAAAATGCAAATTGACAGAATAAGAAAGGAAAGAGAATCCTCTCTTAACATTGATGCCACTATTCCAGTAATACCAAGTGAAGAAGGACAGGATATGGACCTCATGGATCTATTGGATTTGTCTACACATGAGAACTATATCCCCTTACCTGATACACAAACTACTCTTAATGTGTCCTCCACTGAGTGCGCTAGCCCTGGGGTCGAACCCATCAAAACGGTCATTATTGACAACACAAAAAAGAACATGTGTGTACCTTTTTTTTATCCCTTGGAAGGTTTCAAACCCAGAACCCCATACAAAGTCCCATAACGAATTACCTAACCTCAAGGGTAGGAAAAAGAAAAAACCCCATAGAGGAAACAGAGCAGGTTGTAGGGTCCAACAAAAAAGAAAAGAAAAACTAACACCCCTAAATCAAAGTTTGGGCATTTTTAATCTGTCCAGTCACGAACTTACAAAAATCGAATTAAAGGTCCTCAATTAAGGGTTATTCTTCTGTCCTGATTTTTCCTCTGATGATTTTGAATTTTATCTGGATGTTCAGAGGTTTATAAGAAAAATCACGCTAACCCGACATTTTCAAATGCATGAGTCTGAGACTCCAGAGAAAGGATATTATTCAGATACATTTCGACATACTGACCTCAGAAACCACAATGTACCTTTTTAAATAGATAAATACGGCCAGAAACTAATATCATATAAACAACATGAAACACATAGTAGAAGGCCAAAATGTATTCAGTTTATTGAACAATTAATAAAATTCATAATAAAATTACAGGGTGCCAGCAGATATTGGGAGAGGACAGAGAGTAAATATTCACAATGAATTGGGATATCAACCAATAAATAAAATAGATATATACAAAGGATTATATAAATATCAAAGTGCAAAGTGCCTATCTGATTACCTAAATTAATATATGGTTAATCCATCACTTCTTCAGGGAGCGTGAAGAAGTTCTCACGAAACGTACGTTGGAGGCGTGGGTGTGTGGACGGAAGTAATGTGTGCTACTTGTAAGTTTTTATGGCAGCCCGTATTGTAATAGATCTTTGCATGTTGTAATTGCCAGCTCTGCCATGCGGTCACCAGCCCTTCCTATGTAGCTTATGCACACTGTAGCAGCTATAATTCTCTACCTAATTTGCTTTGTATATTTATGCTATTTCACATCACTCAGATATATATATGTGAAAATAATCTGAGCTCCCCCTGCTGGTTGGTCGCTGTTAGCGCTTGCACTGTGCACTTTATGCTCTATATGGACTGCAATTATGATGGATTAACCATATATTAATCTATGTAATCAGATAGGCACTTTGCACTTTGATATTTATATGATCCTTTGGATATATTTATTTGATTTATTGGTTGATATTCCAATTCATTGTAAAAATGTACTCTCTGTCCTCTCCCAATATCTGCTGGCACCCTGTAATTTTATTATGAATTTTATTAATTGTTCAATAAACTGATTAAATTTTGGCCTTATACTATGTGTTTCATGTTGTTTATACTGACCTCAGACTCAACTCAAAATTTTACCCTTTAAATATTAAGGGACATCATATAAAAACTTTTAGTGACCTAGTATTAGAGGATATAAAGAAACTTAAATCTAACAAAAAATCGTGTATACATAATCTTACCATTGATGAGCATAGGGCAATAAAAACCCTTAAAGAGAATCATAACCTCACCATTAGACCTGCTCATAAGGGTGGGGGAGTGGTCCTGTAGGACAAAGAAACTTATATCAGAGAAGCCCTTAGAAATCTCTCTAACCCAATCCATTATGAGGTTTCTGATCAGGGAAGTTATAATAAAGCCATTAATGAGTATCAAACACTCATACAGGGGGGCTATTAAAAATAATATCCTTAATGATAAAGAAAAAAAGTTTTTAGAGAATAAAAATCCTAAAATGGCTTTCTACTATCATCTCCCCAAGGTACACAAAGACTACAAACTAGCAGCCTACATTGATAAAATTATGAGCATTCATGTCACCAGGCTCAAAAGCTATCTTCGTGATTCTGTACATCTTATAAAATACATTAGAGAGATCTCCTGGGGGGATTCTTACGTGTTTGTTACCTTAGATGTCTCTGCACTGTATACAAATATTTCACATGAACTGGGATTTGAATGCTTTAAACAATGTCTATTAAATCGATGACCGGCAACCTACGCAACAAAAAAAGTTCATTTTAAAAGGGATGCAATTTATTTTAACTAAGAATTACTTTACTTTTAGGGACACTATATATCACCAGCGATGCGGGACCGCAATGAGCTCAAAAGTAGCACCGACTTTCGCAAATCTGTTTATGGGGTTATTTGAGCAAGTTTTTATTTATAATTCTCCATATTCTAAACATATCATCCTGTATAGGAGGTATATTGATGACCTGATATTTATATGGGAGAACAGTAAAAATAATATCCTGGATTTTATAAAACATCTGGATAATAACAATTGGGGACTGACTTTTTCATCAGTAGTTCAGAAAGACCAAATAGATTTTCTGGATCTGACCCTGATATAGCACGAGGGGGAGATTATTACTAAAACCTTTTTTTAAAAAAGTGGACTGTAATGGGTATACATTCAATTCTCCAGTGGCCACTACAAAAAATGGCTCACAAATATACCCAACAACCAATATAAAAGAATTAGGAGGAATTGCACCTCTGATGAGGATTTTCATGAACAAGCAAATATCATGAAAAACAGGTTTATTGAAAAGGAATACCCTATGTCACTCATTAAGAAAGCCTTTAAGGATACTAAACTGCTCAAACAAGCAGATTTAATTAAACCTAGCAGAAAATCTATTATAACTAACAATACGGACTTCACCTCTAATTTCCTTACCACCTATAGTAGAGAGTGTGACCAAATAAGGGAAATCCCATCTAGACATTGGGGAATAATTTTGAACGACCCTTTTTTAAAGGGGATTATTCCTGATAAACCAGGGATTACTTTTACTAGGGCTCCAAACTTAAAGAGCATCCTAGCCCCTAGCAGAGCAAAAGCCCTCACAATAAGGGATAAAGTACCCAATCCTAATATGAATGCAGGATCCTTTAAATGTTTTATGAGGAACTGCTTGTGTTGCAAATCAATTTCACACAACAGATCCATTTTGAAATCCTCCTCAGGGGAGGACTCGTTTTCTATTAAAGTCCAGCTCACATGCCAATCAACATTTGTCATCTACCTTATTGAATGTGAGTGCGGGAAATTATATGTGGGAAGAACGGTACAGGAACTACATAATAGGATCAATTCCCACAGACACAACATTAAAATTGGTTTTATGCTACATGGGCTGTCTAGGCATACCACAGTCAAACATGGAAAAAAAGACCAAAATTAGGGTCACCCCTATCGATCATATTCCTCCTCAGGTACATAATCGAGTGGAGGCCCTGAACAGAAAAGAGACCTACTGGATTTACAAGCTTAACACCTTGAAACCAGTGGGTCTCAATGAGATAACTGATTTGATCCACTAGGTGATCCCTTATTAACCTCATAACGACGGCCGTACGACTTAAAGCGGCGGTAAAACAGGGTACTTATTCTGTTCCGCCGCTTTAAAGCGGCGGCCCGAAAAAACCCTGTAGTGCCTCCCAGCGACCGAAAATCTTGGGGGTTTCAGCTACCAGGGGTAGCTGAGACCCCCCAGATTATGAATCGGGGTGTTTTTTTTGGACCCCGATAATGTGATCGCCGGTATACACCGTATACCGACGGTCACATAAAAAAAAAAGAAATGGCCGGTAAAACTGATTTCTTTTTCATCTGACATGATCAAACATGTCAGATGAGAAAGAAATCTAAACCCCTAATGCCCCCAAAGCCCCCGGTACCGGAGAGTCCCCCCCCCCACCCCTACCCCCCTCCGGAGCAGTCAAAATGGCGCCGAAGCGCACAGAAAACTGCCGCCGGCGCCGGCTCTGCATTCATTTCCCTCCGATTTGAAATGATCAAACATTTCAGATCGAAGGGAAATGTCCTCCCCCTGACCCCTCCTCCGGTACACCGGAGCCCTCTGGTCACCGGAGCCTCCTCCGGTTCTCCAGAGCCACCCGCCCTCCCCCCTCCGGAGCGTGAAAGATGGCGGCGCGCAGCGCACAGCGCGCGGCCGCATTCATTCTGCTCTTTCTGCCGCATGTGACACGTCACATGCAACAGAAAGGTGTCCCCAGGTCCCGCCCCCTCCAGCCCCCGGTCTTACGTTACCTGTCTGGTGATCCGTCCCGCGATCACGCCGCCTCCTTCTTGAATGCTGGCGGCGCATGCGCAGACAGCGGCTGTCAGCTGCATCCCTGCAAGCAGGGACGCTGACGTCGCTGCTGCACAGGCTACTCCACTGTGGACCGGGGGAGAGTGAGTGCAGTAATCTGCAGCCACACTCCTCACATGGAGAGACTGCTGTTCCAGAAAATGGGGGATACGTTCTGTGAGCGTGCCCCTCATATTCTGGAATGAGGTTACTGCAGGTCACTCTGCCCTAAGTTGGACCGGGGCAGTGTGAGTGCAGTTTTCTCAGATTACTGCACCCACACTGCTCATGGAGAGCTTGCTCTTCCAGAAAATGGGGGATACGTTCCCTGAACGGGCCCCCCATATTCTAGAAGATCCAGAGTCGGCGTGGGACCTCCAAAATGGATTACAGCGACTGGAATTTCTTTATTTTCAATAAATTGGGGAAAGAGGAATGTTTCGGGGAGTGTTTTTTCAAATAAATTTTTTTTTTGTCTTTATTTTTTTCTATTACTGACTGGGTTAGTGATGTCGGGTATCTGTTCAGATGCCGTGACATCACTAACCCCAGGGCTTGATGCCAGGTGACATTACAGCTGGTATCAATCCCATATATTACCCCGTCTGCCACCGCACCAGGGCGCAGGATGAGCTGGGGCGAAGTGCCAGGATTGGCGCATCTAATGGATGCGCCACTTCTGGGGCGGCATCGGCCTGCTATTTTTAGGCTGGGAAAAGTCCAATAACCATGGCTCTTCCCACCCTGAGAATACCAGACCCCAGCTGTCTGCTTCACCTAGGCTGGTGATCTAATTTGGGGGGGACCCCACGTTTTTGTTTTTTTTTAAAAAACGCCTGGGGAGCCCTCCAAATTGATCACCAGACAAGGTGAACCTGTCAGCTGTGGTTTGCAGGCTACAGCTGTCTGCTTTACCCTAGCTGGCTATCAAAAATAGGGGGGACCCCACGTCGTTTATTTTAATTATTAATTTTTTGGGGGGCTAAATACAAGGCTAGGCACTCTTTAGTGCCACATGAAAGGCACTAAAGGGCGCCAGCTTAGAATATGCAGGGGGTGGAACGTTATATATGTTTGACATCTATCCATTCATCCATTGTAGCATTTTAGGCTGTGCGCCCACAATCGGGATTTGCAGCGTTTTGGGCGCAGAGTGTTTTCCCTGTGTCCATAACGCTGCATTGTGCAGTAGAAGCACAGTGGAAGGATTTTTAGAAATCCCATACCCAATGTGCTTGCCCAATGTGCTTCATTTCTCCGCAGCATACACTGACCTGTGGTGCAGCTTCCCGAGCCTCAGCATGTCAATTTATGCTGCGGAGACAAGAGTGTTCTCTGCAGGTAGCATAGAGCTCCACAGCGGCCTGAACCCAAATCGTGGGCATGGGCAGCTGCGTTCTCCCGTGGACAACACTCACATCACTGCAGGAGGCTGACACTGTGTACTAGACGCCGTGTCGCTGGATCATGGCCACATAGCCTAAAAGTGAGACATTTGTTGCTACAGCAACATTTTTGTGAAGTACCTGTGGATTCAAAATGCTTACTATACTCCTGAATAAAATCCAGTTTCCAAAATGGGGTCACTTGTGGGGGGTTTCTGCTGTATAGGTACCCAAGGGGCCCTGCAAATGTGACATGGTGCCCGCAATTTATTTCAACTTTTCCAGAATTCAAATGGTGCTCCTTCCATTCCAAGCCCTCCCATTTATCCAAACAGAGGTTTTTGGCCACATGTGGGGTATCCCTGTACTCATAAGACATTGGATAACAACCTCTTGGGTCCATGGTTTGTTGTTGTCTCTTGAAAAAGTAAGAAATTTGATGCTGAAGCAACATTTTTGTGAAAAAAATGAAACTTTTCAATATGGCAACCTAAGTTTATCAAATTCTGTGAAGTACTCGTGGATTCAAACTGCTCACTATACACCTAGATAAAAGCCTTGAGGTGTCTTGTTTCCAGAATGGAGTCACTTGTGGGGGACCGCCACTGTTTAGGCACCTCAGGGGCTCTCCAAATGCAACCTGGCGTCCGCTATTGATTCCAGCCAATTTTGCAGTCAAATGGCACTCCTTCCCTTCCGAGCCCTGCCATGCGCCCAAACAGCTGATTTCCACCACATATAAGGTATCGCCAAACTCAGGAGAAATTGCACAATAAATGTTATGCTATTTTTTTTCCTTTTACTCTTGTAAAAAAAAAAGCTACCTGGTTGAAATAACAATTTTGTGGTAAAATTTTATTTTTTTTTTTTCATGGCTCAACGTCATAAAATTCTGTGAAGCACCTTGGGGTTCAGGGTACTCACCAAACATCTAGATAAATTCCTTGAGGGGCCTAGTTTCCAAAATGGGGTCACTTGTGCCGCGTTTCTGCTGTTTAGGTACCTTAGGGGTCCTCCAAATGTGACATGGTGCCCGCAATCTTTTTCAGCCAAATTTCCTTTCCAAAATTCAAATATTGCTCCTTTCGTTCCAAGCCCTCCCATTTGTCCAAACAAAGGTTTCAGACCACATGTGAGGTATCACCGCGCTCATAAAAAAGTGGTTAACAAACCTTGAGGTCAAATTTTTGGAATTACCTCTTGAAAATGTGAGAAAATTGATGCTAAACAACATTTTTGAGAAAATTATTAAAATTTTCAATATGACAACGTAACGTTAACAAAATCTGTGAAGTACCTGTGGATCTAACATGCTCACTATACCCCTAGATAGAAGCCTTGAGGGGTCTAGTTTCCAAAATGGTGTCACTTGTGAGGGGTTTCTTCTGTTTAGGTACCTTAGCGGACCTGTAAATGCAAAATGGTGCCCGCAATCTATTTCAGCCAAATTTGCTTTCCAAAATTCAAATATTGCTCCTTCTGTTCCGAGCCCTCCCATTTGTCCAAACAGAGGTTTCTGACCACATGTGGGGTATCAGCGCGGTCATAAGAAAGTGGGGAATAAGTTTTGGGGTCCATTTTGTTGTGTTATTTCTTCTAAAAGTGAATAAATTTGGGTTAGAGCAACATTTTTAGGTAAAATTTAATTTTTGCTTTTTTTCATTCCACATTGCTTTTGTTCATGTGAAGCACCTGAAGGGTTAATAAACTTCTTGAATGTGGTTTTGAGTACTTTGGGGGGTGCAGTTTTTAGAATGGGGTCACTTTTGGGTAATTTCTGTCATCTAGGCCTATTGAAGTCACTTCAAATGTGATGTGGTCCCTAAAAAAATGGTTTTGTAAATTTTGATGTAAAAATGAGAAATCGCTGATAAACTTTGAACCCCTCTAACTTCCTAACAAAAAAAAAATTTGTTTCCAAAATTGTGCTGATGTAAAGTAGACATGTGGGAAATGTTATTTATTAACTATTTTGTGTCACAGAAAGCTCTGGTTTAACGGTATAAAAATTCAAAAGTTGAAAATTGCTAAATTTTCAAAATTTTTGCCAATATTCAATTTTTTTCATAAATAAATGCAAAAAATATTGTCCTAAATTTGGTACTAACATGAAGTCCAATATGTGACGAAAAAACAATCTCAGAATCAACGGGATCCGTTGAAGCGTTCCAGAGTTATAACCTCATGAAGTGACACTGGTCAGAATTGCAAAATTTGGTCTGGTCATTAAGGTGAAAATTAGCTCCGTCACTAAGGGGTTAATGCTTTCCTTTAAAATTATTTATGAATTGTTTAATTTTAATAGTTTATTAATAGCTTGTTATGGACGGTTACACATCCGTGTTTCTTAAATCTATATAAATGTGCCTTTTTTTTCCTTGCTACATTATACTTTCTGATTAGTGGACCAAGAATAGTTTTGATATTTTCCCTATATGGAATGTGCTGCGGTGACACACGGGGGTGGGGATGGGGGGTATGGAGTGTAGAACTACAGCCCCCCTCTCCCCTTTGTGAGTGCCTGTTTCCTGTGACACATGCTCTGCCGCCCAGACCTACAGTCAGCCGGCTGTTCTGCCTTTTTTCTTCAGCCTACTGATGCTTTAACACTATTTCAGACACTACCAGCCTTTGTCCCTGTTAATATTACTACTACACATACGTGATACTATCGAGGAAATCTGACCTTGTTTCACCCATGGTTTAGATATAGTTCACTGAGACAAGTATAATTCTTGTACTCTGTCACTCGCTTCCACGCTGTACCATAAAGGTATTTTGACCTGGTTTCACCCCTACTTCAGATATGGTTTACGGAGACAAGCTTTATACTTGTACTCTGTCACCCGCTTCCATGTTCTTTTGAATGTAGATTCCCGTTTTTTTATCGTTCATTTTTACTTTTTATTAAGGGTTAATCTATGAGTGATTTCTCACTTAGAATCTACTAAAAAATCCTTTCCCTATTTTTTATTGATTTACTACGGCGGTGTTTCCACAAACACTGCCGTCAAATCCCCTAGTGGAACATACAATTTGAATCCCTAGCTTTACTTGTGAACCCCATAAAGTTGCAGGTACTGAAATAAAGTAAAACACACACAATGTTTTAATCAATCATAAAGTTTTTATTTTTTAGATTCCTTCATTTTTTAATATTGTAAATAAATTTGTTCAAACATTTTGTAGCATGTCCCTATACTATCACCAATTGTCCTTTCTTTATTCCTCTTCTTTTGATACATGAAAATGTGTTTGCTGTTATATGCGTCATTCCAACCTGCCAATTTTTTTATTTGGGGGCGTGGCTTGACATTTTTTCTTTTCTCTTTGTTGTATTTATGCTGGGATCTCTGGATCTACTGCAGAAATGTTTTTGTGCTGTATGTCCTGATGAAGGGAGCAGAGCTCCTGAAATGCGTAGACACAAGCTACAATAAAGGAACATTGATCATCTTCTGGTCCTCCTTCCTGGTGAATAGTGCGGCATATACCCCTTCTCTATTGTTCTCTGTTAAAAAAAACACTTCCAGACAGTGACTGAACGCCCCCATGAAAGTAGAGAGACTCCAGCTTACCGTGAGTCATTGTGCTGCAGGACTAGGAATGCTCGTGATCCGCCAGGTAGGCCAAGCTGTAGTCAATGGTAGTCAAAGGGAAGGTTGTATCCAGCACCAAAAATCCATCGTTTAAAATATTCAAGTTTATTTATAAAAAACATATAAAAAGGCAGAAGGATGGGGCAAAGTGCATGAAACACCTTACGTGTTTTGGACGGTGATTAAAAGCAGTCCTTAGTCATAGGTGTTTGTGCGAGGGGAAAAAGCATGTTATATGCCAAAAGGTAGGACTAGTAACAGGATTAGAAAACGCCTCTCAAGCTGGGGGGAAAGGGGAGTATCACGGCTGGCATAGATTAACAAGCATATGCAGGTAACATATTACATAGGTAAGTATCGACAATTTCACATTAAAAATGCATGTATCAAAAAGGAGAAAAGGGAACGCCCCCATGCCCTGACTTGGGCCACAGTGGGGGTGCTTTGCAGAACAGTTGACCCAGTCTCACTCTGGGCAAATAACTACCCTTTGGTGCCTGTGTTGGTGCTACATATCCATCTTCCTCTGTGCTATTGTACTGGCTATGCATGTCAACAGTCCAGTTCGGATCAGTGGACTCCTTATCGACCACCTGGAAATTGTAGACTGACCTGATGGCAATTGTGTCTCATCATCATCAGCCTCCACCTCTGAAGACAGTAAATCAGGTTCCTCAAAGTGGCTTTCTTCTGGCTGTAAGTTCTCAAATACTAGCGCATTGACGCACACCACCTCCTCAAATCCCCCTTCAATGCTGCATGGTGAGAGGCCAGGGCCAACCAAAGGTAATGTACAAAACAGATCCTCAGACTGGCCAAGCTTGGAGTTTTATGTTTCCTATGACTGATGATGGGGGAGGAAGGAGGACCAGGTTGAGGATTGGATGGGCCAGCCTTCTGTGTATCCACAGTAGAATGTGTGGTCATGGAAGATTTGTTGCTGCTTGAGAAATGCAAAGAGTCTTTGTCTACCATCTGAAACAGAATCTGCTTTCACTCTTCTGGCTTCCACACATTTACGTTCCAGACCGGGAAATTTGGCAAGGAACATAGTGGATGCATCAAGCTTCTTCTGACCTAACACAGACTCAGTGCCTTGCTGCCAACCACTAACAACACCATGCCATCGTCCACATTCCTGTCCCTTAACAACTGGCTTTTTTGTCATTTTGTGTCTTGGTGACATATTTTCAGATACTGATGGCCCAAGCAAAGCAAAATTTGACCCCAAAAATTTTGTGGAAAAAGTACCAGTGAGTACTTTATACTAGGCAGCCCAAAATTCTAGCAGTACTGCTTCATATTTGGCAAGCCCACTAGCACCGTGTTAATGTGGCTGATGTGGATGTCACAAGACAAGATGTGTGACCCCCAAAATATTGGGGAAACAGGACCGGTGTGTTTATTTTATCAGGCAGCACAAAATGCTAGTAGTACTTCTTTGTATTTGGCAAACCCACTAGCAACGTATTAATGTATCTGATGTGGACGGCACAAGCCAGGCTGTGACCCCCTACAATGGGCGCATTGTAAACTGCTATGGAATATGTACTCTACTATCTGAGTCTCAATGAGGGAGGAACCACCCAAATGTATCAGTAAGAGCAGTCCCTCCCAAACGTATGTTGCTGGGCCACCTCTGGGTCCTCAGCAAACTCAGGTTTCCTGACACCTGCAGGCCCTCTGAAAACTTGAATTAAGGGCCACAGAATGACATGGATGAGGAGCAGGGTAAAACCCAGTGCTACAATGAGCACATTGTAAACTGCTATGGAATATGTATTCCACTATCTGAGTCTCAATGAGGGAAGGACCGCCGCAGGGCCGGATTGGCCATTGGGCAATTCTGGCAAATGCCAGAAGGGCTGGTCCCTGTAGTGGGTTGCTCAATCTGCAGTCACCGCCGCTCTCCTCAGCAGTGTGCACACTGCGGAGCATTAATTTGCACACTTGCACAGCTGAAAGCATTAGGACTAGGAGGCAGTGCACTGTGTTGTTCTGTGCCACCCTGGCCCTGCTGTGTGATGGTGTGCACAAGGCAAACTATGCTGCCCGGCATACATACTGCTGAGGAGAGTGGCGGTTGCGGTGACCGCAGTTCCCGCCTTCCTATTTAAATGTATTTGCATCTGTCAGACAAATATACATTTGATCAGTGACAACACCGGGACTGGGGCTCTGAAGTGCAGATGCATAATGACATCAGCACCTTGCTGAAGTCATCACCCTGCTGCTGTCGCCGCAGAGACACCTCGGGCAGCGAGCTCCATGGAGGAGCCGAAGATAAAAGGTTTAATCACTGTGGATGAGTGAGGAGGGGATTAGGGCACATTTGTAAATGGGACACAGCTTTGTGAGAGGAAATGGGGGGAGTACTTTATCCAGAGGGGCAGTGTATGTGTGAGGGAGGCATATTTTACAAAATGGCAGTGTGTGTGTGTGTGGGGGGGGCAATATTTTGGAGAGGGGCAGTGTGTGGGGTTATGTTATATAGAGAGGCAGTGTATGGGGGGTATATTAAATAGAGAGGCTAGGTGGGGGATATATTATACACCATGTTCCAAATTAGTATGCAAATTATATTTTTCTCTGATTTTCCTAAATGGTCGGTGCTAATGACAGTCAGTCTAATAAACGTCATCACCCGTTAGAGTATACATCAAATTTTATTGAAGAAACCTCCCAATGATAAGAGTATAATCTTCAAAATTAAAAAAAATGTTAATTATTAGGCACAGTAGAGTTTTTAAACATTTAATATGTTTTAATGAACTAAAAATGCTCATTTGTGGAATTTGCAGCATTGGGAGGTCATATTCACTAAAATAAAAAGCAATTTAAAGAAAAAAATTCAAAACATCCTAACAGGCCAAGTTACATGTTAATAGTTGATATCACCTTCACAATTCTTGCATCCATTGAACTTGTGAGTTTTTGGAGAGTTTCTGCTTGAATTTCTTTGCATGATGTCAGAATAGCCTCCCAGAGCTGCTGTTTTGATGTGAACTGCCTCCCACCCTCATAGATCTTTTGCTTGATGATACTCCAAAGGTTCTCTATAGGGTTGAGGTCAGGGGAAGATGGTGGCCACACTATGAGTTTATCTCCTTTTATGCCCATATTAGCATTGACACAGAGGTATTCTTTGCAGCATGAGATGGTGCATTGTCATGCATGAAGATGATTTTGCTCCTGAAGGCACATTTCTGCTTTTTGTACCATGGAAGAAAGTGGTCAGTCAGAAACTCTCTATACTTTGCAGAGGTCATTTTCACACTTTCAGGACCCCTAAAGGGGCCTACCATATGTCTCCCCATGATTTCGTCTGAAAACATGACTCCTCCACCTCCTTGCTGACGTCACAGCCTTGTTGGGACATGGTGGCCATCCACCTACCATCCACTACTCCATCCACCTGGACCATCAAGGGTTGCTAAACACTCATCAGTAAACAAGACTGTTTGAAAATTAGTCTTCATGTATGTCTGGTGCCACTGCAACCATTTCTGCTTGTGAGCACTGGTTAGGGGTAGCCGAATAGTAGATGTATGCACCACAGCAAGCCTTTGAAGGATCCTACACCTTGAGGTTCGAGGGACTCCAGGGGCACCAGCAGCTTCAAATATATGTTTTCTGGTTTGTAATGGCTTTATAGCAGCTGCTCTCTTAATCCGATGGACTTGCCTGGCAGAAACCTTCCTCATTCTGCCTTTATCGGCACGAACACGTATGTGCTCAGAATCAGCCACAAATCTCTTCACAGGACGATGATCACGATTAAGTTTTTGTGAAATATCTAATGTTTTCATCCCTTGTCCAAGGCATTGCACTATTTGATGCATTCCGGCAGCAGAGAGATCCTTTTTCTTTCCCATGTTACTTGTAAACTGTGGCCTGCTTAATATTGTGGAACATCCAGTTTTCCTTTTATTGGGCTCACCTGGCAAACTAATTATCACAGGTCTCAGATTGATTTCAGTGATCCAAAGAACCCTGAGACACAATACCATCAACGAGTTTCATTGAAAAAAAATAAATCGCTATGACACCTAAATCCAATTTGCATAATAATTTGGAACATGGTGTACAGAGAGGCTTTGTGAGGGGTATATTATATAGAGAGGCTGTGTGGGGGGTATATTATATAGAGAGGCTGTATGGGTGGTAATTTTGAAGAGGGGCAGTGTTGGGGTTTATTATGAAGAGGGGCACTCTGTGAGATATTTTGGATAAGAGCAGTGTATATATGGGTGGAGATATTTTGTGAAGGAAACAAAGCAATAATTCATTCAGGGGCACAGCATGGGAGATATTTATGTTTATGGATCAGAATAATTATACTTTTATTTTTAAAGACACTGTGGAAAACAATAGAATCAACTGGTCACTTCTTTTAAATCACTTGGTGGTTTTGTAAACCTGAAGTGGTTAAAAAATGCTCAAAAGCCTGAACCTGTGCACAGCAAGTAGATGCAGATGTCCATTCAGTTTGAGTATTTTTCATAGTGGTTTCCATGACGGAATCTGCCCCCAAATATGTCATTGCACATTCCCTAAGTGGTATGCACCCAAAATTATAACCAGTGAAAACTACAGCTTCTTTGATCACCTATCTGTAGAATAGGTCATCATCATCAATATTAGTACAGGGGTATCTGATTTTGCATCCCTTCCATCAGCTTTATGATGAGGCTGGAACACTAAGGAGAGCAGCAACCTCTTCATTATTTATGGGACCCAGGTCTGTAGGTAAAATAGCGGCTTTGCCAGGTCCTGCAACTAAGAGCAATAAATAGGCCTGAGCTGTAATACTGGATGCAGCCGTGACTACATGTTATTTGGTAGTGTTACACAACCTATAAGTGCACACAGATATTACACATTCACCACGCGACAAGTGGGCCTGTGCACCTCCAAATGCCAGGGCTGAATTTTAGTCCCAGTCCGTCCCTGGACCGCCCAAATGTATAAGTAATAGCAGCCAATCCAAAACGTATTTCACAGGACCACTTGAGGTCCCTCAGGTCAAAGATCAAGATATCAATGGGCACATTCTAGCTGGCCTTGTAAACTGCTGGGGAATAGCTAACTAGAAATTATGTATGACAGAGGGACCTACAAAATGTATAAGTCAGGGTTCCTCCAATTGTAAAAGTAAAAAAAAAGCCAAAACACTACGTGTGAACAAACACTAAAAGGGATATTTAGCATTATATACAAGTGATTATGCAGGGAAAACTGTTTAACCTTTTTGGCCTGTAAAATGCAATTTAGGTTGGGTATGGTAGGTGCTTTTGTGCATCTGTAAAAGTGGCATAATACTGTGACATCCTTATTCCCAAAAACCATATGTGAGTCAGAAATGCATGCAGGCATATTCTCCATTCAGTTTCATCACTTTCCCATCTATTTCAGCCTTTTTCTCAGACCCCCATACCTCTTTGTTGGGTCCAGCAGAAAATTACTCTCATTTCCCATTGACTTGCATTGTACTTGCTATTCGTTCCAAATACGCGAGTATTACAAAGTACTCGTTACGAGTATAGTAATTACGAATATTATGGTACTCGCTCATCTCTAGGAGAAACTTATTCTATATACAACATTTATGGACCTATCCTTCTTTGCAGATATAGAGAGGAAAATTATGTTGGACAATTCAGAGTAGTACCCCCCAGAGAGAGGAAAATGCACTCCCCTCTCTACTTAATCAGACTGGGCTGAAGGATGTCTAGCATCAGGAGGTAGCCAGCGCCAGAGAGTTTACTCACTTTTCTCATGTCCACCAGTGCTGGTCGAGAATTGACTACCTTCTGACCGCTGAGAGTATATTAAACAGGTTGAAGTCGGTCAAAATTTTTAATCTGGTTATATTGGATCATGCCCCAGTGGGTATGGAACTGAAAGGACAGGGTGGTCAGGGGAACAGACTTTATATGGAGGTTTACAGTCTTCCTGACAAAGGACAAGGGATTCAAGACAAATTACGCTGCTGGTGGGATGAGTTTGTATTTCACAACAGAGAAAACATAGATCAAACTGCTCTGTTTTGGAATACGGCAAAAACGGTGCTGAGAGACAGAATGGTAATGTACGTCTCTTCCCTCAAGAAAAAAGTGAACAAGGGGTATTCTTAATCTAATGCAGAACTTAGACATGCTTATACAGAGTACTTGCAAACCCCTCAACTCAAAACAGAGAACATTGGAAATTACCCAAAAATAGTTTGAGACGTCCATAGACAGGCGGCAGCAGGTGTATAGATCAAGGCAAGAGGTTGAATTACTTAGATACGGCAACAAAATGGGTAAATTTCTTGCAAGATTGGCAAAGGGATGTTTAAAAGTATGCCCAATAGTAAAAATAAAAGATGGACAAGGAAAGGTAACCTTTGACCCCCAAAAAATAACTTCCACTCTACAAAACTTCTATAAAGATCTATACAAACCCTCACACACCAACACAGCAGATGGCAGATCCTTTCTCCAAGCTTATCTCTCCCTAAACTTATGCAGGAGCAACAAGATGTAATTAATGCAGACAGAATGGAAGAAAAGGTGAAGCAAACTACAAGTCATCTTCAAAATGGAAAGACACACCTGTTACGTATAGTGGGGAATTTTACAAGGCACTCAAGGAACAAGTTTCCCCGGTATTGTTTACTTACTATAATGGCATTTTGACAACAGGAGATATCCTTGGTAGACCTAAGGAGACGTACAAAGTAATTCTAAAGCAAGGCAAAAACCTCTTGGAGGCTGGCTCTAACAGACCCATTTAACTTATTGACTTAGACCAAAATATCATATCCAAAATAATGTCTGACCGCTTAGCAATGGTGCTCCCTCAACTAGTGAAGCCGACTCAGGTGGGATTTGTTAAGGGAAGAGCTGCAGTTAAAAACATAAGAAAAGTCTTGACAGTGTTAAACAAGGTAGGTGTGATACAAATGAGACAAGTATGAGTGAGTGACTGGGCTAAGATAGGTATCCAGTCTTCAGAATAGATGATTATGGAAGTCATGATTGTCTATGTGCTAAAAACTTTGAGCATTATATGGTGATCATAAGATTTATCTTTGCAAAGAGCAACATACTGGAAAAACCTTGAAGTTGTTATGTCATAATCAGTGGTAAGCAACCTTGAGGTATTGTGGTGTAATTGGTGAAAATGTAACAATTAGGGAACATCGGAGTAAAATAACTACGATAACCTTGAAGTTTTATGCTGAGAGAAACAGCATATTGTGCACTGTGTTCATTGTGTTTCGCTGAGAAAAACAATGTACTGTGCAACTGCAAGATACTGATGATTTGACTAAATTCTACTGCGCCGCTGCGACATAGAGATACGTAGTTATGAGTATAAAATGCGGGGGGCTGGGTCAGCGAGCCAGGGGAATCTTTCCAGGAGGCACTAGTGGACGCACTCCTTCTGTGGTGCAGTTTCCAAAGTATTTTCCTACCCGCTGACAGAGTCCCCTCCAGTTGGGAAGTGATGGTACAATATTTGGTAACATATTGACGCTTATTTCTCTATTTACTATGATTTACATTGATTGTATGATTTACATTAATTGAATCAATAGAACAGGGTAATATTGTTTTTGCCATTCCATAATTGAACATTATCCTGATGCAATCTCAATAAATTTTTATGTCGCGTCCACGGGGCCTTAGGATACTCGTCACCGGGCCAGTGGTTTCTTGGGGTAGCTGTGACTGGCCTGACCCGGTTTCGTGACCCCGTCGGCTACATGTTAAATAAGAACAGCAAACGGACAAGTGTCCAATACAGATGGGGATGGAAGGAGGGTGACGGGCCCCTTGGAAGTGTGTCACTGGTTGCAGCGGTGACTGGGGTCTCGGCCTCCTATGCCGCCGACCCTTTCTGTGACTAGTCCTCTCCCAGGGACAGTACTGGATGGGGAATGGGGATGCTTTGCAGCGCCACCCGCGGTATGCGGCCAGGAACTAGCCGCCGCTGCACAGTCTTTCTCCGGGGCAGGTGTTATGTGCAGCCGGGATGGTATCGCTCCCCACGGGTGGAGCGGGGTACCCCGGGAGGTTGGTGAGAACGGGGCGGCAGCCCACGGGAGTGCCGGAGCGCAGGGTAGTGGCAGTTACTCACAGAGTCACCAGGTGTGGGTTCTAGTCACTTTATTTACTGGCTCAGGTGGTATCGCACCCCAGGTGCTTGTCCTCGTCATCAGAGACTCCGGTCGCTTCCTGGGCAGATCAGAAGCTGGATCCGGTTTGGTAATCTGTGGCCTTTCTCCTCCATGCACAACTCTGTACTCTTCCCCGATCTCAGTCCGTACGGCCGGCAGCCTGGGCCTCTCGTGGGATCGGACCTCTATCCTCCTCTCTCAGGCTTTCTCTCTGCTGCCACACCTCGGCCACCCGAACTAGGGCTTCGTAACTCTCTTGTGCCCAGTACCGTCTCTCTGGCGACTGCTCCCTTTTAGTCCACGATTATAAAAGCCGGGTCCTGTCTCTCTAGATGTTACTGGCTCCCAGCTTGGTGGAGCTGTCTGTTCGGTGTTACATCCAGACAGCTCTGTTCTGCCTCCCTGAAGGCCTGTTTTAAATGCCGTGCTAAAAACAATGGTTTTTAGCGCGGTATTTAAAACCGGTTTTCTATTTGATTTATATGATAACATGCTTTCCAGGGCCGCTGCTAAACCACATAAAAACACTCACATGCGATCATAGGGGATTGTGACTGGCACAACCCTACTAGGTGAGTGTATCTCTTTCTGTCTCTCTACCCTCATACCGGGTAAGACCCTATTGCGCTTTTCCCCCCCTACAGCTTTACAAGGTCCCTGAAGGCCTGACAGCCTCCCCTTCAGGGAGCTTAACCACTGTTCGTCTGCTCTGTCTCGTGTCCAAGCTTATTCTGAGGTAAAGTGAAACTGTTTTCTACTCCTAACTGCTCATGCCCCCACTTTTGTCATTTCCTGTGTCTGTAGATGTTACTGGCTCCCAGCTTGGTGGAGCTGTCTGTTCAGTGTTACATCCAGACAGCTCTGTTCTGCCTCCCTGAAGGCCTGTTTTAAATGCCGTGCTAAAAACAATGGTTTTTAGCGCGGTATTTAAAACCGGTTTTCTATTTGATTTATATGATAACATGCTTTCCAGGGCCGCTGCTAAACCACATAAAAACACTCACATGCGATCATAGGGGGTTGTGACTGGCACAACCCTACCAGGTGAGTGTATCTCTTTCTGTCTCTCTACCCTCATACCGGGTAAGACCCTATTGCGCTTTTCCTCCCCTACAGCTTTACAAGGTCCCTGAAGGCCTGACAGCCTCCCCTTCAGGGAGCTTAACCACTGTTCGTCTGCTCTGTCTCGTGTCCAAGCTTATTCTGAGGTAAAGTGAAACTGTTTTCTACTCCTAACTGCTCATGCCCCCACTTTTGTCATTTCCTGTGTCTGTAGACGCATTATTAACCCTTTCCTAGTGACTGCTTCTCCCTGCTGTATGGTGGTGTGAGGTGTGTGTAGACTTACTAGATTAACATCTTGACCTGCCAGGGAAGGATATAATGATATACCCTGTAGCGACCAGTCTCAGGGGCGCTACAGTTACATTATTGTTTTACCATAAAACTTTACTCAGTGTGCCTAATTTGTATATTGGTGAGCACTACGTAAGTAAGGGCGTATCCGCCCTGTCACTTTGACGTGGTAAGACAGTAGGAGAACAGCAACATTCAGGAGACAGACCAGCCCTCCAAACTCTTGACGCAAAAAAAGCATTTGATAACATTAGTTGGGAGTGGCTGGGGGTGACGTTGTCAAATTTTGAACATTTTTGGATGGGGTCTACTATAGTTCTACAGCTATAGTACATATACCAGAATTCCTCTCTGATCCTTTTCACTTGCACAAGGGGACAAGACAGGGATGTCTCTTGTCGCCATTGCTATTCAACCTGGCCACGTAACCCTTTGCTAGATATATGGAGGAGTCGGATCTATTTGATGGAATCAGGGTATGCAAAAGTAAAGTGAAGATAGCTTTTTTTTGCGAATGACGTCATACTTTTTCTGTCAAGACCACTAGAACAGCTGAGGAGGATTGTTGACTTTATTCAGAAATTCGGGGAATATTCAAGCTACATGATTAACATCAACAAAAGAGAACTTCTAGAATTAGGAGACAAAATACCTCATCCTAACTATGTGTCTCAACTAGAGATGAGCGAACCGGTCGCGGTTCGGCTCGAGGTCGGTTCGCCGAACGGGGGTCCCGTTCGAGTTCGGTTCGTCGAACGTTCGATGAACCGAACTCGAACCAATAGGCTATAATGGGAGGCAATCACAAACACATAAAAATGCATTATAAATGTACACAAACAGTTAATAAACATTGCCATAACACTTACCGGTCCTCGCGATCCCTTCTGCACTCTGTCTCCTGCCGCTATTCCATCCGATGATCGCTGAATCCTCCCGGTGACGGCACTGCCAGCAGAGATGCAGGACCTATCGTGACGTCAAAATAGCCATGTGACCAGTCACGTGGCTATTATCTCATTGGCTACAGACTGGTCATATGACTATGACGCGTCATGTAGGACCTGCGAGTGCATCTCTCCGGTACACGGTGCACATATCTGTATCGCCGTGTACCGGCGACATGCTCTAGCACACGGTCGACTCCCCGTTCCGTTAGGGACCGGCTGACACAGCCGGTCATTAACGGAGATCACCGTTGCCATAGCAACGCAGTTAGCGGTGACGTCACCGCTAACCGCGGCTCCGAGAGCACCGTTGCTATGGTAACGCGTCTGTCAGCGTTACTGCTGTTACCGCTGACAGCCAGCACTGATCACTCACGGAGTGAAGGCTGCACGCTGCTTCCCGATTGTAATGAGGATTGTAGTGAGGATGAGGTTCCCCAGCCCCAAGTAATGAGCTGGTGAACCTCATCCGATTCCTCACTACAATCGTCACTACTACTACACTAGTGAGGATTGTAGTGAGGATGAGGTTCCCCAGCCCCAAGTGATGGGCTGGGGAACCTCATCCTCACTACAATCGTCACTACTACTACACTAGAAAGAAAGAAGACAGAAGAGCAGGATCGTGGAGGGCTGACAGGGGGTAATAAAGATGGAGTCTCTAATGTGTCTGTGTATTTATTTCTATTAAAGTATTTTTTCTCTGTGTGGTGTTTTTTTTAACCCTTTATTCGAGATTCTTAATGGCCGGGTCAAACGTGCCTGACATTAAGAATCTCTGGCTTAATACTGGCTAGTAAAACAAAGCCAGTATTAACTCATGATTACCCAACAAGCCACCCGGCTCCAGGGCTGTTGGAAGAGTTGGATACAGCGCCAGATGATGGCGCTTCTATGAGAGCGCCATTTTCTGGGACGGCTGCGGACTGAAATCCGCAGCAGAGGCGCCCATAAACCTCGGGCTAACCTGTGCTGCGGATTCCAATCCCCAGCTGCCTAGTTGTACCCGGCTGGACACAAAAATGGGGCGAAGCCCACGTCATTTGTTTTTTAATTATTTCATGAAATAAGTGAAATAATTAAAAAAAAGGGCTTCCCTATATTTTTGGTTCCCAGCCGGGTACAAATAGGCAACTGGGGGTTGGAGGCAGCCCGTGGCTGCCTGCTGTACCTGGCTAGCATACAAAAATATTGCGAAGCCCACGTCATTTTTTTGGTGGGCAAAAAAATTCTGCATACAGTCCTGGATGGAGTATGCTGAGCCTTGTAGTTCTGCAGCTGCTGTCTGCTCTTCTCCATACAGACAGACAGCAGCTGCAGAACTACAAGGCTCAGCATACTCCATCCAGGACTGTATGCAGAAGTTTTTTCCCCCTGAAAAAATTATGTGGGCTTCGCCATATTTTTGTATGCTAGCCAGGTACAGCAGGCAGGTACGGCTGCCCCCAACCCCCAGTTGCCTATTTGTACCCGGCTGGGAACCAAAAATAAAGGGAAGCCCTTTTTTTATTATTTCATGAATTTCATGAAATAATTAGAAAACAAATGACGTAGGCTTCGCCCCATTTTTGTGTCCAGCCAGGTACAACTAGGCAGCTGGGGATTGGAATCCGCAGCACAGGTTGGCCTGAGCTTTCTGGGCCCCACTGCTGCGAATTGCAGTCTGCAGCCGCCTCAGAAAATGGCATTTTCATAGAAGCACCATCTTCTGGCGCTGTATCCAACTCTTCCAGCACCTGCCTGCTATACCTGGCTAGCATACAAAAATATGGCGAAGCTCACGTCCTTTTTTTGTAGTTTTTTGGCAAAAAAAATAAAAAATGCTTCCCTGGATTTTCCATTGCCAGTGAAGGTAACACCAAGCAGTGGGGGTTAGCAGCCAGTAGCTGCTTGGATTACCCTTAGCTAGCAATACAAAAAATGCAGCGGGAGCCCATATATATTTTTTTTAATTATTTATTTAAATAACTAAAAATAAAATGGGCTTCCCTGTATTTTGATTGCTGGACATCACAGTGCTGTAAAAATAAATCTTTAAAAAAATGACGTAGCGCTCCGCGGTATTTTTGATTCTCAGCGCAGATAAAGCAGACAGCTATGGGTTGCCACCCCCATCTGCCTGCCGTTACCTTGGTTGGCAATCAAAATACAGGGAAGCCCATTAATTTTTTCTATTTAAAAAATAGTTAAAAAAAAAAATGACGTTGGGTCCCCCCATTTTTGATAGCCAGCTAGGGTAAAGGAGACGGCTGTAGCCTGAAAACCACAGCTGGCAGCTTTACCGTGGTTGGGGATCCAATGTGGAGGTCCCCTCAGGCTCTTTTTTATAATTATTTTATAAATATTAATAATTACACAATAAAAGTAGGGTCCCCCCAAATTGGATCACCAGCCAAGGTAAAGCGGACAGCTGTGGTCTGGTATTCTCAGGGTGGGAAGGTCCATAGTTATTGGGCCTTCACAGCCTAAAAATAGCAGGCCGCAGGCACCCCAGACGTGGCGCATCCACTAGATGCGCCAATCCTGGCGCTTCACCCCAGCTCATCCCATGCCCTGGTGCAGTGGCAAACGGGGTAATAAATCGCGTTGATACTAGCTGTAAAGTAACCTGAGATCAAGCCCAGCAGTTTGTGATGTCATGGCGTCTATTAGATACTCAACATCATAAACTGTCAGTACTAACAAAAAAAAAAAATCGACAAAAGAAATTTATTTGAAAAAACAGTCCCCAAAACATTTCCTCTTTCACCAATTTATTGTAAGAAAAAAAATAAAGGGGTCCCACGACGACTCTGGACCGTCTAGAATATGGGGGGGAGACACTCAGGGAACGTATCCCCCATTTTCTAGGAGTGCGGACCCTTCATGTGAGGACTGTGGGTGCAATGAATCTGCACTCACTCTTCTCGGGTCCACAGCAGCAGAGTCCATGTCGTAATGGTTGCTACCAAAGCTGCAATGCCCTGCTCATGAGGTAAGGGCATGCCTAATCAGGAGAACTACTGTAGAGGAAGCTCTGCTCACTGGTATATAGGTGCTCAGAGGTAATAATAGATAAAATTAGTGAGTAACCTCGGCACTCTAAATCTCCCAGACTAAGTCAGTAAGTCACAACGGATAGTAATGCAAAATCACTCTTTATTGGTCCGTATTAAGAAAAAAAATTTTTTCATAAGCATATATGTTTTTGTCCAAAACAAGTTACAAATGACGTTTCGGCCTGAGCCTTCGTCAGATTGGACTTATCTGCATGTAATCATGAAAAATGACAATAATCAGTATCACATAAGAGTGAGAGAACAATAACATAAACTTGAACAATGTAGAGGTACAATTGGGATGCAGCAAAAAAATTGCAACACAGCAAGAAATGAAACACATGATACAAATGTCATAATACAGTACAAGGACAATATAGTAATGACAAATATGGGGTCAGAGTAGACTTAGACAGCTCTGGTACGAAAGAGATGTCAATCATAAAGTAACATGTGCAGTAGGTGTAGAGCTACAGTATGCATGGCAGAGCAAATGGGTAGACCGACCATAGAAAAAGAACGGAGAAAAAGTGGAGAAAAAGTGGAGAAAAAATGGAGAAAAAGTGGAGAAAAGTGGAGAAAAAAATGGAGAAAAAGTGGAGAAAAAGTGGAGAAAAAGTGGAGAAAAAGTGGAGAAAAAGTGGAGAAAAAGTGGAGAAAAAATGGAGAAAAAGTGGAGAAAAAGTGGAGAAAAAAATGGAGAAAAAGTGGAGAAAAAGTGGAGAAAAAATGGAGAAAAAGTGGAGAAAAAGTGGAGAAAAAATGGAAAAGTGGAGAAAAAGTGGAGAAAAAATGGAGAAAAAGTGGAGAAAAAAATGGAGAAAAAGTGGAGAAAAAGTGGAGAAAAAGTGGAGAAAAAATGGAGAAAAAGTGGAGAAAAAAATGGAGAAAAAGTGGAGAAAAAATGGAGAAAAAGTGGAGAAAAAGTGGAGAAAAAGTGGAGAAAAAGTGGAGAAAAAAATGGAGGAAAAGTGGAGAAAAAAATGGAGGAAAAGTGGAGAAAAAGTGGAGAAAAAATAGAGAAAAGGTGGAGAAAAAGTGGAGAAAAAAAGTGGAGAAAAAATGGAGAAAAAAATGGAGAAAAAGTGGAGAAAAAGTGGAGAAAAGTGGAGAAAGAAATGGAGAAAAAGTGGAGAAAAAGTGGAGAAAAAATGGAGAAAAGGTGGAGAAAAAGTGGAGAAAAAAAGTGGAGAAAAAAATGGAGAAAAAGTGGAGAAAAAGTGGAGAAAAAGTGGAGAAAAAGTGGAGAAAAAATGGAGAAAAAAATGGAGAAAAAGTGGATAAGAAGTGGAGAAAAAGTGGAAAAGTGGAGAAAAAGTGGAGAAAAAATGGAGAAAAAGTGGAGAAAAAATGGAGGAAAAAGTGGAGAAAAAGTGGAGAAAAAGTGGAGAAAAAATGGAGAAAAAGTGGAGAAAAAGTGGAGAAAAAGTGGAGAAAAAAATGGAGAAAAAGTGGAGAAAAAATGGAGAAAAAAATGGAGAAAAAGTGGAGAAAAAGTGGAGAAAAAATGGAGAAAAAAATGGAGAAAAAGTGGAGAAAAAGTGGAGAAAAAATGGAGAAAAGGTAGAGAAAAAAAGCGGAGAAAAAATGGAGAAAAAAATGGAGAAAAAGTGGAGAAAAAGTGGAGAAAATGTGGAGAATAAGTGGAGAAAAAGTGGAGAAAAAGTGGAGAAAAAGTGGAGAGAAAAATGGAGAAAAAAATGGAGAAAAAGTGGAGAAAAAGTGGAGAAAAAATGGAGAAAAAAATGGAGAAAAAGTGGATAAGAAGTGGAGAGAAAGTGGAAAAGTGGAGAAAAAGTGGAAAAGTGGAGAAAAAATGGAGAAAAAGTGGATAAAAAATGGAGAAAAGGTGGAGAAAAAGTGGAGAAAAAAAGTGGAGAAAAAATGGAGAAAAAAAGTGGAGAAAAAGTGGAGAAAAAAGTGGAGAAAAAGTGGAGAAAAAGTGGAGAAAAAGTGGAGAAAAAATGGAGAAAAAATGGAGAAAAAATGGAGAAAAAGTGGAGAAAAAGTGGAGAAAAAGTGGAGAAAAAGTGGAGAAAAAGTGGAGAAAAAGTGGAGAAAAAAATGGAGAAAAAGTGGAGAAAAAGTGGAGAAAAAGTGGAGAAAAAGTGGAGAAAAAGTGGAGAAAAAGTGGAGAAAAAAATGGAGAAAAAGTGGATAAGAAGTGGAGAAAAAGTGGAAAAGTGGAGAAAAAGTGGAGAAAAAGTGGAGAAAAAGTGGAGAATAAGTGGAGAAAAAGTGGAGAAAAAGTGGAGAAAAAGTGGAGAAAAAGTGGAGAATAAGTGGAGAAAAAATGGAGAAAAAAATGGAGAAAAGTGGAGAAAAAAATGGAGAAAAAGTGGAGAAAAAGTGGAGAAAAAAATGGAGAAAAGTGGAGAAAAAGTGGAGAATAAGTGGAGAAAAAATGGAGAAAAAAATGGAGAAAAGTGGAGAAAAAAATGGAGAAAAAGTGGAGAAAAAGTGGAGAAAAAGTGGAGAAAAAGTGGAGAAAAAATGGAGAAAAAGTGGAGAAAAAGAGGAGCACCCTTTGGTGCCTTTCATGTGGCACTAAGGGGTGCTTAGCTTTGTATTTAGCCAAAAAAATGAAAAACAAAAATGACGTAGGGTTCCCCCTAGTTTTGTAGCCAGCTAGGGTAAAGCAGACGGCTGCAGCCTGCAGACCACAGCTGGCAACCTCACCTTAGCTGGTAATCTAAAACTGAGGGCACCCCACGCTGTTATTTTAAATTAAATAAATAATTAAAAAATAAAACACGTAGGGTTCCCCCAAAATTGGATCACCAGCCAAGGTAAAGCAGACAGCTGGGGCCTGATATTCTCAGACTAGGGAGGTCCATGGTTATTGGACTCTCCCCAGCCTAAAAATAGCAGGCCGCAGCCGCCCCAGAAGTGGCGCATCCATTAGATGCGCCAATCCTGGTGCTTCGCCCCAGCTCATCCCGCGCCCTGGTGCGGTGGCAAACGGGGTAATATATGGGGTTAATACCAGATGTGTAATGTCACCTGGCATCAAGCCCTGGGGTTGGTGAGGTCAGGCGTCTATCAGATACCCGACATCACCAACCGAGTCAGTAATAAAAAAAATAGACGACAAACACATTTTTATTTGAAAAAACACTCCCCAATACATTCCCTCTTTAACCAATTTATTAGAATGAAAAACAAATCCAGGTCTGGTGTAATCCAAGGGGTTGCCATGACGATCCACACTGTCCCAGTCAATGAAGAGCAGAATGTTCCCCATTGGCTGGGAGAGCAATGCAGTGACCTGAGCTAACATTAATGGGTCAGCCCAGGTCACTGCAGGGCATGACAAGTGCTGCTGTCAGCGAAGTACATTACCTGCGCTGATCTCCAGCACACTGACAGCACCTGTCACTGAGTTCAATGACCGCCGCCTTCACACCAAGTATCGCGAGAGGCCCGTGACGTCACCGCTAGTCAGTCTCGGGTCGGAAGCGAGAGGTGATGTGACAAGCGGCGGCCATGGAGGACAGTGACAGCACTGAGGTCGGGATGGCGGGACTTCATCACCGCAGGTAAGCCGAGCGGGACCGTGTGTGTGTGTGTGTGTGTGTGTGTGTGTGTGTATGTATGTGTACATGCCGCGGGCAGGAGGGGGCGGAGCGAGCTGAGCGGGGAAGTGTGGGCTTCCTGCACGTAACTAGGATAAACATCGGGTTACTAACCAAAGCGCTTTGCTTGGAGACCCGATGTTTATCTTGGTTACCAGCTTGTGGCAGGCTGCCAGCGATGGCTCCTGCACACTGTAGCTGTAAAAAGCCCTGCTTTTTGCTGCTAGAACCGTTCTCGAACGTATCTAGAACTATCGAGCTTTTGCAAAAAGCTCGAGTTCTAGTTCGATCTCGAACAGCCCCCAAAATCACTCGAGCCTAGAACTGGAGAACCTCGAACCTCGAACCGCGCTCAACTCTAGTCTCAACGTCATAAATAACGTATTTGGGGATAAACATAGGGAGGAGACCATACAAACTCTATTCACTTAACCACATCCCCCTGATAGGTAAAATATTTAGGGCACTACAACGGTGGCATCACTTACCAATCTCTCTTCTGGGGAGATGTCACCTGGTTAAAATGCTTAGCTTTGCCAGACTCCTAAATCCCTTGCAAACCCTGTCCCTGACATTAAAGCATTTTAAAACATTTAGAAATAAATAGACTAAAGAAGGCCTTTACACATTTTATTTAGACAAGTAAAAGACCCAAAATTTCACTAGAAAAACTGATGCTATTGAGAAGTGAAGGCAGGGTTAATTTTCCAAATAAATGGGCTTATAATATTGCCTATTTATTTAGACATGTAGTGGACTGGATGCATGACACTAGTGGCTACTCAAACACACATCTAGAACGACAGTTAGCTGACCCTTGGGATCTGACCGCTTTTATCCACACTAGACAAGCCAAACTGCTACAGATAGTAAAATCCTCCTTTTTACTAAGGGACACCATAATATGTTGGAAAATAGTGAGGAAGGCCTTTCAGCTTCAAAACATATGCCAATATTTGTTCACCCCGAATTTCCCCATGGAGCTGAAATTAAGAGGGTCATTGATCGGATCAGTGGTGAATTGCGGACAGCGAGGTCCATTATGTGCCAGGAGGTAAAACGGTGGATGTGTCCACAAGAAATTATGGACAAATTTAAGAAAAATAGTAGGCATTTCATGCAGGTCCTGCAGCTTCGTTCTTTTTGTCAGTCCAGACTCAGAAAGTTGGAAAAGGAATCTGCCTTAGATGACAGTATAGGCCCACGCACTCAAAGGGCGAGTATCACCTCAATATACAGTACCATAAGACACAAATTTTTTAAATTAGACAGAGCAAACTGTTCAGAATCTGGGAGAGGTGGACTGGAGACGAGGAGATAGCGAAGACAATATTACAAGGGTGGGAACGGGTGAGAATATCCATCCATTTCCAAGCAAGAGATGGTGAGAGACTTATTTTAAACTCTTGCACACAGCGTTGTATGGCTTTAACATCCCACCTTCCCATAGCTGTCCTGGTCGGATAACAGCGTGTCCTAAGTAGAGATGAGCGAACTGGCCATGGTTCGGCTCGAGTTCGGTTCGCCGAACAGAGGTCTCGTTCGAGTTCGGTTCGGCGAACCGAACTCGAACCAATAGGATATAATGGGAGGCAATCACAAACACATAAAAATGCATTGTAAATGTACACATACAGTTAATAAACATTGCTATAACACTTACCGGTCCCCGCGATCCCTCCTGCACTCTGTCTCCTGCCGCTATTCCATCCAATGATCGCTGAATCCTCCCGGTGACCAGCACTGCCAGCAGTGATGCAGGACCTATCGTGACGTCAAAATAGCCATGTGACCAGTCACGTGGCTATTATCTCATTGGCTACAGACTGGTCACATGACTATGACGCGTCATGTAGGACCTGCGAGTGCATCTCTCCGGTACACACATTTGTGTATTGCCATGTACCGGTGACATGCTCTAGCACACGGTTGACTCCCCGTTCCGTTAGGGACCGGCTGACACAGCCGGTCATTAACGGAGATCACCGTTGCCATAGCAACGCAGTTAGCGGTGACGTCACCGCTAACCGCAGCTCCGGGAATCACATGATCGGAGCCCTGTTGCTATGGTAACGTGTCTGTCACCGCCAGCAGCACTGATCTCTCACGGAGTGAAGGCTGCACGCTGCTTCCCGTGCAGCGTCTTCCCCCATTCAGCAGTGATGGAGCAGAGCTGCATTTGTTGAACGAGAAAGACAGAAGACCATGGATCGTGGAGGGCTGAATGGGGTAATAAAGATGGAGTCTCTAATGTGTCAGTGTATTTATTTCTATTAAAGTATTTTTTCTCTGTGTGGTGTCTTTTTTTTAACCCTTTATTGGAGATTCTTAATGGCCGGGTCAAACGTGCCTGACATTAAGAATCTCTGGCTTAATACTAGCTAGTAAAACAAAGCCAGTATTAACTCATGATTACCCAACAAGCCACCCGGCTCCAGGGCTGTTGGAAGAGTTGGATACAGCGCCAGATGATGGCGCTTCTATGAGAGCGCCATTTTCTGGGGAGGCTGCGGACTGCAATTTGCAGCAGAGGCGCCCAGAAACCTCGGGCTAACCTGTGCTGCAGATTCCAATCCCCAGCTGCCTAGTTGTACCTGGCTGGACACAAAAATGGGGCGAAGCCCACGTCATTTGTTTATTAATTATTTCATGAAATAAGTGAAATAATTAAAAAAAACGGGCTTCCCTATATTTTTGGTTCCCAGCCGGGTACAAATAGGCAACTGGGGGTTGGAGGCAGCCCGTGGCTGCCTGCTGTACCTGGCTAGCATACAAAAATATGGCGAAGCCCACGTCATTTTATTGGTGGGCAAAAAACTTCTGCATACAGTCCTGGATGGAGTATGCTGAGCCTTGTAGTTCTGCAGCTGCTGTCTGCTCTTCTCCATACAGACAGACAGCAGCTGCAGAACTACAAGGCTCAGCATACGCCATCCAGGACTGTATGCAGAAGTTTTTTGCCCCCTGAAAAAATTATGTGGGCTTCGCCATATTTTTGTATGCTAGCCAGGTACAGCAGGCAGGTACGGCTGCCCCCAACCCCCAGTTGCCTATTTGTACCCGGCTGGGAACCAAAAATAAAGGGAAGCCCTTTTTTATTATTTCATGAATTTCATGAAATAATTAGAAAACAAATGATGTAGGCTTCGCCCCATTTTTGTGTCCAGCCAGGTACAACTAGGCAGCTGGGGATTGGAATCCGCAGCACAGGTTGGCCTGAGCTTTCTGGGCCCCACTGCTGCGAATTGCAGTCTGCAGCCGCCTCAGAAAATGGCACTTTCATAGAAGCGCCATCTTCTGGCGCTGTATCCAACTCTTCCAGCACCTGCCTGCTATACCTGGCTAGCATACAAAAATATGGCGAAGCTCACGTCCTTTTTTTGTAGTTTGTTGGCAAAAAAAATAAAAAATGCTTCACTGGACATTCCATTGCCAGTGAAGGTAACACCAAGCAGTGGGGGTTAGCAGCCAGTAGCTGCTTGGATTACCCTTAGCTAGCAATACAAAAAATGCAGCGGGAGCCCATATATATTTTTTTAATTATTTATTTAAATAACTAAAAACAAAATGGGCTTCCCTGTATTTTGATTGCTGGACATCACAGTGCTGTAAAAATAAATCTTTAAAAAAAATGACGTAGCGCTCCGCGGTATTTTTGATTCTCAGCGCAGATAAAGCAGACAGCTATGGGTTGCCACCCCCATCTGCCTGCCGTTACCTTGGTTGGCAATCAAAATACAGGGAAGCCCATTAATTTTTTCTATTTAAAAAATAGTTAAAAAAAAAATGACGTTGGGTCCCCCCATTTTTGATAGCCAGCTAGGGTAAAGCAGATGGCTGTAGCCTGAAAACCACAGCTGGCAGCTTTACCGTGGTTGGGGATCCAATGTGGAGGTCCCCCCAGGCTCTTTTTTATAATTATTTTATAAATATTAATAATTACACAAAAAAAGTAGGGTCCCCACCAAATTGGATCACCAGCCAAGGTAAAGCGGACAGCTGTGGTCTGGTATTCTCAGGGTGGGAAGGTCCATAGTTATTGGGCCTTCACAGCCTAAAAATAGCAGGCCGCAGGCACCCCAGACGTGGCGCATCCACTAGATGCGCCAATCCTGGCGCTTCACCCCAGCTCATCCCGTGCCCTGGTGCAGTGGCAAACGGGGTAATAAATCGGGTTGATACTAGCTGTAAAGTCACCTGAGATCAAGCCCAGCAGTTTGTGATGTCATGGCGTCTATTAGATACCTGACATCATAAAATGTCAGTACTAACAAAAAACAAATCGACAAAAGAAATTTATTTGAAAAAACAGTCCCCAAAACATTTCCTCTTTCACCAATTTATTGTAAGAAAAAAAATAAAGGGGTCCCACGACGACTCTGGACCATCTAGAATATGGGGGGGGAGACACTCAGGGAACGTATCCCCCATTTTCTAGGAGTGCAGACCCTTCATGTGAGTGTGAGGAGTGTGGGTGCAATGAATCTGCACTCACTCTCCCCGGGTCCACAGCAGCAGAGTCCATGTCGTAATGGTTGCTACCAAAGCTGCAATGCCCTGCTCATGAGGTAAGGGCATGCCTAATCAGGAGAACTATTCTACATTTCCAAATATTGGTATTTGCTGATATTATTGCTATTCCACCTACTAAATATTGGGGATAGGATCTTGGAGATGGAATACCCTTTTAAGTCCAGTTATCCAGCTGAATGAATACTTAACAACAGAGCTCGCTATTTAGATGTGTTTTCTTGTGGCGTATAATGGACTCTCATGTTTGGTAGTCGTTCAGCAGGGTAACTATAAAAGCAAATCCCTCCATTTGGAAATGTAGTATATAGCTCTCCTGATCAATTATGTTCCTTACCTCATGAGCAGGGCATTGCAGTAATAATAATAATTTATTCATTTATATAGCGTTATTAATTCCATAGCGCTGTATGTCTTTGGAGTGTGGGAGGAAACAGGAGTACCCGGAGGAAACCCACGCAAACTCCTTGCAGATGGTGCCCTTGGTGAGAATTGAACCCAGGACCTCAGCGCTGCAAGACTGCAGTGCTAACCACTGAGCCACCGTGCCGCCCATTTAGCTGCATAACCACCACTCACTGTGTCTGAACACAGGAAGCTGAGCTGACAGCCGCTCTGTGCATGCGGCAGCGTCTATTGTGAAGGAGAGGGCTGTGGGGGGATCAACGCTGCACAGGTACCGTGGGACACCGGGGAACACCGGTGGGGCTAAAGGGGGTGATCTGGCAGGGCCTGGGGAGGAGTTTTCTGTCGCATGTGTCATGGCACATGCGACAGAAATCAGAGGAGTAGGGTGAATGCGGCCGGCGCGCTGCTGTGCGCGCGGCCATCTTGGATTTCTGGGAGGGCATCAGGGGGAGCACTTTGGCAACACCGGGGGACCGGAGGGGACCAGGGAGGAGATTTATCATGTTTGTTCATGCCAGATGGGAGATAAATAATTTTTTACCGGCGCTGTCATTTACTGTAACGTGATCATCGGTATACGGTGTATACCTGTGATCACGTGAGCGGGGACCGGAAAAACCGTCCTGAATCATGATCTCCAGGGTCTCAGCTAGCCCTGAAACCCAGGAGATTTTCTGACGCTGGGGGGTGTTATTCACTTATTTCTGCCTGCTGTTTATAAACGGCAGATCAGCATAAGGCTACATTCACACGACCGATCCATTTTTGTGGTCTGCAAAAAACAGTCCATTTTTTTTCACGGGTGCATCCGTGTGGCATCCGTTTCCGTTCCGTAGACGGTCTGTATGTCATCTGTTTGTCATCCGTGTGCCTTCCGTTTTTTTTTGTGTACTGCAAAAAAACTGAAGGAGGGAAAATACATAAATTTACCCAGGATCCTTAGCTTCAACTTACATGAGGCGGTCATATGTTCACTCCAGTGCCATTTTCTACGGCTTTTCACAGCGTAGAGCGCTCTGGTGATTTTCCTGTGCTTGTACACTTCATATCAGTCTTTTCTGTCATTATAATGGCAGAAAGACACATAATGTCCCACTCTCCTGCATTTTGTAATTTTGCACCCTTTGGTGCCTTTCATGTGGCACTAAGGGGTGCTTAGCTTTGTATTTAGCCAAAAAAATGAAAAAAAAATGACGTAGGGTTCCCCCTATTTTTGTAGCCAGCTAGGGTAAAGCAGACGGCTGCAGCCTGCAGACCACAGCTGGCAGCCTCACCTTGGCTGGTAATCCAAAACTGAGGGCACCCCACGCTGTTATTTTAAATTAAATAAATAATTAAAAAAAAAAACGCGTAGGGGTCCCCCCAAAATTGGATCACCAGCCAAGGTAAAGCAGACAGCTGGGGTCTGATATTCTCAGACTAGGGAGGTCCATGGTTATTGGACTCTCCCCAGCCTAAAAATAGCAGGCCGCAGCCGCCCCAGAAGTGGCGCATCCATTAGATGCGCCAATCCTGGTGCTTCGCCCCAGCTCATCCCGTGCCCTGGTGCGGTGGCAAACGGGGTAATATATGGGGTTAATACCAGATGTGTAATGTCACCTGGCACCAAGCCCTGGGGTTGGTGAGGTCAGGCGTCTATCAGATACCCGACATCACCAACCCAGTCAGTAATAAAAAAAATAGACGACAAACACATTTTTATTTGAAAAAACACTCCCCAATACATTCCCTTTTTAACCAATTTATTAGAAAGAAAAACAAATCCAGGTCTGGTGTAATCCAAGGGGTTGCCATGACGATCCACACTGTCCCAGTCAATGAAGAGCAGGATGTTCCCCATTGGCTGGGAGAGCAGTGCAGTGACCTGAGCTAACATCAATGGGTCAGCCCAGGTCACTGCAGGGGATGACAAGTGCTGCTGTCAGCGAGGTACATTTCCTGCGCTGATCTCCTGCACTGCTGACAGCACCTGTCACTGAGTTCAATGACCGCCGCCTTCACAGCCAAGTATCGCGAGAGGCCCGTGATGTCACCGCTAGCCAGTCTTGGGTCGGAAGCGAGAGAAGGTGATGTGATAAGCGGCGGCCATGGAGGACAGGGACAGCGCTGAGGTCGGGACTTCATCACCGCAGGTAAGCTGAGCGGGACCATGTGTGCAGAGTGCCAGGAGGACGTCAGTGTCGTGGACTGCATGGCTGGGGACGTGTGTGTGTGTGTGAGAGTGTGTGTGTACATGCCGCGTGCAGGAGGGGGCGGAGTGAGCTGAGCGGGGAAGTGTGGGCTTCCTGCACGTAACTAGGATAAACATCGGGGTACTAACCAAAGCGCTTTGCTTGTATACCCGATGTTTATCTTGCTTACCAGCTTCTGGCAGGCTGCCAGCGATGGCTCCTGCACACTGTAGCTGTAAAAAGCCCTGCTTTTTGCTGCTAGAACCGTTCTCGAACGTATCTAGAACTATCGAGCTTTAGCAAAAAGCTTGAGTTCTAGTTCTATCTAGAACAGCCCCTAAAATCACTTGAGCCGCGAACTGGAGAACCTCGAACCGCGAACCACGCTCAACTCTAGTCCTAAGTGTGGGGTGCCCTTTACGAATCTTTGGCATGGGGTGAGGGAATGCACAGAAGTAGTGACATATTGGAAGCGAGTAAGGGACCAGATTCAAGCATGTTGGGAAACGAAACTTCCACAAACACCACAGGCTCTGCTCTTTCATCACTTACGCCACCCTGAATCTGTCTAACACACCTTCAGATTCAAAGTAAAGATTCCTAGAAACAGTCACACATTTTTAGTGGTGGCTCTTCGGGCTCTGTTTAGTGAGTGGCTTAAACAGAACACTTCATCAACGGGAGCGTTAATATCTCAAATGAAATATCTATTGGGACTAGAACTGATTGAAGCGGAAAGGAGTAAAGAAAAATCAGCAGGAAGAGTTATTCCACTGTGGAAAAAATTCATTGGATTTCATTACAGTTCTTAGGAAGTCTTGAAAATATTTAGCCCTTTCCGCCATACAGAATGGTATTGTCTGGAAGACCTGGGAGGCACATTGAGGGTCTTAGGACCGTCATTAGGCACTTAGTGTGTACCATATGGAATTGGTAGTCGACACCATAGCAGGAGCATAATTGTGGAAGGGTTCACACTGATATTCTTATTCTTCGTTTGTGATATCCTCTTTTTCCTTTCCTTGCAAGATTTACAGATACATTGCCGAACAAATCAATCTCATGTATGCTGATGTTATATTTACTATTTGACCATGCAACTGAATTCTTTATTTTCTGTTATGTTTAAAAATTTGAATCAAAGGTCAGTCGTTTCCTGTAGTTCTTGACCGAGTATGCACACACTGCAGTAGGGATTTTGGCCCACTCATTCATACAGATCTTCTCCAGATCTTTCAGGTTTAAGGGCTGTCACTGGGCAACATTGAGTTTCAGCTCCCTATAAAGATTTTCTAATGGGTTCAGGTCTGGAGACTGGCAAGGCCACTCCAGGACCGTGAAATGCATCTTACAAAGCCACTCTTTAGTTGCCTGTGTCACGCTCACTGCTGGGGGATGAGGCAGTGTGCGCAGGGATAGCATCCAAGGAGTGAGGTGGACCCACTGAACCACAGGCGGAAACCCAGTACCCTTTAGTGGGAGGTGCTTGACTAAGTGATGCCCGCGACAAGCGAGACTATGGCAGCTGAGCAGGACAGGACGACTGCAGGACTGGGGGAACAGAAACAGAGCAAAGTCCTGAAGAGGAACAGGCAGGGTAAGCAACAGTAGCCAAAGAACATCAGACACAAGATACCAGCAGCAGGACATCAGGCACGGGTCCTCAACTGGCACAGGCCATCAGGTTGCATCAGACATCAGGCATTGGTCATCTGCTGGAGCAGGTCATCAGGCGGCCATGGCCGTTAGGCACGGAATATCAGGCATAGGTCCAGATGCTCAGAAACTCAGGCAAAAGCTGCAGAAGGGCGGTTCAGTCACAACGGATCTGAACTGCAGCAGGGTGATGTGGGCACACCAGGCGTGGACCTCAGCAAAGTGTTGCTGGCACAGCAAGTACTTTCAGACTTCAGGTAACAAACAAACACAACTTTATTCACAAGATACAGCAAACTTTGGGTACATCACATGACAGGATATCAGATAACACAGCAGGACTACAGATACAGAACACATGGACCAGGCTAGAGTCCATGGACATGCCCGTAACTGGATATGTCGGTTCCTGAATACGCAGGTACCTGAATACGCCGGGACAAGGGTTAAGCAGACTACAGACAGGATACCAGACTCAGACAGATGACCGGACTCAGGAAGTATACCAGACTTCAGGAACAGAAGACCCCAGCCCATCAGCAGAAACACGAACAGGGCAAACACTCATGGAATACAATACAACACAATGTTCTGTACCTCCTATTAGGGGGAGGAGCCTTAGATAGCTGGTGCTTCCTAGCAATAGGCTGGGGACACCTTTCCAAGATGCGCACATCTCCCTATAAAAGATTAGGAAGTGCGCACACCCCCTAGACTGTAGAGCAGGAAACCCCCACAACATGTGGAGAGCCTACAGCCTAGGTGGGAGCAGAGCTGACAATCACGTGGGCATCCACTGAGAACCAAAGCCGGGGATTGCACTTATACAGGGACGGCAGAGAAGAGGGAAGCAGGTACTCTGCACAAGGTGCAGAGGAGCGCTGGCATGCTAGGGAAGCTGGCGTTACACCCTGACCGTTTGTTTCGGGTCATTATCATGCTGGAAGACCCAGCCACAACCCATCTTCAATGCTCCTACTGACGGAAGGAGGTTGTTGGTCAAACTTTCACTATACATGACCTCATCCATCCTCCCTTCAATACAGTACAATTGTCCAGTGCCCTTTGAAAAAAAGCACTCCCAATGCATGATGTTTCCTCCCCCCATGCTTCACAGTTGAGATGGTGTTCTTGGGGTTGTGCTCATCCTTCTTCTTAGGGCTCTTGTCCATTTGTGATTTTCCTGTGCGATCTGATAAAAAAAATTGGATTGCATTCGCAGCAGTGTTAATCTATGGGACAGTGTCCTCTTGCTTAATTTTCTACGACACGAATCATGCTCTCGGTGCAGCGAGTCTCAGCTCACGCACCCCCATGCAACCCTATGGGATCGTGTGAAATATCGCACTGCACACTGCACTCGTATGTTATGTGAGTGCAGTGCGGTGCACGCAGAAACAGACAGCGGAGGAGATGGGGAGAAAGTGCTCCCTCCATCTTTTTCGCACCTGTGATGTGATTGCAACATTGCATCACAGTCGCATGACCCTCGGCTGACACCCGCAGCAGAGGGTCATTAGCATATTGCTTCCGATTCTCTCACCAAGCATGGCGAGTGGAGTTGATACCAAAAAGTTCTATTTTGGACTCATCTGATCATATGACCTTACCCCATGACTCCTCTGGATCATCCAGATGATCATTGGCGAACTTCAAACGGACATGTGCTGATGTGAGTAGATGGACCTTACGTGCCCTGCCGGATTTTAATCCATGACAGCATAGAGTGTAACAAACAGTAATCTTTGAGACTGTGGTCCCAGCTCTCTTCAGGTCATTGACCAAGTTCTCCAGTGTAGTTCTTGACCTTTCTTGGAATCGTTCCCCCATGATGAAAGATCTTGCATGGAATAAGATTGACAGTCATCTGGTATTTCTTCCAATTTTCTAATAATTGTGCCAACAGTTGTTGCCTTCTCACCAAGCTGCTTGCCTATAGTCCTGTAGACCATCACAGCCTTGTGCAGGTCTACAATTTTGTCACTGGTAACCTTAGACAGCTCTTTCATCTTGGCCATGATGGAGCGGTTGAAGTGTGATTGGTTGAGTGTGTAAACAGGTGTCTCTTATACAGGTAAGTTCAAACAGATGCCATAAATACAGGTAATGAGTGTAGAGTAGGAGAGCTTCTTAAATAAATAATAAGAGGTCTGTGAGAGCAAGAATTCTTACTGGTTGGTAGGTGAGCAAATACTTATTTCATGCAATAAAATGCAAATTATTTATTTTACCCCTTCATGACCAATGATGTACTGGTACATCTTCGGACAGGTCGCGGTGATCACCTACACATGTCAGCTGATTTGACCAGCAGAAATGTGGGCCTAACAGATGCGGGTGGATCCGTGATCCAAATGCGCCAGTTTGCCACTTAGATCGCACTGTCAAAATGTGACAGCACAATTTACAGTTAGGTCCAGAAATATTTGGACAGTGACACAAGTTTTGTTATTTTAGCTGTTTACAAAAACATGTTCAGAAATACAATTATATATATAATATGGGCTGAAAGTGCACACTCCCAGCTGCAATATGAGAGTTTTCACATCCAAATCGGAGAAAGGGTTTAGGAATCATAGCTCTGTAATGCATAGCCTCCTCTTTTTCAAGGGACCAAAAGTAATTGGACAAGGGACTCTAAGGGCTGCAATTAACTCTGAAGGCGTCTCCCTCGTTAACCTGTAATCAATGAAGTAGTTAAAAGGTCTGGGGTTAATTACAGGTGTGTGGTTTTGCATTTGGAAGCTGTTGCTGTGACCAGACAACATGCGGTCTAAGGAACTCTCAATTGAGGTGAAGCAGAACATCCTGAGGCTGAAAAAAAGAAAAAATCCATCAGAGAGATAGCAGACATGCTTGGAGTAGCAAAATCAACAGTCGGGTACATTCTGAGAAAAAAGGAATTGACTGGTGAGCTTGGGAACTCAAAAAGGCCTGGGCGTCCACGGATGACAACAGTGGTGGATGATCGACGCATACTTTCTTTGGTGAAGAAGAACCCGTTCACAACATTAACTGAAGTCCAGAACACTCTCAGTGAAGTAGGTGTATCTGTCTCTAAGTCAACAGTAAAGAGAAGACTCCATGAAAGTAAATACAAAGGGTTCACATCTAGATGCAAACCATTCATCAATTCCAAAAATAGACAGGCCAGAGTTAAATTTGCTGAAAAACACCTCATGAAGCCAGCTCAGTTCTGGAAAAGTATTCTATGGACAGATGAGACAAAGATCAACCTGTACCAGAATGATGGGAAGAAAAAAGTTTGGAGAAGAAAGGGAACGGCACATGATCCAAGGCACACCACATCCTCTGTAAAACATGGTGGAGGCAACGTGATGGCATGGGCATGCATGGCTTTCAATGGCACTGGGTCACTTGTGTTTATTGATGACATAACAGCAGACAAGAGTAGCCGGATGAATTCTGAAGTGTACCGGGATATACTTTCAGCCCAGATTCAGCCAAATGCCGCAAAGTTGATCGGACGGCGCTTCATAGTACAGATGGACAATGACTCCAAGCATACAGCCAAAGCTACCCAGGAGTTCATGAGTGCAAAAAAGTGGAACATTCTGCAATGGCCAAGTCAATCACCAGATCTTAACCCAATTGAGCATGCATTTCACTTGCTCAAATCCAGACTTAAGACGGAAAGACCCACAAACAAGCAAGACCTGAAGGCTGCGGCTGTAAATGCCTGGTAAAGCATTAAGAAGGAGGAAACCCAGCGTTTGGTGATGTCCATGGGTTCCAGACTTAAGGCAGTGATTGCCTCCAAAGGATTCGCAACAAAATATTGAAAATAAAAATATTTTGTTTGGGTTTGGTTTATTTGTCCAATTACTTTTGACCTCCTAAAATGTGGAGTGTTTGTAAAGAAATGTGTACAATTCCTACAATTTCTATCAGATATTTTTGTTCAAACCTTCAAATTAAACGTTACAATCTGCACTTGAATTCTGTTGTAGAGTTTTCATTTCAAATCCAATGTGGTGGCATGCAGAACCCAACTCGCGAAAATTGTGTCACTGTCCAAATATTTCTGGACCTAACTGTAAATGGGCACGGCAGTGATCGCACTGTTCCTCACTGCCATCGAAGGCCCCATGACGTAATCACGAGGAGCTGATGGTTGTCATGGTAGCTCGGGGTCATGTGATGACCCCTGATGCTGCCGTGACTCACTTCCTGTGAATGCCGACAGAGCAGCGGCTCTCACAGCAGCGCTGCATTTCTGCTGATCAGAACTTTGCAGCTCTGATCAACAGAAATGAACAAGCGATCAGACAGTGGATCAATAAGGTCCCCTAGGGGGACTAGTAAAATAAATAAAAAATGTCAAAAAAAGTTTTTAAAAATATGAAAAAATAAATAAAACCTGAAAGTTGAAATTACCCCCCCATTTTCCCCATTGAAAATAAAACAATTTTAAAATTAAAAAAATAAAAATATATGCATATTTTGTATTGCCGCATTCAAAAATGCCCAATCTATCAAAATATACAATTAATTAATCAAATCGGTACACTGTGTGGTGAGAAAAGATTTCCAAACACCAAAATTACATTCTTTGGTCGCCGCAAATTTTTTTAAAATACATACAATAACAGGCGATCAAAATGTAGCATACGCACAAAAATGGAACAATTAAAAATGTCAGCCCAAGACGCAAAATATAAGCTATCACTGAACCCCAGATCCTGAAAAATGAGATCGCTATGAGTCTCAGAAAATCGCGCCTAAAGTGCCCTCATATGGCAAGATTGATGGAAAAAAAAAAAAGGTACAGCTCTTGGAAGAAGGGGAGCGAAAAACGGAAAATCGCCTGGGGGTGAAGGGGTTAAACATCATGCAATGTTATTTTCTGTTTGTTTGTTTTTTTTATTTTATTCTGTCTGTCACAGCTGAAGTATACCTACAATAAAAATTACAGACCTCCCTATTTTCTGTAGGTGGGAAATCTTGCAAAATCGGCCAAGTATCAAATACTTACCTTCCCCAATATATATATATATATATATATATATGTATATATATATATATATATATATATATAGTATACAAGTTTGAATGCCGTATCTTATTTAATTGTTTTAAAAAAGGTTTGTTTAAAAGAAATGAGAATCCTCAGTAGTTGATACCTTTTAATGGCTAACTGAAACGATGGTAATTTTTGCAAGCTTTCGAGACTAGTTAGGTCTCTTCATCAGGCATGGTATAACACAAAATCTGAAGAGTTACATATTTATACACAACAGGACATAGAATAGTGCAGTAAAAAAACAAACAAAACAAGTTATGTGAAGCAAAACTATCACTATGGCAAGAAGACAAACTGTTGTGGCCATAAATATTGTTGTGTATAAATATGTGACTATACATATTTTGTGTTATACTATGCCTGATGGAGAGACCTGAGTAGTCTCGAAAGCTTGCTATTCTTACCATCTTTTCAGTTAGCCATTAAAAGGTATCAACTACTGAGGACTCTCAGTTCTTTTAAACAAACCTTTTTTTTTATCTCTACTGGCTAACACGGTACAAATATATATATTTATACTACTCACTATATATATACTCAGATATATACACACATATACTGTATATTACACACGCACACACACACACACACACACACACACACACACCACACACACACACACACACACACACACACACACACACAGTCAAAATTGTTGGTACCCCTTGTTTAATGATAGAAGAACCCAAAATGGTGACAGAAATAACTTGAATCTGACAAAAGTAATAATAAATAAAAAATCTATGAGAATGAACAAATGAAAGGCAGACATTGCTTTTCAGCTTCCACGGAATTCTAAAAAAAATAAAACTCATGAAATAGGCCTGGCCAGAAATGATCGCACCCCTGAAAATAATGTGACAAAAGGGACATGTTAAATAAAGGTATGTCCACTAATTAGCATCACAGGTGTCTATAATCTTGTAATCAGTCAGTGGACCTATATATAGGGATAAAGATACTCACTGTGCTGCTATTTATGTATGTATGGGTTGTATATGAATTAATATGGGGGGTTTATTATGTGCATATATAAATATTTTCACCGTGTATATTTTTTACTTTATTGTTAGTATTAATTTTTGCTACTATCTTTATGTATATTTATTAATTATTATATTAACCAATTATTTATGAATTGATAGGATATTAGAAATTTAATTCTCCTTTCACATGTAGTATGAGAGTTAAACTATTCACTTCACCTTTCATATGTTTTAGTCACTATTGAGATGTAATCTTGTTACATTATGAAAGTTGGATGATATGTATACATATACATTGTACCCAATAGATTGTTTTCCCAATATAGGTAGTATAGATTTACTACTTTTATGGCGGTTTACCTATATTCTCTTATATATGGCGCTGCTCATGTGGGCTCCGAAAAGAAGGCTGACACAGTGCACATGTGGGGTGGCTCTGAGGCTGTAAGGCGGGCTTTACACGTTGCGACATCGCTAACGATATATCGTCGGGGTCTCATCGGTAGTGACGCACATCCGGCGCTGGTAGCGACATCGCAATGTGTAAATCCTAGGTGCGACGATGAACGAGCGCAAAAGTGGGAAAATCGCTGATTTGTGTCACGTCGTTCAATTTCATAATGTCGCTGCTGCTGCAGATACGATGTTGTTTGTCGTTCCTGCAGCACCACACATCGCTGTGTGTGAAGCCGCAGGAACGACAAACATCTCCTTACCTGCGTCCACCGGCTATGCGGAAGGTAGGAGGTGGGTAGGATGTTATGGCCGACCGTTTAGTGACGTCGCTGTGACGCCGAACGCACCACCCCTTTGAAGGAGGGATTGTTCGGCAGTCACAGTGACGTCGCCGACAAGGTATGTGCGTGTGAGGCTGCCGTAGCGATAATGTTCGCTATGGCAGCAAACACCATATATCGTACACACGACGGGGGCGGGTGCTATCGTGCTCAACATCGCTAGCCGATGCTAGCAATGTCGCAGCGTGTAAAGCACCCCTTACTCTCTGCCAGCCATCAATGGAAGCGATCTGCGCATGTTTAATGATGTCATCGGGTTTAAAGGGTACTTTACACGCTGCGATATCGGTTGTGCGTCACGGGCAAATCGCTGCCCGTGGCGCACAACATCGCTAACACCCATCACACGGACTTACCTTCCCTGCGACGTCGCTGTTGCCAGTGAATCGCCTCCTTTCTAAGGGGGCGGTTCGAGCGGCGTCACAGCGACGTCACACGGCAGCCATCCAATAGCAGAGGAGGGGCGGAGATGAGCGTCTGGAACATGCCACCCACCTCTTTCCTTCCTTATTGCCGATGGACGGAGGTAAGGACATGTTTGTCGCTCCTGCGGTGTCACACATAGTGATGTGTGATGCCGCAGGAACGAGGAACAACATCGCTACTCACCAGACAACGATATTTGGTGTTTGAATGACCTCTCCATAACCTACGATTTTTAACTCTTTTGCGATCGTTGAAGGTTGCTCGAAGGTGTCACACGCTGCGATGTCGCTGACGCCGGATGTGCATCACAAACACCGTGACCCTGACGATAAATCGTTAGCGATGTCGCATCATGTAAAGCACCCTTAAGTTCACCTGACATGCACTGTATTGCAATGATGACGGCGGGCGGAGAGGATATAAAACAGCAAGGATAACGACCTGCATACGCCGATTTGTGATTAGTTTTTATCCGGCGCTTATTTACACCCCATTATGGATCAACATCCACTTGAAAAAGCCACCAGGCAAATGGGCGTTGGGTTGCTGAGGTTTCCTGGGAGATCTTCCTTTTCCATTATGAGTAAGCTGACACAATAATACTGTATATGTTGTTCAGAGTGGGATAGTGATGGGGATAATTTTGCTATGGCTATCCCAGTGGTATTATGATACTTGTACTAGCTGTCTTACCCCACTCAGAAACTGATTTATATAGACATGTATTTGCCCATTGATTGGGATGGGTTTTCTTTTGGGATTTCCCCTCCCCCACTAATGGGATTCATGTCTGAAATTTCCTCTGTAACATTTGACCTATGTATTGTTGTTTATGTATGTTTTTGTTTTTAGAAATTTGTTTTCAATAAAGAGTATATTTTAGTGGATGTGTTACTCCACTTTTTTCTATGGTTTGAGATTGATCTATAGTGTCAAGCTGCCACCAGGGGGAGCCAGAGCTCTGTAGCAGAAGACACTACACAGAGCAACGAGAACCAGGAAGTAAATACACAGCGTTCTCACACACTGCCTCACAGCACAGCTGAGAAGCAGAACTGCAGGGCATGCGAGCAATAGTCAGGCAGGCTGGGTCAAACCGTACGGGCAGAAGCAGGACCGGCGAAACAAGCAGAAGCGGAGTCAAAGTCAGGCCAAGGTCAGTACCGGAGGCAGCAACCGAGTGGGGAAATAGGAGAGGGGACAGAGGACAGGAGGGACGACCAGGGAATGGAACACAGACAAGGGCACGGGGGCACAGGAACAGACAGATCAGGATATCACTCATAGGACCAGCAATCACAGGGAAAGCAGTGCTAAGCTTATAGCCGACGCTGGTTCACTGGAAATGTCAACTTTTAAGGCATCCAGGGTCCGGAAGTGAGGCCCAAGAGAAGGCTCCGCCCCCTAGCCATGTGGACGGGGAGGCGAACCATGACATAAAGGAGTAGAATTCATCACATAATATTGTGGGGGAAACATTGATTTACTTGGTAATATTTTTTGTCTTATGTTTCTGACCCTGAGATTTGGTTCTTGATGAATTGCGTATTCCTAATGCCGAGGTAAGCAGTAGAATTCACACAGGTACCATAATCCTATGTCAAAACACTATGAGGTTTATTGAGCTCAATAAACTTGACACGGTTCTTTAAATGAAGCACAGCCTTTTTCCGTCATACACAAAACTACAAAAGTCACACTACTTTTGCTATGAAGGGAAAGCAATAACAGAGTGTCTAGATAGCAATACAGGTCCTCCTATTTTTCGTGCCACCGTACACATTTTCCATATAGAAAAATGTGTTATCCTTTTGGATTTTTTGATTGAAGGCAATATATAGATTCTCAACTTAAATTTCTTTTTTTTTGTTTGATTTTTAATATTGCCTTTGGATATACAGATTCTGTTCGACTACAATACCGCTGCTAAATTTAACATGGAGTTTTTTACCTCAGCTAATACTGAGGACAGACTGTGTAAAGGGGACTCAATTTATTTACCTAATCAACATAACAATTTAGTCACAGATATAGAGACTGCGGATTATTATAAAAATTTAGAAGCAATTATGTTACATAAATTACGCACATGGTGGGATGCCACTACTCTAAAAAAAAAATATCTGGAGAAAAAAAAAAAGATACCTAGGGGTATATAGGCCACTTTACACATAGCGACATCGCTGTGGCCGGTGAACAGCCTGTTTTCTAAGGGGGCGGTTCGTGCGGCGTCACAGTGACGTCACACGGCAGGCGTCCAATAGAAGCGGAGGGGCGGAGAGCAGCCGCATGAAAGACACGCCCACCTCATTGCCGGAGGACGCAGGTATGGTGCTGTTTGTCATTCCTGGGGTGTCACACGTAGCGATGTGTGCTGCCTCAGGAACGAGGAACAACCTGCGTCCAAAAGCAGCAACGATATTTGGGATTAGTACGACGTGTCAACAATCAACGATTAGGTGAGTATTTTTGATTGTTAGCGGTCGCTCGTACGTGTCACACGCAACGACGACGATAACAAGGTCGGATGTGCGTCACGACCCCAACGACATCTGTTAGCGATGTCGTTGTGTGTAAAGCGGCCTTAAGTTATATAGGTATAAGCTATAGTTATAAGGTATAGGTTAAGAAAGATGGCCACATTTGGCTTTAATGATAATTTTTTGGAAAAATGGAATCAGATATTATCATATTGTTCTCTACAGTAAATAAAATTAATCATTGATGAGGAAATGCAGAGATTGTCTGATCTTGAGTCTAAAATCCGTTCCCTACAGTCTTCATTTGGGCTCTTCTCCACTTGCGATTTCTATGTGTGCGTGCGATCAGATAGGAAATCGGATCGCACTCGCACCAGTGCTAATCAATGAGGCCATGTCCTCTTGCTAAATGTTTTACGGCACGTCTCGTGCTCTCGGTGAAATCGCAGCATGCTGCGATTTTACTGTGTCTCAGCTCTCGCACCCCCATGCAATCCTATGGGAGCGAGAACAAAATCAGAATCCGGGTGGCATGCGCATGTCATACAGATGACATATGCATGTCACACGGATCCTTGACACTTGCATACCGCGTCAGACTGGCTACCGGAGGAATCTCCAGTAATACCAGGCCTGGCCGCGGTTACATGCACTGAACTCCGGAGCTATCACCTAAGCTCCAGAGTGCAGCCTGAACAGCGAGCACCGAGTGAATGATTCCCCGGCGATTGCTGTTCAGTTCAGCACAGCTGCAAACAAACCAGGCTGATTTCTGGAGCTCAGGTGACAGCTCCAGAGCGCAGTGCAGGTAACCGCGGCCAGGCCTGGTATTACTGGAGATTCCTCCGGTAGCCAGTCCACCGCTGCTTGCATAAACACTCACATAGCACTCGCATGATGCTCGCATGTCATACGGATGCTATGTGAGGAAAAAAACAAACACCATACGCACACCACACGCAGATCATACACAGGACACTCGACTCACATTTTGAGCCTTGTATCGCTGTGATTTTTAAAACGCAAGTGGAGAAGAGCCCTTAGAGAAACATACAGATACAGCTGAATATAAAAAATGGAACGAGGAATTGAAAAATAAAAATGGACAAGATAAAGAAGGATATTATTAAGATCAAACAAAAGAAATATACAAGAGACTGTAAGGATTATTTATGACTAAAGAGGTCTATGCATGGAAGCAATCTTTCATTGAAAGATCAATTTTAAAAAAACAGTGTTCCTCACAGTTTCAAAATAAATCAGCGATTTCCACCTCTTCAGATTTTGAAACCTCATGTGAATTCTCAGACAATCAGAATGAAGACAGACCTGCCCAACCTAATAGAGGAAATAAATGCCAACAAAAGTATTTTTTTAAAAAAAGGAGACATCATAGGGCAGGAAGAAAACACTCCAAGGGAACGAAGATCTCATATGAGAAACAAAAGAATACCTCAGTGGTGAATCTCTCTGCAAAAATACTTACATCTATACAATTAAAGGTCCTAAATAGAGGTTTAAAATTTGCTCCCACAAGTAGAGGCAATCTGTTTCAAATTATAAAGGACACCAATAAATTCATGCGATTATTGACGGTCAAAAATCATTTTTCTAAGGAGGATGAATCGGAGATAGTGGACAATGATGTGAAAATTTACAATAAATATGTTATGTCTACATTCAATATTCCATTATTTCTTCGTGTAGATGAACAAATTGACATCAAAATATTGCAAGATCTTCAACAAGAATCATAAGATTTTGAGGAAATTACCTTAAAACCAGTTAGAACCCCTAATCCATTTTTCTACCCAGTATCATCAAGATTACCAATTATGAATATTTTTCAGGATACTATAGAGAGAGAAGTAAAAAGCATCCTGTCGTCACCATCCACACTTGCCGAAATGTTAACCAAAGAGGAAACAAAGGCTTTAAAAGAACTATCCAAAAATACTACAATTACAATAAAAGATGCAGATAAAAGGGGGATGCCTATGTGTATTGGACAGTGTTCTATATAAGAACATTTTTTTGGAAATGTTAGCGGATGATACCACATATAAAATGCTCAACCAGGATCCAACAGCTGCTTTCAGCAAAAAATTGGAAGACCTGATACAAGAAGGTTTAACATTAAATATATTTGATAAAAAAATGGTTGAGTATTTAAATGTGGAAAATCCTGTTTGTCCAATCTTTCATGGACTACCCAAAGTCCACAAAGGGGTATTCCTCCCACCTTTTCGATCAACTGTTTCCAGTATAGGATCCCTAACAGAAAGATTAGCCATGTGGTTGGATGGATTATTACAGTCCTTAGTCAAATGTACCACGGAGTACATTAAAGATACAAAGTATTTTTTACAAGAAACGGAAAACATTCTATGGGAAAAAAAATTCTCTCTGGATTACTTATGACATAATTGCCCTTTACCAACATATTCCTCATAACCTACTGTGATTTGATCACTAGTAAAGTGCAAGAGGGGAGGTATGTGTCGCTGAGTCTACTAAAATCAGTGATGTGAACCCGGATGTAATGCTCCAGCATACTAGGTGCTGAGAGGGTTAAATTGCTTTTAACTGGGCCAGGTTTTTTTGTGAACAGCTAAAGAAATGGGTGGGATGGCTGTTCACTATATCTCCACCTCGGGGTGTGGTCCAAGAGGTAAAAGCCAGGCCTCTGGACACACTCATTGTTATGTGTTTTTCTGTGTTTGAGGAAGCAGTTCCTCCTCTCTGTGAACGATGTGTAACCCCAAATTTTAGCGGGCTGACCCCACAGTCTATGGACTTGATACATGAGGTTTTGTTTTCTTTTATGTCGGTAAGGCTGTTTTTGTTTTATTTTGTTCAGGCTGGTTTATGGACAGGGGCGTAACTACCGCAGTCGCAGAGGTCGCGACTACGACCGGGCCCGGAAGCTTAGGGGCCCGCTCTGCAGATCAGCAAGCAGCTCCTTTCTGTGAGAGGAGCTGCGCTGATCTGGCGCAGACCACGCGGCCGCTATATGACCCGGTGCCGCCGCTGACAATTGGCCCCCCTGCCCATTGTCAGCGGCGGCGGCACTGGGCCCCCCTCCCCTGTCATCACGTACAGCAACACTGAAGAAATGTGGAGCTCCACGTTCCTTCATTCTACCTCTGTGCCTGTGCGGTGACGTCACTCCTGTGCGTCCGCTGTGCTCAGACTCAGAGCGCAGGGTGGGAGGACGCCGACCGCAGCTGCAGGGGAACGGAGGAGAGATGACGGAGCAGCAGGGGAATGAGGACACGTGAGGACAGTAGCGGAGGAATGTGGAGAGAGGTAAAAACTTGTTTGTTTGTTTTTTAAATCAGTACATACCTGGGGGATGGAGGGGGGGCTGCCAGCAGTATACATGGAGCATGGGGGGGCTGCCAGCAATATACATGGAGCATGGGGGGGGCTGCCAGCAATATACATGGAGCATGGGGGGGCTGCCAGCAGTATACATGGAGCATGGGGGGGGCTGCCAGCAGTATACATGGAGCATGGGGGGGGGCTGCCAGCAGTATACATGGAGCATGGGGGGGGGGCTGCCAGCAGTATACATGGAGCATGGGGGGGGGGCTGCCAGCAGTATACATGGAGCATGGGGGGGCTGCCAGCAGTATACATGGAGCATGGGGGGGGCTGCCAGCAGTATACATGGAGCATGGGGGGGGGGCTGCCAGCAGTATACATGGAGCATGGGGGGGGGCTGCCAGCAGTATACATGGAGCATGGGGGGGGGGCTGCCAGCAGTATACATGGAGCATGGGGGGGCTGCCAGCAATATACATGGAGCATGGGGGGGGCTGCCAGCAATATACATGGAGCATGGGGGGGGCTGCCAGCAGTATACATGGAGCATGGGGGGGGGCTGCCAGCAGTATACATGGAGCATGGGGGGGGGGCTGCCAGCAGTATACATGGAGCATGGGGGGGGGGCTGCCAGCAGTATACATGGAGCATGGGGGGGCTGCCAGCAGTATACATGGAGCATGGCGGGGGGCTGCCAGCAGTATACATGGAGCATGGGGGGGCTGCCAGCAGTATACATGGAGCATGGGGGGGGCTGCCAGCAGTATACATGGAGCATGGGGGGGGCTGCCAGCAGTATACATGGAGCATGGGGGGGGCTGCCAGCAGTATACATGGAGCATGGGGGGGGCTGCCAGCAGTATACATGGAGCATGGGGGGGGCTGCCAGCAGTATACATGGAGCATGGGGGGGGCTGCCAGCAGTATAAATGGAGCATGGGGGGGGCTGCCAGCAGTATACATGGAGCATGGGGGGGGGGCTGCCAGCAGTATACATGGAGCATGGGGGGGGGGCTGCCAGCAGTATACATGGAGCATGGGGGGGGGGCTGCCAGCATTATACATGGAGCATGGGGGGGGCTGCCAGCATTATACATGGAGCATGGGGGGGGCTGCCAGCATTATACATGGAGCATGGGGGGCTGCCAGCATTATACATGGAGCATGGGGGGCTGCCAGCATTATACATGGAGCATGGGGGGCTGCCAGCATTATACATGGAGCATGGGGGGCTGCCAGCATTATACATGGAGCATGGGGGGCTGCCAGCATTATACATGGAGCATGGGGGGCTGCCAGCATTATACATGGAGCATGGGGGGCTGCCAGCATTATACATGGAGCATGGGGGGGGCTTGCATTATACATGGAGTATGGGGGGGGCTTGCTTTATACATGGAGCGGGGGGGGGGGGCTTGCATTATACATGGAGCATGGGGAGCTGCCAGCATTATACATGGAGCATGGGGAGCTGCCAGCATTATACATGGAGCATGGGGAGCTGCCAGCATTATACATGGAGCATGGGGGGCTGCCAGCATTATACATGGAGCATGGGGGGGGCTTGCATTATACATGGAGTATGGGGGGGGCTTGCTTTATACATGGAGCGGGGGGGGCTTGCATTATACATGCAGCATGGGGAGCTGCCAGCATTATACATGGAGCATGGGGGGCTGCCAGCATTATACATGGAGCGTGGGGGAACTAGCATTATACATGGAGCATGGGGGGGCTTGCATTATACATGGAGCATGGGGGGGCTTGCATTATACATGGAGCATGGGGGGGTTTGCATTATACATGGAAATTAAGAGGCTGGCTGCATTATACATGAAGGCCTGGGGGTCTGGCTGCATTATACATGGAGCATGGGGGGCTGACTGCATTATACATGGTGGCCTGGGGTGAATTATAATATATGGAGGACTATGGGGCGCAGTATAATATATGGAGTACTATGGGGTGAATTATAATACATGGAGAACTATGGGAAATGCATTATAATACATGGAGGACTATGGAGCTGCATTCTAATATATGAAGGGTTATGTGGGGGACCCTTTATACTATATGGAAGGCTATGTGGGGGCTATTATAGTATTTGGGAAAACTATATACAAGGGGGGACAAAAATACAAGCAGGTGATGGGAACGTTTTGTGCTGAGGGAAAAGTGCTTTTTCCCTCAGCACCCAGCTTTCCCATGCTCTGCTATACATCTCTCAGCACCCAGCTTTCCCATGCTCTGATGTGGGAAAGCTGTGTGCTGAGGGAAAGATGTATAGCAGAGCATGGGGAAGCTGGGTGCCGAGGACAAGATGGATATCAGAACATAGGGAAGCTGGGTGCTGAGTAGAGTTGAGCGCGGCTCGAGGTTCTCCAGTTCGCGGCTCGAGTGACTTTGGGAGCTGTTCTACATCGAACTAGAACTCAAGCTTTTTGCTAAAGCTCGATAGTTCTAGATACGTTCGAGAACGGTTCTAGCAGCAAAAAGACAAGCTAATTACTAGCTGGCTTTCCGTTGTAATAGTGTAAGTCACTCTGTGACTCACACTATTATGAAATTTCAGTGTATAGTGTGCGGGAACAGCGCATTCAGATCACTGCTGTTTGGATAATGGCGATCGCCATTTTTTTTTTTTTTCCTTGTCCTCCTTCCCTAAGCGCGCGCGCGTGTAGTGGGGCGGGCCAGTATGTCAGCCAATCCCAGACACACACACAGCTAAGTGGACTTTTAGCCAGAGAAGCAACGGCATGTGTGATAGGATGTCCATGTCACATGTGCCTGCATTATAAAAACGAGTATCTGCCCGTCCGGACGCCATTATCTCTTCTGCGTCTGGGTGTCAGACACCGCTGGCGTAGCTCCTGTCTCCGTTACTGCTGTGTACGCTCTATACATAGCACTATACAGAATAGGGATAGAAGTTTCTATTAGTCCTTTTAAGGGCTAATACCGGCAGGGTCAGAGCCATAGGTGACAGTCAGTGCCGTGAAAACAGATTTTAACAGCTACACAAGATGACAGCGTCTGTTTAGCTAAGGTCAGGGATTTCCTCGCTGCATTTCCCCATAAGGAGGGATAGAAAGGGAGGCTTCCTTTCCTCTACCCAGACCCACAACCCTGCCACTGTACCCTCCTGCCCTTTGCACACTCAAACTCATTGTTACTCAGCCATTATACTAGCAAACACTGAGGAAACTTAGTGGCATCCTAAAAGTGGCTGTTGGACTTCTGTATTGTCCCACTAGTGCAAAGATATTTGCAGCACGTCTGCCTGCATTGCACTCTCAAACTCATTGTTACAAAGCCATTATAATACCAAACACTGAGGAAACTTAGTGGCATCCTAAAAGTGGCTGTTGGACTTCCATTAGTGCCCCACTGGTGCCAAGCTATTTCTAGCACCTCTGCATGACACCCTCCTGCTCTGTTTTTAATAAGCTATAATGATAGCAAAAAATGCTGCCATTTAGTGGCATACAAGAACTGGCTGTTGTATTCTATTATTGTCCCACTGGTGCCAAGCTATTTCTAGCACCTCTGCATGACACCCTCCTGCTCTGTTTTTAATAAGCTATAATAATAGCAAAAAATGCTGCCATTTAGTGGCATACAAGAAGTGACTGTTGGACTTCAATTAGTGTCCCACTGGTGCAAATCTATTTGCAGCACCTCTGCATGACACCCTCATGCACATTTTGCTACGCTAATTTTATAGCAAACTCAGGGAATTCCTTGCTGCATTTGATCATTCGGAGGGATAGAAAGTGAGACTTCCTTTACTGTCCTGGTACCCACAGAACACGGCCACTGTACCCACCTGTCCACTTTTGCCACGCTATTTAATTTGCCCAAAGAGCTGACTCTTTTTCTGCCTTCCTAAAATTGTCTGTAATACTAAGTTAGTGTTCCTTTGCTGCCAAGCAAGGTACAACACATGTGCATTCTACACTCCTTTCCATTTCTGGAATGCAATTATTAAATGCAGGTAGTCCAGCCAATCTGTGACGAAGGTGCAGGTGTGGATATAATGTAGCCTGCATCCAATGTTGGTTTTCTCGATGTCTGACAGCTCAACAATACCATCTGTTTCCACTTCCAAAACAAGTGATGACCTGCCAATCACACTCCCTGTTGCGTGTAAAGGGGTGGAAGTTCAGTGTGAAAAACCATGTGAGACTGCTGTATCCAGTCACAGAGGATGAAGAGCACGCAGATGCACTTGATGGGGCAGGCGATGGTTGCACAGGCACGCTAGGCCGCACTGTAGCACAGTGAAATTCACATTGCGATTTATGCGTCATTTTAAGTCATGTACAGGGTGGGCTCCCCAGTATGCAGCAAAACCAGGCAACAGGAAAAGGACTCTAGTCAGTTGGGTTGATAAATGATTGTTTAACTTTACCAAAACAAACAATAAGAACCATGCATACAATTTAAATAATTGAACAATCTATTCTGTTGCCTACTACCTGCTAATCCCTCTGCGTATAAGTAATTGTGTGTTTGTGCGTGTGTGTGTGCGAACACGACTTACCAGTGGCGCATCACAAGAGCTTCCCAGTTATGTATGTAAACCTAGACAAAACACATTACCCCCCCTGAATACCCTTGTTAGCTGAAGCCTCACAGATAAGGCAGATGATAACAGTGTGAATGCAAACCACACAGCTCTGCAACACAGTCATGGAAATCTTGAAAATCAACAGTCAATGCAAACATGTGTCGCTGTCTCTCTGTGATTTAAACTGTACGTGACAATTTGACAGTGCAGAGGCAGCAAGTCATATTGTCTATAAATAGTCGGCCTACCCAGAACAGATATGTGTTTTGCTAATAAAACAAAGTGTTGCGTGCCCGTATTATTGTCTGGGCACAGCATACCGTACCCGGGTACTGTGATGTCCAGTTGCCAGAAATACAGACTTTACGCTCCTCTCACGGTAAGCAGTATAGACAGCACCGTAAGAATGTTGGTCTGTGGCACAGGATGCTGCTCACTGGCGTTACGGTACTCCTCACTGTTATGATCCGGAACCATGGAAGATCACCACAAATCATTGGCAAAAAGGTGACAAGAGCATTGGCAACTAATCTGGCCGCCATCCCCTTACTAACCAACACAACTAGAAGTAGCCGAGGGGTGAACTAACATCCTGTGCACCGCGAACCCAGCCAGAGAACTAACTATCCTAAAGGTAGGAAAGATGAATAACTCTCTGCCTCAGAAAATAGACAAGAATAGCAAGCCCCCCACATTCAAAGACTGCGGTGATATAGGAAAAACACAATACACAGGTAGATGACAGGATTAGCAAAAGGTGAGGCCCCCGCTGACTAAAATAGGAAAGGACAGGAAAGGGACTGATGGTAGCCAGAGAAAAACCCTGCAAAATACCAACTTCCTGATAGTACAAAAAGGCCCTCAGATCGCTCGATCTGAACTCCATCCTATACCAGGTGCCCTTGTCATACCAATGAACAGAAAACAAGAATTATAAGTAATTCAACAAGCCACAAACACATGGACCCAAAGGAGCAATACTCCACACAGAACTGCAGGGAGTTCCTCAACAATCTACTGAGGGGGAAAATCCCTGGAAGGAAAGAAACTGAAACCAACCACAACAAATGACAAACCCAGATAAGCAAAAGAACCAGGCAATAAATAAAGAGCAAGAACTTATCATAGTATCATAGTATCATAGTTTTTAAGGTTGAAGGGAGACTCTAAGTCCATCTAGTTCAACCTGTAGCCTAACATGTTGATCCAGAGGAAGGCAAAAAACCCCCAATGTGGCAAACAAGTTCCAATGGGGAAAAAATTTCCTTCCTGACTCCACATCCGGCAATCAGACTAGTTCCCTGGATCAATACCCTGTCATATAATCTAATATTATCTTGAGTGGATGTGATGTAGAGCAGGATTAAGCAGGCTGGAGATACAAAGAACAACTGACATCCGGCAACATCCTGCAATCAGACCAGGACTTAAATAAGCAGAGTAAGGAAAGGAAACACCCACTGCACAACCCACCTGGTCTCTGTCCAAACCCTTCCTGGCCACCAGAGGGAGCCTCCCAGCAGCCAAGACATAACTAACATTCACAACACCTCACCAAACTACAAAATGACTCCCCTCACAATTGAACGAAGCTTTTCCTTCTTGTTCATAGACAGCATCTCCAAGTCCACACCCGAAGAGCAATTTCTCCTCCATGTCTAAGTGTGGAGAGGCAGCTAGTGCGCATGCGTGTGCCGATTTACCCCAGCCGCAGCCTAACTACAGTGTTTCGCCTAGTGAGTATGCTCAGCCTGACTGTGCCATTCCTGAGGCTAAGTCTTCATTTCGGGATACAGCGCATGCTCCCACAATTAGTGAGAAAAGCCTCTTTGCACAGGTACTTGCATTCCGTGCCGGGTCTAAGTCCTGTTTTGTGCCTAGACACCATGCTAAAGCTTATTGTCTTTTTTCAGAGACTGTATTTCATGCTACTGAGCATGCTCAGGTACTTACTGCATCAGAGACTAGGTCCGGTAATGAACTCTTTGGCCCTGCCCCTGATGTGGGGGGCCCATATAGACCACAGGGCATCAGGTGTCCTGACGATGTGGCCAGGCCACTCCCAAATGGCTTGCAGAGGCCCGCCCCTATGACTTGTCACCTCATTATTGATGGTCAGACGATGACTGGTGAGGTGTTTGTGTCGTGGCAGCCATGAGGTCATTATTGAAGTTGCAGTTCCAAATAGGACGCTAGTTATGCCACTCATGACGTGTCACTCTGCTTTTATCTCCAGGAGGTGCATTGTGGTCCACCCTGGTTTGGGGCGGACCCAGGTTATAAAACGGGCTGGAGCCAACAAGGAGGTGCGCAGTCTTCTATTATGCTCCGAAAGAGCACACCTCCATGTGTTGAACCCATTGCGGCTTTAGGCCAGAGGTAGGCAGGGATAGGGCGTCGATGCAGGCCGCCACCAAAGTTGGTAACGCAGAACGGTTAAGACCAGCTCCTGTCCTACAAGTCCTGCTTGTGCAGCCCAGTGGCATTAACAGGCCTGCTGCTGCTGATGCGCCTGCTGTCCACAGGTGTGGCCCCAATGCACACGGTCAGCGTACTCAATGGCCCCTGTGATGTTAACAGGGAGTTCCTGGGCTGGGTAGGCGTGTGGACCCTGTGACGCTAACAGGGCTCCCAGTCTCCAGATCCGAGTGGCGTCTAACTCGGTTCAGGCTACTATTAGTTTCATAGCCACACAGCTCTGTATCCTCCACCTAACCTTCCAGTTGCCAACCTCTCCTTTTCCATCTGGGAGCACGGTGGACATTGACTGCTGATGGGGATATATACCTTTCTCTTTCTTTTCTTATTAATTTTCGTTATATAGCGGTAACATAGTATATACCACCTTATCCAAATCTGCCAGTCCCACCGTAACAGATGGTGTTTCTTCAGCAAATGTTACTTTTGCTTAACCACCAAACCCACGGACAAAAACTTTTTTCCCCTTTCCAACACACCTGTTCCCCTTTCCACCAGCATCTGTCCTTTTTCAACTCATTTTGTATATGACCAACTCTGCAGGGACACCGTACTCAATGCCATCTCAGCACAGCAGCCAGCCCTCGGTCCCTCAGATGTGGACAAGTAAAAGACCATTTCCTCCTATCCATGACAAAGCGTTGAGATTCACTCTGTGCAGCACTGGTGTTTAGTGGAAAAGCAGATCTAAGATTGCGTACCACCTTCTGCTGATACTCCTGCATACGTGCGTCCCTTTCTATGGCAGGAATTATTTCGCCAAATTTTGTCTTGTATCGGGGATCTAACAGTGTAGCAACCCAGTAGTTAGCATTACTTCGAATTCGTACAATCCGAGGGTCATGTTGTAGGTAGTGCAGCAAGAAGGCGCTCATGTGTCTTGTGCATCCAGGAGGACCAAGTCCTTGGTGTGTTGGTGGCAGTGAGGTGAGAATCGTGCCTCCTTCCTCTGCCCTCTCCCCCCAACCTCGCACAACCGAAATGTGAGCAAGCTCTCACTCATCTGCTGAGTCTTCCATGCCCATCGCCAGTTTGTCCTCCATTTCTTCATGGGCTCCTGCACCTTCCTCAACACTTTTTGCTGATACTATGGGAACAAACTATTCCCTATGGGAACAAACATGCTAGAAATAGGAGGAAACCCCTATGGCTAAATAGAGCTGTAAGGGAAGCAATAAAAGAAAAACAGAAAGCCTTAAAAGAATTAAAGAGGGTAGGTAGTGATGAGGCATTATATAATTATAGAAAATTAAATAAAATATGTAAAAAGCAAATTAAGTTAGCTAAGTTTGAGACAGAGAGACTCATTGCGAGAGAAAGTAAAAATAATCCTAAAATATTCTTTAACTACATAAACAGTAAAAAACTGAAAAGCGATAGTGTTGGCCCCCTTAAAAATAGTCTTGGTGAAATGGTGGAAGGGGATGAGGGTAAAGCCAACCTGCTGAATGACTTTTTTTCTACGGTTTTTATACAAGAAAATGCCATGGCAGATGACATGACCAGTGATACCATAAATTCACCCTTGAATATTACCTGCTTAACCCAGCAGGAAGTACGCCGCCGCCTCGAAATCACTAAGGTTGACAAATCTCCGGGCCCGGATGGCATACACCCCAGAGTACTACAGGAATTGAGTTCTGTGATAGATAGACCATTATTTTTAATCTTCTCAGATTCCTTAATAACAGGGTCGGTACCGCAGGACTGGCGCATAGCAAATGTGGTGCCAATATTCAAAAAGGGGACAAAAACTGAGCCGGGAAATTATAGGCCGGTAAGTTTAACCTCTACGGTTGGTAAAATCCTTGAGGGTTTCTTGAGAGATGCTATACTGGAGTATATCAAGAAAAATAACCTTATGACAGAGTATCAACATGGGTTTATGAGGGATCGATCCTGTCAAACTAATTTGATCACCTTCTATGAAGAGGTAAGTTCAAGCCTGGACAAGGGAAATGCAGTGGATGTTGTGTATATGGACTTTTCAAAAGCTTTTGATACGGTGCCACACAAAAGGTTGGTACATAAAATGAGAATAATGGGGATAGGGGAAAATATGTGTAACTGGGTTAAAAACTGGCTCAGTGATAGGAAACAAAGGGTGGTTATTAATGGTACGTACTCGGACTGGGTCTCAGTTCATAGTGGGGTACCACAGGGGTCAGTATTGGGCCCGCTTCTTTTCAACATATTTATAAATGACCTTGTTGGGGGCATGCGGAGTAGAATTTCAATATTTGCAGATGATACTAAACTCTGCAGGGTAATCAATACAGAGGAGGATAATTTTAGATTACAGGGAGATTTATGTAAATTGGAGGATTGGGCTGAGAAGTGGCAATTGAAGTTTAATGTAGATAAATGTAAGGTCATGCACTTGGGTAGAGGAAATAACATTTATGATTATGTACTTAATTGTAGAACACTGGGTAAAACAGACACAGAAAAAGACTTGGGTGTATGGGTGGATGGTAAACTTCACTTTAGTGGACAGTGTCAGGCAACTGCTGCCAGGGCTAATAAAATAATGGGATGTATTAAAAGAGGTATAAGTGTTTATGAAAAAAATATACTTCTACCTCTGTACAAGTCACTAGTGCGACCGCACTTAGAATACTGTGTACAATTCTGGTCACCGATATATAAGAAGGACATAGCTGAACTGGAGAGGGTGCAGAGAAGAGCGACCAAGATTATTAGAGGAATGGGTGGGCTGCAATACCAAGACAGGTTATTAAACTTGGGGTTATTTAGTTTGGAAAAACGAAGGCTTAGGGGGGATCTAATCACAATGTATAAATATATGAGGGGACAGTACAGAGACCTTTCCAAAGATCTTTTTACACCTAGGCCTGCGACTGGAACACGGGGGCATCCGCTACGTCTTGAGAAAAGAAGCTTTAATCATAATCACAGACGAGGATTCTTTACTGTACGAGCAGTGAGACTATGGAACTCTCTGCCGCATGATGTTGTAATGAGTGATTCACTACTAACATTTAAGCAGAGCCTGGATGCCTTTCTTGAAAAATTTAATATTACCAGTTATGTATATTAGATTTTATGACAGGGTATTGATCCAGGGAACTAGTCTGATTGCCGGATGTGGAGTCAGGAAGGAAATTTTTTCCCCATTGGAACTTGTTTGCCACATTGGGGTTTTTTTGCCTTCCTCTGGATCAACATGTTAGGCTACGGGTTGAACTAGATGGACTTAGAGTCTCCCTTCAACCTTAAAAACTATGATACTATGATACTATGCGCCCTTGTTAATCCCTCTCCCCCACCATGACTGCCGCCTAGGTGCCGCTGACTATCTGGACCTCGTAGATCTTGTTATCCCTTCCGCATATGACTCCTCCTGTACTTCCTCCCCTTCCTCTTGTCCCAACACCTGACTCCGAATAATGCTTACAGTGTGCTCCATCATGTAGATGACCAGAATTGTCACGCTGAGAATGGCATTGCCAGTGCTAAACATCTTCGTCGACATTTGTAATCTGTGTAGAAGGGTGCATAGGTTCTTGATCTGACACCACTCCAGAAGCGTGATCTGCACCACCTCTGGATCAAGTTAGGCCAGGCTATATGTCATAACGTATTGCAGCAGGGTTCGGCGGTGCTGCCACAAACGCTGCAACATGTGCAGATTCAAATTCCTGCGTGTCGGCACATCGCATTTCAGGCGTTTAACCACCAGACCTAAAGACTTCTGTAGCGACGAAAGTTGTTGAGCTGCTGTGTGCGAACAATGGAAGTGAGCACATAGCGAGCGTGCCTGCTGAACAAGGCCATGTAGGCCGGGATGGTGTTTTAAAAATTGCTGGAGAATTAGATTCAACACGTGAGCCATACAAAGCACGTGAGTCACATTGCCCTGACGATGGCCCGCAGCCAGGTTTGCATCATTGCCGCACACTGCGGTTAAGTCATCAACGGAGTACGCTCCGTCAATTTGTACTCCGGTCGCCAGGTGACAACGTGTTCCTTTCATGCATAGTGCTGATGATGGGAGAGAAGTTGATGCCAGCGGCGCAGGTGGACACAGGTTATGCTCACCCACTGGGCTGCATTACCTTGACAGATGCAGAATCTCTGGCTGAATGTAGGTGGTGGGTATCTCACAGATGAAGTACCATCATTCAGCTACAACCAATGGGAAGACACCACACCCTTTTTTATGCCCATCCTGTCTGCAGACTACTGCCAGACATAGCTATGAACCTCTGGTTACTTTTACCCCCAGTTCAGTTTTATGATTTTGTATGCTTGTTACCTGACTACTTTTCCTGCTTGCTGTTTATGTACCTTGTTGGCCGATCCGCATTTCACCTCTGCTTGTTTTCTGATTAAGTCCTGGCCGTCCCATTCTGTTCCTGTTCCTCAATTAATGTTTTGTCCCTGCCTGACTACTATTCTCTGGAACTGCATCCTTCCACAGGTATTGATCACGTTGGGCCGTGTGTAATTCCTAATCCCTGTATAGGGGTTAAAGGGTTTCAGGGTTCTGGAGGTCCTGCTTGGTGAGTGGCTTCCCTCTAGCCTTTCCTTTACAGCCCATCTGAGTGTGTGGATTAAGGAAGGCGTTACACCGTGCCCTCTGCAGAAGGCCATGTAGGCCAGGATAGTGCTTTAAAAATTGCTGGACAACCAGGTTCAACACGTGAGCCACACAAGGCACGTGTGTCACATTGTCACGGTGAAGGGCCGCACCCATGTTTGCATCATTGTCACACCCGGCCTTCCCTGGCTGCTGGTTGAGTGGAGACAACCATTGATGAAACTTGGTCTCCAGAGCTAACCGTCCACAACTTCTCAGCGGTGTGACTCACATTTCCCATACATTTCAAAGTAAACATTTGACCGCATGATAGCATTGAGCTCTGCTGCCAGCATAGTAAGGAGGTGTGTGGTTTTCCTTGTGCGCAGTTACAAGGAAGGGTGCCCTGACCACACAGGGTTTGGGCCGAGGTGAAGGACCCACACGAGTTTTAGGAGGCAGAAGCAGTGTATTAACTTCTACATACAGAGGAAGGATTGATACAATTCGTGGGGACAGCAAGACTTGTACAGCAGACCCTTCTCCATCTCTCCCCATAGTAACCCATTGCCCAGTCAGCGACATGTAACGCCCCTGTCCATGCTTACTGGGCCAAGTATCTGTGGTGAAATGCACCCTGTCACACAGTTTCTCAAAGAAGCGGTAATGTTTGGTGCGACATGCTGGTGTAGCACGTGCACGCCTTTGTTGGAGAAGGAGTGGCGCCTGGGCATCGGCTCTTGGGGCACAGAGATGGGCATAAGGTCTCGAAAATCCTCGGTTTAAAAGGTTGGAAAGGAAGCATTTTGGTAGCCAGAAGTTTGCAGATGCTGAAAGTCAACCTCTAAGCCATGTCATGCCCTTCTAAAAGCATGTAAAACACATCAAGGGGACTCCAACCACAGTCTCCCTCGTTTCCACTAATTGGGCCACACACACCCCACTTGACTGGCATCAGTTGACCCCATTTTCAAAATAAAAAAGATGCTTTGCATGAAGCACTCTCAAAAATACGCATGCCTTTCACCTCCCCTGGATGACCCAGGGGAAGAAAAGTCCTCTGAGAGCCATGACTTGTTCATCTTGGTTCTTTTACAAACACAGCGAGGGGACTCCAACCACAGTCTCCCTCGTTTCCACTAATTGGGTCACACACACCCCACTTGACTGGCATCAGTTGACCCCCCTTTTCAAAATGAAAAAGATGCTTTGCATGAAGCACTCTCAAAAATACGCATGCCTTTCACCTCCCCTGGATGACCCAGGGGAAGAAAAGTCCTCTGAGAGCCATGACTTGTTCATCTTGGTTCTTTTACAAGCACAGCGAGGGGACTCCAACCACAGTCTCCCTCGTTTCCACTAATTGGGCCACACATACCCCACTTGACTGGCATCAGTTGACCCCCATTTTCAAGATGAAAAAGATGCTTTGCATGAAGCACTCTCAAAAATACGCGTGCCTTTCGCCTCCCCTGGCTGAGCCAGGGAAAGAAAAGTCCTCTGAGAGCCATGACTTGTTCATCTTGGTGAACGTTAGTCTGTCCACATTGTCAGTGGACAGATGCGTGTGCTTAGCTGTCAGCACACCCCCAGCAGCACTGAGGACACGTTCCGAGAAAACGCTGGCTGCGGGACACAACAAGATCCCCAAGGCGTACGTGGTGAACTCAGGCAATTTATCCAGATTGGAAGCCTAAACTGAGCAGGGCTCAAGTTGCACAGTAATGGCGTTCGACGTTCCCTTGCATATACTCATATGTGTGTCTCCTCCTCTTTTTCCTTGTCCAGCTCTTTTGTTTTCGCATGAGTATATGTCCTTGTCACTTTCCCATGTGTTTGTGTTGTGAGTTGTTTGTCACCTTTTGGACACCTTTGAGGGTGTTTTCTAGGTGTTTTTATGTGTTTGTGATTGCCTGCCATTGTTTCCTATGCGGTTCGAGTTCGGTTCGTCGAACGTTCGACGAACCGAACTCGACCGAGACCTCTGTTCGGCGAACCGAACTCGAGCCGAACCGCGACCGGTTCGCTCATCTCTAGTGCTGAGGGAAAGAGCCAAGTGTCAGCGTCATTATCCTATACCCCAAGTGTCGGTTTACGTAGAGGGGGGCCCAGGTCTGAACTTTGCACAGGGGCCCATCAAACTTTAGTTACACCACTGTTTATGGAGTTAATAAACCAGCTGAAATTTAAACCGAGAAGCATTCCTGTGTCTACCTCATACTGCAGCTGAGTGAGTGGATCTACCACACTAGCCATAACTGCTCCACACTATCATTTACACAATTATAACATGTTAGATATGGCTAACAAGGATTTTATATTGACAGTGACTCATTATTTGCTGCAATATAATTTTTTCAGATTTCATGGAACGTATTATCTCCAAATTTGTGGATGCCTGATGGGCGCGAGTTTTTCATCGTCTTTAGCCTACCTATAAATGGCCTGGTGGGAAGAAAAATACATTTATTCCCCTGAAAATCCATTTAGAATAAACATGAACATTTATGCTAGGTTCATAGACGATCTGATAATAGTGTGGAAAAATGAGGAGGGAAAAAAAGAAGAATTGATTAAAAACTCACTGGAGACATACAGTTAGGTCCAGAAATATTTGGACAGTGACACAATTTTCGCGAGTTGGGCTCTGCATGCCACCACATTGGATTTTAAATGAAAACTCTACAACAGAATTCAAGTGCAGATTGTAACGTTTAATTTGAAGGTTTGAACAAAAATATCTGATAGAAATTGTAGGAATTGTACACATTTCTTTACAAACACTCCACATTTTAGGAGGTCAAAAGTAATTGGACAAATAAACCAAACCCAAACAAAATATTTTTATTTTCAATATTTTGTTGCGAATCCTTTGGAGGCAATCACTGCCTTAAGTCTGGAACCCATGGACATCACCAAACGCTGGGTTTCCTCCTTCTTAATGCTTTGCCAGGCCTTTACAGCCGCAGCCTTCAGGTCTTGCTTGTTTGTGGGTCTTTCCGTCTTAAGTCTGGATTTGAGCAAGTGAAATGCATGCTCAATTGGGTTAAGATCTGGTGATTAACTTGGCCATTGCAGAATGTTCCACTTTTTTGCACTCATGAACTCCTGGGTAGCTTTGGCTGTATGCTTGGGGTCATTGTCCATCTGTACTATGAAGCGCCGTCCGATCAACTTTGCGGCATTTGGCTGAATCTGGGCTGAAAGTATATCCTGGTACACTTCAGAATTCATCCGGCTACTCTTGTCTGCTGTTATGTCATCAATAAACACAAGTGACCCAGTGCCATTGAAAGCCATGCATGCCCATGCCATCACGTTGCCTCCACCATGTTTTACAGAGGATGTGGTGTGCCTTGGATCATGTGCCATCCCCTTTCTTCTCCAAACTTTTTTCTTCCCATCATTCTGGTACAGGTTGATCTTTGTCTCATCTGTCCATAGAATACTTTTCCAGAACTGAGCTGGCTTCATGAGGTGTTTTTCAGCAAATTTAACTCTGGCCTGTCTATTTTTGGAATTGATGTATGGTTTGCATCTAGATGTGAACCCTTTGTATTTACTTTCATGGAGTCTTCTCTTTACTGTTGACTTAGAGACAGATACACCTACTTCACTGAGAGTGTTCTGGACTTCAGTTGATGTTGTGAACGGGTTCTTCTTCACCAAAGAAAGTATGCGGCGATCATCCACCACTGTTGTCATCCGTGGACGCCCAGGCCTTTTTGAGTTCCCAAGCTCACCAGTCAATTCCTTTTTTCTCAGAATGTACCCGACTGTTGATTTTGCTACTCCAAGCATGTCTGCTATCTCTCTGATGGATTTTTTCTTTTTTTTTCAGCCTCAGGATGTTCTGCTTCACCTCAATTGAGAGTTCCTTAGACCGCATGTTGTCTGGTCACATCAACAGCTTCCAAATGCAAAACCACACACCTGTAATCAACCCCAGACCTTTTAACTACTTCATTGATTACAGGTTAACGAGGGAGACGCCTTCAGAGTTAATTGCAGCCCTTAGCGTCCCTTGTCCAATTACTTTTGGTCCCTTGAAAAAGAGGAGGCTATGCATTACAGAGCTATGATTCCTCAATCCTTTCTCCGATTTGGATGTGAAAACTCTCATATTGCAGCTGGGAGTGTGCACTTTCAGCCCATATTATATATATAATTGTATTTCTGAACATGTTTTTGTAAACAGCTAAAATAACAAAACTTGCGTCACTGTCCAAATATTTCTGGACCTAACTGTATCTGAATGGGAATCTGTTAAATTTCAAATTTATAGTAGATGTACATGGCAGCATGACGCATCTATTAGGGATAAGTGGGTCTACAATGTAAAACTCCCCCTTCCAGAACTATACTTAAAATAATGACGCAGACTACGACTTTATTGCACGAATGGCTACAGCTTTATTTAACAATATATATGTACCCAAACTCGTGGCTCAACATTCCACCCATTGTTAACACATAACCTGTACATAAATACCCTATTCTCCAAAACCACACCTGATAGATCCGTCCGAGAGGCCAACCATCATTCCTATCCCCCGGCCGTAACCTCCAACCGGCCCAGAGGACCACCTTGGCCGTGACCAACCGACCCGAGGTGTGGGGTAATAACGTTCCATCGTTAATTACCCATCCCCAGAACCTGCAGGACCTCCGGCCACAAGTTCCCATCCAATCCGAAGCCACTCCCCCTGAGTGACGTCATACCAACAAAACGACTGTCGGTACTCCCAACCTCTCTGAACGGACCTATCACCCCGCAGTGACAAAAAAGAAACTTTTTTTTTTGTATTTTACTTTCACCCCCATTTTATGTATGTTTTTGGGTTTTTTTGGTTTTTTTATTAATTTTTTTTATATATATTTATTGTAGGGCAGGCGGGCGTGCGGGACACACAGCTTGTAAGACAAAGAGGAAGTAACCTGTGCACAGCCCCCATTATACCTATATACCTACTACAACACCCTACCCCTTCCTGGCTATCCCCCCAATTCCCCCTGCCGTTTCTCCCACCAATCCTATAGCCCCATATACAGCCCTCTAGCCATATAACTTAAAGGAAGGGTATCGTCAAAAAAAAAAAATAATAATAACTGAAAAAAATGTAAAGTAATAATGTTTAAATGTTTTGCTTTTGTGCAAAATATAAAAAAAAATTAGAAAGTTTGATATTTTCCACTGTTAAACACTAGGGGGACAAGCTTCTGAAATGCTACTGAATTTCCACTGTATAAAAAGCTCAGATTACAGCCTGCCGTAAAGTGGGCGGAGTCTGCTTTCCTGTGGGTGATGGCACACTTCCCCCTCCTAATCTGAGTGTTTACAACAGATAACAGAGAATGACATGTAAGGACACAATGCACAGCCATTTTCCTGGTGACCAGAAATGTCTAAAGTGTCACCAAGGACAGCTGGAGTATCACACAGGGTAGGATTAGATACACAGCCCTGCAGACAGTATCACACAGGATTGGATTAGATACACAGCTCTGCAGACAGTATCACACAGGATAGGATTAGATACACGGCTCTGCAGACAGTATCACACAGGATAGGATTAGATACACAGCTCAGCAGACAGTATCACACAGGATAGGATTAGATACACAGCTCAGCAGACAGTATCACACAGGATAGGATGAGATACACGGCTCTGCAGACAGTATCACACAGGATAGGATTAGATACACAACTCAGCAGACAGTATCACACAGGATAGGATTAGATACACAGCTCAGCAGACAGCATCACACAGGATAGGATTAGATACACGGCTCTGCAGACAGTATCACACAGGATAGGATTAGATACACGGCTCTGCAGACAGTATCACACAGGATAGGATTAGATACACAGCTCAGCAGACAGTATCACACAGGATAGGATTAAATACACAGCTGTGCAGACAGTATCACAGGATAGGATTAGATACACAGCTGTGCAGACAGTATCACACAGAGGATTAGATACACAGCTGTGCAGACAGTATCACACAGAGGATTAGATACACAGCTGTGCAGACAGTATCACAGGATAGGATTAGATACACTGCTCAGCAGATAGTATCACACAGGAGTATTAGATACATGGCTAAGCAGACAGTATCACACCGGACATGATTAGATACACAGCTCAGCAGACAGTATGACACGATAGGATTGGATACAAGGCTCTGCAGACAGTATCACACAGGATAGGATTAGATACACAGCTCAGAAGACAGTATCACAAAATAGGATTAGATACACAGCTCAGCAGACAGTATGACACGATAGGATTGGATACACGGCTCTGCAGACAGTATCACACAGGATAGGATTAGATACACAGCCATGCAGACCATATCACACAGCAGAGGATTAGATACACAGCTTTGCAGACATCACACAGGATAGGATTAGATACACAGCCCTGCAGACAGTATTACATGATAGGATTAGCTACACAGCTCAGCAGACAGTATCACACAGGAGAGGATTAGATAAACAGCCGTGCAGACAGTATCAGACAACATAGGATTAGATACACGGCTCAGCAGACAGTATCACACGACAGGATTAGATACACAGCTCAGCAGACAGTATCACACGACAGGATTAGATACACAGATCAGCAGACAGTATCACACGACAGGATTAGATACACAGCCGTACAGACAGTATCACACAGGAGAGGATTAGATACACGGCTCAGCAGACAGTATCACACAGGAGAGGATTAGATACACAGCTCAGCAGACAGTATCACACAGGATAGGATTAAATACACGACCCTGCAGACAGTATCACCGGTACACACACAGGTACTCACATGCAGTGGTACACACACACACACACACACACACAATCACCCCTGATGGGGACCTTGTGACACACACACACACACACACACACACACACAATCACCCCTGATGGGGACCTTGTGCCACACACACACATATACACACAATCACCCCTGATGGGGACCTTGTGCCACACACACACACACACACACACACACACACACACAATCATTCCTCATGGGGACCTTGTGCCATACACACAATCACCCCTGATGGGGACCTTGTGCTACACACACACACACACACACACAATCACCCCTGATGGGGACCATGTGATACACACACGCACACACACACACACACACACACACACACCTTTTACATCATTCCTCCCTGTGACCTCCGGTGGGCGCTCCAGGCAGCTGTGCTGCATGCCATCCTCCCCTGCGTCCGGCCGACATTTCACACATCCGATCACTTTTACACTCAGACATCCGATCGCTTACACTCAGACATCCGATCGCATACACTCACACACACTCACGATATCGCACATACCTGTACAATCGCGCGCACACACTAACAAGATCCGGATATATCACATGCTTCCCATGTGATCCTCTTGCAGGTCCTGGAAGCTCACTGCACAGCATCGCAAGCGCCGACACACACTCACAATCACCCCTGATGGGGACCTTGTGACACACACACACACACACAGAACTGGGGGAGCTGCGGCAGCGGGCACAGCGGGGACTTGGGAGAATGGAGAGGGAGAGGGGTGTCATTGGAGATGGTAACGGCAAGGGGAGGGGCGGCCCGTACTCACACATCCCGGTGGGTGACAGGGGTAAAGTGGAGCAAACAGCACACGCTGTGAGCTCCACAATAATGGCGCTGAACTCCTCCCTCTGTTGTGTTCTGGACAGCCCAGGGGGCGCGTCCAGGTCACAGCAGACGCCCACTGTAACGTACTTCATGGGGTCGGAGCCCGACTATCAGAGTCTATGCACAGGGGCTGCCATAAAGGAATGAGTTACTGTCGTTACACACACAGCAAATCCAGCATGGCAGCCCCCAGTGTCTCCAGTAAAATAAGAATTACATAAAAACTAAATAAGCTGCGATTTTCATTTTGTATTAGAAATACTTGATTTCATAATCACTATTTTTAATACAAAAATAAAAAACCGCGACACCTTCCCTTTAACCCTTTCCTACCCTGAACCCTCCTGATCGTCATGGGACCTATTCACCCCTATGGGGCTCACTGCCCATCTTGATGCATCTATCAGGGATAAGCGGCTTTACAATGTAAAACTCCCCCTTCCAGAACTATACCTAAAATAATGATGCAGACTACGACTTTATTGCACGAATGGCCACAGCTTTAACAGTATATATGTACCCAAACTCGTGGCTCAACATGCCACCCATTGTTAACACATAACCTGTACATATATACCTCATTCTCCAAAACCACACCTAATAGATCCGTCCGAGAGGCCAACCATCATTCCTATCCCCCGGCCGTAACCTCCAACCGGCCCAAAGGACCACCTCGGCCGTGACCAACCGACCCGAGGTGTGGGGTAATAACGTTCCATCGTTAATTACCCCTCCCCAGAACCTGCAGGACCTCCGCCCACAAGTTCCCATCCAATCCGAAGCCACTCCCCCTGAGTGACGTCATACCAACAAACCGACTGTTGGTACTCCCAACCTCTCTGAACGGACCTATCACCCTGCCACAGACCGGCCAAGTGACACCTTACTTGGCCCGGGCCCTCCACACCCCCATTGCTTGCTCTAATCCATCCCTCAAACCCAACATCCACAAATCCAAACCTATGTCCGTGAGATGGACCCCATCTCGCCTCAAATACTGCTCGGTGGACTCCTCCAGCTCTCTCTGTCGGACCACCAATCCTCCATTACGCGCTACGAACCTGCCAATTGCCCGGTTCAATTTTTACCTGGGCCCTGTTAATCCGATCCTCCGACCTCGCGAAACGCCACTGCGTCCAGGCTATGATATCGGACCAGACAATCAAAATACCCGGGAATGCCTTCCACAAATGCAACAAATCCATCTTAATATCCCTCTTCAACTCTCTCGCCGCCCTCACTCCAAGATCATTCCCCCCAACATGCAAAATTAACACATCCGGTTCGCGATCAATATGGCTATAATACACCACCTCAGGGAGAACTCTCCCCCAGGTCATGCCCCGAATTCCGAGCCATTTCACACGGGCTTCCGTCATTGCCACTCCGAGCTGCCAACCTTCATGACGAACATCCGCCCGCAAAGCTCACCAATACACAAAGGAGTGCCCGAGAATCCACACGAGGCATGGACCTACGAAAATATAAAGACCATGAATAAAAACAGCAACTGAAACAAGAAAACTGCCCACCAGAACCATAACTCAAACAAGTGAACCCAACTCACCAACCATCACCTGATCAGATGTGATCTAATATACAAACAAAACCTGGAAGATTCCCATCTCCCAATCCGCTGAATCCAATCCTCACTCAGCCCCCACCTAGATGCTTCAGTTGCTTCCTCAATCCGGAAGGAGTGGGATCCGTAATCCCTTGGCTCCTCCCCCGCCCATACTAAAGCCGTCTTCGGCACTGCGATGAACTGGAATTGCGATAAAGCAGATCCATCCACATGCCTGAGGAAAACAACAGGGTAACCACCTCGCACCTTCAAAAACTCCGTCACCTGTACCACCGGGCATAACTGGTGCCCGGGCAATTCAAACAACAACAACAGGCGCCCTCGGCCCCCTTGATCTGTCTTTGAAAAACGTCGCCGGCATTCCACTCTATCCACCCCGAGCATCACATCCTCCATCAACAGCCCAGCTACCGCTTGCCTAGTAGGGCTATCCAATTTGCCAATGCGAAAGGCCCCAAAAAACACCAAAACGAAGGCTACCGTGAACAAGGCTCGTTCATAAGGAGACGAACATATATTCCCCAAACACCCCACCAAACGAACCAACAATGGAAACGATATAGGCGACCTCGTGTCATGTGACCACGCCCCCTTTCAAAAACCCCTCATCGCCTGCCGCACCAGGAAATCCTTTGTCGCGTCCTGAACCCCTTGCATTTGAAACAAGAAAGCCAACGCCGCCAACTTGTAACCTATCACCGAAACAGACCGACCTGCTGAAAAATCCTCACTAATCAACGACAAAACCCCCAACACTCTTCCCGTGTAACCAGGCTCTATAAAATCCGCCCTTTCCAACTCATCCCATTCCTGCCACACCGACTGGTATCGGCACCAAGTAGCCTCGGCCACTGATCTCCTAATTCCTTCAAATGCTACACAGACGCCAGGTCCCACAGCCATTACGGGCATAGTTCTCAATCCTCGTCCGCTCCCGGCACCAGTCTCCTGAACCTGCGCCACTGAAACCGAGAGAGCATCAGCCACCTCATTTTGAACCCCGGACACATGCCGCGCCACCACACAAATGTTTAGCGCCAAGCAACGCAACACTAGATGCCTCAAGTACCTCACTACTGGAGGTGATTTAGCCGACAGTGAATTGATAGAATGCCCCACCGCCATGTTATCACAATGCATGCAAACCTTCTTGCCTGCAAATTCGGCGCCCCACAACTCCACTGCCACTATGATGGGAAACAGTTCAAGCAGCGCCAGGTTCTTTACCAGCCCCATTTCCAACCAAAGCCGTGGCCATTTGCCAACGCACCAATGCGTTTGAAAAATTGCTCCAAAACCCGTCGCTCCCGCCGCATCCGTAAACCGGATGCCGCATCCGTAAACCGTAGCCGCATCCAGCTGGCTATTTGACAATGCCTTGCTCATGCATAATGTCCTTCCGTTGTATTGGTCGAGAAAAGCATCCCACACTAGCAGATCCCCTTTCATCACCTTTGTCACTCTGACAAAATGATTCGGAGCTGTCACCCCCGCAGTTGCACTCGCCAATCGCCTATTAAATATTCGACCCATCAGCATAATGCGACAGGCGAAATTCAATTTTCCAAGCACTGACTGCAAATCCCGCAACTGCACCTTCTTGGCCTGATACAAAAACCGCATTGACGCTTTCAGATCACGCAGTTTGCCCTCTGGCAATCGGCATTCCATAGCCACCGTATCAATTTCGATGGCCAAAAAACACAGGCCATCACTGGCCCTTCCGTTTTTTCCTTCGCCAACGGAATACCCAGGCTCCGCGCTATCCACTCTAACATAAATAACAATAAGGAACAAACCGAGGAGCCCGCCGGTCCAGCGCAAAAGAAATCATCCAAATAGTGAATCACTGAATGGACTCCGGCCACTTCCCTGACTGCCCATTCCACAAAAGAACTGAACGCCTCAAAATAAGCACACAAAATGGAACAGCCCATGGGCAGGCAACGATCCACATAGTATTCTCCATCCCACATGCACCCTAAGGGCGGCTTTGCACATTGCAACATTGCACGTGCGATGTCGGTGGGGTCAAATCGAAAGTGAAGCACATCCGGCGTCACTTTCGACATCGTAGTGTGTAAATCCTAGATGATACGATAACGACGATTTTGCGCTCGTTAATCGTATCATCGGTGTATTCTCCGACATTTCCATAATGCCGGGGCAGCGACAGGTATGTTGTTGTTCCTTGTTCCTGCAGCAGCACACATCGCTGTGTGAGAAGCCGCAGGAGCGAGGAACATCACCTTACCTGCTGCCGGCGGCTATACGGAAGGAAGAAGGTGGGCGGGATGTTTACATCCTGCTCATCTCCGCTCCTCCGCTTTGATTGGCCACCTGCCGTGTGACGTCGCTCTGACGTACGACCCGCCCCCTTAGGAAGGAGGCGGGACGCCGGCCAGAGCGACGTCGCAGGACAGGTGAGTGCATGTGAAGCTGGCATGGCGATAATGTTCGCTACGCCAGGAATCACAAGATATCGCTGCTGCGACGGGGGCGGGGACTATTGCGTGCGACATCGCAGCATTGGCTTGCGATGTCGCAATGTGCAAAGCCCGCTTAAGAGATTAAGACTTTCTGGATGCACCAGAAGTAAACGAAAAGCTGCTTCTACGTCCGCCTTTGCCATCAGGGCCCCTTGCCCGGCTACCCGTACTAACTCCAATGCCTTGTCAAACGATACATAACAGACCGCAGACAACTCAGGTGAAATCCCATCATTCACTGACAACCCTGCCGGATAAGATAAATGATGAATGAGCCGAAATTTGTTCGGCTCCTTCTTGGGTACACCCCTAGTGGCGAAATCCACCCGCCATCCTCCCCAACTCCACCTCCTTCTGTAGCTTTTTCCTCACCACCTCCGGATGTTCTTTTGCGGACCTCAAATTACCCGGGCGAAACACCAGCGCCTCAGATTCAAACGGAATCCGAAAACCCTCCATAAAACCTTTCGCCAACAGCTCCGCCACCCGAATATCCAGATATCTATCTAAATAGGGAAGCATCGCTTCTACCCTTACTGGCGTCCTCCCTTTTCCAGACCCCTCCCCCGACTTTCCTTTACCTTTCTTGAAACACCTGGCCAAAGAGTGGGAACCTCCACAACCGGAACACTCGTGTTTGAACCGACACGACGCCCAAAACTTACATTGCCCCTCATTAAATTGCTAGCATGCCCGTTTTTTTCTGGCCAGCCGGGGACCCGCCGCTCGCACCCGGGCTCCCGACACCCCCTCGAAAGGGCTGAGCCGGAGCCGTCATTAACCGCATCCACAAGGAAATATCCTTGTGGTCCCACCTGATGCCAGGCCGCAGAGCCTTCCGTTGCTGGAACTGCTTGTCATATCGCAGCCACCCTAAACCTCCATACAATCTGTACGCCTCCCCGATAGAGTCCATATAACCGAAAAGGGCGGAACAATGCTCCGACTCCTTTTCCCCAATCACGCTGGCTAGGATCGCAAAAGCCTGTAGCCAGTTAGTAAAAGTTCTCGGGATCAACCTATACCTCCTCTTCTCCTCATCCTCCTTTTCCTTCTTGGAATCACTTGGCTTCACTTTGTCCAAGTTAAACTTTTCCAAGGGGAGCAGGGAAAAAATGTCCACATACTCCCCTTTCCATATCTTCTCCATCACTTCCTTTTTTAAATGTACCTCTAACAGAATTTCAAAGCACACATATACTTCACTCCGTGCCCTATCGTCCAACCGCACAACCTTGTCCTCCTTTTCTTTTTCCTTTTCCGCGTCCTTACTCACCACCGCTTCAGCCGCCGCGCCGTCCGCCTGACTTACAACAACCGCCGACGCAGCTTCCTGAGCTTCTACCTCGAGCGCCGACACCACCAGCGGCACACCCCCCGGGGGGCCCACCCATGCCCCCGCCGGAGACCCAGGCCCACTCCGTCCTAACTGCTCAGCCGACAACCCCTGCAACACCCCCAACAGCTGACCCCAAAAGTCCGACCCAGGTAACCCCGACTGTCCGACCGCACTCGCACCCAGCAAACTACCCCCCGCGGAGGAACCCCCGCCCCCTCCCCCACTACCCACAACATTAAACATATTTGTTGTCCTCTCATCCGGGCTGCCTCTGAACCGAATCCGGAGCAGCCGTAACACGAACGTCCCGCTGCCGCTCCATCCGTCCTGCCACCTCCTCCGGTCCTTCTTCATCGCTGGAATCAGAAATGCTGCTGAAGTCCTCAGGGGGGACCAGTGAGGGGACAGCCTGCACCTGGCGGCCGTCAACCCCCACGGTCACCGCACCCTGCTCCTCCTGGCGTCTCCTGCTGGGCCTCTTTCTTTTGTCGCGATGCAGCGTCCTGCCGCCGTCCTTCCTTGCAGCCCCTATGCCTGCCAGCTGCGCCGTCACCACCTCTGCCGTTCTCTGGGGCCTCCCTCCCTGCCGACTGCAGGAAGGCCGTACTGCTTCCGACGTATGCAGGGAACTCCCCCCAGCCTGATCCCTGCTTGGGGGGACCGTTACTACAGACTGCAGCATCCGGCCCTGTGGACTGCAGGATCCTGCCCCCGGTCCTCTCTGGCTGCCGCTCCGAACTGCCCCGCCCCCCCGTCCGCTACCGCTCCCCTGCTGCCTGCAGGGGGTCTCCGCTTCAGCTCCATGGCGCTGGGCACCACCCCAGCTAGCACTTCACTGGGGACTGCCGCTGCTCCGGTCCGGGGCCATGCAGGCCGCAAACCGGAAGTAAGCCTCGCAGAAGCTCCGCCCACCTCCGGCCCGCGGGATCTCCGGCGAGGATTCCTCCCGGCAGCCGGTGACTCTCCTGGAAGGTATGGAAGGCTCCGCTGCCCTGGAGGGTCCCCAAGGGGGCTCCTTGATCTTTTCCTCCTCCCCCCGCCGGGGAAGTAGCGCTCCGGCGGTTTTGCCCGGCGAGCACGCAGCGCAGGCCCGGGTGCAGGAGCAGCAGCCATTACCGCTCCAGCCCCACAGACCGCCGCCAGCTGCTCCCGCAGCGTGTCCACACCGAGGACCTCAGAGGCCCCACGCACAATCTCCAGCAGCGCAGCCAGGTCCGCCATCTTACAAGTCGGCGAGGCAGCAGCACAGGTGGGATACACAGCTTGTAAGACAAAGAGGAAGTAACCTGTGCACAGCCCCCTTTATACCTACTGCAACACCCCACCCCTTCCTGGCTATCCTCCAATCCCTCCTGTCGTTTCTCCCACCAATCCTATAGCCCCATATACAGCCCTCTAGCCATATAACTTAACCTTTTCCTGAACCCTCCCAATCGTCATGGGGCCTATTCACTCCTATGGGGCTCACTGCCCATCTTGACGACCTATTTAACATACAATTGGAGGGTAATGAAAACACTGGAATTGTCAGCACATCTCTGTATAGAAAACCCATAAGTGGGAACATGACCCTACATGTGTCTAGCTCACAACTCAATCATATCATACGTAATTTGTCAATAGGAGAATTTGTTAGGGCAAGACGTCTATGCTCAGAGGAATCTTCATTCAAGAAAGATTGTGGGATAATCTGGAGACGATTTTGTGATAGAGGCTATTCTATCAACATTCTAAAAAGAACCCTTTTTTGGCAAAAAGAAAGTTTAGAATCGATTTATTTGTTGAGCATCCGCAGCAATTTACTGGTTTCAATAAAAATGCCATTACTTTCTCCACTCTGTTCAGCTCAGATTTCTATGAAATGAAGAATGTCATACTAAAATACTCACCAATGCTACATGCTAATCCTACTCTAAAGAAGATCCTAGATAAAAGAGTTAACATAGTAGCTAAAAGATGTAAAACTATTGGGAATAGCGTGGCTTCAAGTTTATTTTTAAACCACAACAGTTCCGAAACATTGCTTACATGCAAGGGATTTTATAGATGTGGCCGAAATCGATGCAACCTATGCAGATTTGTAAAAAAAAGAGTGTTGATTTTTCAGATGGTCAAAATAACAGTACTAAATATAAGATCAACTCCTTTATAAATTGTTCATCTAAGAATGTTATTTACCAGGCTATTTGCACTGCATGCAACAAAATCTATATAGGTTGCATGTCACCAGGGGTGGGATTCAGCCAGTTCGGTCCGGTTTGGGCGAACAGATTGTTAAAATAGCAGCCGGATCCCCGAAGCAGCAAGAATCGGCTCCGGCAATCCGGTACTCTGTATTCACTTGTGTTAGTGTCTTTAAGACACTAAAGGGCGCTTTACATGCTGTGATATGGCTATCTATATCGCTAGCGAGCATACCCGCCCCCGTCGGTTGTGCAACACGGGCAAATCGCTGCCCGTGGCACACAACATCGCTTACACCCGTCACACGGATTTACCTTCCCTGTGACGTTGCTGTGGCCGGCGAACCGCCTCCTTTCTAAGGGGGGCGGTTCGTGCGGCGTCACAGCGACGTCACACGGCAGCCGTCCAATAGAAGCGGAGGGGCGGAGATGAGCGGGCGGAATATCCCGCCCACCTCCTTCCTTCCTCATTTCCGGTGAACACAGGTAAGGAGATGTTCGTCGTTCCTACGGTGTCACACATAGCGATGTGTGTTGCCTCAGGAACGACGAACAACCAGCGGCATGCACCACCAAAGATATTATAAAAAGGAGTGACGTGTCAATGATCAACGATTTTTGACGTTTTTGCGATCGTTGATCATCGCTCCTTGCTGTCACACGCTGCGATGTCGCTAACGACACTGGATGTGCGTCACAAACACCGTGACCCCGACAATATATCGTTAGCGATGTCGCAACGTGTAAAGCACCCTTAACACAAATGAATCCCCGTACCTCCGTACACGCCGCACTTCCAGGTTCAGTGGAGCCTGTCTGCTCCCTGACCTGACGCGCTGATGCAGAGGTCACGGCAGAGTGGTGACGTTGCTCATCCTGCTGCCTCCTGCCAGGTACCAGCATCAGTGTGCCTGTAGAGTGCCGTGGCGGAGTGACGGAAAACAGTGGAGAGGCCGTCGATGCTTGGAGCAAGTAAGCGCTGAGTGAGCCGAAGATGCAGGATAACAAGAATCTGAAGGGGAGAGGAGCCGCATAAGATGGGAACTATATGGGAAAAGGAGCCATATGGGACAGGATCTGCAGGGGAGAGGAGCCGCATAAGATGGGAACTATATGGGAACAGGAGCCACATGGGACAAGATCTGCAGGGGAGAGGAGGCCGCATAAGATGGGAACTATATGGGAAAAGGATCCACATGGGACGAGATCTGCAGGGGAGAGGAGCCGCATAAGATGGGAACTATATGGGAAAAGGATCCACATGGGACGAGGAGATCTGCAGGGGAAAGGAAGTCGCATAAGATGGGAACTATAAGGGAAAAAAAGCCACATGGGACGAGATCTGCAGGGGGAGAGGAGGCTGCATAAGATGGGAACTATATGGGAAAAGGAGCCATATGGGACAGGATCTGCAGGGGAAAAGGAGCACATGGGATGAGATCTGCTGGGGAAAGAGGCCTTGATGGGATGGGATCTGCAGGGGAAAGAAGCCATGATGGGATCTGCTGGGGAAAGAGGCCATAATGGGATGGGATCTGCAGGGGGAAGTGGTCATAATGGGATGGGATCTGCAGGGGAAAGAGGCCATAATGGGATGAGATTTTCAGGGGAAAGAGGCCATAATGGGCTGGGATCTGCAGGGGAAAGAGACCACATGGGATGGGATCTGTAGGGGGGAAGGAGCCACTTGGGATGGGATATGCAGGGGAAAGAGACCACATGGGATGGGATCTGTAGGGTGAAAGGAGCCACATGGAATGGGATCTGCAGGGGAAAGAGACCACATGGGATTGGATCTGTAGGGGGGAAGGAGCCACTTGAGATGGGATCTGCAGGGGAAAGAGACCACATGGGATGGGATCTGTAGGGTGAAAGGAGCCACATGGAATGGGATCTGCAGGGGAAAGAGACCACATGGGATGGGTCGCCCGTTCCAATTTTAGCAGGGCTCCTTTAGTAATAATTTTTAAAAATTGTAGAAAAAACATTTAATACAAAATCACTGACAGTGACTGGAGCAACTGGTACTGGACAGGAGAGTGAGGGTATAGGAGGGTAGTAAGAGATTTTACTTTAAATTACTTGTATTTTTTGGTTGAGGAAAGTGTGTAAAAATGGGTGTGGCTAAAAATGGGTGTGGTTACAGAATGGGTGTGCTTTTCAAATGGGCGGGGTTTACAGAGAACCTGCTAAAAATTTTAATCCCACCCCTGCATGTCACGCATATTAAAACTCAGAATAGCTGAACACATCAATGCAGCCACTCCATGTAGTGAGACTACCACTAGCTCTACATGGTCAATTTCAGGATTATTAAAATATTTCAAAGATAGTCATGGTGGGAATCTCACTACACTGAGCATCATGGGTATTGAAGTAGATAAACCAATAAGAGGTGGTGATTGGTTTAAAAAATTACTAGAAACAGAAGCCAAATGGATTCTTAAATTAAATACTGGTATTCCTTATGGTCTAAACTATAGAAATGATTTGCATTATATTATCTAATATGAAGACAATGGATTTATATGGGATTTTATATAGTGTCATGTATTGTAAAACAAATGGGATTGTATGAATGTTCTATATGTGCTATTTAATCTTTTTTGATTCCATATATTGTAAGGCTATTTTTGCAGATATGTTGATATTCTACACTGTGTGCAGAATTATTAGGCAAGTTGTATTTTAGAGGATTTTTATTATTATTATTATTATTATTATTATTGATCAACAACTATGTTCTCAATCAACCCAAAAGACTCATAAATATCAAAGCTTAATATTTTTGGAAGTTGGAGTAGTTTTTTTTAGATTTCGCTATCTTAGGAGGAGATTTGTTTGTGCAGGTAACTATTACTGTGCAGAATTATTAGCAACTTAATAAAAACCAAATATATTCCCATCTCACTTGTTTATTTTCACCAGATAAACCAATATAACTGCACAAAATTTAGAAATAAACATTTATGACATGCAAAAACAAAACCCCAAAAATTAGTGACCAATATAGCCACCTTTCTTTATGATGACACTCAACAGCCTACCATCCATAGATTCTGTCAGTTGCTTGATCTGTTTACGATCAACATTGCGTGCAGCAGCCACCACAGCCTCCCAGACACTGTTACGAGAGGTGTGCTGTTTTCCCTCCCTTTAGATCTCACATTTTATGAGAGACTACAGGTTCTCTATGGGGTTCAGATCAGGTGAACAAGGGGGCCATGTCATTATTTTTTCATCTTTTAGACCTTTACTGGCCAGCCTTGCTGTCGAGTAGTTGGATGCATGTGATGGAGCATTGTGCTGCATGAAAATCATGTTTTTCTTGAATGATACCGACTTCTTCCTGTATCACTGCTTGAAGAAGTTGTCTTCCAGAAACTTGCAGTAGGTCTGGGAGCTGAGCTTCACTCCATCCTCAATCCGAAAAGGTCCCACAAGTTCATCTTTGATGATACCAGCCCATACCAGTACCCCACCTCCACCTTGCTGGTGTCTGAGTCAGAGTGGATCTCTCTGGTCTTTACTGATCCAGCCTCAGGCCCATCTATCTGGCCCATCAAGAGTCACTCTCATTTCATCAGTCCATAAAACCTTTGAAAAATCAGTATTAAGATATTTCTTGGCCCAGTCTTGACGTTATATCTTATGTTTCTTGTTCAAAGGTGGTCGTTTTTCAGCCTTCCTTCCTTGGTCATGTCCCCGAGTATGGCACACCTTGTGGTTTTTGATACTCCAGTAACGCTGCAGCTCTGAAATATGGCCAAACTGGTGACAAATGGCATCTTGGCAGCTTCACGCTTGATTCTCCTCAATTCATGGGCAATTATTTTGCGCCTTTTTTTCCCAACGCGCTTCTTGCAACCCTGTTGGCTATTTGCCATGAAACGCTTGATTGTTCAGTGATCACGCGTCAAAAGTTTGGCAATTTCAAGACTGCTGCAACCCGCTGCAAGACATCTCACAATTTTGGACTTTACAGAGCCCGTCAAACCTCCCTTCTGACCCATTTTGACAAAGGAAAGGAAGTTGCCTAATAATTAAGCACACCTTATATAGGGTGTTGATGTCATTACACTACACCCCTCCTCATTACAGAGATGCACATCACCTGATTTACTTAATTGGTAGTTGGCTCTCAAGCCTATACAGCTTGGAGTAGGACAAAATGTATAAAAAGTATCATGTGATCAAAATACTCATTTGCCTAATAATTCTGCACACAGTGTAGGTTTGTGATGTGCTTTTTTGGGTTATTTTCTTTTTGCACAACCGCAGATCATGAATTGAAAAGTGTGAACTTGCTTTGTGATATTAGAAAATCGTGTCTGTGATGGAAAGAACATACCTGAGTTTAATTCAATGTGATTAGGTTACCTCCCATCCAGTTTCTGATTTCCAAAGGTAGAACCTATATCTAGACAATTCACTAATAGCTAAATATGCCTATGAGTAAGGACAAATCATTCGTCCGAAATGTGTAAGGTTACTTGTATTGGACTTATGTGATTTTTTATTGATTGGATTTTTTCATCTTTTTTAATATGTGAGAAGTAAAGGAAATATATATTTATTTTAAATTTTCCTGTTGGTGCTGGATTCAAACGTTTCCTTCTTCCTTCTCCTGATTGACCACTCGTTGGATGGACTAGAGGCGCGTTCTGTGCATCTAACAAGGATATCACTGCCTTATCAACATTATGGAAAACATATGGAGTACGGTAGGCTGAAAATATACATTTTTTTCCTTTTTGCTTTATATAGCCCACTTAGAGACTGAGTGGGCTAAATAAGACTTTATATAGTCAGGTACATGCCCATTGATTGGGAAGGGTTTTCTTTCGGGATTTCCCCTCCCCCCAATAATGGGATTCATGTCTGAAAATTCCTCTGTCAAATTTGACCTATGTATTGTTGTTTATGTATGTTTTTTTTTAGAAATTTGTTTTCAATAAAGAGTATATTTTAGTGGATGTGTTACTCCATTTTTTTCTATAGTTTGAGATTGATCTATATGAGTAGAAATCATCACATAATATTGTGGGAGAAACATTGATTTAGTTGGTAATATTTTTTGTCTAATGTTTCTGATCCTGAGATTTGGTGCTTGATGAATTGAGTATTTCTAATAGTGTGTTCTATGTTTTTCACAGCATCTGATTCCAAGCACATGGATTTTCGTGCATGTGATCAAACCTGGCAATCACGTATTAATGAGGTCTTTAAGAAGGATTTTAATGTGATTTATAATTGAGTGCAAGGATACCAAGGAACAGGTTTCTAAACTAAAGGTTTTACTTCATAAATGAACAAAACTCTGGTGGAATCGAGCATTTATTGATAAATTCCTCACTAGAGGTTTGATCCCTAGGGGATTACACATCCAAATTTTCCCCTCATTTGTAACAGAGAAAGAGGATATTAAAACTAGCTGGGAGGAGATTGCTACCTGATGTTCTCGTGATTTTATGAAGTTACTACTCAAAATTGACGATAAGAGACTGGGAAAGCTTGAAACAGAGATTGATGGTATTCAGACAAGGCTGGAAAGTGATCTGACAGCAGAGGAAATGGTCAAACTATACAGCGATTTAGTTAAAGAATTTTCCAAATGGGAGCAGGAGATTCAGACGACTAAATCAAGAACGTTTCAAAGAGATGTAGTGGACTTCCAAAGGATAAAGTATATGAATGGAAAAGCGGTCATAAAAGAGAGCGATCGGTATCGATATCTAGATCAGTTTCCTCTTTTCAATTGGGTAATAGTGCCAATCGGGTTAACATCATAACTTAAATATAATATAATATGGTTAGTTTGAGGATAGTTTGAGTTGCATGTCATGTCATTATATATGTATACAAGTAAAATATATCTTTGTACCGTGTTAGCCAGTAGAGATAAAAAAATTTGTTTAAAAGAACTGAAGTCCTCAGTGGTTGATACCTTTTAATGGCTAACTGAAAAGATGGTAATTGCAAGCTTTCGAGACTACTCAGGTCTCTTCATCAGGCATGGTACCATGCCTGATGAAGAGACCTGAGTAGTCTCGAAAGCTTGCAATTATTACCATCTTTTCAGTTAGCCATTAAAAGGTATCAACCACTGAGGACTTCAGTTCTTTTAAACAAAATTTTTTATATATGTATATTAATATATCAAGGGATCATATATATATTATTGTATATAAAAGGGGACATAACAATTTCACTAATGTATAATTGTTCCTGTATATGTATATGTATTCCCTAGAACTGCATATTAACATTGATCAGTTATGTGTATACTAATGATCCCTATCCCTATATCATTCCTCTTTTATTTCCTTTCCTCTTATATACCTTGTGTGTTTAGCTTGCGTAAGATATTTGGGGTTTAGGAGAGATATAGGGCAGTTGGTAGGGAGAACCTGCCTAAGCTGGGGTAGTCAAATTAATTTAGGTGGTCTTCCGCTATGTAAGTGGGAATATAATGAGAAAGAGTCCTATTAAGTAATATAAATCTGTCAGGTTAATTGCATGCCTTGGGGATTGATGTGATAATATCAGCTTTGTATATCCTTGTTATGTGATGTGTGGTTTGTTTTTTTCTATGGGTGAATTTTAAATGTAATGAATAAAATGTATCTTTTTAAATTCGGGGTTATTATTTATATTAAAATTTGCCAATCGGGTTAAGCAAAAGTGGAGTAGCTGAGAGTGGGAGAAATTATAAACCGGAATGAGGACAATCCAACAATAAAAAGAAAACTAAATTCCCCACCTTTGAGTGAGAACAAGTCCAAACTCAAAAATATGGAGGTAATTAACCTTTCATCACATATATTGACTAGCTAGCTGTAGTACCCGGGCGTTTCCTGGGATAGTAACTGTCTCTCTCCCAGTCTCTGTCTGTGTGTTGCTGTCTGTCTGTCTCGCTGTTTGTCTCTTTCCTTGGCTGTCTGTGTCTATGTCTCTGTCTGTTTCTATCTCTCTGTCTGTATTTGTATCAGTCTATTTGTCTCCATCTCTGTGTCTGTCTGTCTCTCTCTCTATCTCTGTGTCTGTCTCTATGTGTGTGTCTCTCTTTCCCCGTCTGTCTCTTTACCCGTCTGTCTCTTTCCAGGTCTGTCTCTTTCCAGGTCTGTCTCTTTTCAGGTCTGTCTCTTTGCCCATCTGTCTCTTTGCCCATCTGTCTCTTTGCCCATCTGTCTCTTTGCCCATCTGTCTCTTTCCAAGGCTGTCTCTTTGATAGTGTCTCTTTGCCCGTCTGTCTCTTTGCCCGTCTGTCTCTTTGCCCGTCTGTCTCTTTGCCCGTCTGTCTCTTTGCCCGTCTGTCTCTTTGCCCGTCTGTCTCTTTGCCCGTCTGTCTCTTTGCCCGTCTGTCTCTTTGCCCGTCTGTCTCTTTCCAGGATTGTCTCTTTGCCTGTCTGTCTCTTTCCAGGGCTGTCTCTTTCCAGGGCTGTTTCTTTGATCGTGTCTCTTTGCCCGTCTGTCTCTTTGCCCGGCTCTTTTTGCCAGGCTGTCTCTTTCCAGGGCTGTCTCTTTGCCCATCTGTCTCTTTCCAGGGCTGTCTCTTTCCAGGGCTGTCTCTTTCCAAGGCTCTCTCTTTCCAGGGCTGTTTCTTTGCCCATCTGTCTCTTTCCAGGGCTGTCTCTTTCCAGGGCTGTCTCTTTGCCCATTTGTCTCTTTGCCCGGCTGTCTTTCCAGAGCTGTCTCTTTCCACACCTGTCTCTTTCCAGGGCTGTCTCTTTCCAGGGCTGTCTCTTTCCAGGGCTGTCTCTTTGCCCATCTGTCTCTTTCCAGGGCTGTCTCTTTCCAGGGCTGTCTCTTTGCCCATTTGTCTTTTTGCCCGGCTGTCTCTTTCCAGAGCTGTCTCTTTCCAGGCCTGTCTCTTTCCAGGCCTGTCTCTTTCCAGGCCTGTCTCTTTCCAGGCCTGTCTCTTTCCAGGCCTGTCTCTTTCCAGGGCTGTCTCTTTCCAGGGCTGTCTCTTTACAGGGCTGTCTCTTTACAGGGCTATCTATTTGCCCATCTGTCTCTTTCCAGGGCTGTCTCTTTGCCCATCTGTCTCTTTGCCCGTCTGTCTCTCTCCAGGGCTGTCTCTTTGGCCGTCTGTCTCTTTGGCCGTCTATCTCTTTGGCCGTCTGTCTCTGTCTGTGTCTCTCTCTGTCTTTTTCTGTCTGTCTCCCCATCGACATCTTATTACCTCACACATAAGCTTCTTATACTAACAGTTTAATTTGTTCCTATAGCAACCACTGACAGTTGCTATTAATAGCCAGTAGCTCCCACCTCCATTCAGTTAAATGGAGGCAGGATTTTGGTGAATAACTGTAAAGCGCTGGGTTAAATTTTCCCGTCAAAACATAGTCTATGACGTTCCCTGGGTCACATGGGGCGTCTGTGCAAAATTTCGTGATTGTAAATTCGACGGTACGGATTCCTTTAGCGGACATACGCACATATATACACACATACATACACTGAGCTTTATATATTAGATGATCAATTTGAATTTTTGTTTGGATTCGAACTTTGCCCCCACTAACGGGTTCAATTATTTCACAGCCTTAAAAGATGTACAACTCTTTTGCCAGAAGTTAGTATAAAAAAAAAAAGCAAAAAACCCTACATAATCAGTGTGGTAATCCAATGGAAATAGAGTTAGAAATTGAATGTCAGGCATAGGCTGCATTGTAGGAAATGTTGAAAGAGCAAAAAGTGCCTAATGAAGGTATGTGCCCGCGATCTATTCTTCTACCCTAACCACATTCTCTCCCTTGTCTTTAGATCTGCAGATTGAAATTTTCTGTAGTTGGTTATTTAGGACATTAAAAAGATATCTAATTATGTCATTCATGATAATCTCACAAGGCGCAAAGAGATGCATTGCGGGATTAAGTAAGCGGCAAGGGTGGAAATGTGATGATTTGGCCTGTGGAGAGTTATGAAAAAGAGGCATTTCCCCAGCTGAAAAATAAGGACACATACGAATTGCTCCTCCATGATCCTACCGTGCCTTTTTCTCATCAATTACAAAAGTTAATACATGGAGCATATGAATCTGACATCATTTATAAGAAAATTATAGAGAGTTTATTGATTAAATATCCTAAAATCCCTACATTCTATATGCTCCCCAAAATTCACAAGGACATGTCAAACCCACTATAGGAGTAGAAATCACAACATAATATTGTGGGAGAAACATTGATTTCCTTGGTGATATTTTTTCTCTTATGTTTCTGACCCTGAGATTTGGTTCTTGATGAATTGCGTATTCCTAATGCCGAAGTAAGCAGTAGAATTCACACAGGTACCATATTCCTATGTCAAAACACTATGAGGTTTATTGAGCTCAATAAACTTGACACGGTTCTTTATATGAAGCACAGCCTTTTTCCGTTATACACAAAACTACAAAAGTCACACTACTTTTGCTATGAAGGGAAAGCAATAACAGTGTCATCTAGATAGCAATACAGGTCCTCCTTTAGGTTCAGTGTGCTCACATTCACTGTTTACTCAAACACGGCTGAATGAATCATAGCTCGGTGACATAAAAACAGCTATTGTCCATTTTCCACTGATATATGCAGTTTGGTGCACACGATCTGTACAATCTCTTCTCAGACATTCTGGCTTGTCACTCTCCAGCTCCAACACAACTCACACTGCTTATCTACTCCCCAGTGAACACATGGTCTGGTTCTAATCTAAAGGTACTGTCACGCTAGCAACATCGCTGCTGAGGCACGACTTGCTAGCGATGTTGCTGTGTTTGACATCCAGCAACAACCTGGCCCCTGCTGTGAGGTCGCTGGTTATTGCTGAATGTCCTGGACCATTTTTTAGTTGTTGCTCTCCGCTGTGAAGCACACATCGCTGTGTGTGACAGCGAGAGAGCAACAACTGAATGTGCAGTGAGCAGGGAGCCGGCTTCTGTGGACGCTCATAACAAATGTAAATATCGGGTAACCAAGAAGCCCTTTCCTTGGTTACCCGATATTTACCTTCGTTACCAGCGTCCGCCGCTCTCACGCTGTCAGTGTCGGCTCCCTGAACACAGAGCCAGACTACACATTGGGTAATTAACCCGATGTGTACTCTGGCTAGGAGTGCAGGGAGCCAGCGCTAAGCGGTGTGCGCTGGTAACCAAGGTAAATATCGGGTAACCAAGAAGCCCTTTCCTTGGTTACCCGATATTTACCTTAGTTACCAAGCGCAGCATCGCTTCCTCGCGTCGGTGCTGGCTGGGGGCTGGTCACTGGTTGCTGGTGAGATCTGCCTGTGTGACAGGTCCCCAGCAACCCGTGTGGCGACGCTCCAGCGATCCCTGCCAGGTCAGGTTGCTAGTGGGATCGCTGGAGCGTCGCTTAGTGTGACGGTATCCAGGTATGTGATAGTATCAATTACCAATTTATGGTTATATATGCAGCACTGGTAATTTTAAAAATTAACTTTTAATAAATAGTATTAAAATATTAGGAAAATCCAGACAAACAACACAAGGTGAAAAACACAACGTGCAGATGGATGAGTATAGGAGGTAGATTCACAAGAGTTGTCAGTTTTTACACTCCATATAATTCAATCGTAATCATCCAAATAATTAAAGTGACATTGTGCAAGGTCCGTTAACCTCCCAAGAATTGCACTTTCGCCCTTTGAGTATTACTCTTTATATAAAGTGGCTGAGTGCAAGTTAATCAATAACCCCAAGTCTTATAAAGAATTGCACTTTCGCCCTTTGAGTATTACTCTTTATATAAAGTGGCTGAGTGCAAGTTAAAAATTCGGGGGGGGGGGACTCACAAAACACCACACATTTCCCCTAAAGGTAACACCAGTAGCTCAACGTCCTCCTTCCCGACGCGTTTCCTCACAGCGATTCATCAGGGGAGAGGGAGGCTATAGTATCAGAGGCATGCTGAGCAGAAATGAGAAACCAAGTGAGGGCTTCAGGGTGTGAGACTTAAATAATGTGTAATACCGCCCACTATGTTAATTGTGAGGCACCTGTTCAATCAAATGGGCTGGTTTATACAACCCCATTATGTCTGTGCCTCCTATCAATTACAAGGGGTGGAAATGACATCATAGTAAATGCACTGTGTTCCCTTTTACAAGGCATATGGTTATCAATATTCCACTCAAACGCTGTGCGGTACAATTGAGCCTTCACTATATTCCACTTAACATAAGTGAGGCCGATATTGTGACAGAGAAAAGAGTAATGATACTGTGCTCCGGTCACATGATCGGGTGGGCTGTCTTTACCCACGTGTTATGTAAACGTGCCCCTTTTCTCTGTCACAATATCGGCCTCACTTATGTTAAGTGGAATATAGTGAAGGCTCAATTGTACCGCACAGCGTTTGAGTGGAATATTGATAACCATATGCCTTGTAAAAGGGAACACAGTGCATTTGCTATGATGTCATTTCCACCCCTTGTAATTGATAGGAGGCACAGACATAATGGGGTTGTATAAACCAGCCCATTTGATTGAACAGGTGCCGCACAATTAACATAGTGGGCGGTATGACACATTATTTAAGTCTCACACCCTGAAGCCCTCACTTGGTTTCTCATTTCTGCTCAGCATGCCTCTGATACTATATCCTCCCTCTCCCCTGATGAATCGCTGTGAGGAAACGCGTCGGGAAGGAGGACGTTGAGCTACTGGTGTTACCTTTAGGGAAAATGTGTGGTGTTTTGTGAGACACCCCCCCGAATTTTGTAAGGTAACGCCTGTATCATTGGTGAAGCAGTGGGGTGGACGGTGAGCATATATCCCACTGCCTCTATTGAATGTAATAACCATTTTTAAGCATTGAACCATACCTCCCTTCCCCCCCCCCCCTGCAATAATGTCTATAAGACTTGGGGCTATTTATTAACTTGCACTCAGCCACTTTATATAAAGAGTAATACTCAAAGGGCGAAAGTGCAATTCTTTATAAGACTTGGGGTTATTGATTAACTTGCACTCAGCCACTTTATATAAAGAGTAATACTCAAAGGGCGAAAGTGCAATTCTTGGGAGGTTAACGGACCTTGCACAATGTCACTTTAATTATTTGGATGATTACGATTGAATTATATGGAGTGTAAAAACTGACAACTCTTGTGAATCTACCTCCTATACTCATCCATCTGTACGTTGTGTTTTTCACCTTGGGTTGTTTGTCTGGATTTTCCTAATATTTTAATACTATTTATTAAAAGTTAATTTTTAAAATTACCAGTGCTGCATATATAACCATAAATTGGTAATTGATACTATCACAAATCTACATATTGGTATGGCAGGATTCCTGACAACAGGTGTGGATGTCAACAGCTTGATATCCGAGGCGAGGGACGTTTTTTCGGATCGGGAGTTTGTCCAACCAGGATACACCCCGGCCTACAGTACAGTTTTTAAGGAACTAACTAAGGTCTATAAGGATCAGATCTGTTCGTGGTGGGAGGTACAGAGTTTGGAGAGCTATATTAAGGCCTCAATCGTACCGCAACATTTACGTATCACTCTCACCCCAGGCCAACGTTATAAAAATCAAGCATTGTCCGAAAAGTGGGAGAAGGAAGTCACCTCAAGCTCCTTGCGGTTGATGCAGCTTTTGCTAGAAGAAGAGAAGACTAAATTATCAGGTCTCTCTCAGAAACTAACAGAGCAAATAGAGGTAACTAAGAGATTCTCTGGCGAAGTAGACTTTAAATCCAAAGAAGCCACTTTGCAAAATACAGTAGAGAGGTTTCAGTATCACCTTAAAGAGCGTAAACATCGCTACTTTGTCAGAGACCTCCAAGAATTTAAAGATAAGAAGGCCTATCTGTTTCCCGCAAATAGAGTCACTGTCCCACCACCAGAGACGGATCTGTCTTCTACAGATACCGAGTTTTCAGAGAGTGATACCCGCCCCAAGAGAGGGAAAAATAAGAATAAGAACTTTAACAGAGGTCGTGGTGGTAGACCTTATACACCACATTTTTTAGATCACCCTCACTTCCTTCGGAGCAGACAACAAACCCACAGCACGGGTCCGGGGGAACCACTCAGATCATAAATTTATCTTCTAAAACATTGAGTACAGCAGCTATGTGTGTCCTCAGTAAGGGCCTATCTTTTGTACCCACCTCAGGGCTGAATATTTTTGACACTGTGAAAGACTTACATCTGTTTATCCGCAAGCTTAAATGGCGCAAACATTTTATACGTAACGATAAAATTCAGTGCCGGGAGCTGGGCGTCGCAGAGGATTTGCTCCCTGATAACCGCCTTCAGATGGGTTTAGCAGATGAGGACCCAGGTTTGAGAGGTGAGGGTCCTTTCACTGAACTTAAATCCAAAAGTACACGACTGCCTCCTATCCAGAATGATGTGTCAGCTATTGATGTATTCTCGCAGCTGGTTTCAGAAGAAGTAGAACATCATTTCTCTAGGGCACAACACGCTGATTATAACATCTCACATGAGGAGATGGAGGCTCTGGTGGAGCTGGAACATGATCACGACGTTGTGATAAAACCTTCAGATAAGGGGGGCAACATCGTGGTCATGGACTGGATGCAATACAGGGAGATCTGCTATGCTCTGCTCAAAGATAGAACAGGTTATACGAAGTTGAACCATAACCCCACCCAATTATTTTTGGGTCAGTTGAAAACACTTCTTTTGGATGGTTTGGACAAAAACCTTATCAGCAAAAATGAATATGATTTCTTGCTGCCTACTCACCCTGTTGTAGCCACATTTTACTGTCTACCCAAAATTCACAAGGGGTTAAATCCTCTAAAAGGGAGGCCAATTGTGTCAGGGGTAGACAGCCTTTGTCAAAATGTGGGTATCTACCTGGATAAAGTCCTTAGCCCTTTTGTGAGTTCCTTTAATTCATTCACAAGGGATACTACGGACTTATTACGTAAACTAGATGGTATTTCCCTTGATCATGATTCTATTCTTTGTAGCATCGATGTAGAGTCCCTGTATTCTTCCATCATACACTCCGTAGGACTTCAGGCGGTTGGCTACTTTTTGAGGACACGGGGTTGTCAGTTTTGTGAACATAATGAGTTTTTGATGCAGATCCTTGATTTTTGTCTCACCCGGAATTTCTTTCTCTTTGATGGGCGCATCTACCACCAGCTCAGGGGCACTGCGATGGGGAGCCCCTGTGGCCCCACATATGCAAACTTGCTCCTGGGTTGGTGGGAGGAGACGTGCGTCTTTAGTGAGAATGGTCCACCAGGTTGTGATAATATCACATTTTGGTCGAGATATATCGATGATATTTCTGTGATATGGAAGGGTGATGCACAGAGTTTCAGGGATTTTGTAACACGCTTAAATGACAATTCTATAGGTTTGTCCTTTACGAGTGAAGATAACGCCACCCAACTTCCATTCCTTGACGTCCTCATATCTAGGGATGAAACTGGTGGCATTTCCACTAAGACATAAAGGAAACCAACCGCCACTAACTCACTCCTACGATGGGAGAGCAACCATCCTGCTCCCTTAAAACGTGGCATTCCGAAGGGCCAGTACCTTAGGCTGAGATGTAATTGTTCCACTGATGGAGACTTCAGGGAGCAATCAGCGGATCTGCGGAGGCGCTTTAGAGAAAGGGGACACCCTGACAGTATTTTGAGGAAGGCTTATCAGAAAGCAAGTAGAAGGGACAGAACAAGTTTATTGGTCCCCTCCCCTCGAAAAACTGATGAAACACAGTTCCGTTTCATCACTACTTTCAGTAATGGCTCCCAGGCTATCTTTAAGATTCTGAAAAAACACTGGTCTGTCCTTCAGATGGATTCTGACATCGGTGATCTGGTCGGCGATTATCCCCATTGTACATTCCACCGGAACAGATCTCTGCAGGATAGACTGGTCCATAGCCACTTTGATCCACCGAAAACCACTACCTGGCTTACTTCAAAACCCACAGGGTCTTTCAGATGTAGTGGTTGTGTGGCTTGCCCTGCAATTCTTACCGGCAAGGAATTTGTGAGCACCAACACCAAAAAGACCTTCCAAATTAGATCATTTATTAATTGTCGGACCACCGGAGTGATCTACAAGGCCACATGCTCCTGTTCCATTGAGTACGTAGGCAAAACGAAACGTGAACTGAGACGTAGAGTGGGGGAACACTTACGGGACATCATTAATAAAAAGGACACCCCCCTCTCAAGACATGTCAACTCCATACATGGAGGTAACATGAAAGGATTAACCTTCATGGGCATCGAATCCATTGCACCATCAGTCCGGGGTGGGAATTGGAACAGGCGCCTTCTACAAAGGGAGGCCTACTGGATCTACGCCCTTAAAACTCAGACTTCCTTAGGCCTAAATGAAACCCTCACCTATGGGTGTTCTCTTTAATAGGGTGATATAGAGCATTTCAGGGTGAGACGACGTTGAGTGGGGGCGCCATGACGTGACGGTAGGGTGCCAACCTCCGCGGCCAGGTAGATTGAATATCAGGGTGTAGGAAGGGAAAGAAGGGTTTTGATCCCCTCTTCTTCCCCCCCCCCTTCTCTGGTCGATTGCCAGATCGCTGATGTCTGTCCTATTGCTTGACAGATCACCCAATCTAGATGTGTTTCTTCTGCTTTGTCTGTCCGCTTTTGATACCAACCCTTGTCTGAACCTGCCTCAAATACCAATTAAATTACTCTGTTACCATATTGGAACAGATGGTGAGACGGTCGGTTATCGTCCTATAACCTTAATCCTGACTGGGATTTGAGACTATATCTACTACTTAATAAGCTGTGTCCCGTATATGTAATAATTCCACTAATGGTGTGAGCACGCTAATTTAACAAAGCTACTCGCTCTGTCATATTCCCCCTACCAGTGTGCATTGGCCCTAAGTTTCCAGGAGACTAGCGCTGGTTGCTATGAAGCAGTTACGCTTCAATTCATGTGTTGATGACGCGCCGGCCCTGCAGGTCATGTGACCGTTAGTAACGCCCCTACTTGCATATTGTATGTGTGGGCCATCGGCATTGCTTCTGGTGCAGTACCTGGTGCTTTCCTTGTGATGATGCACTGAGGCATTCTGTTTGCATGACCGGTGGGGACGTCTCTATCCGCACGCCACACAGTAGCATGATGTTACTTAGTTATGCTGTGATGAGCGGCGGACCGGGTGATGTAATGATACTGTGCTCCGGTCACATGATCGGGTGGGCTGTCTTTACCCACGTGTTATGTAAATGTGCCCCTTTTCTCTGTCACAATATCGGCCTCACTTATGTTAAGTGGAATATAGTGAAGGCTCAATTGTACCGCACAGCGTTTGAGTGGAATATTGATAACCATATGCCTTGTAAAAGGGAACACAGTGCATTTGCTATGATGTCATTTCCCCCCCTTGTAATTTATAGGAGGCACAGACATAATGGGGTTGTATAAACCAGCCCATTTGATTGAACAGGTGCCGCACAATTAACATAGTGGGCGGTATGACACATTATTTAAGTCTCACACCCTGAAGCCCTCACTTGGTTTCTCATTTCTGCTCAGCATGCCTCTGATACTATAGCCTACCTCTCCCCTGATGAATCGCTGTGAGGAAACGCGTCAGGAAGGAGGACGTTGAGCTACTGGTGTTACCTTTAGGGGAAATGTGTGGTGTTTTGTGAGTCACCCCCCCCTGAATTTTGTAAGGTAACGCCTGTATCATTGGTGAAGCAGTGGGGTGGACGGTGAGCATATATCCCACTGCCGCCATTGACTGTAATAACCATTTTTGAGCATTGAACCGTACCTCCCTTCCCCCCCCCCAATGCAATAATGTCTATAAGACTTGGGGTTATTTATTAACTTGCACTCAGCCACTTTATATAAAGAGTAATACTCCAAGGGCGAAAGTGCAATTCTTTATAAGACTTGGGGTTATTGATTAACTTGCACTCAGCCACTTTATATAAAGAGTAATACTCAAGGGGCGAAAGTGCAATTCTTGGGAGGTTAACGGACCTTGCACAATGTCACTTTAATTATTTGGATGATTACGATTGAATTATATGGAGTGTAAAAACTGACAACTCTTGTGAATCTACCTCCTATACTCATCCATCTGTACGTTGTGTTTTTCACCTTGTGTTGTTTGCCTGGATTTTCCTAATATTTTAATACTATTAAAAGTTAATTTTTAAAATTACCAGTGCTGCATATATGACGGTATCCATGTACACTTAATCAATACCTTTTCTGCTAGGATTTTACTCTTTCCTACCTGGCTTTCCTATTATATACATTCATATATAGGTCACATATATATATATTATATATATATATATATATATATAATATATATATACACAGTGCTGGCCAAAAGTATTGGCACCCCTGCAATTCTGCCAGATAATACTCAGTTTCTTCTTGAAAATGATTGCAATCACAAATTCTTTGGTACTATTATCTTCATTTAATTTGTCTTCAATGAAAAAAAAAAAAAAAAAATTGTCATACAGCCAAATTGGATATAATTCCACACCAAACATAAAAAAGGGGGTGGACAAAAGTATTGGCACTGTTTGAAAAATCATGTTCTCTAATTTGTGTAATTAACAGCACCTATAACTTACCTGTGGCACCTAACAGGTGTTGGCAATAACTAAATCCCACTTGCAGCCAGTTGACACGGATTAAAGTTGACTCAACCTCTGTCCGGTGTCCTTGTGTGTATCACATTGAGCATGGAGAAAAGAAAGAAGACCGAAGAACTGTCTGAGGACTTGAGAATTCAAATTGTGAGGAAGCACGAGCAATCTCAAGGCTACAAGTCCATCTCCAAAGACCTGAAAGTTCCTGTGCGCAGTGTCATCAAGAAGTTTAAAGCCCTTGGCACTGTGGCTAACCTCCCTAGATGTGGAAGCAAAAGAAAAATTGACGAGAGATTTCAATGCAAGATTGTGCGGATTATAGGTAAAGAACCTCGACGAACATCCAAACAAGTTCAAGCTGCCCTGCAGTCTGAGGGTACAACAATGTCAACCCATACTATCCGTCAGCGTCTGAATGAAAAGGGACTGTATGGTAGGATACCCAGGAAGACCCCACTTCTTACCCAGAGACATAAAAAAGCCAGGCTGGAGTTTGCCAAAACTTACCTGAGAATGCCTAAAACGTTTTGGAAAGAATGTTCTCTGGTCAGATGAGTCAAAAGTAGAGCTTTTTGGAGAAAGCCATCAAGATAGAGTTTACAGGAAAAAAAAGAGACATTCAAAGAAAAGAACATGGTCCCTACAGTCAAACATGGCGGAGGTTCCCTGATGTTTTGGGTTGCTTTGCTGCCTTTGCTGGCATTGGACTGCTTGACCGTGTGCATGGCATTATGAAGTTTGAAGACTACCAACAAATTTTTCAGCATAATGTAGGGCCCAGTGTGAGAAAGCTGGGTCTTCTTCAGAGGTCATGGGTCTTCCAGCAGGACAATGACCCAAAACACACTTCAAAAAGCACTAGAAAATGGTTTGATAGAAAGCACTGGAGACTACTAAAGTGGCCAGCAATGAGTCCAGACCTGAATCCCATAGAACACCTGTGGAGAGATCTCAAATGGCAGTTTGGAGAAGGCACCCTCCAAATCTCAGGGACCTGGAGCAGTTTGCCAAAGAAGAATGGTCTAAAATTCCAGCAGAGCATTGTAAGAAACTCACTGATGGTTACCGGAAGCGGTTGTTCGCAGTTATTTTGGCTTAAGGTTGTGCAACGAAGTATAAGGATAAGGGTGTGAATACTTTTGTCTGGCCCATTTTTGGAGTTTTGTGTGAAGGATTTGATTTTTGTTTCATTCTCTTTTGTGTTTTTTCAATGCAAGCAAAATAAATGAAGATAATAATACCAAAGAATTTGTGATTGTAATAATTTTCAAGAAGACACTGAGTATTATCTGACAGAATTGCAGGGGTGCCAATACTTTTGGCCAGCACGGTATATAGTCGGAACATTTTGGTGTTGGGCTGTTTTTCAGCATACAACCATCACCCTGCGTATGGGGGAAATACCCAAGCAAACAGCAAACAGAGAGGCAAGGGAAGAGGAAAATCCTGTTTCTAGGAAAGGGGAAGATTGTGAGCCCTGATTCAACCTTCTGCTGGCCCCTGGCTCAGGTGACCACCCTAGATAGGTTTTGCACCTATGCGCCGAGCAGGATTCCTGGCCCTGGCTAACCCTGAAATGGGCTCTAGGTAAGGAATGTATGCAATGAGCACTTCATCAACCCCACTAAGTTCTAAAGAACACACAGGGAACACAAACAGGGGAAAGTAAATGAAAAACTTGTCTCCAAGATGACTCAGGGAGAGGTACAGCAAAATACAATGTTTCTCCAGATGATTACAAGCCGACTGCTTACACTAAAGACCATATAGAAATTTTACTCTATCACCAGCAAATAGCAAGGGGAAATGCAGGTATTTAAGGACACAAGGGGTAGTGATGAGGATTAACAGCGGAATGGTGATGATACCTGCAGGGTCCTAAAAGGAAAAGGATTATCCTCAAATAGAGAAGACACACAGGATTCTATTTACACCACAGAAGTAAAAAAAGAGTGTCAGGGAGCAGTTTTTGTAGTCAAACTCAGCCACCTTCCACAGCAAGACATCACATGACTGTCTGTTAACACACCTGTGACAACAGCACTGCAAAACTTCATATAATTGAAGGAAAGAATGGACAAATGTACAAAGACATTGTTGATAAAAATCACTTGCAATTTAACCAGGATGACGATGAAACAAGGGTGGATATTTCAACAATGATCCCAAACACAGAGCCAAGAAAATTCTCAGTTGGTTTCAGAGAAAGAAAATATAGCTGCTAGAACGGCCCAGCCAATCAGATGACCTGAATCCAAAAGAAAATTTCTGAAACTCAAGCTCAAAGTTCATAGAAAAAGTCCACGGAACCTTCAGGATTTGAGCGTGTTTGCCTGGAAGAATGGGCCAAAAAGTCAACTGAGCAATGCATGCAACTAGTTTCTCAGGCATCTTGACGTGGTCATCACCAAGAAAAGCTTTTTTACAATGTATTAAATACAATTCAGTACTTTTTCCCTGTGTCATTTCTCATTATTACACATAACTTCATTTATAGACATCTATGGTTCCCCAGCTGTATGTATATGAAATGGGGGGTGGTAGGATATTTTATACACAAAGCCCTTGTTTTTTTTATTTACTTAGTAATACACAATTGTATTACCATCGGAAAATTCAAACTATGCAATAGAAAAAGTTCCACACAGAGTAGATCCTACACAAGTAGATTAACCACAAGCAGTATGAACATTGTAAATATTATAATAACTTACAAGTTCTCCCATTCTCTGCAGCATGAAAAAAAAGGGGAAATAGATAATACTGTAAATTATTTAAGATCCTGCCCACAAGTAAGTCAATCATTTATGGCACCGCAGTAAAATATTTGCTACATATACCAATAAATAACTCTTTCTTCAGGTCTTCAGCAGGTTTTTGCTACCTCATATGAAAAAAGCCTGATGTAGACAAAGAAACCCTGAATCCAGCGATTTATCACTTAGTTTACTGGGTGCAGTGGTACTGGTGTAATAAGAGTTTTTAGATTTAGCATGCAGCAAAGCTGAAAAAGCTGACCCCGCCCTCTCCAGGTTCTCTCTGTACATTTTCTACATACAGTGAGCTGCTTATCACAGCAGGCAAAATCAGGCTGCTGTAGTAAGAATATGGATAAGCTCCTTGTGTTAAAACAATCATTGCAAGTAAACAACAGTATGAAGCTTGATTAGAGACGCATCCTGAAATCTGTTCTTTAGGGTCTGACAGCGGTTGTCGTGGCAAAGCTCCTGTACCCACATAATTGACATGATGTAAATTTACGTTATTTTACGGAAACCTCTTCCCGACCATGACATAAACTTATGTCAAATGTTGTGAAAGGGTTTATCATAAAAAAATTGGTGTATTGTTTTTGTAATTGTCTCAATAAAGAAATATTGCTTTAATAATATTTGAGAGAGTTTATTTATACAGGATTGGTATTGCATTGGTTTTAACTCTGTTATTTAAAATAGACCAACTAGGTTGACTTTGATGGATACTGCCTGTATTATATAGCGCCACCTTAGTTTCCAAATCACCCATTTGCAGTGCAGGCTGCCTTACTTGCTGTTGTAATTATCTTTCTAAGTTTAAATTGATCATCATTAGTATGGTACCCTATAACCCATTGGACCTATATACAAATTGTCTCTCCAGTAAAGGAGACAAACTCCTATACTGGACCTATATAGTCATTATGTGATCTACAATGTAATCTGTTTGAAATTGGACATCTATTCAAACTTGCTCATTGGGTCTACCGTTTTGTTCCTCTGATGAATCTCAATACACCGAAGGGGCAATGGGTTGGGAAGTTTGAATACTAGGGATGGATAACCAGTTATCCCAGACGAGTATTCTTTAGATTGCATATAAGTACTTTTCCATCGTTATATCATTAATCTTTTTTTTTCCTATATTGGGGTGCTAGTATTTATCTATTATTTTACTATGTCTATGCAGCATCTTGCTTATACCTGTTTTGTTACCAACTGGGATAAATTGTTAAGTGTCAATTTGAAAGTCGAAATGTTTATAGTGCCATCTCCGTGGTTAGGTAGGGGCAGACATTAGGGTGTTATAGGCTCAATAAATATTAGGGTGTTATAGGCTCAATAAATATAGTTATACCTATCCTGTCTCCCGCCACTATGAACTTTGTCTATGTACAATACAAAATAATGAAGATTGTGTTGAAGTGTGCATCTTTTAATGAATTCTGAGTATCAACAGCAGCCATGCAATACCACAAGAAATTTACTCCAGTCAGCCAGAGTACTACATTTCTGTTTTAATAATCTCCCCTCTTATGAAATTACTAGAAGGTGGCCCGATTCTAACGCATCGGGTAATCTAGAATTTATTGTGTAGTTCATGTATGATTTTTGTTATATATATAGATATTGTTGTGTGTAGTTTCCAGTGTTTGTGTAGGGCGCTGTAAATGTTCTGGGTGTTGTCTGGGTGTGAGAGCGGTGTTGTTTGTGTGTTGCGTTGTGTGTATTGCGTTGTTTGTGGAGCGCTGTGTGTCTGTAGCGTTGTGTGTGTGTGTGTGTGGTGCTGTGTGTGTTGCGGAGTTTATGTGCGTGTGGGTGTGGGGTGCGTGTGTGTGTTTTGGGTGGGAGATATGTTTTGTGCAATGTGTGTGTGTGTTGCGCGGTATGTGCATATATTTGTGTGTGCCGCGGTGTTTGTGCGGCGTTGTCTGTGTGTGTGGGTGTCTGTGTAAGGGGGTGTTTGTGGTTCCCAGTGTGTGTGTGGTGTGTTGTGCGGTGCATGTGTGGCGGTGTGTGTGTATGTTTTGGGGGGAGGTGTGCACCCCCCATCGTGCTCTATCCCCCATGCTGCACACCCTCATCGTGCTCCATCCCCCATGCTGCGCACCCCCCATCGTGTTTCATCCCCCCATTCTGGGCACCCCACATCGTGCTCCATCCCCCATGCTGCACCCCCCATCGTGCTCCATCCCCCATGCTGCGAACCCCCATAGTGCTCCATCCCCATGCTGCGCATCCCCCATCGTGTTTCATCCCCCCATTCTGGGCACCCCCCATCGTGGTCCACCCCCCATGCTGCACCCCCCATTGTGCTCTATCCCCCATGCTGCACCCCCCATTGTGCTCCATTCCCCATGCTGCGCACCCCCCATAGTGCTCCATCCCCTATGCTGCGCACCCCCCATCGTGTTTCATCCCCCCATTCTGGGCACTCGCCATCGTGGTCCACCTCCTATGCTGCACCCCCCATCGTGCTCCATCCCCCATGCTGCACCCCCCATTGTGCTCCATCCCCCATGCTGCAAACCCCTCAGAGAGGAGTATAATAGGAGGATTATAATAGGAGGAGTATAATGGGAGGAGTAGTCCTGGGGAAAGAGGAGTATAATGGGAGGAGTTGTCCTGGGGGGAGGTGTACAGGTGCCCAAAGTGTGCGTGGGGCGTGGCCGAGCGGACATAGTGTGAGGGGGTGTGGCCTAGCAGGCATCGCGTGAGGGTGAGTGGCCTAGTGGGCATCACATGAGGGGGCGTGACCTAGCGGGCATCGCGTGCGGGGGGCGTGGCCTAGCAGGCATCGTGTGCAGGGTGTGTGGCCTAGCTGGCATTGCGTGCGGGGGGCGTGGCCTAGCGGGCATCACGTGCGGGGGGCGTGGCCTAGCGGGCATCACATGTGGGGGCGTGGTCTAGCAGGCATCGCTTGTGGGGGCGTGGCCTAGCGGGCATCATGTGCGGGGGCAGGGCCTGGCCAAACAGCCAATCCATGCGGGGGCAGGGCCAGGCCGAGCCAAGCAGCCAATCCGTGTGGGGGGCGGGGCCAGGCCGAGCCCAGCGGCCAATCTGACGGTTGTCACTGTAAGGACACAATGTCACTGTAACGACACAATTTTGGAGCAAGACAGACAGACAGACAGAATAAGGCAATTATATATATAGATGATGCATTTGTAGACTGGACTTGGACACATCACCTCCCAGTTAATGCTCTGCATGCTTAGTGGGAGCGGTTTAAAGACATCAAAGTTGCAGAATTTTTGCACCACCAAAAGTTGCTCAAATTTTTTCCATATTTCAAATAGTTTTATGCTAGCATTCTGGTGAAACAATTTGATGAATTGAGGTCATATTACGGATGCAAATACATTTTTTTTCTGTAAGTAAAACTACAACTCCTAGAATGTCCTTAATATAGGGAACACCACTATTATGTGGAAGAAAATGCTCTGGTCAGATGAGACCAAAATAATTGTTTTTGGGTTATGAGGGGCTGCTGATAAGTCTTTGTGATCTTTTTTTGTTTGTATAGTAATGAATGTTACATCACATGAAAGCCTTATGTGTCTAACATATGTTTTCAAAATTTTGTGTTTATAGTAACAGTGTTTTACGCACGCAAGAAAACAAAATGGCGGAGTCTAATGTGATATTCACAGCAACTGAGAGCAGAGAAGTGATAGAATTTTTGTTTCTACAAGGAAAGTCCGGGAAGGATATTCATTGTGATATGTTACAGACATTGGGGGATCAATGCCCTTCATATTCCACAGTTAAGGATTGGGTTGCCAAATTTAAAACGGGCCACTTCAGCACCAATGATAAGGAACGTCCTGGACGACTGAGAGTGGTGGTTGTTCTGTACCCCTGCCATATTTTTCTAGAAAATTTAAGAGTGGTTCACAGGGGTCAGAAACTTGTGAGGAATTAAAGGGAACCTGTCATCAGAAATTTGGCTTTCAACCTAAATGTTTCCCCCTCTGCAGCTCCTGGGCTGCATTCTAGTAAGGTTTCTATACTTTTTGTGCCCCCTTTTAAACCAAAATAAATACTTTATAAAACTGTACCTTTCGGTTTGAAAATCTTGTAAATTATCCATGGGGGCGGGCCGTGTGGCATCCGTTGCTGTATCTTACGCCATCCCCCATGCTCCAAATCATCCCTCAGGACGCCGCCCACTGCGCCCGAGGTCCTGTGCACACCGGGACACCTGGTGACGTGGTCGCAGGCACGAGGTTATGGGCGGTGCTGTGAGTGCATCGCAAGTGCCCGCCCATACTCTCGTGGCGTGCACGGGACCTCGGGCGCAGTGGGCGGCGTCCTGAGGGATGATTTGGAGCATGGGGGACGGCGTAAGATACAGCAACGGACGCCACACGGCCCGCCCCTTATGGATAATTTACAAGATTTTCAAACCGAAAGGTACAGTTTTATAAAGTATTTATTTTGGTTTAAAAGGGGGCACAAAAATTATAGAAACCTTACTAGAATGCAGCCCAGGAGCTGCAGAGGGGGAAACGTTTAGGTTGAAAGCCAAATTTCTGATGACAGGTTCCCTTTAATTCTTCACAAGTTTCTGACCCTTTAAATCTGCTGAAAGGATGGGTTGAGCTTGGTCAGGTTGTAAGAAAAGACTGTTCTAGTCTAGAAGATATGGGCTGGAAAAGGTACTTTATTAACACCTATTTGGGTGGCACTGTGCTGAGATAGTTGGAATAACATGGATTAAGAAGTCCTACAGTGTAAACTAACCGAAACTGCGGGGTCATGCACACTGAGCCGAAATCCAGTGTCGGGCAGCGATGGTAGCGGAGAAGTGAGTGAGATCATCCTGTGATGCTGCGCGTTCATTAGCATGATAGCACACCCACAGGGACATACTAATGTGGCACCCTGCAGTTATGTCGCCACAGTAATATCTGGTTGGTGCAGTAAGGGATTTCCCACATTAGAAGTACTCACATACAACACTTTCCACCCCAGGACTGGAGGGGGAGCTCTACTTAACTGACGTCAGGCGTACTGGCTGATGTCAGTTAAAGTCTCCTAGAAATTAAAATGCTGGGGGTGGAGAGAGGCAGTTGAAACCGGTGGGGTCCTTGCAGGACTGACAGAGGAAGCAACCTGAAAACGGGGCTGTGCTGGACCAGGACCAGGGGAAAAAGCCTAGCAGTGTGAAGGATCCTGAGTGAGGGTCGGACGCAAGGCGAGACAGAGAAGGGGGTGAAGGGACCAGTTCGGTACACCCAAGAAGAAGCAACCAGGACACCGGAGTCCGAGTCTGCATGGGTTCAGTCAGGCCTAGCAGAAAAGTCCGGAAGGTGAGGGGGACTTCAGTCTCCCAGCACATAAGCACTTGTAGCACAGCCATCAATAGAGCCAGGGACTGCAGCAGAGTTAGTGGTGCCCAGCAGAACGGTTCATTACGCCTGCTATACAAGTGAGAGATACAGGAAAGTTTAGGGCCAGGTTTGAAACAGCCCAGGACTTAAACAGACACACAGCAATAAGGAGGCCTCATAACTCACAGATGTGGAAATCCCAACTGCCAACTGACCACCCGGACTGTACTCTGGAGATAACCCTGCTATTGTGGAGCCCCGCATTAACTTCTGATGCAGGACGCCGCAGGGTCTCCACGGGCTTGGAAATCTTCTGGTGACGGTAGGTTACCTTCAATGGGGGATTCGTGACGCCACTCTCGGTATTTGCGGTCAGGGGTGACCGCCACTGCAGTTAGGGGGACGCCTGAGGTTGATGTTAGATGCAGTCGGTTGTTGTAGCCTCCCGAGAGTGAGGCTGGCCCCAGGTCCCAGTGTAAGTGTGTAGTACCAAAGGTCGCAGAAAAACTCACACACAAAACAGCAATGTCTTTCAGGGTTTTTACTCACTTTCAGGTGGCAGGGGTGAGTTAACCCGGACGATGCTATGGTGGACCAGGTGGAACCAGATATCCCTTCGGCTAATGTAGGGGTGACTGCTGACTCGCCTTCCTAGCACTTCCTGTTTTGAGGTGACCCCGACTTGAAGTCTTGCTGGGATCACCCAGGGAAGTCGCATACGCTGTTCTCCCCTTTCTGGCCTGTTTGCAGGCAGCGTGGACCAAGTAATTCTGGCTGCTTGCCTTCTGTCACTTGAGGGGCCCCTCATTGCTGCTGTAGCTGTGGACTCGGTGTAGGCTGGTGAGGCGCATAAAGTGCCCTCACCGGCAGGTTTGGCAGACCAACTGAACGGGCCCCTGCTCTGGGTCAACTGACAGTCCCCTTACTCAGCCACCTCTCTACACTCTGGCCTCAGGTGGTTTTCAGGCAGCACTGGACAGTAGCCCTTCTTCCCCGCCAGTAGACACGAACGGTGAAGTGTCTGGAAGGGCCCTGCTCCACTGCTCTGCTCTCCAGACACGGCTCCTCCACTCCTTCTCCTTCGGCTGCCTCTGCACAACTGTCTTGTACCCAGTGACACCACCCACCACTAGCTGGGAGGCGAGGGCCACGACCCCTCCCTGAGTCTGCTCAGGGGTCCCCTCTAGCTGTGTGTGTGTTCCTGGTTACTAGTGTTCCGTGTGTCCACACCCTAGTCAGCCTCTGGGATTACCTGTGTTGTACTGACCCACCATGGGTGCAGTACTCAGTGCTGCCTGACCAGGTCAGGGGCGCCACACTATCAGTAAAGGTACAGAAAGAACGATCCGGTGTGTGCATGTGACAGCTATTGCTATCCAAGGTCCAGCTCTCACTACAGACTGTATTTGCCTGAACATGGGGAGCCGCAACTCTGTGACCTTGAGGAGACCGATTGTTATGGTATGGCTACCTGATAGACTAATAGATGGATAAATATGCCTATCAGAAGTCAGGGTCACCGTGCAGTGATGTTATGGCTGCTGCTGGTAGATCAATGACTGAACTGCAATCAGTAAAACTGCTAAAACTGAGGCTCCCCTGAGTTACACTACCCACAGGGAGGAAAGTAATGGTAGGACCGTGAACTCTGTTATACCACAGAGAGGTCAGAGATATTGTTATAGAATTGGGGCACTCTGTTACAGCACAGAGGGGTATGACATATAGCTATAGTAATGGAAACTCTGTTACAGCACAGAGAGCCAAGGCCTGAGATCTCGTGTTACAAGTGCAACGAAAGCTCTAATATAGCCTCTGCCAAGCACTGTATTTCACAGCGTCAGATTACGACTTGTTAACTCTGTTACTTCACAGAAGTTAATATATATATATATATATATATATATATATATATATATATTGTGTATGTATTTATGGCGTACACAGTATGATTAGAGAGTATTTAGTGGGTACTAGCCATATCCCACTATGGAGGAGACTCAAATGATTTGTAGAGGAGTCAATGAGGTCAATAGCTCCTATCAAGGACTGCTGTGGAGTTCCACCAGCTAACCACGGGTGAACCCAATACTAGCGTAGCCCAGAAGCTCTGCCTAACCGGCAACTGACCCTAGTCTGGTTTGATGTGACCACGACGCCTTGCCCTACACCTACCTCCTAACCCTGTATCAGTCCCAGAGGACTTCGACGCCTGGCCCTGTACTAACATGGTAAGTGCTTGCTGCACCACATATGAAGACGACTGAGCATGGCAATGTGGGTGCCCAAGGCTTATATAATTTAAGGACAGCCCACAAGATGGAGATACCAATGAGCTGTCTTCCATGTGACCACGTCACTGATGGCGTCACTGTTGCCAATGGGATCGCGCCACATCATCTGTGATGTCACCACGGCCAATGGGATTTTGCCATGTCATCTGTGATGTCACAAGGCCAATGGGATCCAATGGGATACCGCCAGGGTCATGGAGCCGGACCCTGCCACCGCTGACATCCCTGGACTAGTCTGGCCTGGTTCCGAGTACTGCCTAAGGCCCTGGGGCAGGCGTGTCACTAACATGCTAATGAGGCCGACTAGCAAGGGAAGCAATGCCTTTGGACTAGTCCCCGCACTCATTAGCATATGATAAAAGATTTTTAGAAATACTTTTTCTAAAGATCTCTTTATCTATGCTAGTGTATACAGGGACGGTTAGGCAGGGATTAGCAATATGCACCCAGAACTGCTCATGGTTCTGGGTGCATATAACACCTGACAAGTTCCCTTTAAATAATGTCCTAGATGATTTACTCCCATGTCCATGAAGTTACACCCCACCTTTCTATTATCTGCCACATGGGAAAAATTAAAAAAGGTTTATAATGGGCACATGTCAAATTTAGTAAACACTAGAACAATTAACTCTAGCATGCACTTAGGTGCAGAGTACCGTAATCTTTTCTAGCCTAATTTGTATCAAAGGGTGGGTTAGTTCATTCCTCAATATTCAACCAAGTACACAAAGTAGTGGCAGACAGTGGCACAGGTGCAATAATTTTGCATACAGCACATCCACACTGACAAGAGTAGATCATTAAGAAACATGGAAGGAGTGTTGAACCACATGTAGCTGGAACAAAATGCCATGAAAATGATAGTGCTAATTTATACTCTAGAAGAGAAGTCTAGGCATAGTGAGAGAGTAGTTTGATATATCTACAAGAAATTATGATATTCCTGGTTAACTTGTTTGTTTATAAGAAACCACCTGAGACAAACCTCTAAAACAAAGTCTTTATTGATATTAAATATTAAAACAATGAGACACCAAGTGTCTAATAAACATAGAGGACAAAAGACAATGTGCTCGTGAAGGGCCAGATGGAAGGTAGAGAAAGCGTGCAGGAATATACTAATAAATGGATAGTTAGATGAGTTCTAAGCAATCTAAGAGGGACTAAGTAGATCCTCCACTTATCCTACCTACCCGCAGAGAGTGTTAATGTACTGAACACCCCCAGCTCCGGGTGGCTATCCCTGGCTGTCCCTGCTCTTCCCTGGCCTACGCCCAACACCAACCAGGTGAATTGTGTACAAACCAGAACAAACATATAAAACAGTTAGATTTGTTGGTTCCTGAACTTGGACTGAATGCTATGTTCCAGTCAAATACTGTATCAACAGCAGTTAGGATCAAGCTCCTGGGTCCACCAAGTAGGCCGGTACCCAAAGCTTCTCCCGACGCGTTTCCCCCCCTCCTAAATAAGTGGTCGGGGGTTCATCAGGGGCTTGATCCTGCTGGGTACTACCGATGGACTGACGCTGTCTCACTGTATGAATTATGTAATTAGGTCCTAGAGCTATATATACATCAAATGTGCGGTTGTGCTGTGAAGCAGGCCAGCTTTGAAATAGGGGTTCATTCTTGTCCATCGGCGGCATGATAATCTGATCTGTGTATAGACAGGGTATGTATATTCCTGGCTGATGAATACGCTTTCTGTGGTGACCATAGCCCATTATGGATACATATATTCACTATTCTATAAGTTACACTGTTTATTATAGGACCGGTCTCTATGTCTGTGGTATAATATGCAGGAATATTCACGGATTGTGATACGACAATCCGGGCAGCCAGAGCAGCAACTAGAAGTTTTTGGGCCTCTTATTAAAATCTTATATGAGATCTGTGACTGGCCAGTGGATTCGTGGTAGTAGCGGTGGCTACTATAGGCCGCTGGCCATGTCAATCTTACAATGATACCTCACTTTCGGTTTTTCGGAACCTTGAGGGGATAGGCTCCCTCATGTGTCAATCTTGCCAAGATAGTGACTGGTTGCTGGTTCCGTTTTGTCATTTCCGGTAGCAGCAGTGGCTACAATAGGCTGCTGGCTATGTCAATCTTAAAACGATACCTCACTTCCGGTTTCACGGAACAATGAGGGGATAGGCCCCTTCATGTGTCAGTCTTGCAAGGATGGGACTGCCCACCTTCACTTCCGGGCGCGGGCTCTTTAAAGATGACTGTGGTAATGGCAGACAATACAGCATGCGGAGATACCACAGGATGCACCACCTCTAGCCCTGGCAGCCGTTCCTCCACTCTCTGCGTGACTAGATGTGCAAATAGTGCTCGGGACATTTGTCCTTGCAGATTGAGTGTGTTTTATGCTATACATCTGGTAGGTAACTGTTCCCTTTCTTTGCATATTTCATCTATTGACTAGTGATATCTGCCAGACATTTAGAAACCTTATGCTAGTTCTGTGTATATATTCTTTTCACAGGTGCACACATTGCCCTGTAAATTTTAAAGCAGAGACCCAGCGTTTCCATGCAGGAATCATTACATTGCAGGTATTCAGGGGTTAAATGGTGATGTAAGGTCACATGAGTCTGCCCTACACATAGGTGATGCAATACACTTTGTTTCACAGGGCTGCTACCTGGATTACAGAACAGCAACTCGTATAATACAGGAGAGGGCCGACTAATCCCCCTGTTCAAAGCTGTGTATCTTGTATCAACAAGAGGCTTACCATCACAATTTTAGGTATATCTCTACCACCCATGTTAATATGTACTCATGGATGTGCAGCATCTAGTGTCTAGATTTGGACACTGTGTCTCTATTTGTGCTGCTGATTTTCTCCCCTTCCTATTTATTTACAGGAGTTAAGAGGCTGATTTGATATATTGAGAGTTCCTGTGGAACATGGCTATTTATACGATCTAATGAGGTATGGGATCTCTAGACATTATAAGCAGGGGTGGGATTCAAATTTTTAACAACAGGTTATCTGTAAACCCCGCCCATTTGAAAACCACACCCATTCTGTAACCACACCCACTTTGTTAGCCACACCCATTTTCACGCACTTTCCTCAACCAAAAATACAAGTATAATCTCTTTCCCCTTCTGCCCCTCCTCCACCGTCACTCCCCTGTCTATTACGAGTTGTTCCCGTCACTGTCAGTCATATTGTATTAAACGGTTTTTCTACAATTTTTAAAAATTATTACTAAAAATTAAGGCTAAATTGGAACGGACGACCTTCCCCACACAGATCCCATCCCATGTGGTCTCTCCCCCCCTGCAGATCCCATCCCATGTGGTCTCTCCCCCCCTGCAGATCCCATCCCATTATGGCCTCTTTCCCCCTGCAGATACCATCCCATGTGGTCTCTCCCCCCCTGCAGATCCCATCCCATGTGGTCTCTCCCCCCCTGCAGATCCCATCCCATTATGGCCTCTTTCCCCCTGCAGATACCATCCCATGTGGTCTCTCCCCCCCTGCAGATCCCATCCTATGTGGTCTCTCCCCCCTGCAGATCCCATCCCATTATGGCCTCTTTCCCCCTGCAGATACCATCCCATGTGGTCTCTCCCCCCCTGCAGATCCCATCCCATGTGGTCTCTCCCCCCCTGCAGATCCCATCCCATTATGGCCTCTTTCCCCCTGCAGATACCATCCCATGTGGTCTCTCCCCCCCTGCAGATCCCATCCCATGTGGTCTCTCCCCCCCTGCGGATCCCATCCCATTATGGCCTCTTTCCCCCTGCAGATACCATCCCATGTGGTCTCTCCCCCCCTGCAGATCCCATCCTATGTGGTCTCTCCCCCCTGCAGATCCCATCCCATTATGGCCTCTTTCCCCCTGCAGATACCATCCCATGTGGTCTCTCCCCCCCTGCAGATCCCATCCCATGTGGTCTCTCCCACCCTGCAGATCCCATCCCATTATGGCCTCTTTCCCCTGCAGATCCCATCCTATTATGGCCCCTTTCTCCCCTGCAGATCCCATCCTATTATGGCCCCTTTCTCCCCTGCAGATCCCATCTCATGTGATCCTTTTCCCCTGCAGATCCCATCCTATTATGGCCCCTTTCTCCCCTGCAGATCTCATCCTATTATGGCCCCTTTCTCCCCTGCAGATCCCATCCTAGTATGGCCCCTTTCTCCCCTGCAGATCCCATCCTATTATGGCTCCTTTCTCCCCTGCAGATCCCATCCCATTATGGCCCCTTTCCCCCTGCAGATCCCATCCTATTATGGCCCCTTTCCCCTGCAGATCCCATCCTATTATGACCCCTTTTCCCCCTGCAGATCCCATCCTATTATGGCCCCTTTCTCCCCTGCAGATCCCATCCCATTATGGCCCCTTTCCCCCTGCAGATCCCATCCCATTATGGCCCCTTTCCCCCTACAGATCCCATCCCATTATGGCCCCTTTCCCCCTGCAGATCCCATCCCATTATGGCCCCTTTCCCCCTGCAGATCCCATCCCATTATGGCCTCTTTCCCCCTGCAGATCCCATCCCATTATGGCCCCTTTCCCCCTGCAGATCCCATCCCATTATGGCCCCTTTCTCCCTGCAGTTCCCATCCTATTATGGCCCCCTCTCCCCTATAGCCACATATAGTAACAGTTCCCATCTTATGTGGCCCCTCTCCCTGCAGCTTCGGCTCACTGAGTGGCTTACCTGATCCAAGCACCGGCCTCTCCTGTGTCTCCTGTGCTCCTCCGCGGCTCTCTGCAGTCACCATGACGCGATGACGCTGACAGATGGCAGACGGCAGGAGGAGGAGCTCCCTCCTCACACTGCTGTGACCTCTCTGCAGTGTCATCGCGTCACTGCACGCCGGGTCAGGGAGCACAGGCTGCACTGAACCAGGAAGTGCGGCACGGAGGTATGGAGATTCATTTGTGCTAGTGTCTTAAAGAGACACTAACACAAATGAATACAGCAGGGAACCGGATCTCCAGAGCTGTTTCTTGCCGGTTCTGGGAACCGGCTGCTATTTTAACAACCGGTTCTCCAGAACCGGACAGAACCAGCTGAATCCCACCCCTGATTATAAGCCTCTATGCTCTGGAAAATAGGAGGAGACAGACGTATTGAGAGTGTTTTTTGTCATGACCCTCCCCCTTTTTTCTTTCAGGTGTAATATACTGCATTTATGCATCATAAATAGCACTATTCATGCTGAGACATCATTCTTTGAGGAAATAAGGTAGAGGCTCAATGTGTATTGATTTGGCCCACCTTCTGTTTTGTTTTATTTTAGGAGGGACTAATAACTAGTGGGGATAAATAACTAATGTGGACTTTTGCCGCCATTTGTTATAGGAAGTAACATATGCGTTTTGGAGACCTCATTAAGACATATTAGGCAAGCATACTCTGCTGCTGCTGCTACTTTATTAATCTTGGGAGCTTTTCCAAGTAAGTCTTACACATTTAGAGGCTTTTTGGAGATTGATATCAATTTAATTTCCATATTGAATTACACCATTTGTCTTTTTTATTCTTTCAGGTGTTGTTGGCAATTTACCCCTGATGAACCCCCGACCACTTAGTTAGGAGGGGGGAAACGCGTCGGGAGAAACTTTGGGTACCGGCCTACTTGGTGGACCCAGGAGCTTGATCCTAACTGCTGTTGATACAGTATTTGACTGGAACATAGCATTCAGTCAAAGTTCAGGAACCAACAAATCTAACTGTTTTATATGTTTGTTCTGGTTTGTACACAATTTACCTGGTTGGTGTTGGGCATAGGCCAGGGAAGAGCAGGGACAGCCAGGTATAGCCACCCGGAGCGGGGGGTGTTCAGTACATTATAACACTCTCCGCAGGTAGGTAGGATAAGTGGAGGATCTACTTAGTCCCTCTTAGATTGCTTAGAACTCATCTAACTATCCATTTATTAGTATATTCCTGCACGCTTTCTCTACCTTCCATCTGGCCCTTCACGAGCACATTGTCTTTTGTCCTCTATGTTTATTAGACACTTGGTGTCTCATTGTTTTAATATTTAATATCAATAAAGACTTTGTTTTAGAGGTTTGTCTCAGGTGGTTTCTTATAAACAAACAAGTTAACCAGGAATATCATAATTTCTTGTAGATATATCAAACTACTCTCTCGCTATGCCTAGACTTCTCTTCTAGAGTATAAATTAGCACTATCATTTTCATGGCATTTTGTTCCAGCTACATGTGGTTCAACACTCCTTCCATGTTTCTTAATGATCTACTCTTGTCAGTGAGGATGTGCTGTATGCAAAATTATTGCACCTGTGCCACTGTCTGCCACTACTTTGTGTACTTGGTTGAATATTGAGGAATGAACTAACCCACCCTTTGATACAAATTAGGCTAGAAAAGATTACGGTACTCTGCACCTAAGTGCATGCTAGAGTTAATTGTTCTAGTGTTTACTAAATTTGACATGTGCCCATTATAAACCTTTTTTAATTTTTCCCATGTGGCAGATAATAGAAAGGTGGGGTGTAACTTCATGGACATGGGAGTAAATCATCTAGGACATTATTTAAAGGGAACTTGTCAGGTGTTATATGCACCCAGAACCATGAGCAGTTCTGGGTGCATATTGCTAATCCCTGCCTAACCGTCCCTGTATACACTAGCATAGATAAAGAGATCTTTAGAAAAAGTATTTCTAAAAATCTTTTATCATATGCTAATGAGTGCGGGGACTAGTCCAAAGGCATTCCTTCCCTTGCTAGTCAGCCTCATTAGCATGTTAGTGACACGCCTGCCCCAGGGCCTTAGGCAGTACTCGGAACCAGGCTAGACTAGTCCAGGGATGTCAGCGGTGGCAGGGTCCGGCTCCGGATAGTTTATTTTGGGTGTGGTTTACTTTAACTTTTTTGTCTAGTATACACTTCTGTTGTTGTGGAAAATTAAAACACTCAATGGACTGACTAGAAACTTGGAAATCTGATATAAGCAGGAAAGTGAACAATAAAAGTGAACAATAATTTTATTAAATATACTTTTATTTTCTCTTTTATGTACTCTCTCTTGTTGGTCTTATTTAGTCTTATTTAAAACCTTCCCACCACAACAAAATTTCACTTTTGCAATGTTTTTTTCAACCTTTCATCAAAGACCCATAACTTTTTTATTTTTCTGTCAATAAAACAATATAAGGGCTTGGTTTTGTTTATAAAAAAAAATAACAATAAAAAAAAATTGTAGTTTTGGATGCAACCATTTAATTTACCATGCCATGTACTGAAAAATGGCCCCTGGCCTCATTAGCAACCTATTGGCACCCAACTCTATACACCTGTACCAGACAACCATGACTGTGCAATCCTTTCTATTATGATTTTTCTAAAATCTGTTTTTCTACATTGAGACAATTAAATTGAAGATTATTCTTCATCTTTTACATAAGCTTCGCTCCACATGAGACCATATGTTCTGCACAGACCACTTGCTTAATCTCCATATTGTCTAAACTTGACTGTTAAGGTCCAGTCACACTAAGCAACTTACCAGCGATCCCAACAACGATAGGGATCGCTGGTAAGTTGCTAGGAGGTTGCTGGTGAGCTGTCACACTGCAACGCTCCAGCGATCCCACCAGCAACCTGACCTGGCAGGGATCGCTGGAGCGTGGCTACACCAGTTGCTGGTGAGCTCACCAGCAACCAGTGACCAGCCCCCAGTCTCCTAGTTACAGCACACATCAGGTTAATTAACCCGATGTGTGCTGCAGCTAAATGTGCACAGAGCAGGGAGCAGCGCACAATGCTTAGCGCTGGCTCCTTGCTCTCCTAGTTACAGCACACATCGGGTTAATTACCTGATGTGTGCTGCAGCTACATGTGCACAGAGCAGGAGCCGGCACTGACAGTGAGAGCGGCGGAGGCTGGTATCAAAGGTAAATATCGGGTAACCAAGGACAGGGCTTCTTGGTTACCCGATGTTTACATTGGTTACCAGCCTCAGCAGAAGCTGGCTCCCTGCTCACTGCACATATTTGATGCCTTAGTGCACATTGGTGCTGGCTCTTTGTTGTTTCTTTGTTGAATTGGTCGGTGGTTGACCTCCACCTTGCTACGCACCCCAATTTGGGATGTATTCCATCTGTATAGATTTTGGCGTTTGGTGACTGTTCACATTGGGTCATCAGGCTTTGTCCACAGGCTATATATATACTTCATGCAGCATTTGCTTGGACCTGTCCCGCCCACAACCGTGACTCAGTCATGGGTACGGGACTGCAATAGACCAGGTGAGTGCTGCTGAGAGCAGTTCTGTTATTCATGTGTGAGGCCGCATGGCACATTTTATAAAAATATTTTAGTGTAGGACTGCTTCAAATGAGATTTGCCGTGACGTGGCGAAGCAGCTCAAGAAATTGCAATTTTTTGCCAAAAATCTCAAAAAAAATTTTTTATAATGCAGTTTGGAATATTTGATGCCTTAGTGCACATTGGTGCTGGCTCTTTGTTGTTTCTTTGTTGAATTGGTCGGTGGTTGACCTCCACCTTGCTACGCACCCCAATTTGGGATGTATTCCATCTGTATAGATTTTGGCGTTTGGTGACTGTTCACATTGGGTCATCAGGCTTTGTCCACAGGCTATATATATACTTCATGCAGCATTTGCTTGGACCTGTCCCGCCCACAACCGTGACTCAGTCATGGGTACGGGACTGCAATAGACCAGGTGAGTGCTGCTGAGAGCAGTTCTGTTATTCATGTGTGAGGCCGCATGGCACATTTTATAAAAATATTTTAGTGTAGGACTGCTTCAAATGAGATTTGCCGTGACGTGGCGAAGCAGCTCAAGAAATTGCAATTTTTTGCCAAAAATCTCAAAAAATTTTTTTTATAATGCAGTTTGGAATATTTGATGCCTTAGTGCACATTGGTGCTGGCTCTTTGTTGTTTCTTTGTTGAATTGGTCGGTGGTTGACCTCCACCTTGCTACGCACCCCAATTTGGGATGTATTCCATCTGTATAGATTTTGGCGTTTGGTGACTGTTCACATTGGGTCATCAGGCTTTGTCCACAGGCTATATATATACTTCATGCAGCATTTGCTTGGACCTGTCCCGCCCACAACCGTGACTCAGTCATGGGTACGGGACTGCAATAGACCAGGTGAGTGCTGCTGAGAGCAGTTCTGTTATTCATGTGTGAGGCCGCATGGCACATTTTATAAAAATATTTTAGTGTAGGACTGCTTCAAATGAGATTTGCCGTGACGTGGCGAAGCAGCTCAAGAAATTGCAATTTTTTGCCAAAAATCTCAAAAAAATTTTTTTATAATGCAGTTTGGAATATTTGATGCCTTAGTGCACATTGGTGCTGGCTCTTTGTTGTTTCTTTGTTGAATTGGTCGGTGGTTGACCTCCACCTTGCTACGCACCCCAATTTGGGATGTATTCCATCTGTATAGATTTTGGCGTTTGGTGACTGTTCACATTGGGTCATCAGGCTTTGTCCACAGGCTATATATATACTTCATGCAGCATTTGCTTGGACCTGTCCCGCCCACAACCGTGACTCAGTCATGGGTACGGGACTGCAATAGACCAGGTGAGTGCTGCTGAGAGCAGTTCTGTTATTCATGTGTGAGGCCGCATGGCACATTTTATAAAAATATTTTAGTGTAGGACTGCTTCAAATGAGATTTGCCGTGACGTGGCGAAGCAGCTCAAGAAATTGCAATTTTTTGCCAAAAATCTCAAAAAAATTTTTTTATAATGCAGTTTGGAATATTTGATGCCTTAGTGCACATTGGTGCTGGCTCTTTGTTGTTTCTTTGTTGAATTGGTCGGTGGTTGACCTCCACCTTGCTACGCACCCCAATTTGGGATGTATTCCATCTGTATAGATTTTGGCGTTTGGTGACTGTTCACATTGGGTCATCAGGCTTTGTCCACAGGCTATATATATACTTCATGCAGCATTTGCTTGGACCTGTCCCGCCCACAACCGTGACTCAGTCATGGGTACGGGACTGCAATAGACCAGGTGAGTGCTGCTGAGAGCAGTTCTGTTATTCATGTGTGAGGCCGCATGGCACATTTTATAAAAATATTTTAGTGTAGGACTGCTTCAAATGAGATTTGCCGTGACGTGGCGAAGCAGCTCAAGAAATTGCAATTTTTTGCCAAAAATCTCAAAAAAATTTTTTTATAATGCAGTTTGGAATATTTGATGCCTTAGTGCACATTGGTGCTGGCTCTTTGTTGTTTCTTCACTGCACATTAGTTGTTGCTGTCTCGCTGTCACACACAGCGATCTGTGCTTCACAGCAGGACAGCAACAACTAAAAAATGGCCCAGGACATTCAGCAACAACCAACGACCTCACAGCAGGGGCCAGGTTGTTGCTGGATGTCACACACAGCAACATCGCTAGCAACGTCACAAAAGTTGTTCGTTAGCAGCGATGTTGCTAGCGATGTTGCTTAGTGTGACGGGGCCTTTAGGTTCCAAATAACAGGGAAACCGTTGTAGGAGCTCTAAACCTGGCTAGTAGGGATGTATTTAACAGAGAAACACAAGCTGAGGCTGCTTCTGGCCCTAGCCATATTTGAGCAATTGAGTGTGATTGGCTCAATAATGTCATTGCAATTCCGGATATTGTGCAACTATGTAAGCACAACAACTTAAATAAGTGAAGAGCAAGGCAATAGAAGAGGCTGTCCAATTTCATATATTGAAACCCACTAGTTTACTCTCTTCATATTCTCTGTGTATCACTGCACAATTGAAGCATTCTTTAAGGGAATCTGTTAGCAGGTTTTTGCTACCTCATCTGAGAACAGCATGAAGTATGCAAGAAAGCCTTGAATCCAATGATGTATTACTTTGTTAATGGGATGCAGCGCAATGCAGCAGTGCTGAAAAAGCTGCCCTGTATAGAACTTGTACATTGACAGCGCAAATCAGAGGAGGGGCGTTTGGCATATGGCAAAAAACAAACAGTGCAAAAAAAATCATCACAGACCTTTACAAAAGAGGCATCCTTGAGTTTTATGTTTCATCCCTTAATGCATGCTCTGCTCAGATTACATAGGAAAAACCTGCTGACAGATACCCTTTAAGATCTCAGTACTAGAGATGAGTGAAACGGCCGCGGTTCGGCTCAAGCTCGGTTCGCCGAACCGAGGTCTGGTTCGAGTTAGGTTCGCCGAACCGATTCGGCGAACCACTCAAACCCATAGGAAACAATGGGAGGCAATCACAAACACATAAAAACGCATTATAAATGTACACATACAGTTAATAAACATTGCCATAACACTTACCTGTCCCCGGGATGCGTCCTGCACTCTGTCTCCTGCCGCTATTCCTCCCGATAATCGCTGCATCCTCCTGTTAACCAGCAGTGATGCAGGACCTACGTGACATCATCAAAATAGCATGTGACCAGTGACGTGTCTGTTATCTCATTGCCTACAGACTGGTCACATGACTAGGACGCCTCATGCTAGGACCTGTCATTGCATCTCTCTGTTACACGGTGCATGTTTGTGTATCGTTGTGTACCGGCGACATGCTCTAGCACACAGTCGACTCCCCGCTCTGCTTCCCCGTTCCCTTAAGGTACCGTCACACTAAGCGACGCTCCAGCGATCCCACCAGCAACCTGACCTGGCAGGGATCGCTGGAGCGTCGCTACACGGGTTGCTGGTGAGCTGACACACAGGCAGATCTCACCAGCAACCAGTGACCAGCCCCCAAGCCAGCAGCACGCGTGAAAGCGATGCTGCGCCTGGTAACGAAGGTAAATATCGGGTAACCAACCCGATATTTACCTTGGCTACCAGCGCACACCGCTTAGCGCTGGCTCCCTGCACTCCTAGCCACAGTACACATCGGGTTAATTTAACGCTACCAGCACGCAGCGGCACCGGAATCACGTAATCAGAGCAGCGTTGCTATGGCAACCCATGCCACCGCTTACAGCCGGGAGCCTGTGGTCACTCTCACAGAGTGATTTCTGCACGGAGCACAGCGTCTTCCCCCATGCAGCTGTGCTGTCTGATGGAGCAGACAGAGCTGCATGTGTTGAAGGGGAAAGAAGACAAGAGCAGGATCGTGGAGGGCTGACAGGGGTTAATAAAGATGGTGTCTCTAAGTGTGTCTGTGTATTTATTTCTATTAAAGTATTTTTTTTCTGTGTGGTGTTTTTTTAACCCTTTATTGGAGATTCTTAATGGCCGGGTCAAACTTGCCTGACATTAAGAATCTCTGGCTTAATACTAGCTAGTAAAACAAAGCTAGTATTAACTCATTATTACCCAGCAAGCCACCCGGCTTCAGGGCTGTTGGAAGAGTTGGATACAGCGCCAGATGATGGCGCTTCTATGAGAGCGCCATTTTCTGGGGTGGCTGTGGTCTGCAATTCGCAGCAGAGGGGCCCAGAAACCTCGGGCTAACCTGTGCTGTGGATTCCAATCCCCAGCTGCCTAGTTGTACCCGGCTGGACACAAAAATGTGGCGAAGCCTACATCGTTTTTTTTTTTTTTTAATTATTTCATAAAATTCATGAATTAAGTAAAAAAAGGGCTTCCCTATATTTTTAGTTCCCAGCTGGGTACAAATAGGCAGCTGGAGGTTGGGGGAAGCCCGCACCTGCCTGCTGTACCTGGCTAGCATACAAAAATATGGCGAAGCTCACGTCATTTTTTTTGTAGTTTTTTGGCAAAAAAAATAAAAAATGCTTCCCTGGATTTTCCATTGCCAGTGAAGGTAACCCCAAGCAGTGGGGGTTAGCAGCCAGTAGCTGCTTGCATTACCCTTAGCTAGCAATACAAAAAATGCAGCGGGAGCCCATATATATTTTTTTTAATTATTTATTTAAATAACTAAAAATAAAAAAGGCTTCCCTATATTTTGATTGGCTGACATGACAGTGCTGTAAAAATAAATCTTTAAAAAAAAATGACGTAGCGCCCCGCGATATTTTTGATTCTCAGTGCAGATAAAGCAGACAGCTACAGGTTGCCACCCCCATCTGCCTGGTGTTACCTTGGCTGGCAATCAAAAAACAGGGAAGCCCATTAATTTTTTCTATTTAAAAATTAGCTAAAAAAAAAATGACGTTTGGTCCCCCCATTTTTGATAGCCAGCTAGGGTGAAGCAGACGGCTGTAGCCTGAAAACCACAGCTGGCAGCTTTACCGTGGTTGGGGATCCAATGTGGAGGACACCCCAGGCTCTTTTTTTATAATTATTTTATAAATATTATGTGAGACTGTGACCGGGGTTATCTATGACGGCCGGTATGTCTCGCCCCGGTTGTGCTCACTCCATGATAGAAAGTAACTCCACTCCAGGGTTAATGCTGTTTCCCTACAGGCTTAAGGAAGGGTTAAAAGGAAAACAGGAACAAGGGCGGGGGTGCCGGGTGTGAGGGAGTGATCAGAACTCCCTGAGTTCTCTGCCGAAAAGGCACATGTGTACTGTTGTGGACTTTTGTTTTGGATATTAAACCGTGTGCTGTGAACCTTGGTGCCTGGATCCCGTGTCTTCTGCTGCGCAGCCGACCACGCTACCTCACATATGGTGGAGAATGCGGGCATGCCAGCCCGGTGAGGTGTAGCTTCCATTTCTGGTGACCCGGTAGCACATGTCCTGGATTCAAGCGGCTATACTACAGCCCAAACCCGGCAACGCCATGGAGGACATACTAAAGCAGCTGGCTCAGGCTACTGCACAGCAACAACAGACGAATACACACCTGCTCCGGACGTTGGATCATCAGCAGCAATCCTTGAAATTGCAGGAACAGAGGCACCAAGAACAGATGGTCCTCCTGGCCAAGTCGATCCGTACGAGACCGACAGCAACAACCCCGGGACCGGGTGACGACGGCAGCGTCCGGAAAGCGGTGAGACAAGCGTTGCAAAAGATGACCCCGGGGGATGATGTGGAAGCGTTCCTGGCGGTGTTTGAGTGGGTGGCCGAGCGGGAAAAACTGTCGACCCCCCAGTGGGCTGAGGTATTGTCGCCCTATCTGACGGGGGAGCCCCAAAAAGCATACCTGGACCTCTGTACCGAGGACGCCTTAGAATATGCGACCCTGAAAGCCGAAATACTTGCTCGGATGGGGGTGAATACCTATGTACGGGCTCAGCGGGTAAATCAGTGGTTCTATGAGGAAGCCAAACCCATACGCTCCCAGGCCTATGACTTGTTGCATCTCGTAAAAAAGTGGTTGCAGCCTGACACTCTGAGCCCGGCGCAAATGGTGGAAAGGGTAGTTGTTGATCGTTTTGTACGCACTTTACCCGTCACCATTCAACGGTGGGTTGGACAGGGCGACCCAAGTACCCTGGACAAATTAGTGGGCCTGGTAGAGCGGCATGTGGCTACGCAGGACTTGATACGGGACACTGAGACTTTGCGTACCGCCCGTCGGTCCGGCCCCTCCAAGCCTAGGGCCAAGGACCCACCGCTGACACCGGTGCGGGAGTCCGCTACCGTCCCGTCTGAGGCCGCACCCTCCGTCCCTGAGGTCCGGAAGGCTATGTACCCTAAACGACAACTCGTCAAGGGGGTTTCCTTCCCTATTAGATGTTGCCGGTGCCAGCGGGTGGGACATATGGAAGCCCAGTGTCCACTCACCACGGAGCCCATGGATTGTGGGGTTACCCAGCGGGGTTCAATGTATGCTCAGGTGGTGTGTACCGCTGACCTGGTCTACCCAGAGACTGAGCCCCACTTGTGCCAAATACAGGTGAATGGATGTCCGGTTACAGGCTTGTTGGATTCTGGAAGCTTAGTGACCCTTGTGCGATCAACCCTAAGGGCTAAAGTAAACGCCACAGGACGTACCGTGGGGGTGGTTTGCATACATGGGGACCGCCGAGACTATCCCACGGGGATTGTCACCATCACAGCACCTTGCGGTCAGGTGCAACATGAGGTGGGACTTATTAACACTCTTCCCTATGACGTGATCCTAGGAAGGGATCTGCCCTATTTTTGGACTTTATGGAAGGGACCTCCTAAGTCCCCTCAGATATTGGTCAGTCCGGGACCTGAGCCCTACAATCCTGAATCCGGGACGCCTGCCGTAGGGGTTCCCATGATAGGGACAGAATGTGAACCCGATAGGTCGCCCCTAGAGGTATTGGCAGGAGAGGCTGAGACGGTTGAGCCCATCCCGGAGTTGGAGGCATCCCCGGATACGTTTGGGACAGCCCAACTCCAGGACTCTACATTAATACATGCCCGGAGTCGGGTGACAGTAGTTGACGGGGTGGCACACCTGCCCAGGTAAGGTACCCCCATTTCGCTCTTAAGCAGGATTTACTCTACCGGGTAGATAAAATACAGGGCGTAGGGGTAGAGCAGTTGGTGGTGCCCCAGCCGTATCGCCGGCGGGTCCTCGACTTGGCTCATAAACACCTGATGAGTGGCCACCTAGGGGTCAAGAAAACGCAGGAGCGAATATTGCAAAGGTTCTATTGGCCCGGGGTCTTTGGGGAGGTAAAACGGTTCTGCGAAACCTGCCCGGAGTGTCAGCTTACCGCACCCCTGACCCACTTTCGCAGTCCGTTGGTACCGTTACCCATTATAGAAGTCCCTTTTGAACGGATAGGGATGGATCTGGTGGGGCCCCTCGTAAAGTCTGCTCGAGGGCACCAACATATCCTAGTGATCGTTGACTATGCCACCCGGTATCCAGAGGCGATACCTCTCAGACATACTGCGGCGAAGCTTATAGCTCGGGAGTTGTTTGCTGTGTTCTGCCGGGTGGGGTTGCCCAAGGAGATCCTTACGGATCAGGGGACCCCATTCATGTCTAAAGTGACCAAAGAGCTATGCCGGCTACTCCAGATCAAGCAGTTGCGTACGTCTGTGTATCATCCTCAGACGGATGGTTTAGTGGAACGATTCAATAAAACCCTGAAAACCATGCTCAAAAGGGTGATTTCCAAAGACGGGAAAGACTGGGATATGATGCTTCCCTATTTGATGTTTGCCATACGAGAGGTGCCACAGGCATCCACGGGGTTTTCGCCTTTTGAGTTGTTATACGGGCGACATCCCCGGGGATTGTTGGACCTGGCAAAGGAAACATGGGAGCAAGAGCCCACCCCCCATAAAAGTGTGATTGAACACATTTTAGGAATGCAGAACCGCATAAGCGCGGTCATGCCAATTGTAAAGGAGCATTTACAGGAGGCTCAGGCCGCGCAAAGCGGCCGCTACAATAGACAAGCCACCGTGCGGACCTTTAAACCCGGGGATCGGGTGTTGGTATTGATCCCCACGGCGGAGAGTAAATTCCTGGCTCAGTGGCAAGGCCCCTACGAGATAAAGGAAAGAGTCGGGGTGGTCAACTATAAGGTATTGCAGCCCGGTAGGCGGAAACCTGAACAAATATACCATGTCAACCTATTAAAACCTTGGCAGGAACGGGAAAGCCTGATGGTTGATTTTCCCCCATCTCCCTCCTCTTCGGGTCGTTCAAACCTGGCTCCAGCAACCTCCGGAGAGGACGAACCGGAAGTAAGGATTGGAGAAGCCCTCACCAAGCAACAGAGGCGAGAGGCCAGACGGCTGGTTCAGCAGAACCCCGATGTCTTCTCCGAGTTGCCGGCTAGGACCAGTATGATACGACATGACATTGTCACCGAGCCTCACCTGAAGGTACGCCTGAAGTCATACCGGGTGCCGGAGGCTCGAAGACAAGCCATATCAGAGGAAGTGAAGACAATGCTACGCCTGGGGGTCATCGAAAAATCCCGGAGTGAATGGGCTAGTCCCATTGTCCTAATACCAAAACCCGATGGCTCCTTAAGGTTCTGCAATGACTTTAGGAGATTGAACGAAATATCCAAGTTCGATCTCTACCCCATGCCCCGGGTGGATGAGCTGATTGATAGGCTGGGACAGGCGCGATATTTCACCACGCTCGACCTGACCAAGGGGTACTGGCAGGTGCCACTGACGGAGTCCGCCAAGGAGAAAACCGCTTTTGTTACGCCGGAGGGTCTCTTCCACTATGTTGTCTTGCCTTTTGGGTTACATGGCGCTCCGGCCACGTTCCAGAGGTTGATGGACTTGGTGCTGGAACCCCACCAGGCGTATGCATCAGCGTACCTTGATGACATCATTATTTACAGCTCTGAGTGGCAGACCCACTTGGAACAGGTACAAGCGGTGGTAGACACGCTTTGAACAGCCGGATTGACAGCCAATCCCAAGAAATGTGCGTTGGGACTCACGGAAGCCCGCTACTTGGGCTACGTAATAGGCCAAGGAGTGATTAAGCCCCAAATTAACATGGTTGAGGCGATCCAGAAGTGGCCTAGACCTCTGACCATGAAGCAGGTTAGGGCCTTCCTGGGTATCGTGGGATACTACAGGAGGTTTGTAAAAGATTTTGCGGGACTATCAGCCCCCTTGACGGACCTTCTCAAAGGCAAGAAGTCCGTCATGGTGCGCTGGACTCCGCAGGCCGAGGACTCCTTCCGGGCCCTGAAGGGGGTCCTGTGCGGACAGCCCGTTCTTGTAAACCCTGATTTCCGGAAGGAGTTCATAGTACAGACTGATGCCTCGGAGGTCGGCCTGGGGGCAGTACTGTCTCAGGTGGTTCAGGGGGAGGAACACCCCGTCACCTTCTTAAGTAGGAAGCTCACCCCTCCCGAGCGGAATTATAGCGTAGTGGAGAAGGAGTGCCTGGCGATCAAGTGGGCCTTGGAGTCCCTACGCTATTACCTGCTGGGACGACAGTTTCGCTTCGTGACGGATCACTCTCCACTGGTCTGGATGAGGTCCGCCAAGGAACGGAATGCCCGGGTTACCCGGTGGTTCCTTTCTCTGCAGAACTTCCGGTTTACGGTTGAACACCGGGCCGGTAGGTTGCAGGGCAACGCTGATGCCTTGTCCCGCGGCCCGTGTTTGATGGCAGGAGTTCAACCCCGCTCGCTTGAACTGAGGGGGGGGTATGTGAGACTGTGACCGGGGTTATCTATGACGGCCGGTATGTCTCGCCCCGGTTGTGCTCACTCCATGATAGAAAGTAACTCCACTCCAGGGTTAATGCTGTTTCCCTACAGGCTTAAGGAAGGGTTAAAAGGAAACAGGAACAAGGGCGGGGGTGCTGGGTGTGAGGGAGTGATCACAACTCCCTGAGTTCTCTGCCGAAAAGGCACATGTGTACTGTTGTGGACTTTTGTTTTGGATATTAAACCGTGTGCTGTGAACCTTGGTGCCTGGATCCCGTGTCTTCTGCTGCGCAGCCGACCACGCTACCTCACAATTACTAATTACAAAAAAAAAGTAGGGTCCCCACCAAATTGGATCACCAGCCAAGGTAAAGCGGACAGCTGTGGTCTGGTATTCTCAGGGTGGGAAGGTCCATAGTTATTGGGCCTTCACAGCCTAAATATAGCAGGCCGCAGGCACCCCAGACATGGCGCATCCACTAGATGTGCCAATCTTGGCGCTTCACCCCAGCTCATCCCGTGCCCTGGTGCAGTGGCAAACGGGGTAATAAATGGGGTTGATACTAGCTGTAAGGTCACCTGACATCAAGCCCAGCAGTTTGTGATGTCATGGCGTCTATCAGATACCCGACATCATAAACTGTCAGTACTAACAAAAAAAAAAATCGACAAAAAAACTGTATTTGAAAAAACACTCCCCAAAACATTCCCTTTCACCAATTTATTGTAAGAAAAAAAATAAGGGGGTCCCACGATGACTCTGGACCGTCTAGAATATGGGCGGAGACACTCAGGGAACGTATCCCCCATTTTCTAGGAGTGCAGACCCTCCATGTGAGGAGTGTGGGTGCAATGAATCTGCACCCACTCTCCCCGGGTCCACAGGAGCAGAGTCCATGTCGTAACGGTTGCTACCAAAGCTGCAATGCCCTGCTCATGAGGTAAGGGCATGAGGTAAGGGCATCAGGAGAACTATTCTACATTTCCAAATATTGGTATTTGCTGATATTATTGCTATTCCACCTACTATATATTGGGGATAGGATCTTGGAGATGGAATACCCTTTTAAGTCCAGTTATCCAGCTGAATGAATACTAAACAACAGAGCTCGCTATTTAGATATGTTTTCTTGTGGCATATAGCGGACTATCATGTTTGGTAGTTGTTCAGCAGGGCAACTATAAAATCAAATACCTCCATTTGGAAATGTAGTATATAGCTCTCCTGATAAACTATGTTCCTTACCTCATGAGCAGGGCATTGCAGTAATAATAATAATTTATTCATTTATATAGCGCTATTAATTTCATAGCGCTTTGCATACATTGGGAACACTGTCCCCATTGGGGCTCACAATCTAAATTCCCTATCTGTATGTCTTTGGAGTGTGGGAGGAAACCCACGCAAACACGGGGAGAACATACAAACTCCTTGCAGATGGTGTCCTGGGTGGGAATTGAACCCAGGACCTCAGCGCTGCAAAACTGCAGTGCTAACCACTGAGCCACCGTGCTGCCCATTTAGCTTACAGATGCATAACCACCACTCACTGTGTCTGAACACAGGAAGCTGAGCTGACAGCCGCTCTGTGCATGCGGCAGCGTCTATTGTGAAGAAGAAGGCCGCGGGGGATCAACACTGCATAGGTACCGTGGGACACCGGGGAACACCGGTGGGGTTATAGGGTCGTGAGCTGACAAGGCCTGGGGAGGAGTTTTCTGTCGCATGTGTCATGGCACATGCGACAGAAATCAGAAAAGTAGGGTGAATGCGGACGGCGCGCTGCTGTGCGCGCGGCCATCTTGGATTTACAGGAGGGGGTCAGAAGGGCACTTTGGCAACAGCGGGGGACCGGGAAGGAGATTTATCATGTTTGTTCATGCCAGATGGGAGATAAATAATTTTTTACCGACGCTGTCATTTACTGTAACGTGATCATCGGTATACGGTGTATACCGGTGATCACGTGAGCGGGGACCGGAAAAAACGGCCTAAATCATAATTTCCAGGGTCTCAGCTACCCCCTGAAACCCCGGAGATTTTCTGACACTGGGGGGCGCTATTCACTTATTTCTGCCTGCTGTTTATAAACGGCAGATCAGAATAAGGCTACATTCACACGACCGGTTCGTTTTTTTACGGGTGCATCCATGTAGCATCCGTTTCTGTTCCATATACGGTCCGTATGTCATCCGTGTGCCTTCCGTTTGTTTGCCCATTTACCTAGGATCTGTGACAACACCACACACACCCCCACCCCCACCCCAGTGAGGCACCAGCAGCCAACAAGTCCTGACTGCCTCCCTCAGGTCTAGCAAGGCACACCAGGTGGGCAAAGCCAGGCAGATAGGCACACCCTCCGAGGAGTCTGCTGGCCTAAGGCAGGGAAAGGACAAGTGAGTTGAGTGGGGAGACGAGTAGTGAGAGGAGTAAAAGTGGCGAGCCGAGAGTCAGGGGCCTAGGACGGAGCCTTGGACCCCTTGGAACGGACAGGCAGGCAGACGGTGGTGGCCGTCTGCAGGAGTCCGGTCAGGGACTGAACTGCGGAACCGTAGGGATCGAGAAGAGGGTGGTGACCCTTCGGACCCGAACCGGGGAGCTAACAAGTCAACCGGAGCACCAGGCAGGGTACTCAGACCCCGTTCTAGCCCAAAAGCAACCGGGCTCAGACAAATCTACTGATTGCGGTCTGGACCTCAGGGGTTCATTCCCACCCAAAGTCCCGATAGACGGCAACAGCCCACCAATTCCGGATAAGAGCCACCACCAAGGGCCAGAGATCCAAAGGGCCAGCGCCTGCAGGCAAAAGGGCTCCTCCAGTACCCAAAAGCCGGGGAGCGGACTACCGTTGCTGAAGCATAGGAGTCACTATAGCAAATTTAAAGGTGCAGGAGAATGGCGACATCACCAACCTCACTGGGGACACACGCAGCCGGCTGCGGGCACAGATCTACACTGAACTTGGTTTACCATTGACTCTGTGTGGTTTAATCGTGAGTACACCAGTGCCATCAGGCACCGCGCTGCAAGCGAGCCCCTGCGTCCTGCAACCCCCCGCTCCTGCCACCTGGCCCAGGGACCAACAAACCCCCTACCCACGGAGGGGTCGACACCTAGCTGCGACCCACCACCGATCCCAGACGAGCCCCCGCACCCTCACCGCAGCGGTGGTGCCCATCACCTCACCACGACCCGTGGGTGGCGTCATAAACTGTTAAGGGTCACCGCGGCTCCGGCCGTGAAACCGGTCCACCCCAAACCAAAAAAACAATCTCCCCCCCCTTTCCAGAGCGACGTGGCCCCCGGTCCGGAGGTGCTCGAGCCACCGACAACCCGAGCCCAGATCCGAGCGGCTCGGCGAAGAGCAGCCGAGCCACCAGGGCGGTACAGATCCATAGCTTCAACCACATGTTCACTCCAGTGCCATTTTCTACTGCTTTTCACAGCATAGAGCGCTCTGGTGATTTTCCTGTGCTTGTACACTTCATATCAGTGTCTTCTGTCATTATGGCAGAAATACACATAATGTCCCACTCTCCTGCATTTTGTAATTTTGCACCCTTTGGTGCCTTTCTTGTGGCACTAAGGGATGCTTAGCCTTGTATTTAGCCAAAACAATGAGAAAAAAAATGACGTGGGTTTCCCCCTATATTTGTAGCCAGCTAGGGTAAAGCAGACGGCTACCAGACATCACCAACCCAGTCAGTAATAAAAAAAAATAGACGACAAACACATTTTTATTTGAAAAAACACTGCCCAACACATTCCATCTTTCACCAATTTATTAGAAAGAAAAACAAATCCAGGTCTGCTGTAATCCGAGGGGTTCCCATGACGATCCACACTGTCCCAGTCAATGAAGAGCAGGATGTTCCCTATTGGCTGGGAGAGCAATGCAGTGACCTGAGCTAACATCAATAGGTCAGCCCAGGTCACTGCAGGGCATGACAGGTGCTACTATCAGCGAGGTACATTACCTGCGCTGATCTCCTGCACTGCTGACAGCACCTGTCACTGACTTCAATGACCTTCACAGCCAAGTATCGCGAGTGGCCCGTGACGTCACCGCTAGTCACAGTCTCGGGTCGGAAGCGAGAGAAGGTGATGTGACAAGGGCCGGCCATGGAGGACAGTGACAGCGCTAAGGGCGGGACTTCATCACTGCAGGTAAGCCGAGCGGGGCCATGTGTGCCGAATGCGAGGTGGGCGGAGCCTAGTGGGGTAATGTGTGCAGAGTGCCAGGTGGGCGGAGCCTAGCGGGGCCATGTGTGCAGAGTGCCAGGTGGGCGGAGCCTAGCGGTGTAATGTGTGCAGAGTGCCAGGTGGGTGGAGCCTAGCGGGGCCATGTGGCGCTGAGGACGTCAGTGTCGTGGACTGCATGGCTGGGGACAGGTGAGTGTGAGTGTGTGTGTGTGTGTACATGTACATGCCGAGTGCAGGAGGGGGCGGAGCGAGCTGAGCGGGGAAGTGTCGGCTCCCTGCACACGTAACTAGGATAAATATCGGGTTACTAACCAAAGCGCTTTGCTTGGATACCCGATGTTTATCTTGGTTACCAGCTTCTGGCAGGCTGCCAGCCATGGCTCCCTGCACACTGTAGCTGTAAAAAGCCCTGCTTTTGCTGCTAGAACCGTTCTCGAACGTAACTCGAGCTATCAAGCTTTTAGCAAAAAGCTCGACTTCTAGATCGATCTAGAACACCCCCCAAAATCACTCGAACTGTGAACTGGAGAACCGTGAATCGCGCTCGACTCTACTCAGTACTCTTTAGTACTAAACCCGAAACCTGCGGCACATTATAAACAACAAGACAAGGTCAACCACAATACAATGAAGAGTGTTGAACCCATACCACTCCAAAATTCATAGAAACATATGATGGCCAAAATCGTATTGTTAGAGTCCAGAATGTTGTTTTGTAGATATTCATAAGCGGTCCCAATGTGGTTATGAAATAGACGCTGTCAGTTGATTGAATGGATATTCAGGAAGGGTCAATGGATGATTATAGAATAAATAGGCCCAATAATTTTAAGGATGTCCATCGACAAATAGATTTAGATACTACAATGCACAAATAAACAAAGATATAATAAAAAAAAAGTTGTCAGCAGTCTACCCGGTGATCACTTTCAGGTTACTTAGATACAGGGCGTATATCCGGTTACCATCGCTTGTTTACCCACTGTACTACCTCTTTCACTTGACTAATCTTCCATTTATAATTGTATTTATTGTTGTGTCATATGGAAATGTAAAATTACATCCTTTTAATATTTTGCCTTAATAAAATTACCTTTTAACTTTTTTCACCTAAAAACTCCTTTGTCCTCATATGTTTCTCAGTACTCTTTAGATAGCAAAATTTCACTCTATGCTTTTTTTCCCTCAAGCTATTACCTTTTTTCTCTATAGTTGTTGAATATTTCACTTTTCCTCACTTAGATGATACTTAGCTTACCTGTAATCATAGTCATGGCCACAGTAATGCCATTGTTTCCTTTCATTTACTCCTGGACAAATCTTTTTGAATGGAGACGCTACATGAGTTTTTAAAGGGAAACTGTCATGTCGTTTTTTCATATTAAACCACCCCCAATGTGTTTTACATGATGCAAAGTGCATCACTAAGGCCCGTTTCACACGTCAGTGAAAAACACTGTCGTTCTTCACTAACGTGTAAAACACGCCCATGTCCCTCCGTGTGCCGTGATTCACGGCACATGTGGGTTGTCTAAGTGCGATCCGGGCTCCGTTCTCAGTTGCCCGTGATTGCATTTAGAAATCAACTCACCTGTGCCCCGCTCCCGCTGTCCTTGGTGCTGAATCCTCCCCCGGTGCAGCATCCGACCCCCGCAGCAGCTGCTTCCGGGTCGGCTGTATGCGCAACAGTAATGAGCCGGCTCAAAAGCAGCAGGGAGAACAGGCTGCACAGAGCGTCGCTAGAGCCGGGTGAGTAAAAATGCTTTTTATTTTAGAAGCACGTTTTTTTCTGACACCTGTTTCACGGACCACACCACTGCGTGGTCCGTGGGACATCAGTGATGCCAGAAAAAAATGGACATGTCTCCGTGCGGCAATCACGGACACGCGGGTACACCACACGGAGACACGTGAAGTGAAAAATCACTGGATGTGTGAGCAGACCCATTCATTATAATGGGTCTGCGTATGTCAGTGATTCTGGTACGTTTAAAAAAAAAGCACAAACGTACCAGAATCACTGACGTGTGAAAGGGGCCTAACATGGTTTAAAAAATAACAAAAAACTAAAAAGGTATTTATCTTAAAAAAATACTTTATATGCTTAGGTGAATGCAGTAAATACCTTCGGTTTTAGTCATACGGGCGGCATTTTTGCAGGGATCAGTCACTGTCACTCAAGTTCAGGCAAGATTTTTTTTTTTTTTCAATTTAATCATGCCCCTAGCATTGTAACTGAGTATACGACAAAATGGTGGAGCCTAATGCCACATTCACAGCAACTTAGAGCAGAGGAGTGATAAAATTCTTGTTTCTGCAAGGAAAGTCTGTGAAGGATATTCATGGTGATATGTAGCAGACATTGGGGGATCAGTGTCCTTCATATTCCATAGTTAAGAACTGCGTTGCCAAATTTAAAACGGGCCACTTCAGCACCAATGATGAGGAACATCCTGGACGACCAAGAGTGGTTGTTGTTCCGGAGATCGTCAATGCTGTGTACAACCTCATACTGGATAATCCACAAATTTCAGCTAAAACAATAGCAGACATCATGGGCATTTCCCGTGAACGTATTTGTGTCTTTATCCATGAACATTTGGACATGAGGAAGCTATCTGGAAAGTGGGTCCCTAAATGTTTGACAACAGATCAGAGAAGCATGCCAATGAAAACTTCCTGATCCATTTGTCAGCATTCCCAGACTGATAAGAACTTCCTGGATCGACTGCTCACTATGGATGAGACCTGGATTTATTTGTACGACCCTGAAAACAAGGAGCAGTCAAAAGAGTGGAGGCAGAGTGGTTCTACTCGTCCAAAGAAGTTCAGGGTGCAAAAATCAACCACTAAGGCAATGGCGTCTGTGTTCTGGGATAAGGAGGGCGTGCTGCTAGTGGACTACCTTCAAAAGGGTTCTATCATCAATGCAAGATATTACATTGAACTTTTGAACCAACTTAAGGCAGCTCTAAAGGCCAAAAGGCATGGCAAGCTGTCCAAAGGAATCTTGTTCCTGCAAGACAACGCCTCCGTTCACACTGCACAAGCGACCACGGCAAAACTGGCAGAGTTGGGCTTTCAGCTGATTGACCACCCACCTTATTCACCAGATCTAGCTGCCTCGGACTATCATCTGTTTCCAAACCTGAAGAAACACCTCAAAGGTACCAAATTTAACACTACACCGTATGCAGAATTATTAGGCAAGTTGTATTTTAGAGGTTTTTTTTGATCAACAACTATGTTCTCAGTCAACCGAAAAGGCTAAAATATCAAAGCTTAATATTTTTGGAAGTTAGAGTGGTTTTTTTTTTTAGATGTGGCTGTCTTAGGAGGATCTCTGTTTGTGCAGGTAACTATTACTGTGCATAATTATTAGGCAACTTAATAAAAACCAAACATATTCCCATCTCACTTGTTTATTTTCACCAGATAAACCAATATAACTGCACAAAATTTAGAAATAAACATTTATGACATGCAAAAACAAAACCCCAAAAATTAGTGACCAATATAGCCACCTTTCTTTATGATGACACTCAACAGCCTACCATCCATAGATTCTGTCAGTTGCTTGATCTGTTTACGATCAACATTGCGTGCAGCAGCCACCACAGCCTCCCAGACACTGTTACGAGAGGTGTGCTGTTTTCCCTCCCTTTAGATCTCACATTTTATGAGGGACTACAGGTTCTCTATGGTGTTCAGATCAGGTGAACAAGGGGGCCATGTCATTATTTTTTCATCTTTTAGACTTTTACTGGTCAGCCACACTGTGGAATAGTTGGATGCATGTGATGGATCATTGTCCTGCATGAAAATCATGTTTTTCTTGAACGATACCGACTTCTTCCTGTTCCACTGCTTAAAGAATTTGTCTTCCAGAAACTGGCAGTAGGTCTGGGAGTTGAGCATCACTCCATCCTCAACCTGAAAAGGTCCCACAAGTTCATCTTTGATGATACCAGCCCATACCAGTACCCCACCTCCACCTTGCTGGCGTCTGAGTTGGAGTGGAGCTCTCTGCCCTTCACTGATCCAGCCTCTGGCCCATCCATCTGGCCCATCAAGAATCACTCTCATTTCATCAGTCCATAAAACCTTTGAAAAATCAGTCTTAAGATATTTCTTGGCCCAGTCTTGACGTTTTATCTTATGTTTCTTGTTCATAAGTGGTCATTTTTCAGCCTTCCTTAACTTGGCCATGTCACTGAGTATGGCACACCATGTGCTTATTGATGCTCTAGTAATGTTGCAGCTCTGAAATATGGCCAAACTGGTGGCAAATGGCATCTTGGCAGCTTCACGCTTGATTTTCCTCAATTCATGGGCAGTTATTTTGCGCCTTTTTTGCCCAACACGTTTCTTGCGACCCTGTTGGCTATTTGCCATTAAATGCATGATTGTTTGGTGATCACACTTCAAATGTTTGGCAATTTCAAGACTGCTGCATCCCTCTGCAAGACATCTCACAATTTTGGACTTTTCAGAGCCTGTCAAATCTCTCTTCTGACCCATTTTACCAGAGGAAAGGAAGTTGCCTAATAATTAAGCACACCTTATATAGGGTGTTGATGTCATTACATCACACTCCTCCTCATTATAGAGATGCACATCACCTGATTTACTTAGTTGATAGTTGGCTCTCAAGCCTACACAGCTTGGAGTAGGACAACATGTATAAAAAGTATCATGTGATCAGAATACTCATTTGCCTAATAATTCTGCATACAGTGTATTTCTGATGCCATGGCTGCTACAGGTACCTGGTTTGAGGCCCAACCGAAATCCTTCTTTTTGCTAAGCTTACAGAACATAAAATAGCGATGTAAGAAGTGTGTTGACATCAGGTCAGAGTTTGTGGAATAAATGTAAAGTTTCACATCCTATCTCGTTTCTTTCTTGGTAAAGCCAAAGACTTAGTTAACAAAATGAAATGCTAGTGGGAATGTTAAGAATAGGTTTCCAAACGTGAAATACAAATCCCTTTAAAATACAGTTTATTTAGATAATATTAAAATCGCCCAGGTGATTAATCCAATATTCAAACAATATATTGATATAAAATAGGGTGTTCATATAGATCCAGGGTAGCTAATACTACATAATATATGCAGGCAGATTTAATACAAATATCAATCCAGTACACACCTATACTATAGTGACCCTAATATGTCACTGTGTCTGGTTCTGCCTGTCAACGGAGGGTATGACACCCTAACTTAGCTGGGCGCCCCGTTCCTCGACGGCTAACCCTCACTCACCCTAAAAAACCCTAACAATTAATGATAAATACTGTACCTAAGGATTTTTTTCAACTAACCGGAGTTATGAAAACTTCATAATTGATCATATCAGAGGAGCAATACCTCAACATCAAACAACAGGTACAGAAATAGAACACCTGTTACCACTATATGCCAACAGGAGTTCTAAAAATCTTTTTTTCCTTAATTGATCATATGAGAGGATAAATACCTCCACACTAAACAAACAGGTACAAAGATGAAACACCCATTACCACAATATGCCAACAGCATGCAATAATAAATACTGCACCCACTAATTTTCAAAACTAATAGAAGTTATCAGAGGATCAATACGTCAATATCAGTAATCCAGGTACAGGAATAAAACACCTTTTGCCACAATGTGCCCACAGTATGTTAATCCAAATATAATGAGGATAAAGATTCTTCCCTCAAGCTGATGCTATATGCATGGCCTCGACGCGTTTCCCCGCTCATCATCGGATCATCAGGAGGCCCAGGAGAAAAGATGTAAGAAGGAAGATTCCAGCATCATTCTACCATACATGATGCTGGAATCTTCCTTCTCACATCTTTTCTCCTGGGCCTCCTGATGATCCGATGACAGGCAGGGAAATGCGTCGAGGCCATGCAGATAGCATCAGTTTGAGGGAAGTATCTTTATCCTCATTATATTTGGGTTAGCATACTGTGGGCACATTGTGGCAACAGGTGTTTTATTCCTGTACCTGGATTACTGATATTGAGGTATTGATCCTCTGATAACTTCTATTAGTTGTGAAAATTAGTAGGTGCAGTATTTATTATTGCATGCTGTTGGCATATCGTGGTAATGGGTGTTTCCTCTTTGTACCTGTTTGTTTAGTATGGAGGTATTTATCCTCTGATATGATCAATTAAGGAAAAAAATATTTTTACAACTCCTGTTGGCATATAGTGGTAACAGGTGTTCTATTTCTGTACCTGTTGTTTGATGTTGAGGTATTGCTCCTCTGATATGATCAATTATGAAGTTTTCATAACTCCGGTTAGTTGAAAAAAATCCTTACTTACAGTATTTATCACTGATTGGTAGTTTTTTTTTTAGCTTGAGTGAGGGTTAGCCGTCGAGGAACGGGGGCGCCCAGCTAAGTTAGGGTGTCATACTCTCCATTGACAGGCAGAACCAGACACAGTGACATATTAGGGTCACTATAGTATAGATGTGCACTAGATTGATATTTGAATTACATCTACCTGCATCAGTAGCGTAGCTAGCGGGGGGGCAGAGGGTGCGGCCACCCCGGGCCCTGTGTTCAGAGGGGGCCCACCCGTAGCTGCGATACCATTAACTATATCAGCGTGCACAGCGCCGATATAGTTAACCTCTGCAGCAGTGCGAAGGAGACATGATCTCCCTGCACTGCTGCTGATGACAGCGCACATGCAGGACACAGAGTCCCAGCATGGTGATGTCATCGCTCAGTGCCGGGTGCTCTCTCAGCTATTGTAGAGAGAGCCAGCCGCGGGCCGCTTGCTGCATAATGTCATTATAACACACATGGCCGTGCACAGTGAATTGCGCGCGGCCGTGTCTCTTGTACTGTGGATGTGGCCTGCCACACTGACAGGCGCAGACAGTGCTGACCGCCCGCATAGTACAGGAGACTCGGCCGCTCGCATGCACAGTGCGCGACCACGTGCGTTCTAATGACGTCATGCACGTACTGCCTCCATCCAGCCAAGGAACATCAGACAAGTGTTGCGGCTACATCCCAGTGGCTAGAAGCTGCCTGGGTAGTGGGCGTGACTGGCTTTGTTAGTGGGCGTGGCCATGTTTCCTCCCGTCCACTATAATCATGCAGGCTTCCCATCCCCCTCTCCCCCTGCGCCCCCCTGCACCCCCCATCTGGAGGTCTTACCTCGGTCCCCGCTTATATTATAAAGAACTCTAAGACAACTGGAGTTTCTGTTATCAGCTGCGTTGCTGAGGCCCCGCCCCTTCTGATCACATGGGCGTGACGTCACCACAGGTCCTTTAGCCTACAGGGATTTACCATTAAACAAGTCTGTGGCTGCACGGGAGAGAAGAAGTGTCCCCCAATCTTAAAAAGTAAAAAGCACCCCCAGTATGTGTGTCTGTGTGTATAGGATTGTGTTTATGTGTATGATTATTTGTATGTTAATGTTTTCAAATATGCATACGCTTCTATGTGACTATATCTGTGTATATGTCTGTATATATGTATGTGTATACGGCTGTACGCAGGTGTCTGTATGTGTATACGGCTGTACGCAGGTGTCTGTATGTGTATACGGCTGTACGCAGGTGTCTGCATGTCTATACGGCTGTACGCAGGTGTCTGCATGTTTATACGGCTGTACGCAGGTGTCTGTATGTCTATACGGCTGTACGCAGGTGTCTGTATGTGTATACGGCTGTACGCAGGTGTCTGTATGTCTATACGGCTGTACGCAGGTGTCTGTATGTCTATACGGCTGTACGCAGGTGTCTGTATGTGTATACGGCTGTACGCAGGTGTCTGTATGTGTATACGGCTGTACGCAGGTGTCTATGTGTATACGGCTGTACGCAGGTGTCTGTATGTGTATACGGCTGTACGCAGGTGTCTGTATGTGTATACGGCTGTACGCAGGTGTCTGTATGTGTATACGGCTGTACGCAGGTGTCTGTATGTCTATACGGCTGTATGCAGGTGTCTGTATGTGTATACGGTTGTACGCAGGTGTCTGTATGTGTATACGGCTGTACGCAGGTGTCTGTATGTGTATACGGCTGTACGCAGGTGTCTGTATGTGTATACGGCTGTACGCAGGTGTCTGTATGTGTATACGGCTGTACGCAGGTGTCTGTATGTGTATACGGCTGTACGCAGGTGTCTGTATGTGTATACGGCTGTACGCAGGTGTCTGTATGTGTATACGGCTGTACGCAGGTGTCTGTATGTGTATACAGCTGTACGCAGGTGTCTGTATGTGTATACAGCTGTACGCAGGTGTCTGTATGTGTATACGGCTGTACGCAGGTGTCTGTATGTGTATACGGCTGTACGCAGGTGTCTGTATGTGTATACGGCTGTACGCAGGTGTGTGTATGTGTATACGGCTGTACGCAGGTGTCAGTATGTGTATACGGCTATACTCAGGTGTCTGTATGTGTATACGGCTGTACACAGGTGACTGTATGTGTATACGGCTGTACGCACGTGTCTATGTGTATATGGCTGTACGCAGGTGTCTATGTGTATATGGCTGTACGCAGGTGTCTGTATGTGTATACAGCTGTACGCAGGTGTCTGTATGTGTATATGGCTGTACGCAGGTGTCTATGTGTATATGGCTGTACGCAGGTGTCTGTATGTGTATACGGCTGTACGCAGGTGTCTGTATGTGTATACGGCTGTACGCAGGTGTCTGTATGTCTATATGGCTGTACGCAGGTGTCTGTATGACTATACGGCTGTATGCAGGTGTCTGTATGTCTATACAGCTGTACGCAGGTGTCTATGTGTATATGGCTGTACGCAGGTGTCTGTATGTGTATACGACTGTACACAGGTGTGTGTATATATATATATGGCTGTACGCAGGTGTCTGTATGTGTATACGGCTGTACGCAGGTGTCTGTATGTGTATACGGCTGTACGCAGGTATCTGTATGTGTTATACGGCTGTACGCAGGTGTCTGTATGTGTATACGGCTGTATGCAGGTGTGTGTATGTGTATACGGCTGTACGCAGGTGTGTGTATGTGTATACGGCTGTACGCAGTTGTGTGCATGTGTATACGGCTGTACGCAGGTGTCTGTATGTGTATACGGCTGTACGCAGGTGTCTGTAAGGAGCTGTAGGCCCATCATAATGTGTATAAGGGAGGTGTAGAGGTATTATACTGTGTATAAGGGAGGTGTAGAGGTATCATACTGTGTATAGGGGAGCCATGGAAACATCATACTGTGTAGAGGGGAGGTATAGGGGCTTCATACTGTGTATAGACGAACTGTACATGAGAGGGACATTATTAAATATTAAGTGGACACTTAGGAACCATTATTGTTATAGGGGCACTCAGGGTATTATGACTGTGAAAGGCACACTGGGGGCTCTATTAATTTCTAGGAACACTATGTGGGCACTTTTCTAGGGCACTTACACAGGTCAGTAATATTTTCTAGGGGGAAATGTTACCATTTAGAGGGCACAAATGAGGCATTTTACCATGTAAAGGGCACAGTGGTGGCATTAATATGTGGGGGGCACAGTGGTGGCATTAATATGTGGGGGGCACAGTGGTGGCATTATTATGTAGGGGGCACAGTGGTGGCATTATTATGTGGAGGCACAGTGGTGGCATTATTATGTGGGGACACAGTGGTGGCATTATTATGTGGGGGCACAGTGGTGGCATTAATATGTGAGGGCACAGTGGTGGCATTAATATGTGAGGGCACAGTGGTGGCATTATTATGTGGGAGGCACAGTGGTGGCATTATTACCATGTGGGGACACAGTGTGGGAATTATTATGTGGGGGTACAGTGGTGGCATTACTATGTGGGGGCACAGTGGTGGAATTATTATTTGGGGGTACAGTGGTGGCATTACTATGTGGGGGCATAGTGGTGGCATTATGTGGAGGCACAGTGGTGGCATTATTATTTTGGGATACAGTGGTGGCATTACTATGTGGGGGCACAGTGGTGGCATTATGTGGAGGCACAGTGGTGACATTATTTGGGGGCACAGTGGTGGCACTACAATGTGGGGACACAGTGGTGACATTACTATGTGGGGGGCACAGTGGTGGCATTACTATGTGGGGGGCACAGTGGTGGCATTATTATGTGGGGGTACAGTGGTGGCATTACTATGTGAGGGCGCAGTGGTGGCATTATTTTGTGGGAGGCACAGTGGTGGCATTATTACCATGTGGGGACACAGTGGGGGCATTATTATGTGGGGGCACAGTGGTGGCATTACTATGTGTGGCAGTAAGAGGAGTCGGTTTTTGTGCCACACAGCAGGTGCAGTAATAGGGACACACACGGCAGCAGCGGCTCAGTATTGGGTGACGGCAGGATGAGGCGTTTGTGCAGGTTGGGATTAGATGGGGTTCGGTGCCGGAAGTGTGAGGAGTCAAATGTGTCTTTGTTGTAATTTCTGTAGATGAGTTGTGGCTGGAAGAAGTTGTCATGTCGGTCTGGGCCAGATGGAAAACACAGAAAAGGTGAACAACTCCATCCGAAAGAACGTCAGCAGTAAGTCACCAACTATAACTGCACTATGATCTCTTGTGCATGCTGGAGCATCCATATCTACCACTATATAGTCACCATATAGCGGTAATATCAGTATCATCTGCCGAGGTTCCACTATACCCACGATAAGCCTGCGCCACCGTAGTTATCATGGTTACCTGGTAAGGGGCCCACTCAGATGTTTTGCCCCCCCCTGAGCTGAAACCCTAGCTACGCCACTGGCCTGCTACCCTGGATCTATATGAACACCCTATTTTATATCAATATATTGTTTGAATATTGGATTAATCACCTGGGCGATTTTAATATTATCTAAATAAACTGTATTTTAAAGGGATTTGTATTTCACGTTTGTAAACCTAAAGCCAAAGACTTAGCAGCCCCTTGTATCACTGGTCCTTCACCACCACTCCTCCAATTCTGAGCTCCAGAGCTCAGTATTGGAGAAGTGGTAGTGAAGGACCTGTGCTGATGTCACGATCATGTGAATGTAGTGGGCGGAACTCAGATAAGAAGTGATTGTGAAGGACCTGTGGTAATCAGCAGAGTAGAAGTGCTTGTGAAGGACCTGTGCTGATGTTACGATCGTGTCACTGTAATGGGTGGAGCTCAGCAGAGAAGTGATGTTCAAGGACCTTTGGTGAAATCAATTACAATGCAGGGGGTATGACTAAGTTAGAAAAACAATCATGCCTGAACATGAGTGAGAGGGACTAAACTCAGCAAAAGTGCCGCCCTTAGGACTGAAACATAAGGTATTTACTGCATTCACCTAAGCATATAAAAAGTATTTTTTTAAGATAAATACGTACCTGGAATTTTTATATATTTTTTTTTTTTTTAACACATGTTAGTGATGAACATTGTGTCATTTAAACCACATTTAGAGTGGTTTAATAAAAATAAACCCCAACATAATAGGTTCCCTTTAAGGCAAAATAGAAACAAGCTAACTGATTCATATTATAGTAGTAAGAAGAAGGATAGCAGTCTTGACACTTGGTAGTGTGCAATGCTAAGATCCCAATCAGCGTATAGAGAACCACAGTACTTGGATAGATTGCTGTGGAGGTGATAGATTTATTCATAGTTGCAATGTGCAGTAATGTACAGGATGAAGTCTGACGGCGCTGCTCAAGATCTGGGTGGACTGAAACATTCATGGAATAACTCATATGACAATGACATTTATGAATAAAGCTATTATTCTCTGCTGACAAATTATGTGACTATAACGTTAAGTACATTTTTTGTTAACTTACATCTAAAGGGAGTCTGTCACCAGATTTAGGCTGCCCCATCTGAGGGCATCACAAAGTAGGGTCAGAGATCTTGATTCCTGAGGTGTATTACTTAACGGAGCTTATTGCTCTCTTCGTCCACTCAAAGATGAACTCTTGCTATGCTATGTAAGCTCTCTAAATCATGAACTTAGTCTTGCACACCACATAGTTTAGACTGAATTTATCACTGAGAGACCTAGCAAAACCACATAATATGAAACAACAATTCTAGCAAACCTACAGCAAGAAAACCAGAAAGTACCACACAGCTGGAAACGGGATCTCAAGAATATAGTGATAGGTAGAACAAGAGTCTGGTGCATTGATAGGTTGGAAGAGTCCCCTGCCACTCAAGGACAGCCTTTTCATCAATTCCATACCAATGGAGAAAGAGGTTAATCAAAGGTAAGTGGGCAAAGGGAGCCCACAACTCATGAAATCTCAGGACTTCCAATGTGTACAGAAATACTATGGCCCAAATTATAGTGTAAAATGTTTGGTGTTTTTATTCCAGCCCCAACCAGATGTGCCCATCGAATTCATGATAATTTGGCCCACAAAAGTGGAGTACATTACACCAAAAATGTGAGTTCACCCCAGACTACAGTAACATTTCTGGTGGAGAATGAATTTAGTGCATTTCATTACAGCACACCTTTGGTGCAAAACACCAATCTTATTGAATCATGAGGCTATGTTTGCTGCAACTATTAAAATGTCAGTTTACCAGAAATATAACATTTCTGCACATACATATCATTCCTATGACTTACGGTTTCATGTTAAAAAGATCCCTGTATCCTGTTGCATTTAGATCTTTAACTCTGTGTTTCTCAGCATTAAGTTTTTCTTTGGTCCATGTCATTTGAACATTCTCGGGAGCTGCGTTACTTGATTTGGCAATCACCGCAGAATGTGATGCCGTATTCCGGTCATGGATAAGCTGTGCCTAAGCAAAAATAAAATAGGATATGTCGGAGTGAATTAATAAACTATCACAACTTTACATTTAAAAGGTAATGTTAATTTAATTGACCCATTGTGAAACAGTCCTTTAAATAAAAGTTATTAACATTTAAATAGTAGCCAGAATTTTTTGTGTACAGTTTTGGACATCTTACATATAATGTAGTCCAACCTCCTTTTTAATACTACTAAAGTGATGCTTTGTGGTTCTCTGCTTTGAATGTGATCAGGTTGTCAGGAGTGTGTGTGGCGCCCCTGACCTGGTCAGGCACTACTGAGTACTGCACCCATGCTGGGACAGTACTTCCAGGTAAATCCAAAGGCCGGAATAGAGTGTGGATGCACAGACACATAGCAATCAGGTCTCCCACACCTTAGAGGGGACCCTTGGGCAGACCCAAGAGGGGGCATTCCTCCACATCTCATCTAGGGGTGTAGTGGAGGGGCTGGAAGCTAAGGTGGCAGTGGCTGTAAAGAAAGTAGAAGGACTTAGTCAGTCTGATAGTGAAGAAGGTGCAAAAAGGAGGGTTGCTAAAAGAGAGACGCGCGCAGACACGCTAGTCAGACCCTGCACGTGTAGTAGCCGTTGGCGGGGGTGAACGGTTACCAGCAAGTTGGACAGAAAGACGCTGAGGAAGTCAGCTGGTCATGTACGGAGACTCCTGGTGACTAGGCACGCACGGGGAACAGGTCCCTAGAGTAGATGTCCATTTATTGATCTGCTAAACCTGCCAGTGGGGGGGACCACAAGCCCCACACCAACCACCTAGAGTCCGAGCATCAGCAGCAACGAGGGGGCCCATAAGGAGGATCGAGCCTGGAGCCATCTGCCTTGGTCCACGCTGCCAGCAAATGGGCCAAAAAGGGGAGAAAAGGCAGTAGCGACTTCCCTGAATGAATCCCACGGTACTTTAAGTCAGGGATTATCCGAAACAAGAAGGCGAGTTAACGGTTACCCTTTTACCGGCTTAAAGGATACCTGGCTCCTCCTGGTTTATCTCAGCATCGTCTGGGTTATCTCACAAAAACATCTGAACGTGAGTAAAACAAGTTGAAAGACATCTTGGACTGAGACTGAGTTATTCTGGGATCTGTTGTTCTACACAACCGAGCCCCTGGGGCCAGCCTCACTCACGGGAGGCCATACCACCAGACTGCAGACTCCATCAGCCCCAGACGCTTGTTAAAACTGCAGTGGCGGTCACCCATATCCCTGACCGCAAACCGTGAGTGGCGTCAGGACTTCCATGTAAATAAACCTGACATACCTGTGGCCAGAGATACTAAAGTGAAGACCCTGTGGCATCCCTGAAGGTGGAGTGGTGTCCCTAGGGCGACCGCTGCAGGTGGGTGACACATTGCTTTTTTGGCGTCACGAACAGGATCAAGGACTAGACCTGTTAAGACAGGTGACAGTGCGCCTCAGCGGTCCGATCAGAAAATTTGAACCGTCACCATTTTGTTACTGTTAAAAGCGCGCGATCTAAGAAGCTGCAGCCCGTGAAAAAGAAAGGTGACCGCCCACAAAGAGGGGTGGCTGACCCAGCATGGGAGGAGTGCTCTGACACAGTGGAAGGAGAAGATGGGGCGGATCTGTCCCCGGACTGCGGGGACGTCCCAGTCCAAAGGGAGGAGAACAACCAGAAACGAAACTAAGACTGCAGCGTGACCAGAACCTGATGAGCAACGACAGAGATAAGATGGCGTCTGCAAGAGGTGACCAGGGATTGTTGGGTTGGACCAGGCCTATGACTGCAGAAGAGCTGGAGGCAGAAGTGGGAAGAATTGCCGACCGTATGGAAAAGCAGAGCAGGTGAGAGCTAGCCACTTGGAAGAAGGAGATGATAACTGCAATTAGAAACCTGCGGTTGTCGGGGCAGTTAGGCCCGCCTGGAGGCACCGCCCACGCTCAACTGGAGTCGTTGTCAGCAGTGGCGACCATGATGTGGGATGTCTCCAGCACGGATCTGAGTGAGTCTATAACTGCCCCTGTTCCACCTGGTATGCCGACCCCACCGGCATTGTTATCAGACGCCGATGCGATGCCTGATGCGATGCCCAGTGCGATGCCCGATGCAATGTCCGGTGCGACATCCAGTGCGATACCCGATGCAACGCCTGATGCAACGCCCGCGGTCAGACCAGACCAGGCCGCAACGCCTCCTGCCACGGCCAGACCAGACCAGGCCGCAACGCTTCCTGTCCTAGTTGCCCGACCAGAGGTGGTCACAGCGCCCCAGTCGCTGACTGAGGAACCAGCAACTGCACTCCGACCTGAAGTGGACCAAGAAATGGCTCAGATAAAGAGAGAGCTGAATGCTTGGTTTCCAGCACACCTGGTGGAGAAGTATCTGATCCCCAGGCTGCCATCCCGACCAGAAGTGGTCACAGCACCCTCTCCGCTGGAGAGGGACTCCTCATCCTACCTGGCTGATAAAAGCTCGTCCCCAGAGCTGCTCCTTGCCCGACCGGAGGAGGTCGCAGCACCCTCAGAGAGAGGGAGGCCCTAAGGTCGCGCTGCTGTCCCCCCAACGACCGGAAGAGGTCGCAGTACCCTCCACCAGGGAGGGAGAAGAGGACTTACAGCCATTAGTGCTGATCCCCAGCCAACCGGAGGAGGTCGCAGCACCCTCTGAGAGAGAGGGAGGCCCTGAGGTCGCGCTGCTGTCCCCCCAAGGAATCGGAGGAGGTTGCAGCACCCCCAGCCAGGGAGGGAGACCTGGTTGCATAAAGCCCTGGCATGTATGTGACCTGGTTACCTGCTGATGACCAGGTGATGGTAATGCGGAGACCAGCCCGCAGAGGGTAGCGTAGTGTGCGAGCCAGACTCCCCCTTGAGAAGCACACCCCAGAGAGAGAGCAAGTGGAGGCCAGGGACCTGCAGGAAAAGCAGTCCCTGTAGCGGGCCAGACACCAGGGCAGAGGTCCACTCCACCGTGGGGTAGTGGATGAATTTAACTGCCGCACAGGGTGGGGCTTTATAGTGGAGGCCGGAGTGAAGGAGGGGATCTTTGTCTCCAGACGGGACATGCAGTCCCACCTACAGTGGGGTCACCTTGGTTGTGATCTCTATGTGGGGGATGTGGTAGAGTACACAAGGCATATGGGAGAGAGAAGCTGGTTTGCCTTGGATGTGGTTCAATGTCCAAAGGAAACCTTAGCGAGCTCAGACTCCATCCCCACTGCTTCTACCAGGTCCCCAGAGTCATCACCACGAGAAGACTCCCAAAACACCCAAAAGCCAACCTCCAGGTATTAGAGCACTGAAAGAAAGAGCCCTGATCTTGAGAGAAGGAACTCTGTTTAGTCTGAAAGGTATAAAAATGTTTTTGTTTGCTATGACCAGTTAAGCAACGTTTAAGGAAATGTACCCACAAGAACTTTTGTGTGAACTGTTTGAGCATTCATTTGTTTTAGCACCAGGTTACGTGCCCTTTAAAAATGGACCACAGGCTATGAACTGGCTATAGCCACAAACTCTCGCATTGTAAAAAGTCACCTCAGTGGTACCAACTTCAGAGCACGCCTGTTTATGGGGCCTGGCTCTGCACCACCAGGGAGCACGCCTGTTTATGGGGCCTGGCTCTGCACCACCAAGAGAGCACGCCTGTTTATGGGGCCTGCTCTCCAACACACGGAAGCTGGTACGCCTGTTTATGGGGCCTACCTTACACCACCCTCCTCAGGAGAGGAAGATTGGAGGAAAGGTCTGGGATACAGATGGCCCAGACCTGGTCATCAAAGGGACTGGTGACCTGCCTCCTGGAAGTTGCTGGGTGGGACCAGGACTTGTGGGTGGTGGGTGGTGGTTGGTGGTGGAATGGTACCTGGTATGTTTTAAATGTAAATGACTCCCCTGTGTGGGAAAAGTTGTATTTAAAAATTTTCTTGTCTTTGCAGCCCAAGGACGTGCTGTTGATAACCAAGGGGGAATGTGGCGCCCTTGACCTGGTCAGGCACTACTGAGTACTGCTGTGGAAGGAAGAGGGAGAGGGAGTGATCCAGCACGAGTCCTCCTTAGTTTAAAACATTCGAGTCTTTATTTGTACATCTTTAAAAACATAGTGAAGACCGAAAAATAGCTTGCATGGTAAAGGCACAATTCATGAGGGCTTTACGCGTTTCGGACTGACAATAAAACCAACTAGTCCTTAGTCCTTTTTAATACTACTAAAGTGATGCTTTGTGGTTCTCTGCTTTGAATGTGATCAGGTTGTCAGGAGTGTGTGTGGCGCCCCTGACCTGGTCAGGCACTACTGAGTACTGCACCCATGCTGGGACAGTACTTTCAGGTAAATCCAAAGGCCGGAATAGGGTGTGAACGCACAGACACATAGCAACCAGGTCTCCCACACCTTAGAGGGGACCCTTGGGCAGACCCAAGAGGAGGCGTTCCTCCACATCTCATCTAGGGGTGTAGGGGAGAGGCTGGAAGCTAAGGTGGCAGTGGCTGTAAGGAAAGTAGGAGGAGTTAGTCAGTTTGATAGTGAAGAAGGTGCAAAAAGGAGGGTTGCTAAAAGAGAGACACGCGCAGACACGCTAGTCAGACCCTGCACGTCTAGTAGCCATAGCGGGGGAGAACGGTTACCAGCAAGTCGGACAGAAAGACGCTGAGGAAGTCAGATGGTCGTGTACGGAGACTCCTGGTGATGAGGCACGCACAGGGAACAGGTCCCTAGAGTAGATGTCCATTTATTGATCTGCTAAACCTGCCATGGGGGGGACTGCAAGTCCCACACCAACCACCTAGAGTCCGAGCATCAGCAGCAACGAGGGGGCCCATAAGGAGGATTGAGCCTGGAGTCATCTGCCTTGGTCCACGCTGCCAGCAAACGGGACAAAAAGGGGAGAAAAGGCAGTAGCGACTTCCCTGGATGAATATCACGGTACTTCAAGACAGGGGTTATCCGAAACAAGACGTGCTAGGAAGGCAAGTTAACAGTTACCCTTAGACCGGCCTAAAGAATACCTGGTTTCTCCTGGTTTAATCTCAGCATCGCCCGGGTACCTCACACAACATCAAAAAGTGAGTAAACAAGTTGAAAGACTTTCCGGACTGAGACTGAGTTATTCTGGGACCTGTTGTTCTACACACCCGAGCCCCTGGGGCCAGCCTCACTCACGGGAGGCCATACCACCAGACTGCAGACTCCATCAGCCCCAGACGCTCGTTAAACCTGCAGTGGCGGTCACCCATATCCCTGACCGCAAACCATGAGTGGCGTCACGACTTCCATGTAAATAAACCTGACATACCTGTGGCCAGAGATACTAAAGTGAAGACCCTGTGGCGTCCCCGAAGGTAAAGTGATGTCCCTGGGGCGACCGCTGCAGGTGGGCGACACATGTGTATTTCCAAAGCATGCCAGTAGCTCCCGGCCACCACTTTGCAACTCTATTGCAGTGAATAGGATGGCTCCTGGGCATGTGCAGTAGAGTTCATGCAGGGAAATTTAATTTTTTCTAAAGGCTTGGCTGACAGGAGCGGTGCCATTTCTCATTTAAAAGATATACAACTGTGGAAAATAGGGCAATAAGGTCGTACCAGGCAAACAATAGGCTAGTAAAACATAGAGAACTCACCTAGAGGTGTTGTGAAGTCACAACTCTTATAATCGCGTAATGTATAGGTGAACAACTGCAGCCCCGAGCAGAGTCAATAAGATTAAGGAGAAGAAGATGGGTGTCTCGCCGCGCTATCACCAAACCAATCGATAAAAATAAATTATACCATGTCTTTATTCAATTGCACAGGTCAACGCATTTCGGAGATCGCAGTCTCCTTTCTCAGGACATCAAGCAAATGACACACAATCTCATTATTATTTGTATCCAGAGAGGAGAAAGGAACGGCAGCACTCACCAAAGCTTCAGTTGTGGTTATTTTATTTCCATGTAGAAGACAGGTACATGTGGAGGGGGAGGTGAGGAGAGGCTAGACGCCTGGATGACAGCGAGCCGTTTCGCACAACTTTGTGCTTCAACGGGTCTTGTGATGCAAGACGTCTGATCCATTCCCTGTCAAAGGTAACATGGATCCCACGTCACATCGTGATTAAAAACATATGTTTACCCACATACCAGAGGCATTATACAAAAATGGATATAATTTATATAAATTTCTAAAGTAGCAAGTTAATACAAAGATATTATCATTATAGAAAAACTGCCAGATTGTTTTTATCGTTTACTTCTTTGGGACCCAGGGCTTTCAGGTCCATTATAAGTCTGGATTCTTTTTGTAACAGAAAGCAATGAGTATCACCTCCTGTTGATCTGGGATCAACCCTTTCAATTCCTGCAAATTTTAGACAGTCAGGGTTGCCATTATGGCATTGCCTGATATGTCTAATTAAACGGGGTGAACGAATCCCTGAGGAAATAGACTTATAATGTTCCCGAAACCTGACGTACAATGGTTTTATAGTTTTTCCAATATAAAATCGCTGACAGGGGCAAAAAATTACATACACCAGAAATTTTGATTTACAAGAGATGAAATTGTAGCACTCCTGAGGTATCAGGTGCCACAAAATGTGAACATGGAAACCCAAACCCCGGAATACCCATGCCAGTCAACACACCAGCACCCTCAAGTCACATACACAACACCAATTCCAGACTGGGAGACTGCCTAGCAACAGGTAAAAGGGATGGGCACTTATTGGCTAATTGCCACCCAATCTGTAGGGAGAGACCAAGCAAGCGGAGAGGCCAGTGGTCAGATGGGAAGTTGGCGGGAGGAAGTGTGTAGTGTAGTCGGAGAGAGTTGAAGGTGAAGGAGAGTTGAGAGAAGTGAAGAGTGAAAGTACAGAGAAAGGAAAAGACCTGAAGTAACAACGGAACGCTGTAACAGGAGTGAGGGACTATGGAGTAAGGAACCAGGGCTCCAGGAACCATGGGTTACCTGTGGAAGTGGAAAACTCCAGGAACCGCGGGGCGCCTGTGGAAGTCTGGAACCTAGGCTCTCAGGACTTAGCACAAGGCGGGGTGCAGACCCTAGGACAGTGGGACACTTTATAGTCAGCTGTTAAATCTGCCACGTGAGGGGATCTCCAGGGTCCCTCACCAACCCAAAGAGTCTGAAGCATCAGCAGCAAAGAAGGGACCGGGGATTGAACCCCTTAAATAGTCCAGGCTGTCTGCAATAGGACCAATACAGAAACGGAGGGGTTCCCCAGAAGCTCTAAGCCACTAGAGCCCAATACAAATGAGTGTGCATGGAGGACAGCTACACCAGTTCACAGCTGGCACGGAGAACAAGGGGAGCGGGAACACCTGTAACCAGTACCAGCGGGTCCAGGTACCAGCCACAAGTAAAAGGCAAGTTGAAACTGCAATACCGGTGTGGACAGTTTCCTTTTCGCCTCCGTATGCATACTGTAACGCCTGCCTGGATCCACAGACTCAGATGGGCTGTAATGGGGAGGCTAGAGGGAAGCCACTCACCAAGCAGGACCCCCAGAACCCTGAAACCCTTTAACCCCTATACAGGGATTTGGAATTACACAGGGCCCTGGTGATCACTACCTGTGGAAGGCTGCAGTCCGATGAGAGTAGTAGTCAGGCAGGGTCAAACCAGGAATTGTGCAACAGGGACAGAATCGGCAGGCAATGACGTAGTCAGCAAACATAGCAGAGGTCAAAACCGGATCGGGCAGCGAGGTACAAAAACAGTAGGCAGGAGGGTAGTCAGAAAACACGCAGAAGTCAGCACACAGGAATATCCAAACAGAATAGGACGTAACAGGAGCCAGGAAAATCAGAACTATCTCTGGCAGTGGTCATGTGACAGGAGGGGGAATAAGAAGGGTGTGGTGTCTTCCCATTGGCTGTAGCGGAACGCTGGCAACTTCAGCTGGAAGACACATGCCACCCACAGTCAGCCAGCGGAAATGCAAATCCCAAGATAAGCCAGCCCAGTGGATGATCGGAGCCTGCGCCCACCGGTGCTGCTGGCATTGACTCCTCTCCCATCACCAGCACCATCCACGGCAGGAACACGGCATCGCCTGGCGATCGGAAAAGAAGTCGCTGGAGCAGACTCCGGCGGTGACGTAACACATACACTGACTGTCCCCTATTATAACCCTCATCATTCACTGCTGGGGTATAGAATTGCTTGTGGAGGGCCCAAAACACCTAAGCTGCATAACTCCACCAGCCCCATCAGGACCCTGCAGCAGCGGCTTCAATAACCTGGCCGCACACCGCAAGTGGCGAAGTCGAAAAACTCTTATTTTCCTCCCATTTTTCACCCCCTTTTTATGGGACCGACTCCCAGGGTAAATGAACCGGGCATCGGCCGCAACCACGACTGATTCCCCCTGCGCACCGCGCGCACGGGACCGAGTACCCCACAGCCCTGGGGCGTCACAAATCATTAATCAGAATTTTTTTTTTACCAATCTCTATCGATTCCCCTGTACAGTGATATATACAAATAGGGCAATTTCTGCACTTAAAATTTCCCCGGACTTTGTTCTGCTCTAACAAAGTTTTTTCTCTAACATTTGTATATCTATTTTAAATTAAAAGGTCACCCAGGTTTGCACTTCTTATGTAGGAAATGAATGGACCATTAGTTGCTATATCTGCCAGATCTTTATCTTTAGTCAGCATCCTGCAAACCCCGTCAAATGCCGGGGCCCTGGGCTGCCGGGGGGCCCACTCGCAGTGGCAGGACAAGTCACTGCTACTCAGAGGGGCCTGGTGCCCGTGTTGTCACTGGCCTCCCCACGCCGAGGATCACACTTTCAAATGTATCGGAATCGCAGTTGCCGATACAATTGAAAGCAATGAATGATGAAATGGAGCGGCGCGCTCCCTCTCTCATCATTCTCACGCTCTGTCTGTCATGTCTTTGACAGCTCAGCAGCGGAGAGCGGTGACGTCTACACTGCGCGCCTGCAGTGAGGTCAGAGCAACAGCAGTGGACGTACTGAGGAGACTGGAGCAGCGGGGGTATGAGGAAAAGTGAGTATGTATTCAAATCACTGTGGTCAGACAACTATTGGGGTTATATACTACATGAAGGTGCCTAATGCTATCTGGATCTGCATTGTGCGATATACGGGCTATATGCTACATGAAGGTACCTAATGCTTTTTGGGTCTGCATTGTGCTATATGCAGGCTGTATACTACATGATGGTGCCTAATGCTATCTGGGGCTGCACTGTGCTATATATGGGCTTTATATTTCATGAAGGTGCCTAATGCTATCTGGGTCTGCACTGTGCTATATATGGGCTGTATACTCCATGAAGGTGTCTAATGCTATCTGGGTCTGCACTATGCTATATATGGGCAGTATATTACATGATGATGCCTAATGCTATCTAGGTCTGCACTGTGCTATATGCAGGCTGTATACTACATGAGGGTGCCTAATGCTATTTGGGTCTGCATTGTGCTATATGCGGGCTGTATACTACATGAAGGTGCCTAATGCTATCTGGTCTGCACTGTGCTATATATGGGCTGTATACTTCATGAAGGTGCCTAATGCTATTTGAGTCTGCACTGTGCTATATATAAGCTGTATATTACATGAAGGTGTCTAATACTATCTGGGTCTGCACTATGCTATATGTGGGCTCTATACTACATGAGGGTGCCTAATGCTATCTGGGGCTGCACTGTGCTATTTGCGGGCTGTATACTACATGAAGGTGTCTAATGCTATCTGGGTCTGCATTGTGCTATATGCGGGCTGTATGCTACATGAGAATGCCTAATGCTATATGGGTCTACATTGTGCTATATGGGGGCTGCTTAATATTATATGGGTGTTACATAGTGCTATATTGGGGTTGCATAGTGCCATATGGGGGCTGCAAAGTGCTCCTCATTATTATTTGTGTCATTTGCTTGATGTCCTGAGGAAGGAGACTGCGCTCTCCGAAATGCATTGACCTGTGCAATTGCATAAAGACATGGAATAATTTATTTATATTGACTAGTTTGTTGATAGCGTGGTGAGACAACCGTCTTCTTCTCCTGAATCTTATTTCTCATTTATATGCAGCCTAGAGAACCGCTTCCTTTCCTGCTTCTTGTCAAGTTATGCTAGAAGGGTTTTTTGTAATCCCATCCAGATCAGAATAGTACCTGATAAAACTGCACAAAGTCAAGTGCTGAGTAGTGATGGGCGAACCCGAACTGTAAAGTTCAGGGTCCGTACTGAACGCAGTGTTCATGAACAAGGTCCCGAACACGAGTTTTCCTGGGAAACCCATGTTACAGATCGGGTCCAGTTCGGGCCCAGGGGCTGTAAAAAAAAAAAAAAAAAAAAAAAGCACATTATGAAAAAACATTATGATTACACTTAATGGTCCCGCAACGCGTCCTGCAGACCTGCTCACCGCTCAGCCGCTGACTACCAGCTGCTTCTGCTTCTGGGTCTGAGCATTAACTTCCGGCGGTATTCACTGCACTGCTCATCACTCAGCAGTCTTCGGCTTTCTTCAGCTGTGTTCACGTTGACGTCAGGGTTCACCCGAGTCCATGGCTTGCTTATGACTCGTGCGAGTCTCACATTGCATCCACTCGCATGGACGCACACTCTCTTGACAGGAGCAGGTTGGCTGCATGTATTTCAAGCCGTGCCGGGTGATGCAATGCGAGACTCGTGCGAGTCATATGCAAGTGAAATCATACCCTGACAGTCAAAGTTCAATAGAGTGGACTCGGGTGAACCCTGACGTCACCGTGAATACGATCGAAAAAAGCCGAAGACTGCCGAGTGACGAGCAGTGCAGTGAATACCACCGGAAGTTAATGATCGGACTCGGAAGCAAAAGCAGCCAGGAGACATTGTCACGGGAAGCATAATGACAATGTTTATTATTAACTATATTCTTTATTTTACAGCCCCCCCCTGAACCCTTTTCATAACTGTAAAGTCCAAGTTCGGGTTTCAGATGCAAGTTCGCGTTATGTCCAGCCTCGAACTTTACAAAAAGTTTGGGCAAGGCTCCCGATCCCGAACATCGGTCAGGGTTCGCCCATCACTAGTGCTGAGCTGATGCCAAGATGGCACACTGCACTAGTGCCAGAAGGAAGAGACAAGTTTTAGTTGACACAGTGAAAGGTGTGGAAGGGTGGAACAGTCAAGTGTTGGTAATGAAGATATTCCCGATACTGCAATGTTACTGTTCATTGTTACACAAGAAGCCCTGAAAGAGGATGGCCACTACTTTAGCATTGATGGCCTATCCTTAGGGGTACTTTGCACACTACGATTGCTTGCGATGCCGAGCGCGATAGTACCCGCACCCGTCGCAGCAGCAATATCTTGTGATTGCTGCCGTAGCGAACATTATCGCTACGGCAGCTTCACATGCACTCACCTGCCCTGCGACGTCGCTCTGGCCTGCGAACTGCCTTCTTCCTAAGGGGGCGGGTCATGCCGCATCACAGCGATGTCACACGGCAGGCGGCCAATAGAAGCGGAGGGGCGGAGATGAGCGGGACGTAAACATCCCGCCCACCTCCGTCCTTCCGCATAGCCGGCGTGAGCCGCGGTGACGCAGGTAGGAGATGTTCCTTGCTCCTGCGGCTTCTCACACAGCGATGTGTGCTGCCGCAGGAACGAGGAACAACATCGTACCATCGCTGCCGCGCAATTATGAAAATGTCGGACACTACACCGATGATATGATTATGACGCTTTTGCGCTCGTTAATCATATCAAAAATGCTTTACACACTACGATATCGACAGCGACGCCGGATGTGCGTCACTTTCGATTTGATCCCACCGACATCGCAGCTGCGATGTCGTAGTGTGCAAAGTACCCCTTAGGATAGGTCATCAATGTCTGATTAGCCAAGGCACTACACCCAGCACCCCCGTCGATCAGCTGTTCTCGGTGCCGGCGGTGGTAGAAGGCAGCTGGTAATGCTTAGTTCCAGGGCTGCCCAGTCAACTGATAGTGGCCGCGTCCAGTAACTACACATTCACTTCTTCTGATTTAAATAGCAGGAAGATATGAAGTACCCAGCATCAGAAGACAAAGCAGCTCTGTAACTGAGCATTTTCAACCACCTGCTACCGTCACCGAGAACAGCTGATCGACGGGGGAGTGGGGTGTCGGACCCAAGCCAATCACACATTGATGACCTATCCTTTGATAGGCCTTCAATTTTAAAGTAGTGGACAACCCCTTTAAACAGATGAAACCAGTGCTCTGTCAAAACCTATATCCTGAACTTTGCTGAGACTCACAGTGGAGGAGGTACCTAGACAGTAAATGTGGCTCACAAATGAAATGTTGGGAATTACGGTAAGTCAGCCAGAAGATAATTTTATAAAATTTTCATGAGTAACATGACATTCATTTGCTATCTACCAAGCTTCCTTGAAAGTTAAGAAGTTTACTAACTGGTGTCACAACACAAAAAGCACACAAAACATCACAAAGGAAAGATTGCATAGTGATGCTAGTAAGGTAATAAAACATTTGTCACATGGTAAGTTTAAAGGGCCAGAGTTCAATAAGTATGTAACAGTGTGACCTGATGCAAAACAAAATGTATAGGCGCTACAATCATTAAAACACAAAAAGTTACTCAGAATAAATGGGTAAGCGAACAAATTTTGGAAACATAATATAAACATTTTTCAGCTTAACAATACAGGAATTATTCATTCATTACCAACTTCAAAATACAAAACATTTTTACTACTCTTCTTAAAATTGTAATTGTGGATGCCGATAAAGATGAAATACACTCTTCAATGTTGAAATTGCCAAGCAGGAAAAGCTGAGGAGATATGAAAGTCATAGGATCAATAGACATGTTGCAAATGATAATTAATTATTTTTTTTTTTTCAGTCTCAAGTATGAGAGCCATGCGCAAAAATAAACTATCTCAAACGGCTTGTCATGATATCAGTGAGGTTATTAATGATTCTCTGAGGAATGGTGTGCCACGCTGAATGCACTTGGACATGCAAATCTTTAAGATCTGTTGCTGGCAGTTCCATTTGCAATCGACATTCACTGATTTCCAGATCTGCTCAATGGGAGACAAGTCTAATGATGCTTCAGGCCATGATAGCATTTTCGGCAATGCAGTCTCCTCTTAGTAGCAGGAGAAATATGCAGCTTGGTGGCATGTTGAGAAACAACTCCTGGGACACTTCACATTGCCTTGTGAAGGTCACTTCATGGTACTGCTGACGTGGTCTACAGACCAATCTCCGGCTATCACTGCATCAAAGACAAAAGTGAGATTCACTTCTGTAAAGCATAGATCTGCACTAGTGTTGAGCGAGTATGCTTGTCACTACTTGGTACTAGCACGAGTATCACTGTACTCGGGCTACTCGGCGGGGACCGAGTAATCTCGCGATACTCGTGCTGTACTCGTGGTCTTCATCCCTGCATGTTGGCGCTCTTTTGAGAGCCAGCCCTCATGCAGGGATTGGTTGGCAGACCAATGCAATGCCACAGCCCTGTTAGTTGTGGAATTGCAGTGATTGGCCGGCCTGCACAGCGTGACCGAGCCTTTATACCGGCGGGCGCGCTGTGCTCTGCACACAGCCATTCAGACAGTCAGTGCAGGGAGAGTGTTGCTGCTTCAGGGAAAGGTTTGCGGCCCTTTATAGTTATTTCCGTAGCAGGGCTGCAAACAGTGTGACCAGAAGTCCTTCTCAGGACTATTGTAGTTGTATACAGGCAGGCAGGGTATAGCCAGGTCGGAGTACAGGAGCAGAGTCCTTCTCAGGACTATTGTTGCTGTATACAGGCAGGGCAGGCAGGGTATAGCCAGGTCGGAATACAGGCTAGTGACCAGAAGAGTCCTTCTCAGGACTATTGTAGCTGTATACAGGCAGGCAGGGTATATAGCCATTCCTAGTGGTGACCGTATACCAGCCTTCATTATATCTGGGGCTGGTGTACACAGTCTAAAACAGTCCTGATAGTGTCAGACTTTTCAGTAATTGTCGCTCCTAAAAAGCTGTTAGGTTCTTAGTGCGTCCGTGCGTGCATTTAAAAACCGCACGTGTGTGCCTGTCGGTAGCAGCGTACAGGTGCACTTGTGTGCGTTTTGCACAAACTAGTATATAACGCACAAGTCTAGTGAATAATACATGTCAGTCAGCAGTGTCTGATAGTGTCAAACTTCTCAGTAATTGTCGCTCCTAAAAAGCTGTTAGGTTCTTAGTGCGTCCGTGCTTGCATTTAAAAAACGCACGTGTGTGCCTGTTGGTGGCAGCGTACAGGTGCACGTTTTGCACAAACTAGTATATAACGCACAAGTCTAGTGAATAATACACGTCAGTCAGCAGTGTCTGATAGTGTCAAACTTCTCAGTAATTGTCGCTCTTAAAAAGCTGTTAGGTTCTTAGTGCGTCCGTGCTTGCATTTAAAAAACGCACGTGTGTGCCTGTCGGTGGCAGCGTACAGGTGCACGTTTTGCACAAACTAGTATATAACGGACAAGTCTAGTGAATAATACACGTCAGTCAGCAGTGTCTGATAGTGTCAAACTTCTCAGTAATTGTCGCTTCTAAAAACCTGTTAGGTTCTTATTGCGTCCGTGCTTGCATTTAAAAACCGCATGTGTGTGCCTGTCGGTGGCAGCGTACAGGTGCACTTGTGTGTGTTTTGCACAAACTTGGATATAACGCACAAGTCTAGTGAATACACGTCAGTACAGCATTGCAAAATGCGCAAGGGCGTTGGCAACGAACAAGGAAGTGGACGTGATGGTGGTGCAGGCAGAGGCCGAGGTCGTGGGCAAGCTCTAATTTCGCCACAACAAAGGGCCACATCTACTCGCTTGCACGTCCTGTCCCAAATTCTTGGGAACCGCAGCAGTACACCGCTTTTGAACCAAGACCAGTGTCAACAGGTTGTTAGTTGGATAGCGGATAATGCTTCCAGTCAGATTGGCACCACCACAAACACTCCACACGGTCAAGTGTCAGTAGCCGTGATACTGCACCGCACATTTCAGAACCTGATCCTCCTTCCTACCACCAGGCTGAGTACACGTCGACGGACATTACTGATCCCACACTTGGACACTCGGAAGAGCTGTTCACGTTTCCATTCGCACATTCTGGCCTCTCGCCAGCTCCTGTTGAAGTGGGTCATGAGGAGATCGTATGTACAGATGCCCAAATATTTGAGCAGCCACGTTCTCACGAAGTTGGCAACGTGTCTCAACAAGGGGTGGACGATGATGAGACACAATTGTCAGGAAGTCAGGAGGAGGAGCAGGGTGCAGAAGAGGAAGACGACGTGGTGGATGATCCAGTAACTGACCCAACCTGGCAGGAGGATATGCAGAGCGAGGACAGCAGTGCACAGGGGGAGGGAGGCGTAGCATCCCAACAGGCAGTAAGAAGCAGGGTGGTGGCCCCAGGCAGAAGTCAGGCAACCGTTCCCCAGAACAACAACACGACACAAGGTGCCTGTAAAAATGTTAGGTCTTCCCGAGTCTGGCAGTATTTTAAGTTGGCTCCAGATGATTCTAAAAAGGCCATTTGCAACACCTGCCATTCCAGCATCAGCAGGGGTACCAAAACTAGCAGCCTGACCACCACCAGTATGATCAAGCACATGTCAGCCAAGCACCCGACTTTGTGGGATGTACAACAGAGTCGAGGAGCAGTGCTTGCTGATGTCACTGCTACGTCTTCGCTTGTTGTGCATGCGAGCCAATCCCCTGTCCATGCTGCCTGCGAACAAGCCTCCTCCGGCCCTGCACCTCCAGTTGCCTACGCAGAAATAACACCATCATCAAGCACGTCCTTGTCCCAGCGCAGCGTTCAGTTATCCATTCAGCAAACCTTTGAACGCAGGCGCAAATACACTGCCAACGCCCCACATGCCACAGTTCTAAATGCTAACATTTCGCGACTGCTTGCGCTGGAAATGTTGCCTTTTAGGCTGGTGGAGACAGAAGCATTCCGCGACCTGATGGCTGCAGCTGTCCCACGTTACTCGGTCTCCAGCCGCCACTATTTCTCCCGGTGTGCCGACCCCGCATTGCATAACCACGTGTCACAAAACATCACACGTGCCCTGAACAACGCTGTTTCAGCCAAAGTCCACCTAACCACAGACACGTGGACAAGTGCTTGTGGGCAAGGCCGCTACATCTCGTTGACGGCACACTGGGTTAATATTGTGGAAGCTGGGACCCAGTCTGAGCGAGGGACGGAACACGTCCTTCCCACACCAAGGTTTGCAGGCCCTACCTCAGTCAGGGTTTCACCCACACTCTACAGCTCCGGAATGTCATGCTCTTCAGCCTCCTCCTCCTCCTGCGCATCCTCATCCACTTTACCCTCCACACCAGTCCCAAGCTGGAAGCACTGCAGCACTGCCTCGGCGAAGCGGCAACAGGCTGTGCTGAAGCTAATCTGCATAGGTGACAAACCCCACAATGCAGAAGAGGTGTGGACAGCTCTGAAACAGCAGGCAGATCACTGGCTCACACCTCAGAACCTAAAGCCAGGAAAGGTCGTGTGTGACAATGGCCGGAACCTGGTGGCGGCTTTGAGGCGAGGCCAGCTGACACATGTTCCATGCGTGGCCCATGTGCTCAACCTCGTGGTTCAGCGGTTTCTAAAGTCATACCCAGAGCTGTCTGATCTGCTGGTAAAAGTTCGCCGCCTGTCTGCACATTTTCGAAAGTCACCTACTGCTTCAGCCGGCCTTGCCGGCCTTCAGCGCCATTTGCATCTTCTGGCTCACAGACTGGTGTGTGATGTCCCCACGCGTTGGAATTCAACTCTGCACATGTTGGTCAGGATATGTGAGCAGAAGAGGGCAGTTGTTGAGTACCTGCATCACCTAAGCCGTAGGGAAATGGGTCAAACTTCACACATAACAACTGAGGAGTGGAGATGGATGTCCGACCTATGTACCATCCTCCAAAACTTTGAGGACTCCACCAAGATGGTGAGTGGTGATGACACCATTATTAGCGTCACCATACCGCTTCTCTGCCTTCTAAAACGGTCTCTGCTCAAAAACAAATATGATGCATTGCAGGCGGAGCGCGATGAGTTGGAGCAAGAAACAGTAGTGGGTGTGGGTGATAACACACAGCCCAGCCTCGTCTCATCACAACATGCAGTGGAGGACTATGACGAGGAGGAGGATGAAGACATGGAGCAACTCTCCGGCCAAATTGAGGATATGACATGCACACCAGTCATATCCTCGGTTCAGCGTGGCTGGCCAGAGGACAGGGTAGATGAGGAGGAGGAGGAGGAGGACAGCATGTTCAGTCATCGTGTTGGTCAGGATACTGAAGTGATGGCTGTTAAGAGTCTGGCGCACATGGCTGACTTTATGGTAAGCTGCCTGTCTCGTGACCCTCGCGTTAAGAACATCTTGGCCGACAATCATTACTGGTTGGTAACACTGTTAGACCCACGCTACAAGGAGAACTTTATGTCTCTTATTCCCGAGGCGGAGAGGTCAGCCAAAATGCAGCAGTTCCGGAAGGCCATAGTCACGGAAGTAGGCAAAGCATTCCCATCACAAAACGCTAGCGGCATAGGTCAGGAATCAGTGGACAACCAAGGCGTACAGCCGAGAGGGGCACAAGTCCAATCCGCCAGAGGTAGGAGAACAGTCTTTAAGATGTGGGACAGTTTTCTCAGCCCCTCACGTACCACAGCCCCTGAGGTGCGGGGTAGTGCCACAAGAAATCCTAAGTTTGCCCAGATGCTCAAGGAGTACCTTGCAGATCGAACAACTGTACTCCGACATTCCTCTGTGCCTTACAATTATTGGGTATCCAAGCTGGACACGTGGCATGAATTGGCTCTCTACGCCTTGGAAGTCCTGGCCTGCCCTGCCGCTAGTGTTTTGTCAGAGTGTGTTTTTAGTGCCGCAGGTGGAATCATTACAGATAAACGCACCCGCCTGTCAACTGAAAATGCTGACAGGCTGACTCTGATCAAGATGAACAAGGGTTGGATTGGGCCAGCTTCACCACACCACCAGCAAATGAGAGCGGAATTTAAAGTTTGTAACGGGAATTTGCCATGTACCTCCACTCACCCATGGGTACACACTTCTGGACTTTGGATAATCGCTGGACTGCTCCTCCTTCTCCTCATGCGCCACCATGATGACCGTTACAATAGTTAGGCCGTTGTTTCAGGTATACCCCCAGTGGTAATTTTTTTCGCCCATTCTTTCAGAATGGACATTACAACGACAGGAGACCCGCTCCTTTGCAATGGGAACAATGTTTTGAGACCCTCATGCACATCTCTATCCAGGGACAATGTGGAGCCTCCCAATTTTTGGCTGCCCTGCCAAAGGGCTATACTACAATAGTCCCACTTCCTTACAATGGGCACTTCAGGTTTACAGGCCCTCATGCACGTCTCTATCCAGGGACAATGTGGAGCCTCCCAATTTTTGGCTGCCCTGCCAAAGGGCTATACTACAATAGACCCACTTCCTTACAATGGGCACTTCAGGTTTATAGGCCCTCATGCACGTCTCTATCCAGGGACAACGTGGAGCCTCCCAATTTTTGACTGCCCTGCCAAAGGGCTATACTACAATAGACCCACTTCCTTACAATGGGCACTTCAGGTTTACAGGCCCTCATGCACGTCTCTATCCAGGGACAATGTGGAGCCTCCCAATTTTTGGCTGCCCTGCCAAAGGGCTACACTACAATAGACCCACTTCCTTACAATGGGCACTTCAGGTTTACAGGCCATCATGCACGTCTGTATGCAGGGGCATTGGTGAACCTCACAATTTTGGACTTCCCTGGCAAAGGAAAATACTACAAAGACTCACTTCCTCAAAATGGGCACATTAGACTCAAGAGGCCTTCATGTACGTCTCTTCTCAGGGACATCGGAGTGCCACACAATGTTTTCACGTAAAATCTTTCGTGTAATCTCCAAAAGTAACATACACCAGCTCTATCTCACTATTGGGTATGTGCCCTTAACATTTCCGCCATGAAAATTCATTTTGGTGTCATTTTTGAAGGTTTTCTGGTGAGTCTGTAAAAATGGCGTAAAACGCGGACAAAATTGTTCACAGCTGTGACTTTTGAGTGATAAATGCTTCAAGGGGTCTTCCCCATGCTGTTGACATGTCATTTGAGCACTCTTCTGAGACTTTTGTGACATTTTTAGAGTTTCTACATGCTGCCGGGGGTCATTTCATAAAAATACTCGGGTCTCCCATAGGATAACATTGGGCTCGGTGCTTGGGCCGAGTACACGAGTATCTTCGGATGCTCGGCCCGAGCCTCGAGCACCCGAGCTTTTTAGTACTCGCTCATCACTAATCTGAACTTGAGCCTCCAGTCTTATGCCATCGCTTGGTGCAGAATGAGGTCAAGGCACAAAAACACTTGTAAGATGGATGTCTGGTTCTTAACTCAATATCATGCAAACAACTTCTGATGATTTTTGGAAACTCAGACACCAAAAGCTTGGCATGTGATATCTTATTTCACTAGCAGCTACAGAATGGATCACTATGTGCTATTTTTCAAATCTAATGAGACCATGTGGGAAACACCATGAAGAGGCAATGCCACACCAGTCATTCTCCTGGGCTCATGGTGTAGGGGTGGCATAATGTACAGTAACTGAAACCCTCTAATCTTCATTAAAGATACATTAATTAAATTGATTTTGTTGTGCAGCCACTAGTGCAGCCATTTCTCAAAAATATTGCAGTAGCCATATTTTAACATGACAATGCAAGTTGCATATGGTTTGTGGAACTTTAATCAGCCTGTGTGGACTAAATGTGCTACCATAGCCTGAAATGTATCTTTACTTGTCTGTTACTGAGCACATCTGGGATATCATTGTTTGGCAACTGCAAAGAGAGCTTCAGCAAATCTTGAGGATTTCTATGCTTTCATACAGAAAATTCATCAGATAACCTAATTGACAGCATGACAAGTCGTATAAGGGCCTTTTCCGCGCGTGGCCCTCATACTCGATACTGAATAAATACTGTTTTTGGTTTATGGACACAGAAAAATTGCACAAGCACAATCTAAAATGTTGTGAACAGACTTTCTATAAAGGATATCCATCTGCATATTATGTCCATGGCTTTAGAATAGGATGTTCAAAACACTTAATGCTGTTAAGGTTCTTTGTCCACATATAGTACTTTTGACCAGTAGTGTATAGGAAAAAAAAATTTACCTCTGGACAAAAGTAGATAGTTACACGGGTTGCAAAGTAAACGCATAGGAATTGGTCAAGGATATGTTGCTATTTCCCAACATATCACTAATGGGTGATGGGAAACGGCAGTTAGGCTGCTTTCATACATCAGTTTTTTGCAATCAGGCACAATCCGGTTTGTGCCTGATGGAACGGATCCGTCTCAGATTGTGTAAAAACTGATGCGGCGGATCCGGTAGAAAACGTATCCGTTTTTTTTGTGTTGTTTTTTTTTTTTTTTATAAGGCTGAGAGAGACCTCATCATCACCGCACAAACACCGGCACTCCCGCACGCACCATCACCGCACATACACCGGCGCTCCCGCACGCACCATCACTACACATACACCGGCGCTCCCGCACGCACCATCACCGCACATACACCGGCACTCCCGCACGCACCATCACCACACATACACCAGCACTCCCGAACGCACCATCATCACACATACACCGGCACTCCCGCACGCACCATCACCGCACATACACCGGCACTCCCGCACGCACCATCACCACATATACACCGGCGCTACCGCACGCACCATCACCGCACATACACCGGCACTACCGCCCCTACCATCACCGCACATACACTGGCACTCCCGCACCCATCGTCACCGCACATACACCGGCACTCCCGCACGCACCATCACCGCACACGCAGGCACTCCCGCACGCACCATCACCGCATATACACCGGCACTACTGCATGCATCATCACCGCACACACAGGCACTCCCGCATGCATCATCACCGCACACGCCCCAGCACTACCGCACTCATCATCATCATCACATACACTTAGGCATTACCTCAGTGACATCCCCGCTGACAGCGCAACTCCCTTCAGTTGCTGCGTGAAGCTGATAGAGAGCGGCGGTGTTCTACTGACGCTCCTGTCAGCTTCATGTAGCAGAGCTGATAGCGTTGCGGGACCTCTGTGGATTACGACAGACCTGGAGGGGTGTTTTGAAATTTTAATAAAATGGTAAAAGAGGGTGTTTTTTTGTTTTTTATTCCAAATAAAGTATTTTTTTGGGTGTATGTGTTTATTTACTTTCACTTAAAGGTTAATCATTGGGGGTGTCTTATAGACGCCTGCCATGATTAACCCCTTATTACCCCGATTGCCACCGCAATTCGGGATGAGCCGGATAGAGTCGAGGGACTGTCGCATCTAATGGATGCGGAAAATCCGGGCAGCTGCTGGCTGATATTGTTAGGCTGGGGGGCTCCCCATAACGTGGAGCTCCCCATCCTGAGAATACCAGCCTTCAGCCGCGTGGCTTTATCTTGGCTGGTATCAAAATTGCGGGGACCGCACGCAGTTTTTTTTTCAATTATTTATTTATTTATTTATTTTACTGCAAGATATAGACCCACCCACCGGCGGCTGTGATTGGTTGCAGTGAGACAGCTGTCACTCAGTGTGGGGGCGTGTCTGACTGTAACCAATCATAGGTGCCGGTGGGCGGGGAAAGCAGTGAATACGAGATTGAATAATGGGCGGCCGGCATTTTCAAATCAGGAGAAGCCGCCAGCAGTGTGAACGCCATGCAGCGTCGCGTCGGGGGATCGGTGAGTGGGTGAGAGTGAGTGAATGCGTCAGTGAGTGATTGAGTGAGTGAGTGAGAGAGAGTTTGAGAGAGAGTGAGTGAGTGAGTGGGTAAGTGATTGATTTTCTGACAAGCAATGAATTTATATCACTTCTGGGCATGCTCAGAATTAAAAAACGGATACGGTACATGCTTCCGGCGTTTGATGCATGCCATCATATCCGGCTCGCATAGACTTTCATTATGCACCATGCCGCACAGCGCCACACCCGGCGCTATGTGTTTTTTTGCCGCTGGCAAAAACGTTCCTCTCTGCGTCCTGTGCGGCCGCCGGAGTGATGATTTTTGCCGCAACCTGCAAAAAACGGATAAAATGCAAGTACATGCAGCACAATCCGGCGTTAATAAAAGTCTATGAGGAAAAAACACACCCTGCGGCAAAAAAAAAACCGGATGCGTTTTTCCCGCAAATCGCCGGATTGTGCCGCACAGCAAAAACCTGATGTGTGAAAGCAGTCTTAAAGTTGACTTTATTATCAATCCATATCATATATCCAAATATACATAAAACTATAAAGTCTGATGGTAGGGTCTGACAGAGTTAGCAAATGACAACAGACAAGCCGTAAAAGATAAGCCATTTACACTCCCCAAAACACTCTACTTCCTGCTAACAGCAAACTAGTTAGAAAAACCACATAGAACTATATAAAAAAAACCTCACCAAATGGAGCCAATACAGATGACGTATGCACACACAGAATGTGGTGAGCCTTCCTCATAAAGATAGCTGCAGCCCAGGTGCATCATGCTGATGAACAGCCACTGACACCTCCACATTTTAACCTATAAATAGCGTCATTTAAAGGTTGCAAAATATATAAATCCAGCGCAATCACATGAAATATTAAAAAGTTGTCTTCTTTATTAGTAATTTTTTATATAAAATCCAGAGGATAAATGCAGCATAAAAATCAAAGATGCCCAGGTCAGAGCGACGCATTTCAACAAACTCTCTTAATCATGGTCTGACCATGATTAAGACAGTTTGTTGAAACGCATCGCTCTGACCTGGGCATCTTTGATGTTTATGCTGCATTTATCCTCTGGATTTTATATAAAAAATTACTAATAAAGAAGACAACTTTTTAATATTTCATGTGATTGCGCTGGATTTATATATTTTTTACCTATTTGGAGACTTCCGACCATCCGTGCGCTGATCATCCATTATGGGAGGACTATGAGACTGCAGCAGGCTTATTGAGCTGATATTTATCTATATTTATAAGTTACAGTTCAGACACAGTGCATTTCACTCATTATGTGATGGGCTCCCAGAGCAAGCCTTATGAGTGTGCATGTCTTATTCTAAGCAGCCGTCCCTCCCCTCTAATGTGGAGGTTTGAGTGGCTGTTCATCAGCATCTTGCACCTGGGCTGCAGCCATCTTTATGAGGAAGGCTCACCACATTCTGTGTGTGCATACATCATCTGTCTTGTCTCCTTTTGGTGAGTTTTTTTTTCACAGCAAACTAGCCATGTTGGATGTAGCCATCAATTAAGAAGAAATAATGACAATGTCATATCATACTACACTCTAGAGAAAGAAAACAAAATACTTAACACATTACTCTACATTCAATACAGATTTTTTTTACATTTGTGTTTGAACAATAGGTAAAGTAAAATTTACAGTACCTACAGTATATATTTGAGGTTTTAGCCAAAAGTAAAAATACAAAGTTAAAACAATTATTTTTTAAATAGTGCATGAATGGTTAAAGCCTACAGATAATTGCAGTGCTTTTCAGAAGCACTCATTTTTATGATTTAGTTAGGATGAACTCTGGCACTTTAATTCCTTCACCAAGAAAAAAACGACAATGGGATGACAATGCCCGTACTACCTCATTTAGTGGTTTGTCATTAGGTAGCAGAGAATAGGAGTCTTGTGCCACTGGTCGTGGAATAGAGTAGATTTTTCTTCTAACTGAACCACGTGACTCATCTGTAATGCTCTGTATCTAGGACATAAAGATTTCCCATCGCAAATTACATAGTAGAAGGGTTCTAAAAAGACAATACAACAGATAGCGATCCTAGACAGAGAAGAGTTGGAACAATAGCCACATATAACAACACAGTAATATATGCAATGGTTAAAGTGAACCTCTCAGGCAGGGTCGGACTGGGATGCCAGGGGCCCACCAGGGAAATTGCCTCTAGGGGCCCACACTGTAGCTACTATGAATGTTTTTATTACTTGTTCATTTTCGGCTTCTCTCAGTATAACATGCACCTTTTAGCAAACTCTACAGTGCGCAGAAGACACCTGTATTGTGCCCTGCAGATATCACAGGATTTCTTGTAGCATCTTATTTATTGTAGTTAATAATGGAATCTGTTATTTACAATCAGTCGCAGTTTTTCTTACACACGGACATTCTTTGTCCTTGAAAACCCCCCGAGTCTATCAGCCAAATAATATTCAAAGAGAAACAAAATGTTACCCAGCATCTTCAGATGGAAAAGTTTACTCACGTTAATGCCCCTCTGCCGCCATCTATCCACCATATAGGGAAATCCCGTATAGAGTCATAGAGCCTTAACCTCCATACACTCTTCCATTTGGAGACTGGTGAATATTTCTCTTCTCTTTCCACCTTCACACATTTACATACCGTATTTTTCGCTTTATAAGACGCACTTTTCCTCCCAAAAATTTGGGAGGAAAATGGGGGGTGCGTCTTATAATCCGAATCTAGCGGTACCTGGGGGTCCTGTCTGTGCGGCGATCGGTCAGCCGGGTGCCTGTGGCTGCGTGCGGTGCCAGCCAGGAACCCGTGGCTGTGTGCGGGCGGCAGTCGGGTGCTGTGTGCGGGCGGCAGTCGGGTGCTGTGTGCCGGTGGCAGCCGGGTGCTGTGTGCGGGCGGCAGCTGTGTGCGGGCGGCAGCCGGCTGCTGCCCGCAAGCAAGCACAGGTACCCGGCCGCTTGTACGCAGGGTGGGCGGGCAGCCTGCTGGCTGCCTCTCTGTGCGTGCGTGGCGGGCAGCTGTGCAGCAAGTTACCTAGTTTGTCCGCAGTCCCAGTTTCAAATGCTGGCACCGGGAGCAGGTGCGTGCGCAGATAGATCTCTTGGATGAGAGCTCCATCTGCGCATGCGCTGCTCCGGAAGTCAGCACGTGCGCAGATGGAGCCCTTGGATGAGAACTCAATCTGCTCATGCGCCGCTCCAAGCGGCATGATTTGAACTAGGCCCGCGGACACTGGGACACTCACTGCACTAGCCTGCTGCATGACTCACTCGCCGCCGCTGCTGCTGGAGCTGCCACCACGGACCCCGCGGCTCTTGCCACCATGGCTCCTGACACCACGGACCCCGCGGCTCCTGACACCACGGACGCCACCGCGCCTGCCACCACGGATGCCACCGCACCTGCCACCACGGACGCCACGGCACCTGCTACCACAGACCCCGCTGCCACTGAACCGCTGTGCCTGCCAGCACAACCTCTGCCTCCTGTGATCCTGCTTGACCACCACTTCTGCCCCCTCCGGTAAGAGAACACCGGAGTATAAGACGGACCCCATTTTTCTATTTTTACCTTTTTTTATGTCTAAGTTTGGGGTGCGTCTTATAATCCGGTGCGTCTTATAAAGCGAAAAATACGGTAATTATCAGGTAATAATCAGCCTTGAGCATCTATACTAAATGTGAACAGTCCTTCTATGGGGGACAGAGGCCATTTAAAAGCCGCACTATGGTTTCCAAATTAGTTTTAGGGTATGTCCGCACGCTGCGTTCCGGTTTGACAACAAAACTGCCCCCTTTCAGACTTTTGACAAATGTAAACACTGTATTTGACAAAAAAATGCAGTAAAAATGCATGCATTTTCCCCACGTTTTTGTTGCGTTTTGGACAGTGCGTTTTCATATTGAGAAATCAACGGGTAACAAATGATGACAAAACGCAATGAAGAAGTGACATGCTGATTTTTTTTGTCAAAGATTTTGACAAATATTTGTCAACAAAACGCTGACAAAAAACTGCAACATGCGCATGGAAATTCTGATTTCTCATATACTTTGTTGGGGAAGCAAAACACATGCATTTTGTCATTGACACAGTGCAGTTTAAAACGTGACAAAAACATAAGAAAAAACGCAATGTGCGCACATAGTCTAACATGTTGGATAAACCCTTTACTAGTTCTGTGTATTCTGACAACACTGCTGTATAGGCAGATCAGGCTTTTTATTTTTTTACATATATTTAGATTGAGGCCCCTCCTGTACTATCATCACATATAGAGGCCCCTCCTGTACTATCATCACAATTAGAGGCCCCTCCTGTACTATCATCACATATAGAGGCCCCTCCTGTACTATCATCACATATAGAGGCCCTTCCTGTACTCTCATCAGACATAGAGGCCTCTCCTGTACTATCATCACATATAGAGGCCCCCTGAAGAGTAATTACATATAGCTTAAGATAATAACACTGACACTGCGGGTATAGGATAATGACACTGACACTGAGGGTACAGGATAATGACACTGTTGTTTGTTTTTTGTGATGATTTGAGCTTTTTTGTCAGTCATATTATTTTCTGGGGTAGGTACATTGACGATGTGCTTATCCTATGGGACGGACCAGCCTCGATATTTACTGATTTTGTACATATCCTCAACAATAATCAGATAGGCATGTTCTTTACATCTGAGATTGGCCTTAAGTCTATTAACTTTCTGGACCTTAATATCTGAATTGATGAAAACGGAGGGGTGCACACCGATATTTATCGGAAACCGACCTCAACTAATTGTCTACTCCACTGGGATAGTTGGCACCCAACACCTGTGAGCTTAAATGACGGTTTTACTTTTTCAGCCTTTTTGTGACATAGAATATGTCATATAGAATATAATATAATAATATAGAATATATAGTTTATATAGCATCTAACGTATTGGACTAATAATTATGTAACCGATTTCCCTGATTATCCTCAGTTTACATCTGTGAGATTACCCATAGTTCATTGTGGGATTACCCATAGTTCATTGTGAACGAGATGAATGTCACATGATCGAACTTAGATCCCGAATGTTTGTTCTGATAGGCGGCAGGCGTACCTGCTGGGAAGCTATTCAATGGTGGACTTTATTGATTGACTGATTAACAACCCTATTACAGAGGGTGACAAAGTCATACTAAACTGTGGAAATGCCTGGAGTTATATCGGTCACCTTGATAGGTGCTTACTTATGAGTGACTGATATATTGGCAAATCATAACTTAGAACACATAATAGTGTTCGATCACATCCAATTGAAGTGTAAATGGAAGTTAACCTGAATTTGATTTGGCCACTGGAGTCCACCATTATTGGTAGCCCTATGGTGAGGTCACCATCAGAGGTTTTAAAAGGGGATGTAACCGGTTTTCAGCGTTCTATAGCCTCAGCCCCCTGATGAAGCCAGTCATGGCAAAACATGTCAGGGAGGCTATTAGCTGTTAGGTAGTTTTTAACAGGTAGTGTAGGTGATAGCCAGCCATATTACATTTAGGAAATTATCCATAGCAGTGTCGGTCCACGGCCGCACTCATCCAATACGGAATTGGTCTCCAACCTGCCAATTTTAATCCTTGTCCATTTATATAATTTAATAAAGTTTATTTGATTAGGTCTTTAGTTAGGGTACCTCTTGTTTCCCTTCGGGCAAATAGTGTTTGTATGCAGTCATATGAAAAAGTTTGGGCACCAGTATTAATGTTAACCTTTTTTCTTTATAACAATTTGGGTTTTTGCAACAGCTATTTCAGTTTCATATATCTAATAACTGATGGACTCAGTAATATTTCTGGATTGAAATGAGGTTTATTGTACTAACAGAAAATGTGCAATCTGCATTTAAACAAAATTTGACCGATGCAAAAGTATGGGCACCTCAACATAAAAGTGACATTAATATTTTGTAGATCCTCCTTTTGCAAAAATAACAGCCTCTAGTCGCTTCCTGTAGCTTTTAATGAGTTCCTGGATGAAGGTATATTTCACCATTCCTGTTTACAAAACAACTCCAGTTCAGTTAAGTTTGACGGTCGACGAGCATGCACAGCATGCTTCAAATCATCCCACAGATGTTCAATGATATTCAGGTCTGGGGACTGGGATGGCCATTCCAGAACATTGTAATTGTTCCTCTGCATGAATGCCTTAGTAGATTTAGAGCGGTGTTTTGGATCATTGTCTTGCTGAAATATCCATCCCCTGCGTAACTTCAACTTCGTCACTGATTCTTGCACATTATTGTCAAGAATCTGCTGATACAGAGTTGAATCCATGCGACCCTCAACTTCAACAAGATTCCCGGTGCCGGCATTGGCCACACAGCCCCAAAGCATGATGGAACCTGCACCAAATTTTACTGTGGGTAGCAAGTGCTTTTCTTGGAATGTCGTGGTTTTTTGCCTCCATGCATAACGCCTTTTTGTATGACCAAACAACTCAATCTTTGTTTCATCAGTCCACAGGACCTTCTTTCAAAATGTAACTGTCTTGTCCAAATGTGCTTTTGCATACCTCAGGCGACTCTGTTTGTGGCGTGCTTGCAGAAACTGCTTCTTTCGCATCACTCTCCCATACAGCTTCTCCTTGTGCAAAGTGCGCTGTATTGTTGACCGATGCACATTGACACCATCTGCAGCAAGATGATGCTGCAGGTCTTTGGAGGTGGTCTGTGGATTGTCCTTGACTGTTCTCACCATTTTTCTTCTCTGCCTTTCTGATATTTTTCTTGGCCCGCCACTTCTGGGCTTAACAAGAACTGTACCTGTGTTCTTCCATTTCCTTAATATGTTCCTCACAGTGGAAACTGACAGTTTAAATCTCTGAGACAACTTTTTGTATCCTTCCCCTGAACAACTAAGTTGAATAATCTTTGTTTTCAGATCATTTGAGAGTTGTTTTGAAGAGCCCATGATGCCACTCTTCATAGGAGATTGAAATAGGAGAACAACTTGCAAGTGGCCACCTTAAATACCTTTTCTCATGATTGGATACACCTGCCTATGAAGTTCAAAGCTCAATGAGGTTACAAAACCAATTTAGTACTTTAGTAAGTCAGTAAAAAGTAGTTAGGAGTGTTCAAATCAAGAAATTGATAAGGGTGCCCATACTTTTGCACCGGTCAAATTTTGTTTAAATGCGGATTCCACATTTTCTTTTACTACAATAAACCTCATTTCAATCCAGAAATATTACTGAGTCCATCAGTTATTAGATACATGAAACTGAAATAGCTGTTGCAAAAATCCAAATTGTTATAAAGAAAAAAGGTTAACATTAATAGGGGTGCCCAAACTTTTTCATATGACTGTATACATACACACATACAATGTTACATACACACAGGTAGGATTACATATATCTACACAGATTCAACATTATATACACATACAGTACAAGTAAGATCATATATACACACATACAATTTTATATACACACAGGTAGGATAACATACACACATGTACAACGTTGTACACACACAGGTAGGATCATATATGCATGTACAACGTTATCTATACACAAGTATGATCTTATATACATGCACACATGTTTTATATACACACAGGTATGATTTTATATACAAACACATACATGCAATTTTATCTATACACACAGGTATGATTTCAGTTCCCATTCCTATAGTCACACCAGTTCCCTCCTCACAAAAGTCACAACAAACCTCACTCTGCAGAAGTCATAGAATCTCTCATCACAATCACACTCGGCAGTACCATCTTTCCTCCTTCTGCTGTACCCTCTGGCCCTCAATAGTACCAGGAGCTTACACAATCAAGCATCTGCCTTCCTGCATTTGAAAGCTAGCGGTCATCTGACTGGCCAGCTCACTGGGAATCTGACTGTTCTGCACAATTATCAGCCTAAGCCTGGTTAAACATTTCTTAGCTCCAAATTTACCAATAATAGGCTATGCTGTCCAAACTGGTTAGCAACTAATGTTACATGTCACTGTGACAAAAAAAAGAAATAAAAAAAAAAAACAGGCTTGTGATTGAGGACTGGGAGTGTTCATTTCCTAGGCATCTACACAGATATGCTATCCCAGTGTCCAGAAACAAACATTGAAATATCAAATCCCCCCAAAAATTTAAATCCCTTGCTGATTAAATAAATACATCATCCACATATCTCAATAAGCTTACCTCTCTCTCTCGTTCATTCTTAGACAGTTGCATCTGCTTAAGCATTTGTGATCTCTGTTCCATCATTAAAGTTTTCTCATATGTAAAGGCAGAAATGTCATTTTCAAACTGAAAAAACAAACAAACATAAACCAAATAGATTTACATAAGAACAAGTAAATCAATTTAGTGACAATGTATATTACTATGTAAGGCATAGTCATAAAGTGGCATCTGCTACAAATAACCATAACTGTGGAAGTGAACAAATTCATTACTGTTCTACACATTGCATAGCATTTCACCTTCAACTTTCAACTATCATTCAATGGCCTTTAACTCAATCTCAAGCCATGGCAACTTGATGGATGAACGCTCTGTAGGAAGATCGATCTTTTGCAACCTAGTCAGGTCCACCAATGTCTTCTTTACCATTTTCATTATAGTATCAAGCCATCGGGTCCCTGGTCTTCCGCTTTGCCTTGTTCCTTCTATTCTTCCAACCTTGATGTTTTTCTCCATGTGACATCTGTCAGGAACCACGGCCACAGGATGGCTGTCATGGATAGGCTAGAGGCTAGCCGCCCACTTAGCAGAATCCCAAGAACGCCAAAACCCCTTAACCCCTATAAAGGGATCTGGAATTACTACAGGGTCCAAGAGATCGCTGCCTATAGAAGGCTGCAGTCCAGAGAAGAGTAGTAGTCAGGCAGAGTCAAAACCAGGCGGAACAAAAAGGGACAAATGTGGCAAGCAAGATCGTTATCAGGAAACCAAGCCAAGGTCAAACCAGATAACTTTCAGTTTGTCCACTGTTTTTTCAGCCTCAGGAGTATCCACTGCAGTGGAACAAAAAGAACCAAATCTTGGATGCAATCCAAAATTGTAAAAAAAGGGGGTAGTCTACATGGATTCTTGATACTGGTTATTGATGGCAAACTCAGCTAGCGGCAGTAATTCTTCCAGTCAGACTGATGGTCGGACACAAAACACCGGTGATATTGTTCTGGGGTTTGATTAGAACGTTCAGTCTGACCAGTCGTCTCTGGGTGGTAGGCAGATGAAAAAGATAACTCCATATTAATCTTTTTATAAAAAGTCCTCCAGAATTTTGAGACGAATTGTGTTCCTCGGTCAGAAACTATATTTTCCGGAACCCCGTGTAACCGAACAATATGCCTATTGAACAACCTGTTTAGAGTTTCAGAATTACTTTAGGTAATCCAGACAGAGGAACAAAATGACACTGTTTGCTGAATCTATCCACTACTACCCAGATACAAGTCTTCCCTTCCGAGGGTGGAAGGTCAGTGATGAAGTCCATGGAGAGATGGGGCCAAGGACTTCCTAGAGTAGGTAGGGACTGGAGAAATCCAGCATGATGGTTACGGGGTGCCTTAGCTCGAGCATAAGTTTCACAAGCCAGTACATATTACTTACAATCCTTCGCTACTGTTGGCCACCAAAAATTCCTGGTTACGAGTCAGAGGGTATTGCCTATAAAGGATGACCTACAAGGACAGAATTGTGGGACTCCTAAAGTAAACGTAGGTGAAGTGACAAACAGTTTACAGTTTAATGTTAGGAGTAGTTTTGGTCTTGAGTATTACGGATCTCGGATCTCTTCTACCATATCTAAGGAAACAGATGATACAATAATGCCTTTAGCTAAAATAAAATAGGAACTGGTTCAAAGTTTTCAGACCGAGAGGGACAGAAGCTACGGGAAATTGCACCTGCTCTTATGTTCTTTGTACCAGGCCGGAACGTTACCACAAAATTAAATCTGGAGAAGAACAATGCCCACCTGGCTTGCCTAGGATTGAGTTTCCTAGCAGACTCTAAATAAGTGAGATTCTTATGGTCTGTGATAACTGTGACCTTATGTTTGGCGTGTTCGAGGAAGTGGCACCATTCCTCAAAGGCCCATTTTATTGTCAATAGCTCACAATTACCAATGTCATAATTTCTCTCTGTGGAAGAAAACTTGCGGGAAAAGAAGGCACAAGGAAAAATTTGAGTGAGAGACGGAGTACCTTGTGAAAGCACCACTCCCACTCCAACCTCTTATGCATCGACTTCTACAATAAAAGGACGCATAAGGTCAGGCTGAACCAGAATCGAGTCTAAGGAAAAACATTTTTCTAATTCAGAGAGAGCATGGATTGCCTCTGACTTCCAATTAACCACATCCGCCCCAATTTAGTGAAATTGGTGAGGGTTTTGGCGATTTTGGAAACATTTCTAATAAACTTGCAGTAATAATTTGTAAACCCAAGGAAATGCTGCAAGGCCGTTTTCCACTCATCTCCTTCTTTGATGTGAGTTAGGTTATATGCACTTCTGAGATCAAGTTTTGTGAACCACTGGGCTCCTATGAGCTAGTTCTAGGGATCGGGGATGAGTGGCAGAGGGTACTGATTCTTTACAGTAATAGCATTCAGTTCGCGATAGTCAATACAAAGTCTGAGACCACCATCTTTTTATCAACAGAAAAGAATCCAGTGCCGACTGGTGACCTGGACCGGCTAATAAACCCTTTTCTTCAGGCTGTCTGCTGTATAATCTTTCATGGCCTGACGCTCTGGATCAGAAAGATTATAAATTTTACCCTTGGGAAGTTGGGAATTGGGGACAAAATCTATGGGACAATCAAAATCTCTGTGTGGAGGTAATTTTTCAGATTCTGACACAGAAAACACATCAGCAAAATCCCTGAATGCATGAGGTAAGAAGACAGGTTCAGCTCCAGTCAGGTTAATAGATAAAGACATACATGTCTCCTGACACTCAGGGCTCCAGCGTACAATTTCACCCTGGTGCCAGTCTATGACGGGGTTATGGTTGCGCAGCCATGGCATACCCAATACCACTGCTGACAACAGGTTCTCAAGAACAAAAAATGATAGAGTCTAAATGCAAAGCTCTAACAAGCATGGAAACCTCCTGAGTTACACACTTAGGCTGGTTTCAGACGTCCGTGTTTCAGGTACGTGTGACATCTGTTTTTAACACAGATGCCACAGGTACCCATGTTATTATTTGCTGTTACTCATACGGCCGTGTTTTCACATGGACCGTGTGACCTCTCATGACCACGCATGCACACACGCAGGCATGTCCGTTTTTTCTCCGGCAGCACGGGTGTCACACAGATCACACACTGATGTGATCCCTGTGACATCAGTGTAACACATACCGGAGAAAACATGGGTCTTTTTAATAAAAATATTTTCTACATTTACCTCTCTCTAGCGATGATGTCTCCGGCTCTGCTGCCTCCCGCTCCTGACTAGAGTTGAGCGCGGTTCGAGGTTCTCCAGTTCTAGGCTCGAGTGATTTTGGGGGCTGTTCGAGATCGAACTAGAACTCGAGCTTTTTGCAAAAGCTCGATAGTTCTAGATATGTTCGAGAACGGTTCTAGCAGCAAAAAAACAGCTAATTCCTAGCTGGCTTTCCGCTGTAATAGTGTAAGTCACTCTGTGACTCACACTATTATGACATTTCAGTGTATAGTGTGCGTGAACAGCGCCTTCAGATCACTGCTGTTTGTATAATGGCGATCGCCATTTTTTTTCCTAGTCTTCCTTCCCTAAGCGCGCGCGTCTTGTGGGGCGGGCCAGCATGTCAGCCAATCCCAGACACACACACAGCTAAGTGGACTTTTAGCCAGAGAAGCAACGGCATGTGTGATAGGATGTCTATGTCACATGTCCCTGCATTATAAAACCGGACATTTTCCTCCAGGACGCCATTATCTCTTCTGCGTCCTTGGTGTCAGACATCACTGGCGCAGCTCCGTCCTGAGTCCTATCGCTGATACAGCTGTATGAGCTCCATACACAGCGCTGGAAAGCATAGGGATAGCACTTTCCATCAGTCCTTTTAAGGGCTCGTACCGGCAGGGTCAGAGCCATGGGTGACAGGTCCTGAAAACAGCGACAGCGTCTGTGTAGCAAAGGTCAGGGATTTCCTCGCTGCCTTTCCCCATTAGGAGGGAATAGAAAGGCAGGCTTCCTTTCCTCTACCAAGAGCCCCACAATCCTGGCACTGTACCCTCCTGTCCTCTGCACACTCCAACTCATTATAACTAAGCCATTA